>NC_060211.1:56805000-57532500 GCF_021130785.1 Homalodisca vitripennis
TTGCGGGAGCGCCACCCATTATCAAATCATCTAGTCAAATCGTTAACAATTGAATAAGTCGTCAAAATAAAATAACACAAACAACAAATAAATAAACATACAAAAACACAAGCACTCAACACAAAGTAAAATGTAATTACATCTCTTCAAGGTCAGCGTTATCAAACGTATTTTTTTCAACTTGGAGTCTCTTAACAATATTGGGCTAATAAGTCATTTAACTTATATGATATTAATAAATAATGCCCTCATTCAATATCAAGAGGTGTGTGCATCTTGTACAAGTCAGTTCATGTCTACGTATAAAATAAATGTTAATTAAATTTAATCATTGTGTATGTATTGATTTAATTTAATTTCAGTACTACAATTCAGATATATAGATCTAATTTTTTTAATGTAATTTGAAACCTTATTTGCTTGGTTGGATATGCCGTTCCTTTTTTATGCCGAATGGCTTCTTATAGTGTATAGGTGAAAGGATTACACAGTGCTCCAATCCATTCTGAATTGTATGTAAAAAAATTGAAACACATTATTAATGCTCAATAGTACACGGAAACGCCTTGTAGAGTTGCGGGAGAGATGTCAAGACGATGCAACTGCCGCGAAATGGATGCGGTCACTGCCGGAGAGTTATCCTCTCAATATCGGGGGCCAAGTAGCCATTTGTCATAATTAACGGCAGAAGGAGAGTGGACCGGGCCATTGTGGCGCTGAATGGCCGACATCTTTCCGCGCCGGCCGGCAATAACACACCACATGACGACAATATTAACGCCCCGGTATTGCTCCTTATATCGGTCTGCGGCCAGTATTGCCCGTGTTTTCTGTACCACTCAGTTCAGGTCGGTGTGTGTCTTCCATCAAGGCACGTGAAAATAATTCAATAATTGTCGGCCAACAACTTTGTCTCATTAGCTTCAAAGTGACTTCGTCACCAATTATGTGTAACAAAACTATCAATAGTGTTGTTGGTTAGTGAATGTTGACTTTATCTGCAGTCCAGCTTCTTCGTGGTGCAGCGTCCAAAATCTGACGCTGTCATAGACTTATCTCCTTTAATCTGGAGTTATGTTCTTCTGACAGATCCAATAAAAGTCGGTGACGAAGAAACTCAGATTAATCTTTTTACACCGTTTCGACATCAGAGACACCTAGACTACAAAATATAGTGTAATCAAGGTCAAAAGGTTGTCATTGTCTAATCAGATCTCGTACATAAGAGTACACTACGATTCTTTATATTATACGATCTCTAAGCGTGGTAAAGCACCCGAGTTTTCTACACATAACGTAGTTTACTATACATGAACTATTTGCCCATTTCTTAAATCATCTCTCCCTTCCAGCTACCACCAAGGACGGTAGAAGAAGGCAGTGTTCGCTTATTTTGTGTACCCAGTAAATTATTCTCTCTCTTAAATTTTAAGTAAACATTTTCTCAAACTATCCTGTCGTCTATCGTATTTCATGTTTAACGCCTTCAAGTCTTCCCTGTGATAAAGAGACACTAGTGGCGAGACAGACTATGAATTTACTAACATCTTCCTCTCCGTCGTAAAGAAGAATACTCGTACTTATATGTTTGATAAATTTCTTTTATTTCAAAAACTACTGAATTTAAATTCAACTGTTTACACGAACTTTAATACTTAGTTATTTTTTTAAATTTTCAAATATTTTTATGAGCTTATATTTCAAATATATATTCCATAATATTTCAAATATCTCAACAACTGGGCTCACAATTTATTTGACTGATATGATATTAATAAATAATGCCCTCATTCAATATATTGTTGAATAAGCAGCACCTTGAGACTCCTCCTCTACCAAAATTTAATCATTATTAACACGATTAGAGTCTTGAAATATATCGGCCTTTCTGCGTAGAGTACCTTCAGTCAACAGATGTTAAACCAAAACTTCCACTAAAACATTTATTTATTTATTATTTATTTTATTTCCAACGGTATACCATTTTACAATGTGAGAAAAAAAAGAATGAAAAAATCTTACCAGATAGCTACCACTAGTTTTAAAGCTCACGCAGTATTTACATTGACAGTGTGAATGTCTTACAAACTAGAAAGCAAAAACACCATAATTTTATCTAAATTATAGAATGTAACAGTAATATGTGTATGTGCAATATACAGGCAAAAAAATGTAAAAAAACGAACAAAAAGTTTTCATGTAAGTATCACAGTTTTGAAGCAGAATTTAGAAACAACAACAATAACACTAAAATAAACTCTGAGAAATACGGTAACTTTAAATAATTTATTAATTATACAATAAGAAAACAACAACAGACTATGTAGTGCAATACAATAATATACTTGAAGTAGAAACCGCAGTTTGAGCAATTGATATCACTATTCGCTTCTATATCGCGCCAAGACATACATACAACAACATGTAACATGTCTGCTTTTATATTTTACAGGTGAGTTGGAAGCGTTGGAGCGGTAACTTGCTTGGATATACAGGAGCTTCCAATCAACCACCAATATGAGAAAACAGTGTTCAATTCATATATTATCTTGATATCCTGTTTATGATGTCGGCAAAGATTTTGTCATTCGAGGACTAGTTAACTCTTTTCTGTTTAAAATATTAGGTCCATATACTTTAAACTTTGTCCTTGATAAGAGAAAAATGTGTGTAATATCTTCAATCAAAACTATACTGCACCAGCGAGTCAACACTTCCTCAAATCAGTATACGCAAGAAGTAGCTTTAATATTGCATTGTATTATATCCATTAAAGTAAATGTGTATCTAAGTAGACAATCTGTTTTTTTTTTTTTTATTTCTGTAATTATTGAAGTTTTATAGCAATGGCTTAATGAAGCACCTCATTGTACTTTTCCTCAAATTAAATACCTCAGTTAGATCAAAATATATGACTTCTAATCCAGGAATGCATTGGAGGTTTAAAAAAGTTTAAAAAGTGTATCTAGTAAAGAGACCTTATTTTGTAGTACAATTATTAATTATACGTACTTATTCTGCTCTCTATACGAAGTCTCAGTATGGTTTTGAGAAGTTGCTCTAGAGTAAACCAATAAAAAATGGCCCAATCCAGTTTTCTTTATTGACTCAATCTTGTTTCTGCCGTGACGACGATCGCCATTTACTATTGGCTTCTGGTCAGTTCTCTGTGGTTGGTCGTTCAGTTCAAACCTATTGTGATCTGTATTTTTTAGTTCGGTTTTATTTATTTATTTTTTCACGGCAAACCCATTACATTAATAAATTACAAAACATTATAGTTCAGCAGAAATATATTTTTTAATATTGAATTGAAACTAAGATCAATACAAATTTAACGATATATAAATTTTAGTCAATATGGTTGCTAAACCATAAGAGATTATCAGTTTGAAGTAACATCTTTGCAGGGTTTTAATGGCATTTCTGCCATCACAGCTTTTCTGTCGTAAATCTCTTCAAAAAGGAGGGGTTTGTATATTTAGCAAACCTTCTATAAAATCTGAGGTTATAGATGTCTCACGTTACTGTCTAGAGGGTAAGTGTGAACTTGCTGCAGCAAGGTTTCAGTTTGGTAACAATCAAAACCCTCCTTATTGTCGCTGCTTATAAACCACAGCCATTTTCTTCCTCAATGCAGGAGCACGACATTTTTTATGCACGTCTATCGGATTGTCTTGCAAAAGTGATGCGTTCAGAGGGTAAAACAATTGTTGTAGGTGATTTTAATGTCGACTTATCTGTTTCTGATATTAAAGCTGACAACTTGTTGTACATGATGACCTCTCATGGGTTGGGAAATAAAATCACATCATACACTAGAGAATTTAAAAACTCAAAGTCTTTGATAGACCATGTCTACACTGATCTTCCTGATGCCACTTGTAATGCCTCTGTTTTAATCACGGCATTGTCTGATCACCATGCTCAGGTGGTAAATTGTTAAGTTATCACTTCCTGGGAACGCTAACCACCCCAGGTTTTTACTTAGGCGATCATTTTCAGAGGATAACATCCGTATTTTCAGGTATTTACTTCATGAGAGAAACTTGGTCCACGGTCTATGAGGCAGATAAAATGGACGATAAATGCGTATTTTTGGATCATCCATATCGTATTATTTTGATCAAGTATTTCCTGAGAAGAAAAATTAGAATTCGTAAGAATGTCTCTAAAGGTAAAGTGTCTCTAAGTGTTGATCGACTGAAACTTCGTGATGAGGTCATCCAGTGGTATCACTTGACTAAAGATTTGGATTCTTCTGATGTGAGAAGACAGAATTATTTATCATTAAAACGGCAATACAAGTCTAAAATTAGAATTGCAAAATCAGCCAAAGTGCTGGAGGAGATCCAGAACTCTTCAAATAAAGCAAAAGCTGTATGGGATATAGTGAACGAAAATAGGGGAAAGAAAAAGCACCAATGCTTCGTTCCTCAAACCATTAAGGATGAAGAGGGCGTTGATGTGAGTGATCCAAAGCTGGTCTCAAATATTATTAATAACTTCTTTATAAAATGTTTCCCATAATGCGTTTCACTTCTACTGGGGGAGTTTTTTTTTTTTCAGATTATCTTTCCTGCTATAACACCTATTCTTTATGTTTTACTCCTGTTTGTAGGAAGGAAATGTCAGACATTATAAAATCTTTTAAAAGCAAAGCCATCCTCAGGCTATGACAACATGTCATCTAAACTGCTTAAGTCATATTGGGAATCCCTTGCTGAACCACTTGTGCATCTCGTTAAACTGTTCTTTTGAAAGTGGAATCTTTCCAGATGTGTTAAAACTAGCTATCGTAAAGCCATTGCAGAAAAGGGGAAAAGTTGATGATCTCGGTAACTTTAGACCGATCTCCATTGTTTCAACGTTCTCTAAGGTTTTTTTAAAAGGCAGCTTTAAGTAGATTATGGTCTTTTCTTATTCAAAATAACATTTTGTTCAGCAACCAGTTTGGATTTGTCAAAGGGGGGTCAACTGTCAATGCTATGTTTACTTTCATTGATAAAGTCATCAAGGCTCTGGATAGAGGCAAGTTTGCTTCTGGTGTATTTTTCGATTTGCGAAAGGCATTCGACAATGGTTCCTCATGAGCATCTACTAAAGAAGCTTGAGAGCATTGGTATACGTGGTGTCGCGCAAAGCAGTGGTTTTCTTCTTACTTGAAAGAACGTCGACAAGTTGTAGAATTGCCTTTTGTGGATGGAAACACTTTAAAGCATTGGCATTCTGATGTGCAAACTGTTAAGGTGGGTGTACCCCAGGGTTCCATTCTGGGTCCTCTTTTGTTTATTTTATATATTAATGATCTTAGAAGATGTATCTCAGATGCCCACTTGTGCTTGTTTTGCGAGGACGACACATCAATAATTGTGATAGAGAGCCAATGTCGTGAAATCGTGGAGGTCAAAACCTTTGTAGAATCTAACCGGATAGTCCAATGGTTCCAAGAAAATGGATTAGTTATCAACACTAATAAAACCACATTACTTGAATTTGCTATCACAAGAAAGCATAATGATGACCTTAGTGTTTGGGTTGATGATGTAGAAGTCTTTTCTGAACAAAGCGTTTAAGTTTTTGGGCTTTATCTATTGACAGAAATTTAAGTTTTTCCTGTCATATAAGCGACGTGGCGCAGAGGATAAGTTCTGGAATATTTGTACTGCGTAGGCTTTCTTATTTTGTAAACACTGATGTTCTACTTACAACATATTATGCACTTATTTTTCCTTTCCTTTCTTGCGGTAACCATCTGGGGTTCCGAGAGATGCAATGCGCATTGTATCTTTGTCTTGCAGAAGAGGGCAATGCGAATTGTTTCTGGCATTCGTCAAAGAGAGTCTTGTAAATCTGTTTTTTAAAAAGCTTGAAGTTCTGACATTTCCTTGTGTTTACATTTTTTTACACTTTGATGTTTTTTAAAGCAGAACCAATGGTATTTTTCAATCTCTTGTCCCTCAATCTGGATATAACCTGCGAAACAAACAAAAAACTGAATATTCCTTATCATACCACTTCCTTCTTTAAGCATCACACCTATTACAGTGCCATATCATTGTTTAACGCTCTCCCTGATCACCTTAAATCTAACTTGGATCTAAACTATTTTAAAAGAAAGCTCAAGTCATTTCTAATTGAAAATTGTTTTTATTCTATAGAAGAGTATATTAAAGGTAGATAGAGTACCATACATAGATTGCTAGTAGTTTTTTAGTTATATTTACTTTGACGCAAGCCAATGCATGTACTTATGTTATTATGGCAATAAAGAAATTTTGACTTTGACTTTGACTTAAACAATCTAGTACGTATAACACAATTAATAATAACAAAATATGGAAACAATAATAATAAACAGTTTGAATAGTAATAACACAATAACATGAAACATGATATTAAAACGATGACAATGAAATAAAATTTATAATTTTTACCGGACAGGACTGTAGAAATCAAGGTCTGACGTAAGCACAATATAGAGATCTAAGAGCATAGGGACTGTGTAAAATCCTTGAGAAGCGGAAGACCATTCCAACTAGAAGCAGAAGAGCAAGCGCGCTCAACATGAGTAGTATTTTAATAATTTATTGGGGGTTTGTTTTTATTAAGTATGTTTGTTTTAAAAATAGTTTCCATGGAGTTGACACAACATGTGGTTGTTGTGATTTCTAACTTATGCATGTCACAGCGATCTGGTTTGGTTTGTTTTTTTTCATCTAAATTGTGGTTATTAGGTTTATTATTATATCTACCTGAGGAAGAGATATCATATTGCAGATCAGCAAACGTAGTGTGATTTGATTGAAAGTCCGGAATACCATTTTTCTTCACAATCGTTCGTTTCATCGTCAAAAACAAACTTGAAACAAAAAATTGTATTCCCGTTGCAATTTTATATATTTGACTTATTTCATTACTGCATATCATAAGGTTACACAATCCTATGCTCTGATAGTTGTATATTTATAGAAAATAGCGACATTGCAGGTATTTGTCTGACGTATAGGCTAAACCGTGCAGGATACAAGACAGACAAAGCCGTGTTGCCGCAGCAGTATCCTTGACGAGAGAATGGCCACTTAAATCTTAGTGTCTATTACTGAAATTGACTTGTCATGCTGCCCGAGCTCGTTGAGAGGCTTTACTGCGAACGAATACGGCGATAAAGGGGAGATAGTCGCATTAAGACACCGTACTTCATCATTAATGGAACGCCACTCGGCAGTCCACTGGAGGCATCAATATTTTAGATAACGTCTCCGTGACAAAATATATAGAAAGTAAACCTTTAATGGTATACGATTTAAACTCGTGATAAAATTAGTTAATAGGGTTTTACAGAAGAAAATTAGCGATACTACAGGAAATGGATTTTAGGGTTTTATCATCGTTCTATGCTACAAATACTGGAACACTACGTTTTGAGAGCTAGTAAATACGTGTCCTTTTCTTCAGGGCAACGTGTTATCATTCTAAATCATCCACTATCAATAACAATGTTTATACAAATAATTATAATTTAATTCAAATGTTTTCTCAACCACGCAATAAGTCAGCAATGTGCAGAAAATTTGTTTTTTATAGTAAAAAGAAAAGATGGGTATTTCTTTGTTTAAAGTTTGTTTTTGACGAAGGAAGGATTTTGAAAAAAGCAGTATTTGCTATTGTTCAGTGACAAAAATAACCTATTATCAATGCATTTCGAGATATGCATTATGATCTCCTCAGGTTGATAACTAACTTAACACATCACTACAATCTCGGTTAAAATAAACTAATCATACCAGAGCGTTGTGACACCCATAAGTCATGAATCATAACAAACATGTCGATTAAAATAGTATGGGTAACAAAAGTGAAATAACAGGATAGCAATTAGATTATTTGACAATCAGCAACAAAAATGTCACTCCAACTGCAACAGAGTGCACGCAACACAGACTTTGAACTGTCTAGGGGAACAGGAGAAAAAGTCTAGGTGACTAGAGATGCGGTTGCTCAGCCTTTGTATCCGTTCCATTGTGCTGTTGGACTGCAGAAAATACGAGTAGTGCCTTCTTTCAAACAACTCCAAAAATCTTGTACGCCAATAACATCTAAAGTTCACAGGTTCAAAAACAAATGTAAAATCTATCAAATTGTTGGCAAGCTTGTAAAGGAATGTGGCATTTTGAACGTCTCTTCTAGCCTTCAGGAAGTTCAAATTTTGGGCTTTCTCCAAGTCGGAGACTGATAATTCTTTATAGTTGTATCCCAACCTGTAGCCAACAATTCCAACAAATTTTCTCTAGACTCGCTGGAGTTCTTGCCTAAGAAAAACCTGATGAAACGTTAGAGGAGTATTCCAAGAGACGGCGGATGTGCACACAGTATATAGCTCTTAATGACATTGGATGATTTAGATGGCGAGACTCGTGACAGCATTCCTAATATTCTCAAAGGCTTGCCGCACGCACTACGCACATGCTCAACAGGACTTGGCAGAGAAAAACTCCCAGGTCTTTTACTGATGACTGCTGGTTTAGTAGTGGTTATAAACCTGACACGTAATAACCACAAGTCACTGGATACTTTTGCCTCTGAAATGACACAACAGAGCATTTTTCCTAATTTAAAGCTATATCAATTCTACCTGCACCAATGCTCAACCTCACGTACACCATCCTGCAATAAAGAACAATCCCTTATAGAGCTATGAGGCAGTAAAGCTTAATATTATCAGCAAACACAAGACAATGTACTAGCAGCTTTGCTGTAATGTCATTTATGAACATACTGAACAACAAAGAGCTAAGGCGGTAACATCGAGGCACCCCTAAAGATGCTTTGAAATCATTTGACAACCAGCCAGCAAACTTCACCACAAGTCTTCTATCAGCCAGATAGCTCTTCATCCATAACAATAGTGCCCCACCGATACCATAGACCAATTTACTCGAAGGTGTTGATAAAATTCAAGTAGATGGCATTAAGTTGACGTCGCTCTGCGAACTATGTTGATAGTCTCCACTATACTACATAGTTGAGTTAGAAGGTTCGTTGCAATGAGTCTCTCTGCGAAGAACCCATAATTTGAGAGGAAATCAAGTTGGTAAACACTTTAGCAAGCGTAGATTGTATCACTATAGGTCTGTAATTCATTGCATTCTCCTTTGAGCCTGACTTGAATATTGGTCTAACAAAACCAGTTTTTAGTACTTTCGAAAACCATCTTAACTTCAACGATGAATTAAACAAATCCGTAACTGCTTCAGATAAAATAGCTGCACAGAATTTCAAAACAGTTGGGGAATGCCAGTTGGTCCAGAACCTTTGGACTCGTGTAAGCAAAATAGGGCATTATAGACTTTTTTACGAGTAATATGCAACTAAGTAAACAGTTAGATGTGTCGAATTTACAAGCATAGCTCACTTAATGGTGTATAGTCAGATAAAAAGAATCTAGCGAAGAAATCACAACATTTTGATTGGTCCGAGGTTTTGAAATCTCCTAGGGTTACACGTTTGAAAATATAGTTATCCCGTGAAGGCTCTAACAAAAGCTCTAGAACACTTTTTGATTTTGAGGAAGTGCATTATTATTGTGGCCAATGTACTGAGAGTAACAGATTATTGTAAGTTCCTTGCATCGGTTTTCTCACCATAGCAAATTCAAATTAGCGTCTCCTGTTAGGATGTGCTTTTAAGCCTTGTGAAGACACATTCTACTTATCACCAGAGTTAAAGCCTAACTAAAGAACACAGATCAGAATAGGTCTGTCACTGAACGACCAAAAACTGAGAACTGACCAGAGGCCAGTAGTATTAAATGGCGATTGTCATGGCAATGAGGAATAAGCCTTTTTTTATTATTGCGTAGTTCTAGATGAATTTCTCAAAACCATACAATGATTTCACGTTGGTTTAATAGAAATTTCTAATCTTTGATACTCCTAGGTTTGATGCTGATTTGTTTATTTTAAAACTAAATTGTAGTTACATGTTAGTTAATTATCAACCAGAGGAAGATAACAGATTGCAGAGTAGTGTTACTACTTTTTTAACTGATTGCAATATTTTGAACTAAACGGTTTATTAGTAACGAGAGTCTTTATGTGTATTTGTTACTCGCAGCGCTGTAGCAGGGGAGTAATATGGCAATGTTGTTGTTCCACATAGCAACCTCTTTGTACTAAAAGGCCTTTACCGACGCTTTCGGAGTGGCAGGAAATGGTTAGGGGAGATTATGGTACCTCCTGTCGAGTTCCACAGAATATAAATCATGGGAGATTGTGAGAAAATCTCGACCATTCGAAAGGGGCAAAAATGCCTATTACCAACGTCAACCAATCCCCATTCTTGTAACACAAGGTAAATTATAATGAAGATCGTTGGAGCATTGGAAATATTATCATTCATTACCACCAGTGAATCACAGCACATTTTCCAATATTAATTTAATTTTGCGAAGCCTTTCAGAATCGAGGCTTCTATCTTCAGGCAACTTCACAAATGAAAAAATATTTTTCTAAACAATAAGTGCAAAAATAACATATAGTAAAGAAATTTAAAAAATTACTAGTATAAAATATTTAAATCTAATTACGTTTTAATTTTCTTATGAACTGTGATGAGATGCACTGTGATGCAATTGAATTTTCAATAGCTCCGTCTTCATTATTAATAAAGTTTTTCTTGATTTTTGTTCTCGTAAAATGTTTTCCAAGCATTAAAGCGTAGTGTTTTTGTAACTTCTTTTAATAATCGTAAACTGTCATTAGAGATGATGTTTCCAGATTCAATACAGTTTCGCAATAAGCAGATTTTTGTTCGCCTATGTTTTATATGTGAAAAGTGTTCTTTGAATCGTATCTTGATATTTCTTTTTGCTTGGCCAATGTACAATTTCTCACAGACGTTGCATTTAATTTCAGAAATTCCTGATTTATTTTCGAAAGAGTTTTTGTCTTTGAGATTTCCTAATATTTGTGATAACTCATTTTTTTGTTTTGTACATTACAGATTTGTATGTATGATTTTTTAAAGTTTTCTGTAATTTATTTGAAATATTGCTGTATGTTGTACAAATGAAACGGTTTGTTGTCTTCAAGGGGTTGTAATGTTGGTCTAGATTCCCTTGCTTTTCTTATTTGATTGATTTGTGAAGTATGTTGTCAAAAAGTTGTGTTTTTGTCGCTTGTTTATCAGTTTAGTTGTTTTATGTTACATAAAAAAGTTTTGTCTCTTACGACCAAGCAACTTCTCTACCACTTACCACTCCCACAATACAATATACGATCTCAGATTAACATAAACGGACCGTTATTTATAGTCATGAAAAATATCATTTGTAACCTGTGCGAGTTATCTATCGTTAAGGTTAGACATGTGCACAAATATACCTCTAACTAAAGAAAGTAATATAAACAAAGAGCAATTACAATGATGAATGTTGTGTTTAGTTAGAGCTTTGTTTACTAAAGTAGACTATTCTATTTGTTTTTCGGTGTGCTTGGTAAAGACAGATTATGATACTGTTAGTATGTTGATCTAGCCATACGACCCGAGACTAATTTTACTTCTATCACTCTGGAAACCAACTATACGAAAACGACACTTGACGTACATATAAAGTTAGCACTGCATAGATAGATGATGAGTTGAGTGGATATAACATCGATGACTGCTGAGGCCAAAAATCAACAATTTAAATAGCCACGTACATTTCTTTCTTAATACTTCGTACAATACAAGGTATTCATATTCATCTATCAATCTTTCTCTCGTTTATTTACCAAGTCGAAATACATTTTATAATACAATATAAAGTAGCCATGTTTTCCTTACTTCACCAACGGTTTTCTACTTAACTATTATATCCTCCAATCAGATAAAGGTCATTTAATGATCTGTTTTGGTAAAAGGTCAGAAAAATATCACTACAAAGTTTAAATATGAGCCCATTCAAAATTGACAAACCGTAACAATCCAAAAGCGTAAGATTTTACGGAAACTGTATAAAACTATAAAACATGTTTTTAGTTTTAGGTAACATTTTAGAACGAAACTCATTGTACTGCGACATGCTAAAGTGGACTATAGGCGGGTTTGCTGAGCATCCTCCCTCGTATAAAAATACATTACAACAATATTAGAGCAGCTCGCACCTAAATAGTCTGATGAAAATTGAGGCGGTGTTGCCGAATCCCTGCTGACCACTAGCTGTGGTCACTGCTATCAGATACACATGGTTTCTGCAAAACGTATGAATGAAAACTGGCTGTATTTCTTTACGATGACAACTGATGATGGTTATTTATCGTAACAGATTATGAGAGGATCAGTGATTTTTCCTACACGTAAAACTGACAACAGTGTTGGACGCGGGGTGTAAAGGAGTGATATAGAAGCACTTTCGGATATTTTGGTGGGGGTTGCTTTAGAACTATTTTGATTACTTGCTGGTTCATTAACAGCTCTTATTATTTTCACATCTCTTATTATTTTCACATCAAGTTAGTGATTGACATCAATAGCGTGATGAAAAGTGATTTTTTCCTACGCGTAAAACTGACAACAGTGTTGGACGCGGGGTGTAAAGGAGGGATGTAGAAGCACGATCTACTTTCGGATATTTTGGTGGGGGTTGCTTTAGAACTGTTTTGATTACTTGCTGGTTCATTAACAGCTCTTATTATTTTCACATCAATAGCGTGATGAAAAGTGATTTTTCCTACGCGTAAAACTGACAACAGTGTTGGACGCGGGGTGTAAAGGAGGGATGTAGAAGCACTATCTACTTTCGGATATTTTGGTGGGGGTTGCTTTAGAACTGTTTTGATTACTTGCTGGTTCATTAACAGCTCTTATTATTTTCACATCAATAGCGTGATGAAAAGTGATTTTTCCTACGCGTAAAACTGACAACAGTGTTGGACGCGGGGTGTAAAGGAGGGATGTAGAAGCACTATCTACTTTCGGATATTTTGGTGGGGGTTGCTTTAGAACTGTTTTGATTACTTGCTGGTTAATTAACAGCTCTTATTATTTTCACATCAATAGCGTGATGAAAAGTGATTTTTCATACGCGTAAAACTGACAACAGTGTTGGACGCGGGGTGTAAAGGAGGGATGTAGAAGCACTATCTACTTTCGGATATTTTGGTGGGGGTTGCTTTAGAACTGTTTTGATTACTTGCTGGTTCATTAACAGCTCTTATTATTTTCACATCAATAGCGTGATGAAAAGTGATTTTTCCTACGCGTAAAACTGACAACAGTGTTGGACGCGGGGTGTAAAGGAGGGATGTAGAAGCACTATCTACTTTCGGATATTTTGGTGGGGGTTACTTTAGAACTGTTTTGATTACTTGCTGGTTCATTAACAGCTCTTATTATTTTCACATCAATAGCGTGATGAAAAGTGATTTTTCCTACGCGTAAAACTGACAACAGTGTTGGACGCGGGGTGTAAAGGAGGGATATACAATCACGATCTACTTTCGGATATTTTGGTGGGGGTTACTTTAGAACTGTTTTGATTACTTGCTGGTTCATTAACAGCTCTTATTATTTTCACATCAATAGCGTGATGAAAAGTGATTTTTCCTACGCGTAAAACTGACAACAGTGTTGGACGCGGGGTGTAAAGGAGGGATGTAGAAGCACTATCTACTTTCGGATATTTTGGTGGGGGTTGCTTTAGAACTGTTTTGATTACTTGCTGGTTCATTAACAGCTCTTTACTATTTTCACTTCATTTCATGTGTTATTAATTTTTTCTTCTTAATTATTTTGTATTAGACATGGAGAACTTTTGAAATTCCTAGTAAATTTGTTAATATAGTTTATGTTCTGCTTTGAAATCAATAAGTATGCTATTTTTTCGTCGCAAAATTGGCCATGTTTAATTAAATACTTCTTATATAAAATTTCACGTTTTTAAAAACCTGAGTCATATTTTTAAAATTTTCTAAAAAGAATTATTACGTTTTAATTTAGTTTGTTATTAGACTTAAAGATTTTTTTAAAGTAAACTAGAGTGACGATGTGTTAAGCAGTATAGGTTTATACTTTAAGTACATTTTTATTTATTTCTATCTGATAATTCATGTGCTAACGATTTACAGAAAAATGTACTGACATCCTGTACATGGTATGCATATCATTAGTGGACAAGTGGTAGGCTATGTTTTCTTTCTTATCACTGGCTCGAGGAAAGGCCAAGTAAAGCGTGCAGTGTCCTGCGAGTGGCGATCTGTTGCAAGTAATGCTCGGGCTTGCCACCAGATAACAGCACCTTACAGAAAAATATTCATAATGGCCTACTTATTTTTATTCTGATTATATCATTTTGTTCCATGTACTAGTGCCAAATTTGTACTCGTCATTTCACATATCTAACAACAATCATTTCCTCTTTGTAGATACAACCCCCAGTCCTTTTTAAATATTTTCTCGATTTTTAAAATACTATAGGCTCCTTTTTATGTATTTATCATTGATAAACCAATATGATAATTATTAATACATTTATCCTTTATCTTCTTCGCTTTCTGTGGGTATTCAATATAAAAATTCTCACATAGTGAAAATATAATGGAAATAATTAAGAATGCGTTTTTGCACTAAACACTTCTAACTTGTAATTTTGGGTAGTATTTTCGATTGTTTCTCTTAAACCTTAATTGGTTATTTTTGAAAAGAATTCTCCTCTTATACAAACTGGATAATTTTTATTGCTAAGTATGATACAACATTGGATTGATTATTGGAAGATTTGTCCTCGTTACTTGAAAAAACTCGGTAAGCACCACGTATATGGATACTGAGGGAACTGGTCCATCTAAGGTTATAGATTTGGATACACATTGTTACTGTTTTTGTTTTACGTACCAATTGCAAATTTTGGAAAACATCTTACTATTACCTTTACCAATCCTGTACCACCAAAAACCTTGAAACAAAGAAAACGTAGTACGGTGTTATCTCCAGTTGTTTTCCAGACTGGCCCAAAATCAAGGGATCGATTTCAGGTAAAAGAAGAGAATAAGGAGATGGGAGCTCCGATGACAAACAACGGGATGAAATATGAATCGAAGAGAGCTGAACGGAACCGAGCCAACCCCGCTCGCGCTCGCTCCTTCACTTGATTAACGACCTACACCGCCGCGCCGGGGGATGCAACATTGTTAATGTTATTAATGACACCCTCCCTCTGACTTATAGACCGTTATTCAAATAAATCGACCTCCGGGCTAATGAAAAATGGTGTCATTTAAAAAGCGGATAATTATCTAAACATAGATTGTGTTCGGGGAGTGGTATAGCGGCAGCGGCACGGTCGGACCGACAACCGACGCCCTTTCGGCACACATATTTCATAGCGGCTACAAATTAACTTGTGTGTTTAATGGCGGCTCGTAAATCGCGCAGAAGGCGAGGCGAGGCGGGCGAGGCGAGGCGATGGGAGATGGAAGTGATAATGCGAGTTGTGCTGGGCCGGCCCGGCCTGGTACATGTTAGCTTTATGGCCCCCTGAGTTACGAGCGCTCCCTGCTGCTTATTTAATCGCCTCAGCTACAGTATCGCATCGCTCCATCATATCGCCGACGTAATGGCGTCTAATGCTCCTGTCCGAGTGACCGCGACTGTCGGCGGCCTGGCGCTACCGGTCTTATCGCCCCGCGTCCTCGGTACCCGGCAGCGGAGGTTCCAGCCAATTAGTGAAGGTGTTTGGAACATGAGATATTGGGCTCATACAGTGAGTTTACACTGGAGACAAGCTATCACCGGCCTGGCGCTACCGGTATTATCGCCCCGCGTCCTCGGTACCCGGCAGCGGAGGTTCCAGCCAATTAGTGAAGGTGTTTTGGAACATGAGATATTGGGCTCATACAATGAGTTTTACACTGAGGACAAGCTATCACCGGCCTGGCGCTACCGGTATTATCGCCCCGCGTCCTCGGTACCCGGCAGCGGAGGTTCCAGCCAATTAGTGAAGGTGTTTTGGAACATGAGATATTGGGCTCATACAATGAGTTTTACACTGAGGACAAGCTATCACCGACCTGGCGCTACCGGTCTTATCGTTCCGCGTCCTTGGTACCCGGCAGCAGAGGTTCCAGCCAATTAGTGAAGGTGTTTGGAACATGAGATATTGGGCTCATACAATGAGTTTTACACTGAGGACAAGCTATCACCGACCTGGCGCTACCGGTATTATCGCCCCGCGTCCTTGGTACCCGGCAGCAGAGGTTCCAGCCAATTAGTGAAGGTGTTTGGAACATGAGATATTGGGCTCATACAATGAGTTTTACACTGAGGACAAGCTATCACCGACCTGGCGCTACCGGTATTATCGCCCCGCGTCCTCGGTACCCGGCAGCAGAGGTTCCAGCCAATTAGTGAAGGTGTTTTGGAACATGAGATATTGGGCTCATACAATGAGTTTTACACTGAGGACAGCTATCAGCGTTTATATAGCTTTAGCAAATAGGAATTACGACTGAATGACCGGGAAGTTTCACATCCGCACACACTCAGTGCGTTGAACTAGAACTAGCCACAAAAGTGCTTAGTCATGAGTCTAAGGTGTTACTGATTAACAGAGACAGAAATAGCAGGACTAAGCTGGCACCAACACTCTGCGCTCGTAAGTGTGTGGGTACGTGCGTGCGAGGCGACTACCTGGCCCATCAGCTGCAGTCTCTTTTTGCTAATACTTTAGAGTAAAATCTGACTGTAGAATGTTTATGAAGAGGATTTTCATTATCTCAAGGTCTTTGTGGGACTTTTTCCTTTCTCTGTCCCCCACAACCCACCACAAAACCCTTTATCTTATGGCTTAAGAAACTTGAGTGGCAATCAGTATTGGAAATCCCAGTGAGATTTCCATAATTTATTGTGACCGATAAAAATCACATGTTTCTCTTATAAAACATTAAACAACATTACAGCTTTACATCAATAATAAGTAACGTCTCAATAGAAATGCAACTATTCTCATCCCCACTAAATTCGAGGGGTGAACAGGAGAAACTTAAAGTACTTCAGAGCCATGACATCGTGAGAAAAAATCAAATAAAAGGTATTGCAATCAAACCAACTAATATGAATCGTTTCCGGCTTATATCCACCCACTCAAATACTATTTTCCTTTGCCATAATAAACAAAAATATACCACAGGATTACGAATTCTCACCTGTATTCTTTAGTTCGGTCTTATTAAGCAGTATTTCTTTTGAGTTGAGTAATAGATACTTTGAGATAGTGTACACTGAGTTGACACACAACATGGTTGTTGTGGTTATGCGTGTGATAACACTCTGGTATGATTTGTTCATTTAAACCTAGATTGTAGTTACGTGTTAGGTTAGGTATCCACCTGAGGAAGAGATCATATTGCAGATCTCGAAACGTAGTATTACTGATTTCTTGTATCACTGAACTATAGCAAATGTCCGGAAAATCTGTTTCCTACAAAATCCTCCCATCGTAAACAAAACTTTATACAAAGAAAGCAGGATTATAAATAACTTTAAACTAGCAGTTACCCTCGGCTTTGGACGCAATTTTCAAAATATAAGGGCTAGCTTTCTTAGTTACAGCATTTGCGATGTAATATAATGGAGCAATATAAAATTTTTCAAACGAAGTTGGCATATATGTGGTATTTATTATTTCAGTGTCAATTGTCAAGAGATTCAAAAGAGAAATACAATTTTTACCTGTTCTTATTTCAGACATTGCTTGTTGCAGTAGCATGAATTTCTATTCGAATCAATAACATTCTGACGGTACAGTTGCGTTTGCCTGCCCTGACGCTCCGATAAAGAGATTAATATACATATAAAGATCTCGTAAACCTGCTTTATTAAAAAAAACGTCAACTGGAAATTCACTTCCAGTCTAAGGTATTTTCAGTGCTTAGTTCGATTTGTCTTGTTGCCCGATCAAAAAAGTATGTATCAACAGAAACTAACTTCGATCAAAAAGCGTCAACTTAGACCTTTTACTTTACTTCCGGTTTAAGATATCTCCAATGCCATAAAACCTATTTCAGGCAAAACACGTCTACTACTGGCCTGTGTAACCTATTTCCTGTCTAAGATATTTCAAATTCCATAGATGAGTTCACATTTTTATGACGATGAAAAAAATATACAACTTTACATAGGAGTAAAAATTTACTATGGTTAAATGTGTCTATTCCATCCTTTCAAGTACACTTCAAGTCTAATTTATTTACGATTCCACAGTTGAGTTTGCGTTGTTGCCCCAACCAAGAAAATATATTCATAACTTCGAAAACCAACTTACGTTAAAAAGCGTGTAAGTCCTCAATATTTCTGAAGCCACAACTGATTTTTATTTTACCCCGGTCAAGAAAATGTATACATACGTAAGCTTAAAAAGATAACTTTGGTCAAAAAGCGCCTACTTCCAGTATAAGAAGAAAAGTGTAAAATCTTTAAAGTAAAAGTTTACTTAACATTTCAAAATAATGGATTATAATATCTTTTGCGTGATACTTTAGTCTTGTTTTTTATACTTTAGTCTGGGAAAAGAATGGCACGTTTGTAGTATATCAGTGTCCAATCCCCACTCCCGTTTTTTTTCCAAGCGACAAGAAAATCAACCAGTTACGGGTACCTAATTGTAAACATTTACAGCTGTGTTCTGTGAGGTGAGTTTTATAACAGTGTTTAAATAGTGATCCAACGAATTACATATTTTTAATTCATCACTGGCACAATCTGGAGTAAAAGTTAGATAGTAACTATGTCTTTGCTATCTGCATTACACTACTGACTAAGCACTGTATATTTTATATTTTATTTTATTATTTATTATTATTTATTATTATTTATTATTATTATTATTATTTATTTTATTTTATTTTATATGTATATTATATTTCCTCAAATGTTGCATTCACTGATGAACTTCACTTGAAAGTGTCAACAGCTATATAGACGTCTGCCATGATCAATATAAGTTTTTAAGACCCTAATAAATAAAATATATCAATGGCAGATCTCGTCAATTACTTTAAACATTTTATTTTTTTGAGCACTTTCAAAATCGTCTGCCGCAACGAAATCCGCGCGATAATGGTCTGCCATTGTTATTTTCCGATAATAATAATAATATATTTTCAAATTACAAAACGGCAGACGTCATCAAATACTTATAAAATTGGCCAAAAATTGATACCTGTCTTACCTGAGCGCCCGCCAAGTCGGCCACCTGGAGCTTAGTGACTCCCCATCTCATGTACAGTGGGTTTTGGGGCCTTACCCAGGTCTCGTCAAATACATACAGGTAGCCGACCACTAGCTCTTAGGCTATTATATTTCCTCAAATGTTGCATTCACTGATGAACTTCACTTGAAAGCTTTAGTTAAATTTGGATTATGAAATATAAGTACTATTATTCTTTTTCCCGAATTCTAAATTATTCAGTGAAATTTTTTGATCTTCCTCTTTACATAAACCAAGTTTGACGTTGGTTGAATCATCATCTTGTTTGTAACTTCCGTAGTACTTAATGCCTGAAGAAGGGAATAGTAATAAGTTCTCGAAACGTCGTATTTTAGTTTTCGTAAAATATAAGGATTAAAATCTCTAAAAGTACCTCCTCCATACAAAACGTTAATAGACAATAATGGAGGCATTTTAAACAAAGCAAAATCCTTGATGTTCACATCTTTTTGAAATCACCGTAATCAAACCTAGAAGCTCTCTAAATTGACAAGTTTGTTGGATAGTTTTGGGTTGTTAATTAAGTCTCAATATGGCTTTAAAGTGACATAATTCAATAGTTAGTCCTCCCCCTTAAGCAGACTGACATCCTCCAGTTCGATTGCCAACTAGTTGCTTTATACTCGTAGATTATACTAGATATCTATACTCCAGGATAAATTACGATAAACACTCCAGGATAAGTATGAATAGGAATAAAAATTCTAAATTGTGCCTCTCCGCCATTGTAGGCCGGATTGAAAGAGCTGGTGAGCAGCGTTTAGTTGTGAACAGCTATTGTTGGCATATTCCGCAGCAATGGTTGTTTCATTGCTCTGTGAATACCAAGTGCCGAGCTCTGTGCTCTGTTTGTCCTTATCCCTGTAATGGAGGCAATATCGCGCGTGACCTCTTAGTACACTCGCTGAGCAGCGCCGCGCCGCGCCGCGCCGCCCTCCCTGCACTAAATGGCCCTCACAACACCATTGTAACCCTTCCTTTGTATTAGCCACTCGCAGCTTTTAACAAGTGAAAAGTACTATTAGAGAAAAACACCCGATACACTTAAACCTGCGCTTGTGAGTTAAACGCTTCACGTTTCAATACTGGAGTGGTGAGAAGCGCTCCACACACTCCAAGTGGGGACTTGTGGAGGTATTTAGGCGATACAATCGGTTTCACTTTGTTACAATTTTTGTTTGAAATCCAAACAACATTTTGTTTGCAGCCCTTCAAAATATGTTTTCTATATATAATTTTGTTTTAATTCCTCGTCGAGTTGTTGGCATTTCAAGCCAAGTTTACAGGAATTTTTTATATTCTGGCCCCAAATATTTTTGATGTTGAAGTTTTTCTAGTAGATATATGAAATATGAATGAATGGAATGACTTTCTTTTTTATTAATAAAAAATGTATTTCCTTATTAAAAGTGATAATTTATTAAAAACGTGTAATTTTCTTAAACTATACTTCATTACAAAATAATGCTTGTTAAAATTCATTAAAATATATCACACACTACAATTACAACTCATCCACATACTACAAAGTGTTCGTATTTTTAGCTATTGGTGATCATTAGAGCAATGTATATGACGTAATATAGGTTACCAATCAGTGAAGACTGTGGTTTCAAAGCTTTGTTCTGATACAGTCAATTCCGCGCCTCAAGTCATCGTGCGCGTTTACAATATTATGTTAGAGCATTGAGTTGTCCAATATCAGAGAGCGATGTATAAACATCAACCTGCTCTATTTGAATTTTTTCTTAAGAAAGAAATTAATCGTCAGCCGTGGTAGTAGTGCGGAGGCAGAAATGGGCGGGTATCAAAAGGTTTTTACTATGAAATGATAATTCTACACTTGATTACATTTTTCCTAGCTTGGTGCACTTAAAACTGACCATCAAACACAACTATACAACAATCGCCGTCAGATAACAATATAAAGAGACAGAAGGGTGCCAATTTAAGGGTATGGATATAATTAGCTTACGCTGATTAAAATGTATTATATGTCTGGCGATTGGTTTTTATTTGTGTCAAGCTAAGAAAAATATGATCTGAGAAAAATTAATATTTCTTAACCCTTTTGGTACGCTCCCACTTCGACCTTCACCAACACTGGCGCAGTTTACTATCTATTTTCTTCTTAGGGGAAATTTCTCTATCGATTTCAAGAAAAATGAGGTTATGTGCTCGTATAATGTAAATTGGCTTTCAGCTCCTGGACCATAATGCCAGTCTCCGAGACAGAGCTAACCTCAGCACCTGGCCGCCTGCGTGGAGTAAGTCTCTCTGCGATCCACTCACTATAATATAATATAATGTTCCTATAATATTCAGAATTAAGAATTAGTCATTCTAGTGTATCGGATTTTGGTTGTGTTAATATTTTGTACATGACATCATGGTTATAGGCAGTCTTTTTAAGAATATGAAATATAAAAGAAATGCTTTTGATCCATCCAAAAAATTTTGAGGTGCTAATTCATGTTGGACATTATTGGAACAAGGCTCAATGAAAAACTGCTGAACATATTGAAAAATATTATTGTTTATAGAAAATATAGAAATTGTAACGTGATGATTAACGTGTTTTTTAATGAATTGTCACTTAATAATAGGACATCTGTACATTAAATATAACTTTGTTTAATATAATTCAGGTTCAAATTGCGCGAGGTGTATTACATGGATACTGTGTTTACGATTGTTTCTCTTGTGTAAATGATCATTCTTTCCAACAGATAGAGATGCTCTTGGTAAGCCATAAAGTCGAAGTATCACTAATGGATACACAATGTACTGTATGCAGTACGCTTTTGGATTTTTGTAGTTAACTTATATTTAGTAGATTTTATAGCACATAATAACAGCAGTCTCTTTAATTAAGTCTGACATCAAAGTTTTACGATCTTGAATACGTAACCCGCGGTACTTCGCAAACCTACTCTACTCCTAAAGCCAGTAGTGTATACATAAAGTCCAAATCTCTACAATTGTCGCCATGCCGAAATAAATAGATGTCCTTCGTACAGTGGTATTACCACGAGGGGAAATATTATTTAACGTTTTTGAAAATGTAAAGTATAGCCCAAAAAGGAACTTATTGTAAATTAATTAAATTAAATCCCATTTGTACAACACATTTGGTAAAGAGTTTTAAAAAGTAGACAAATGTTGGAAACAGACATCACTAAGTGGAGGCTAATCTCACACCTAATGAGCGCTTAGAATGGTGGTGCCAGCAGGATGGCGCACTAACACAGTTTCTGCGTGGTACACCAGTGCGCCAGGTGCGAGTTGGTGCACTGGTAGACGTGACCTGACAGGTTTCCTGTCGGTACACCAGTTAATTAATAAAATCCAAAATCTATAAAATTGTCCTATGAAAATATTGAATATCTAAAACATGAAAACATTTTGCACTACAAAAACATACCACTTCAAACACTAAAATACGACAGAAGCATCAACCGACGCTTGTGTGTCTGCCAAGTACTTAATATGCCTCCATTTCGGAAATTTGTTTTAAATGTGTTTTACTTCAATACAACATTATGTGAGATCATTTTTTTATCACCAATAATTAATAAAACTAAACTGTAATATAATACAAAAGGACTTTGCTAAAAATGTACAAGATCTCTAATACGTGATATTCAATGGTAGACTACTAAAATGTACGTAGTTTATTTTAATAACTAGCAACAACCTCCCCTTTCGAAACAAGGCAGACAAAAAATAGGTTTTACTAATGCAAAATCCAAATCGGATAGTAGAGAAATATTTACATCTTAGTTCGTTTACAATGAATTATTAGTAACCATTTGTATAACTTTATTAATTTAAATAAATGATAAGTTACATGTTATAGTATAAACGCCAGTAATAACTATGTTTTAAATATAACATTTGATCTAAACCAGTGGCGTATATAGGACATTATTTCGGAGGGGGGGACTGACACATTGGATGGCTTAGGAAGTATAAAATACCCTAAAAAAATAGGGGCTGTAGATTCATCCCCCGAGAAATGGTTGAGCTTTTAAGCTGCATAAATGTGTTCTAGCTTAAAACAAACTACTGGGTGCAATTTTAAAATTTGTCTTTCAAACTTTTTGGGGGATCTTAAACTTACTGAGCCCCTCTTATATACGCCCATGATCTAAACAATAAAGCTTTCGTTATAATTTAATGGTCTAGTTAGGGAATTAAAAACGATGTCTAATAACTTCTGGCATTCCTCCAAAGCTTTAAGATGACTTGTAACTTAAGAAGGGATTGAGTTTCTCCAAATATTTGCTATGAAAAAACGTAAAATAACACGTTTTTACCGAAAGAACATTTGTTTATTTCAACAAAGTGGGGATTAAAGAAGAAACCCGTATTCAACTTATAAAACTACTAATAGTACTATCACACCTGTTTAAAACATCGGCATGTAAATATAAGTATGTTAAAATTTTAACGCCCAGTTCCACGGCCTAATATGACGCAGAATTGTCACCACAAAAATGAAACGTCGCGTCGGTCGTCATTTCGAAACAAAACGTTAAGCTAAAATAATAATTCGTCTAATTCATGTTCAGTAACTTAAAAATGATAATTCAGAAAGTAAACTCATTTTTTCAGCGGGTTGGGAATAAATAATAGCCAAACCGACTTTCAGATTCATACGATTGTTTTACATTTTAAGATATCCGAATTGAGATTATTTTAAATATTCTTAACGTATTCTTTTATATAAATGCGCTTTTAATTCTTGGTATGTCATTGATATGCAGTTTTAGAATACTGATTTCACTGCAATGTATCCTTACAAATTCATAACCATATTTGTTTATCTATACATTTTCTATCTAGAGAAATATGGGCAAAGAATTCTTTCAAAGGTTTCTTTTGGGGGAGTTTGATATCAATTTCCAAACGTTTTAATTTAATTTGGGACATTTTGTTACTCTTATATTGTTCTTAAGTTACCGAAGACAGCCTGAAGGGGGAAACGTTTCATAAACAGATGACTAAGTATATTAGATAGATTTTTAGAGGGATCATTAAGAAATTTGGGCCAAAATAGATTTCTGCACAACTGCTGTAGTCGCAAAATGCTTGAATAGAACAAAATTCAACCGAGGGTATAAGTTTACGACTTATGAGCCACTCACGCATTTTAAATAGGCAATTTACGAATGCCTGTAATTTAACGAAGAGTGATGGAAAAGTTTGTTCTATTTCTGTTTTTAGAAAAGTTAAGATCTATGAATTTGACATAAAAATATTTTCCAAACTTAAAATCGACTGCACCACTATAATTGTAGCCTATACATATTTTACGCATTACAGCTATGCGAATCATATAAATTTCAATCAAACTGGCATGAAAGCAGATCAAATATATTTTAAGAAATACCTGTACCGAAACGATTATTCCTTATAACTATCATATAAGAGTTTAACTTCAAACACTCTTACGGTCTTCGTTTTGTTCGTAAAATTATGGAACACTTTGTGTACTTTAAGTTTAAATATTCAAAAACTATACACTTTGTTTTTCGGGGAGTGCCGATTGCCGAGCGGTCTAGGACGTCGAACTTTGCAGATTTAATTCATGTATGTAACCTTTGCACTATTTATCAGTATCGTCGACCTAGTACTAAATCGATTATCCCCTTTATTCTGTTTAACAATTAAAATTATTTTGATAATTCTATGAACAACAATAAGGGCGAAAGAAATGTTTTCAACTCAAACATTCAAATCAAAGATAAATGTATATTACTTTTGAGACAATGAGGTGCACTCAACCCTTATCTCCATTTTATACACAAAAACTTTCGTGGGGCCCTAAGCCGTTCTTTAGTTTAATTATAGAGACTGGAATCTTTTAGAGATTGGAATTTCCAGTCAGAATGGTTCTTGAAGCGGGAAACTTCCAGTGGCCAAGTGCTACCTTTAATTGGAAAGTCAACAGGATGGAAGCACGCTCCCAGAATTTCTGGTGAGCCCATTGACTAGGAAATCCAAGGTTCACAGAATTCTTATAGGGCAGAAGCTCCCACATGGCTCCTAGAAAATTTCCCATACAGAAATATAAAACTTTTATATGCACGAACTTTAAAGATTTTATCATTTTGACAACAAGTTTCTATGTAAACTTTCTCTTGGCTCGGAAGTTCTCAATGTCTGAGAACTCCACTAGGTCTAGAATATCCAAAGAATGAGAGATTCCAGATCTCGGGAGATTTAAGAAGTCGGGGACTTCCAGTGGAGGAAGCTTCCTGAAGTTAAACGTTCCCCCAGTCCCTCCTTCCAGAGCCAAGTGAATTTCTAGGAACACTGTATTTCCAGCTGACCAAAGACTTCATTCAGATGTCAGAAGTTCACTACCAGGTGGTTCAGAGCCGGTTAGCTTTAAAACTCAAAATACTATGTACTACAACGGAAATGTATCAATCCTGAGGCCGGTGAGCCAAAATCTCGTATATACTGCTTTGTATTTCATAATGCAGATCCTATAATATGGTAATAGTAGAATAACATCGTTTGATTCTTTGTTAATCCTTTGAAAAACTATGAAAACACGCTGGTAAAAATAAATGTTTCTATTTTAGTAGTTTTAAACTATCCATTCAAGTCACTATTAAAAAGATTAAAATGTGTATATTTATAGCCATTGTAAAACAAAAAATTACAATAATCTTTTTATAGGTTAGTATCACGAACGTTAATATTAAACGGCAAATTTGCTCTCGTCAATTCAAAAGGAAATCGTAAATTATTTTATATTTCCCATATCGACAACGAAACAGTAAAAAAAAACACGTGTTCTGTTGAACCCATTTTAATGAGGCCAAGATGAAAGGCCGGCCATTAAAACGGAAACGTTAAAATGCGTGCACTGTCTTCTGTCTTTGACAGGTCTTCAAACAAACAACCCGTAATTAATCATTCGGCGGAAACAGTTGACACTGGTGAGCACGGTTATTGCAGTAGTTGCGAGGAAAGCGCCATAAAATAAAGTGAGAGGCAAGGCAGAGGCGGCCATGTTGTCCAAGATGGCGGCTCCGTACAAAGCAGCTGATTTATAGCTCGGGATCAAAGCCTGTCACTCGTTAATCACGACTATTGTAAACTGACTGATTTATAATTTGCTCGTCAGCCATGCAATGACTCCATCTCTGTCTGGTCGAGGCCCCCGCTACCACCTCTGCGCAGCGTCTTCCCTGTCTACTCTCGACTCTTAACCAAGTGATTATTTAATAAGTCGACTTTTTAAAATCCTTTTGTGTTAATTGAACAACAAGTAGTACTGTTGTTAAATCAATTTCAAGCATAAGGTTTTAAAGTACTTAATCATTATCACTCTTATTTTAGTCTAGCGATGTTTACAAAGGATTTGAAGTTTGCTTACATTAAAGTGCCTAAAATTTCTTAACACACACTTTGAACCAGTGGCGTAATTAATGGGGGCGATGAGGGGACAATTCCCCCCCCCCCTAAAATCCTAAAAGGATATATGTACTTATAACAGCAATCCAACTTTAAATACATCAGTTAAATGTTTTACTTTGAATTAGGTCTATCTAATTTATTTTATTTTGATTTATTCCAAACTATCCTTTGGGGTGTGCTCTTCAATAAAATTCATGCTCCTCAATGCCACGTCCTAGTTACTCTTCTGCTTGGAACAAAAAACTATTGTTCGGTTCTGTAAGTAGAGACTAAGGACGGTTAATACAATGTTAATATACTTTTACTGGTCTTAGTGATACAAGGTAAGAGTACGCCACACCACGTGTCACGTGACAGGTTTCCCTAAGGTCGTATGCAATATTACTTGTCTATTTTTCAATTAATTCTCGGCATGTCTTGCTAGCAGATAAGACAATCGTACTGAAAAAAGAAATTGGCTTAAAAATTACGCTTAGCCAAATGTAAGGGTTGGACATGCGCAATCATAGAACTTAGTATGGCTTATATAGAAATGAAGCTTCGTGCAAAATTTCAAGTCTGTATGACATTCCGTTTCCAATATATCCTGCGACAGACAGACAGACAGTACAGAAATAGTTTTTTCAACCTATCGAGTGATAGGCTTCGCTAAAGCTCAGCCAATAAATACAATTTTAAAAAAGAGTTAGAAGGGTGTCGTAAAGTTCCCCGTCAGAAGTGCAAACAGCGAGTTGTGTTCTATTCGGACTGGTGAAAAACACAAGTAAAAACAGCGGAAGGTCTTAACAATCTGTAAATTTACGATCTGGTAGTGCGGTGTCGTGCAAGCGAGGACAGGCAAATCGCAGCCATTCGTCTTCCGACCGTATCACCCCTCCACCCTCCAGCAGATGAAAATCACAGATAAATCACCGGCCCACCCCCGGCTGCCTTCACTAAAGATAGATTGCACTTACATTTTCTAATTCTTTATTCAGGGCCGGGTGATGTATTAGTCCGGATTTAATATCGGAGTGCCACGGTCGACCAGGTGCCGCATTCATCACTCATTGACGTTCATTATTGGATCAATTGTCTTCCTGGCTGCCGGAAGCGATTCTTTAAACTCGCCGGATTATCAATAACCTGCGCTGCGGGCGGACATCCGTCAAGCGGATCGCCTTCTCCCTGTCTCAGATGTGGGCAGAAACCTTGATACTCGCTTTAAACGTACGTGCTAAAATCTATGTGGCTTTGTATCTACAAGGATTATCAAGAAATATCGATAGCTCTTACATATTCAATTTAATACTGGTGTTTCCTAACATATAATCTAGCTGTAATTTCACTCCATACTCCACGAGAAATTTATGTATAAATAAAAGTACGGTCTGGTGTGTGCGTTATGTTTATGCAGATATGTTGCAAGATACTGTATTTTACGTATTCATGTAGTTATTAAGAAAATTGTAAAGGACGTTAAGCCGCATGATGAATATTATCAGTAGATCAGTATTAGGTATATTAATGAACTCTGCCGAGCAGTTAATTAACTTTTGAAACAAGCCTGTTCAGCATTGAATGTACTGTATAACTGTTATTATTCTTATCGAATATTGGATAATGCTATTAAAGGTTGTTTACGAACAAACAATAGCAGACAGTACATATTGCACAATGCACAAACTATTGTATTACTGTTAATACTACAAATTTAAATTGTGCCTTATCCTCACAGATCTCTTTTATAACCACTTTACGACTTCAAGTATATCGCTTTCTAGAAAGTATAAATATTTATGACAGGCTTTGTTACGATGTCAGCCAGTACAGCGTATAATACACTGATAACAATTAAGACAATAGAGCCAGCCGCATAGAGACTGCGGAGTGGGGGGTTGTCACAGTATATCAGCAGAGAGATGACACAAACGACCGCCGCCGACCTAAACGAGTGCAGATCAAGCCATTTGAAGTCGGCACAAGTAGAACAGCAATTAACTCTAATTAAGATAGTATAAGTTGGCAGTGCGCGCTCGTTTGCTGACAAATATATGCAATGGGAGCGGCCGTATACACATTTTATAGCTTTATATAGTGTGTGATGAAGTGTTGTTCTTGTACCTCCGTGTCCTGACAGCCCAGCAGGACTTTATGCGAGTCACAATGCAGTAAACATTTGAACTGTGTGGCATGTCCGGATAATAGTTATGGCCGTGTAATATCTTTATGTGTCAATTGCTTGTAAATTAGAGTGATACCATCATCGTCTACTGTGGCTCGCAGTCAATGTTAATGTTATTCTGTATAGAAGCTCTGAGAGAGGTCGTTACACTCTTACATTACAACTGTGAAGGTGTTTCTGTGTTATATAATACGTTTCGCAACTCCAAAGCGTTAACGTGATCCGGACGAAATCCCAAAGACACAAGTCGATAAGTCATATTTGACTAAAATATACTCATATGACTCGATAACCTAGACTGGGCTCCAAACATTCTCGCACAAGTCGATAAACCATACTGAGCTCCAAATATACTCGTACAAGTTGATAAGCTGATGCTAGGGTCCAAACTGACTCGTACACGTCGATAAGCTATACTGGGCTCCAAACATACTCGCACAAATCGATAAACCATACTGAGCTCCAAATATACTCGTACAAGTTGATAAACCATAAGTTGATGAGCCCCAAACATACTCGCACAAGTCGATAAACCATACTAGGGTCCAAATATACTCGTACAAGTCGATAAACCATACTGGGCTCCAAATATACTCGCACAAGTCGATAAACCATACTGAGCTCCAAATATACTCGTACAAATTGATAAACCATGCTGAGGCTCCAAACTGACTCGTACAAGTGGATAAACCATACTGGGTTCCAAACATACTCGCACAAGTCGATAAACCATACTGAGATCCAAACATACTCGTACAAGTCGATAAACCATACTGAGCTCCAAATATACTCGTACAAGTCGATAAACCATACTGGGCTCCAAACATTCTCGCACAAGTCGATAAACCATACTGAGGTCCAAATATACTCGTACAAGTCGATAAACTGTACTGGACTCCAAACTGACTCGTACACGTCGATAAGCTATACTGGGCTCCAAACATTCTCGCACAAGTCGATAAACCATACTGAGATCCAAACATACTCCTACAAGTTGATAAACTGTACTGGACTCCACACTGACTCGTACACGTCGATAAGCTATACTAGGTTCCAAACATTCTCGTACAACTTGATAAACTGTATTGGACTCCACACTGACTCGTACACGTCGATAAGCTATACTAGGTTCCAAACATTCTCGTACAACTTGATAAACTGTATTGGACTCCACACTGACTCGTACACGTCGATAAGCTATACTAGGTTCCAAACATTCTCGTACAACTTGATAAACTGTATTGGACTCCACACTGACTCGTACACGTCGATAAGCTATACTAGGTTCCAAACATTCTCGTACAACTTGATAAACTGTATTGGACTCCACACTGACTCGTACACGTCGATAAGCTATACTAGGTTCCAAACATTCTCGCACAAGTCGATAAACCATACTGAGATCCAAACATACTCCTACAAGTTGATAAACTGTACTGGACTCCACACTGACTCGTACACGTCGATAAGCTATACTAGGTTCCAAACATTCTCGTACAACTTGATAAACTGTATTGGACTCCACACTGACTCGTACACGTCGATAAGCTATACTAGGTTCCAAACATTCTCGTACAACTTGATAAACTGTATTGGACTCCACACTGACTCGTACACGTCGATAAGCTATACTAGGTTCCAAACATTCTCGTACAACTTGATAAACTGTATTGGACTCCACACTGACTCGTACACGTCGATAAGCTATACTAGGTTCCAAACATTCTCGTACAACTTGATAAACTGTATTGGACTCCACACTGACTCGTACACGTCGATAAGCTATACTAGGTTCCAAACAATCTCGCACAAGTCGATAAACCATACTGAGATCCAAATATACTCGTACAAGTCGATAAACTGTACTGGACTCCAAACTGACTCGTACACGTCGATAACCTATACTGAGATCCAAACATTACTCGTACAACTTGATAAACTGTATTGGACTCCACACTGACTCGTACACGTCGATAAGCTATACTAGGTTCCAAACATTCTCGTACAACTTGATAAACTGTATTGGACTCCACACTGACTCGTACACGTCGATAAGCTATACTAGGTTCCAAACAATCTCGTACAACTTGATAAACTGTATTGGACTCCACACTGACTCGTACACGTCGATAAGCTATACTAGGTTCCAAACATTCTCGTACAACTTGATAAACTGTATTGGACTCCACACTGACTCGTACACGTCGATAAGCTATACTAGGTTCCAAACATTCTCGTACAACTTGATAAACTGTATTGGACTCCACACTGACTCGTACACGTCGATAAGCTACGACTACAACTAGGTTCCAAACAATCTCGCACAAGTCGATAAACCATACTGAGATCCAAATATACTCGTACAAGTTGATAAACTGTACTGGACTCCACACTGACTCGTACACGTCGATAAGCTATACTAGGTTCCAAACATTCTCGTACAACTTGATAAACTGTATTGGACTCCACACTGACTCGTACACGTCGATAGGCTATACTAGGTTCCAAACATTCTCGTACAACTTGATAAACTGTATTGGACTCCACACTGACTCGTACACGTCGATAAGCTATACTAGGTTCCAAACAATCTCGTACAACTTGATAAACTGTATTGGACTCCACACTGACTCGTACACGTCGATAAGCTACACTAGGTTCCAAACATTCTCGTACAACTTGATAAACTGTATTGGACTCCACACTGACTCGTACACGTCGATAAGCTATACTAGGTTCCAAACAATCTCGCACAAGTCGATAAACCATACTGAGCTCCAAATATACTCGTACAAGTTGATAAACTGTACTGGACTCCACAGTGACTCGTACACGTCGATAAGCTATACTAGGTTCCAAACATACTCGCACAAGACGATAAACCATACTGAGCTCCAAATATATACTCGTACAAGTCGATAAACCATACTAGGCTCCAAACTGATTCACACACGTCGATAAACAATACTGAGATCCAAACATTCTCGCACAAGTCGTTAAACAATACTGAGATCCAAACATACTCGTACAAATTGATAAACTGTACTGGACTCCACACTGATTCGTACACGTTAATAAGGCTACATTGGGTTCCAAACACACTAGCACAAGCCGTAAACATGGAACTCACAGCAAATTTTTTGCCATATATGATTCAGCTATTATTTACTTCAGGCATAATTTGTGGTTACATGATTTTCAGAAATTTTTAATTTTTTCTTTTTCACGATATGAATCGATCTTAAGTGCTGAAGCAACACTATAATTTCCATTACCGAAGGTTTCCATTTTTCCATTTTCTAACTTAATTTCACCGGTAAGGTGATGCCATCGGTTTTCTGTTTGATCAATTTTTGTTTACTTTTTATTTAAATTTTATAACCACTTCTACAGAAAACGTAACTTTTGGCAATTCCACAAGGAATTAACTGAACCCTTCAGCTAGGCTCACAGATAAACGGCCGAATCTTAAGGATATGAGTGTTTACAGTAGGCTCCAATTATGAAGTATGCCTGTTGATGTATAAAATATGCGACTTTCTTAAAATATATGTCATTAATAATGTAATTTTTAATGTTCTATTCCGCTTTAAAAATTTTATTTATTACATCACATTTCATTGAAAAAAGATAGCATTCCTCAAAGTAAGGTTTAATTATATTGAAAATAGTAATATCCTTATACTCGGCTGTTTTCATTTTGTTTCATCAAGAGAAAATGTTTAAAAAAATGACTACTTTATGATTAATATTCAAATAAGTGTCAAAAAGGTTTGGGCCAAAAATCAAGATCACCCCCAGTACATCTGGCTGACAATAGATCGCAATTATGCATTTCCTTCTGGGAATTTTCTGAAAATGTTCCAAACTAATGCTGAACACGTTTAATTTTCATCGTGAAGCGACCTGAAACGTAAAGTAATGATTGTTTCTTTGAAGACGTTCAGTTGATCTCTCTGAGACTGTTTGAACTGGTAAACAGGGCGCTGAGGGCAGAGTAGAGCAATGAGAACAGTTTCGACATAAAGAGATGCAATAAAGCAGTCAATACAAGGCTTAGTCAGCAAAGCAATAACAAACTTGGCAGAGAACTTGTCACTGCCACAATCAGTCCTCTTTTCAACTATTTGTATTGCAAATGCTACACTTCAATTTCGTTTGCTGAGAAGTAAACCACAAAGCTCTGTCTGCAAATACCTCCCAGCCAATAATACGTTCCCGCTCCCGGAGGGACTGACTCCACCGTTAAAGGTTTATCGCGCATTAACATGACTGAATTAAATATTTGCTATCGCCAATAACAATCTGTTCTCAATTGATTTGCAACTGTTTCAATTCCTTTATCCTAATGATTTCTCTCTGTGAGGGATATTGATGTAGCCCTTGTGGAACACTTCATTGAGTTCAGTTAAGTTTTATGTCAGGAAGCGTGTCAGTGACATATAATACATTTAAATCAAGAATATTTCGCATTTTAAGAACGAAGAACGCAACAATTTTTTTGTTATTTATTTTATCCCATTCCAAACCTTGAAAAGTTATATGCACGAAACCGTCACAGCGTAATCGGTTTTATATTTTGAGAAAGTATAATTTATCTTGTTTTACAAAAAATGTGGTTGGATAACGTTTTTATCTTATCTACTAATGCCTTCAGCCATCAGTGCGGAGTACAGCAGCACCTTCAGTGTTTTCCCGCACTGATGCCAACGAAATTAAAAGAAAACATCCTATTAAATAGTGTCTATCGTGTAACATACCAAAATTCTAGAGGGTCTGATCCCAAATGCCTGAAAGAGTAAGAAAATATCAGAATGTATTCCGGCCTATAGAAAAGTTTGAGTCGTTTGATGTGACCTAGCAAAAATACCCTTACTTTTCCACACGTTACTGTTTTAAGCAACCTCCAATATATTTCTTAAATTTTCGATACCCTCAAAATAAATTATAAGTGAAGGTGGGGTGGAAGGTTTTGTGTGTCAAACTTACCTCGTGGGGTGACAAAGGATACTGTCCTCCTGTTCATAGACAATAGCTATTTGTGTATCAAAGGAGGAAAGCTTACTTTGTTTCTCAGAGTTGCGTTACTCCCTAGTAGCAAAGTAATTAGATACTTGTAGGGAATAAATAGTTAATTTACATAGCAGTAGGGGGAGAATGCTGTTGAGTGAAGAGATTGCTAATGTTGTTCAGTAAAGGTTTTGTTAATTTTGTTTCTCGCTTGTGGGAGAACAAGTTTGTTTGTAGATCTGGCATTGATCTTCGGCGGTATTCAAGATAAAAAAAGCACAAATACACATACGCTACTGTAGTTGAAAATATTGTAGCCTATATTTCGTTCACTTCTATGTATGAATGTTAGGCCAAGTGCAGTCATTCACCATAGGGTTTTCGTAACTATAAAAATTACAACTCAAGACTTCTATCTCCGTAATATTGTTGAAATCGTAGTTTGCGGTTAAGGCTACTATTCTCTAACCGAAGGAAACGATTTAGATTACCATTGAAGTCAAAAAAAATAGTGGGTTAGGACCATTTTCCAAAAAAACTTACTTAAAAAATATTGTAGTATTTTTTAATTTAAAATTCCATCGGTATAGAAAGATCTCCCGATAAAAAAAACTTGTAACTTTTAACCAGTTTTTAGAATCATGAAAACTTGAAAATTATAGTGATAAATATTTACATTGTTACACTAAGACATTTTTTAAAAAAACCTACGTGTAATATGAGCTTACCGAATTGCTTACCTTTACTCTGAGTGTGCTTTTACTCTAGTTTACACCATAAACAAAGTCATACTGGATTCGTAGGAAACAAGTCAATGTTATAGCTTAAGTATAAATTCAATTACATTAACAGAACCAAAGGCGTAGAAATAAATTACTCTGATAATCGTCTTAACTGTCAATAATGATCTACGGTGTTAACCCAAAGTTTGTTGTTTATTTTTAATTTGGCTAGTTACTGAAATTCTTATAGGTCTTACACAGTCAAACAAAATAAAGAGCGTAAGGTTTTAGTAAAATTACTGTTTAACATCGTGAAAAATAAATTACACTAAGTTTGGATAGTAAATATAAGTAGCAATTGCAACAAGCTTAATAGCCTATTAGTGAATTCGAACAATAAAAATCACAAAATGCTAAGAAACTCGTTTAAGTAGATCAAACTCTATGTACATATAATATAGTTAATCTGGCTGTAACTTACAGAACAATACTAAAAGTTCCAAAAATAATCACAGAGGAACATTTTAAAAGTAAGAGATAGTGACAATTGTTTACTGTCATCATTTTTAATCACCCCAATGTTTTAAACATCCCTATAAACAAGACACAGCTACACGCTTCCTACTGTACTCTGCCTGTACCTTATCTTTCCTGCATGTATAAAGTTAACATTATTTTACTTTCAAAACCTCAGCTATCTGTTTGTTATATAATAAATAAGTGGTAACTATAGATGAACCGTCTTGTAAAATTCGTACCGAAATCTGAATTCAACAAACTATCGTAGTGTTTGTGGGATGCTAATGCACCACTCTAGGGGAGCACATATCATGTCCTTAATGATCTGCCAGATGGTGTCCATGATTCAGTTAGCACAGATGATAATTAGAGCCAATCAGCCATGATATAGCACACGTGATAAATTACAGTGGTGGGGGAGGGGGAGGGGAAGGGCTGGAGTTGCCTGGCAATACCACCTGTTCCGTCCTTACACGGCTTTGTAGACGCCTCACTTGCTGCACAATGATGATCAAGTAAATAAGCAATCTTGACCAACAGTTGTGTTGCCCCTAGTCTCAACAAATCCCACATTCCTTATTTAAAATTCGCTTTTGAGAATGGTTAAATTGTGACGGTGACAGGATTTTTCGGACATTTTCCATCATTTGGTGATACAAGAATTTAGCAATTTACCAACGCAATGCCATTATATACGACAAGTAAATCTAAATATAATAGACAGAGAAGACTTAACTAAAATAACAATAACATTATAACAATGGGATAAATAATAAAACGTCCAGTAACCTAACTTTAAACTGCGTTTGTGTTATCAAGTAATAACACGTTTCTAGATCTGCAATAAGATGTCTTCCTCAGGTGGATAACTAACCTGAAACTTGTACAATCTATGTTAAAATAAATAAATTAACACAAAAGCGCTGTGACACGCATACGTCAGGAAACACGACAAACACGTTGAGTGCCAACTATCTCTAAGATACAAAATAAACACTACTGTAATGATTAAAAATTTAGCTAGAGAATAAAGCTTACGACAGGTCTACACGCAATGACCAACCACCGAGAACTGTCTGATAGCGAATAGTAAACGGCGATCGATACGGCAGAAGATCAATAAACGGCGCTAGGCCTTTTTATTGATTTATTCCCAAGTTCATAATACACACGTCACAGAGAAATATTCCCTCAAAAAACAAATATCAGCCCCCAGGTCACCTTAACTTCCACGTTCTGGGACGGCAAATACCGCATCGAACGATTTTTGTGATACGAAATAACATTATTTTCTTTGGAATTGTACCCCTGAGGCAGAATCAATCTCTTGACTTGATCACTTTCGTAGCATGTAAAACCAGTCACTGCAGTATTTTCTTTGCCATTGCACCTTTGTGACGGAATCAATCTAATAATATGATCACTTTCGTTGTGTTCAAACCAACCATCGCAGTATTTTCCTTGTCACTGTATCCCGGAGATAGAACCAATCTTGAGGTTTGATCACTTTCGTTGCGTTCAAACCAATCATCACAGAATTTTGCTTGCCACTGTATCCCGAGATAGAATCAATCTTGTGATTTGATCACTTTCGTTGCGTTCAAACTTATCATCTCAGTATTTTCCTTGGCATTGTACATCTGTGACAGAATCGGTCTCACGATTTCGTCACTTTCACAGCGTGAAAACTAATCATCACAGGGCCTACACAGGGCCTCTTGGCGCGTAATTGTCAAAAGTATATCAAGACCATAAATATAATTAAAATATTTTACTAATATCGTGGTGGATTCATCATCGTTTTCTTTTATTTAACTGATGTTTTGACCTTTTAAGTCGTATAAATTCACGAGTGCCATTAAAAAGAGGCATACACAGGATTGGTTCAACACTGCTTTGTGTCGCTCTGTGTAGGAACAGGAGCAGAGCAGGTAGGGAGAAGTTGTCTGCTCGACGGGAACATATTGGCAAACTGTCGTCTGCAGTTCCACAAGTTGACACCTTAAAGTGGCAATGAGCTTGTGTTAAGTACACCATTAACACGGAGCAGCCGACGCCACATTAGAGGTCGCCGAGTAACATGCAGATAAGGATTACATTAACCTCTACTAATTTCCTCTCAACTCCTCGTCTTACTTTACCAGTTATGCCTCCCAAGTTGTGGCTAAAATATACTCTAGACTACACAGTTAGGCTCTCCTTCCTTAGCAACTTTGTATCTTTCCTACTATCCTACGTGTAAATTGCACTGTAAACTACATTTTGTTGTTTAACCACAGTGTATATACAACTAGTATGTAATGTGTGAGGGAGAGGATTAAACAACAGGTATAATTTATAATTGATACTTCCTAACAACTTAAACTTCCATCAAATTTTAAATTTTTATAATGAGTTGATTAGATTTTGAAACAAACTAGAAATCATAAAATTCAATAGAATATACAGAGTGTTACAAAACTCTATACACAAACTTATTGTTCCTTGGGTGAAACGTAGCAGAATCCAATTACAACCCATTATCATCGGTTACTGTTTACCGTGTCTGTTTTCGAATTTTTTTAATCACATTTTAAAAATTAGTCGGCTAACTTTAGTAAATTCTTTCTTTATGTTGACAAAATTTATCAGTAAAAATATTTTCTCAAATTTGCAAATCAAATGGAGGACAGTAATTTAAAGTTTCCTTAGTAAATAAATTAACAAATACGAAATAATTTGTTGTTTCTTATTTATTCTGTTGTCTTAGTGTGAAGAAACATGCATGTGATTATTAAACTTTGAAGTTATTTTTAATCCGATTCCAACATTTAAAATGTAATTGGATTTTTTTTTATTTTTTACAAAAAGGTCATATGTAAAAATTCCTTGTAAAATTAGTACTTTTGAGATATTCCATTTTAAACAATTGGGGCCTTTAATATGAAGAAATAAAAACATCTAAAATGTGTAGTCTATTATATTATTAATGTAGACATTCTACAATATTTATAGAATTATTTTTTTTTATTTAAAAATGTATATAAAACAGTACGAGAACAACCAACTGATTAGTGGTGACACTGCGAATTAAGCTTAAATCTAAATATCCAAACAGGACCTTTAGGGCCTTACACTAAATCTCTACATCACCCAGAGCTGAAGTTCCATATATCTTAAACCCAGAACGATAAAACATTGAAAAATAAAAGTAAGAACGATGGAAGGCAGAGAGTGTCACAATTATGTAGTTCCATAAATACAAATCTTGACCTTTTTTCCTTTCGATCAAGGAACGACTGATATAACTGAATATATGTCAAAGAGCCATATCAAAACTGTGTTCTAGCCAGCTAAAATATTGAACAATTGTTTGAGGCTAGTGAGACTAGTGAAGGACTCAATTACACTGTGAACACATGAGGTCTACAACATTCATATAGTTAGGAGTCCGTCTATATTTGGGAAACAAACACTTGATATCCAAACGAGTTAGTGAAGATGTTACCCTACCCGATCAAAAAATTAGAAATATACAGGTCTCGGAAATCTAATTAACTCAAAATGTGTTTTATTTCCAGTTTCATATTTGAGTTTGCCTTGTTGGCCGGTGAAGAAAATATACACACATATTCAACCTTTTTTTTTAAAAAAAATTTTCAAACAATATTTATTGCACTAATCTAAAAAATAATCAAAAGATTACAAAATCTATTAATCCGAGATACATAGTAATAATTATTTTTATACATCGTATCAAGAACAAGAACACAAAATCTGTTGCAGGTTCTTAAGGAAGATCATGCACACATCGACGTGTGCTTTCAAACGTAGCAACTGAACACTGACTGAAGCCAATGAAAGACTAACTATCACATGACTTATCTAACTAACTAACACCTTATCACTTAGAATGTCATGTACAAGAGATCATTTTGTTAAGCTCCATAAGTGTTAGCCCTTTTCATCACAATTTCAAGAGGACTGGTTTTTAAGTTTTTCTCTTTTCCACGATTGAATAAAATTCATTCTTTCAATTCAGGAGCTGGCTGTAACATGTCCTCTGAAAGAGGTTGTCTGCTAAAAGGGTCAGTAGAAGAGTTGAGCAGATGTCTTATATACACATATACACTCGTATAGGACTGATAAGCCTTCCTGGCCTAGGAGAAAATCCTACCTACTTCTGGTCTAAGGGGAAAATCTTTATAAAGATTATGCAACGTTCCAAAATAATTGTTTAGGTTTTGAGTTATAGAACTCAATTGTTATGAATGGAGCTGAGGCATGTTAGTCTTGATTGTTCTGTTTCTACATGAACTACTAAAATGTCATATCACAATGGCAAGGAAGCCCACGAGTATGGAGTACCTTGTGTGAAAAAATTCACAGCTGTGATCATTAACGTTGGTTTTATAAGTGTTAAAATATTATTTACAATGCATTGAATTATTTAAATTCATCACTGGCAGAATCTGGAGTAAAATTTACAAAGTAACTTTTTATTTGCTATCTGCATTACACTACTGACCCTATACACACACTGATCACTGTATACTTAATCCTAATACTACTATAAATGCAAAAGTGATTTGTTTATTTCTATTCAAACTATTCAACCAATTGTACTAAAATTTCACAGAGACATTCTTATGGTCCCTGGTATATAAGGACATTATTACGAAAATTTCCTGCTATGCCCCACTGGTCTCTCGAGTTGCAAAATATTAATTGAAAGAGCCTGTTAAATGTAATTAACTATTCTGTGTAAACATTATCTTATGAAATCAAACCCATTTTTAATTAATTTAATAACAATTTTCAATTTTTTGTTTGAAGGTTATTTTTGAGAAGGAAACAGGATTTTTCCGGACATTTGCCATCGTTCAGTGAAACAAGAAATCAGTAACACTACGTTTCGAGATCTGCGATCTGATCTCTTCTTCAGGTAAAGAACTAACCTAATACATAATTACAAACTAGGTTAAAATAAACAAATCTTACCAAAGCGTTGTGGCACGCCTAGGTCAGGAATCACAACCACCATGTTGTTTGTCAACTTCACTAACTCTATAACCATGCACTTAATAAAAAACTATACAAAACACTAATCATTATAACTGAATTACGGAATACAGGTCACAATACGTCTTCATTCGTCTACTGACCACTTACGACTCAACAAATTTTCAATTTGTTTACATTTACAATTTGAAAGCATAGAGTAAGCTTGATAGCAACATTTCTTATTTCAATCTTTTCTGTTACCGCTGTACTCGAATAAGAAAATATTCAGATAATATTTTTATCAAATATTAAGTATTAGATATGAAATACAAAGTTACTATCCATCACTATAAATTTAAAGACCGTTATAAAAGCCATCTTAGTTGTCTTTTGACAGAAGTAAGCTTTTCAGTCCTGTGTATTTATGTAGGCTATATTTTCTTGATCGTGGCGACAAGGCAAATTCAACATTAAATTTGTGTAAGATATATAATTCATTCGAACCAGAAGTGCGCATACACATACAGCCTACAAAATTGCATGTGAAGCTGCAGGTAACTGCTAGTATTTTAAACTTAAAAGTAAACAGTGAATGAGTTTTACAAAAAGAATTAACTGAATTGGTCCAACCGTTTCCAAGATTAACGCTTAGAAACACATTTTGCGACTCATTTTTATTTATAAGATTAACAAGAAGCTGTTTTGTTTATGGAATCAATCCCTTTTAATCATTTCTCAAAGTTTTTGTTTTCATTTTCAAACATCATTAATACAAAAAAAGATGAGGTCTGTCTATCCCCCTTTCCTCCCAATAAAACATTAATTGACAGGTTTGTACTCCCCATAAACATCCTGTAAACACCACTGACTGAAGAATCGTGCACTCATGACGTATTGTGTATTCCACCAACTTCTGTCTCCTTATAATTAGGAGATTTCAGGTGCATCTCTCTCCACTTTCAATATAAATTAGACAAGTCTTAATGTCTTGGTTTTCTAGGATTCGTTTCGATCTCAGACATCATAATGATCGTAGCATGACATGATCAAGTTGTCAATGCAAACAAACCACTTTTTTAAGGTTAGGCCCACTTCAAAAATTAGTTCAGTTTCCTCGATCACTGAGTTATTAATTTTTAGACAATTGACAATGAACCAGTGAGAATCACTGAAATGTTGCATATTATAAGACACAATTATTAGTGATATCTCTACACTATTACTGGCTCCCTCAGAGCAGATGGGAAGGTAGAAAGTTATCAACACAAGGACATTACTACCATTGATAATTTTTGATGCCACACAAGAGGTTGATGTCAACTGTTGCATAATAAACACTTATAAATGTACAATGGTACATATGAATATGTTTACTGACTTGGAGTTTGTTAGCTAGTAAGATAGCAGGTGGAGTGTCAAATTAATATCAAGTATGGAAAAGCCAAGAATTGGTATTACAGTGACAGGCAATTTTCATTCAATCACAGTCAAAAACTGTTATCTTGAGGGAGAGGGGGATCAAACTAATTTGTTGTGGAACAATAATCGAAAGAAGTTTCAGCCTTATACGCATTTATACTCCGGGCCGGCAGGCTTTGTGACGTCACAAACGGTGGCTGAGAAACAGAACTAAAAAAGCATTGCGAGGACACGCACTCGCGCTCTATTTCTGGTATAGTTCAATACCTATTACTCAAAATATATTTACCAACTATATAATTTTGATCTGCATTAATGAGGGAAAAAAGATATCAATTATAATTATGATGAAGTAACTCATTAATAATGAGAAATTTGTGTGGCAACAAAGTTTATGTATGAAATTTCTTTCACATATTATCTTGCAAAAACGTTTATAGCTTTTCTCTTGTATATTTTCTAATCATGTAGTATACCTTTAATATTCTTTGATAATTGTGAAGCAGTATGTTGCAAAATACAGACACACACATTTTAACTAAAATCAAATGAGATATTTTGCATTAAACAAGTGTAGTAAAATATAAAGTCTAACATTCTTGAAACTATTCTAATTAAACTACTGTATGTACAATAATTTTCTTTGAGTTTTCTTTTTGACGAAAAATTCTTAGTATACTTCTTTCTATAAATACACTTAAATACTTTTAAATTTCCATGAACATCACACAATTTCAGGTTTAGGTTTTTCAGTCTACCTAAAAAATATTGGTTTGCATCCTTAATTAGTGTTTCTTCCTTAATAGTTGATTCTTCATAATAATAATAATGTATCTATAAGCTGACCACTTACTTGATTTTACTGTCTTTTTCTGTGAAACTGGCTATATAGATAGATATATGTATATATATCACTCATTTTCAAATTTTCAGATGTGTTAATTCTTGACTTCATCTAGCACAATATGTACATTGGCAAATATAAAGTCATCAGTTTAAATCTCAAATCTTTAATAGAAAAATTCCGACTTTTGAAGACTTTTATTTGAGCAAAGAAGCGACTATCAAGTTTTTTTCCAATTCTAATAGCTCTGTTATGCCAATGAGATCGTTTCTGTCACTCATTTAGAGCCAAACCTTGATTCAATGTCATTATTTTGAAACTTTGTGTTTTAGTTCTAAGAGCGTTTTTGTTATTTACCGTGCTCTGAAAGGTTTTCATTATCGATTGCCACATTTCCAAATAAGATTTATATTGAAACTAAACGCTTTCTGAGCTGCAAATCTACAATCTAGAGAGATATTTTTAATATTTCACGTAATACTGACCATGACTTAGACGTAAAATCACTTTTATTGCTTTACCAAGCTAAACCCATTGTTTGTAATGTCAACATCCTTCAAATAAATATTAACTTGCAAAAGTGTATTAACGTAAACTGACAAACTTATTTTAGGAGGCCTCTTTATAAAAGTGTTGATTTTTCAAAAGGCTATACAATATTCATTATTAGAATATAATCAAGCTTCTAACTATAAAAATTATCAAGAGTCTTAAAATTAAAAACCTATTTTTTTATCCTGTTTGATCTCTTCACATCCTTTTATATGTAGAGTCAATTTCTGAATGCCTTTCTTCATACATTTTCTATTTTTTTATAAAGTTAGTGAAATGAAAATGGGTTAATTTTTACACAATGTAAGAAAAGAACCATTTCTCATTTTTTTTATCTGCGATTTTATAGTTAGTAACGGTTCCATCTGTTCTTTTTACACAATCTTCTTTGACTACACCACATGAAGAAAATGATCTTCACAAACTACATAACTGTTATTAGGTTCAACATTGTCCTGATAGATAAATCTAATCCATATTTGCCTTAAATTATTATTCAATGGAAATCTAAATACCGACCTTAGTTCTGTTCGGTCATAATGAGAATTACATCCTGGAACACAACAATTTCATAGCATATTTAATGGAAACTCGTATTGCATCCACATGGTATTGCGTATTTTACAGGTACGTCACTGTAAAATAACTAATTGCTTCTATGTTAGAAAACTAATAACCATTGGTTTACTCATTCAGTAACTAATTAAACAACATATTACTAAAGCTAATGCACTGTTATGTTGTGATTTGTGAATACACAAGCAAACATGGTGATTATGGTTGTTGCAGTAAGTCAGCCACCGTTTGTGACAGCATTGGTGGTGGGGAACAGCCTGCTTGCCCGGAGTTTACGCTGGTTCCGGTTTCAGAGGCCAGGCTTATGTACTGGGCAGGCAGTGTTTACACTATTGTCTCTCTGACTCTGAGCTCTTCTCAAACCTATTGAGCTATTAATTAATTAATTTTACGCCTGGATTCTCATGTTCTTCTGAAGATATCAATGAAAATTTGGGGACAAAGAAGCTCAAAATGAACTCTTTACATCGTTTCGACATTAGAGACACGTATTCTACGAAATATAGTGTGATTACAAATGATGATTACTTCTCATTGTCCCATCAGGTGCACAATTCAGCGCACTACTATGTCACAACGCAATTTCTAAGCATGGCAGAACAACTGAGTTTCCTACACATAATGTGGCTCTTCTTCGTTGCTGACATTTTTTAGATCTTTTCTGACAAATATGACTCCAGATTCCAGGAGTCAAGTCTGTGACAGCATCAGATTCCAGACGCTGCACCAAGAGCAAGGTGAACTGGAGCTAAACTCACCATTCACATTGAATCAACCCTTCCCAACGTAGTAATATTTTGTCAATAACTGGGACTGTTACGATTTAGCCTCTCTTAAGATTAAGATTACTAACTACCAACAACACTATACAAGGTGAAAGTATTGGCAGAACAAGATTTATGTGTTTTATTGTAAAGAGTACATACCTTTTTATTACAATATTAAGTTCTGATAGAATCAAAATTAGAAAAAAATTTAGGGAGACAATGAATTACATCACGCATATTCAAAAAGTAGCAATTCATGCAAGTATTATACAGTGTGTTATCATACAAGATGGCCCGTTTTCAGTCTTACAAATGCACAATTTTATAGAAAAATCTCTATTCTAAACTTGAGACGGAATATTTATATCTATTCTAAGTTGGACAGTATACATTAACTTAAACCAGCTAGCCATTATTAGGTAAGTTTTCTTCAGCTGACCCATGTAGTCTAACTGATTGTACTAACTTTATATAAATTGCTTTACTAATGTCTTCTTTAAATTTTTATTTTTAACATAAAATCATTGAAACAAAGCTTCACAATGGTGAGAATCAAACAAGTTTCTATGTTATCTATGTTTAACAAATTCGTTATTGCATCAACCTGTCACAATAACATTGATGCTTCAAAGTGCTTTGAAAATAAATATACTTTTAATTTATTACAGTCTAATTTTGTAACATTTGCTCAATTAAACTTGATAAACCGTTTCCAGACAGCTTTTTTCCAACCTTAAAATGAACATAAGTTAAATACATTACACATTGAATAATAAAGGATAACTAAATAGTTTATGGTATCATATGGATGTATACCAAGTTTACTATTGCAAATTTTACAAAACACTTATGAAACAGAAGTTTCAATTCATATTAATTGTTAAATCAACAAATAAGAATTTAAAAAATGATGGATTAAATATTTTTGGTACAACTAACAATATCTAGGAATAGTGTCTTACTTTTTTGAAATAACGTATACTTTACTACAAATACAGATATGGACCCCTAATATACAAAATTTATACATTATACTTTATATAGCATGTTGTAACGTGTAATATTTTAAAGGAGATTTTTTTAATGTATAAAAATAACATCCTGATATAATTCTTTAACAAAACAATCAAGATAAAATGCTAGATAGCCCTTAAATTTCAGAAACTTAATTTATCTTTATTACAACACATTTTGGATTATATTAACCTTCCCCACCTCCAGTTTATATATAGTTACTTCTCCATCCAAACCGGCATGTATTAATGATTTAGTCAATAGATATTTAGTTTTATTCATATACTTAAATGATTTAAAGTATTTTTCCAATTTATAACCAGCCTTGCTAGCAATGTTTTTATGTATAATGTTACACATTATTGATAATATTGTTTCATTAACCCCATAAAATATTAATGAGTTGAATTACAATTCAATCCAGAACTCACAAGTATTCCCTCTATCAATTCCGAATGAAAATCCATATCAATTTATAAAAATTTAAAAAGCTTATTACTATATTAAACTAAGAACTTTTGGTGTAATTTAAAATGTGCTTTAATGAACTAATATGCCTGCTAACAACTTCATATCCCCAACAATTTTCAGTTAAACCACCTCACCTTTCCCTGCTTTCATGCTCTCCCCTCATCATTTCTGCCAACAAAATTTAATTATGACCAAAATATTTGCAATTTTTAAAATTCAAATGAATAGCTCCAACAAGCAATATGTTTTGTGAAATTGAGTTTTTAAGAAAACAATGTAGCAAATCACATTCTACTTTGTGTGGACTGTTTCGTCTTCAAAAAAATTGAGGTTGTCAGTTCTGACAGCTTAGTTAATGAGTGACAAGCTAGTCAGCACGGCCAGTTACAAGATTCGGATGACAAAAAAGTTGAATGGTATAGGAAACAAAATGTTGTCTGAATGGAAAGAAAAAGACATGCATCTTAAAATCCTCATGTATCAAAAAGAAAATTCTAACTTCCACCTGAATCAGCAAGAACAATGTTGCAACAGATGGAAAAAAACATCTTACTTTAGTAGGCCAACACTAGCAAAATGAGGGAACTGTTCCATAGTACTTACATACACAGAGAACACTATTATAAAACTTTATATTTACCCTGATTTTTTCAATAGTGGCCTAACATTAGTTTTAGTCTACCTTTGTCAGACACATGAGATCATAGTGACATTCAGCTCATTGTTGAGGAGCAAAGAAAGAAAATAAGAGCAAAATAGATCATGTGTGGACTACTTCCTGCCGAATCACCAGCACAATAACATATTTTATCAAAGGCAGATGACCAGGAAACTCTGTATAACATTTTTTGAGGAGTGAGACAACTAACAGGTAAATGAGGTGCTGCAGATGTACCATGTATCCTAAAAAACTTTGAAAAGTTTAAACTTTATCACAAAGGAATTCTCAAACACTGATCCGACAAATTCAAAAGCTGTGCTGCACCTAATACTAAACAAGTTTGGAGAAAAGATCTATGACGACTGAACGCAGCAGTTTCCCTCCGTGTGATAAGAATTTATTGAACAGGTTAAAGAATGAGTAGAGGTCATCATCGCTAATACCATTTGTGTCAAGTGCACAGGCACTGCTTTACTCATATGAAACAATATCACTAACTGTATCACCTGTGGTATTGGATATCCGCAAAGCTCACACGAAGACAATCACACATAGTTGTAAAGACTTGGTAAACAAAAGTCGCTATCTATACATTTATCTAACATGGGACACCCTCCCCCCCCCCCCATTGTTTAAGTTCATGATTTCCATTGGACAGATGATGCACTGCTGGTCAAAATGGCAAGGATGGCTACAACCCAATACACCCCTCAAGAGCATTGCATTCTATGAAAACATTGTAAAATATTTAACCCTTCGCGCGCTGTTGACAAATATAACTGCCAATATTTACTTTGCTCAAAACGCTGTTGACAAATATATTCGCTTTTAAACATTGAGGTTATTATTGGGAGTAAGTAGTTCCCAGTTTTGCCGGTGGAGTGCAGCAACTGCTGGAGCATATATCCCTCAATAGAAAAACACAGTAATAGTGTTGTCCCCGCCTCCCGGTTTTTCTCCAAGCTGCAAAATGGCGGCGCACTACCCATGCCACTGCCTGTTTTGCCAGACACAAGCGCTACTGACGAACTAACTCGCCGGTTTACTTCGTTCGCGGACTGCGAGTGAAACTGTTGTGTTTACGTTGTCAAATTGGTTTTTGACATATTGGGAAGATGTGTTGTGTGTACACGCAACGGTTTACGCAAGGAGACCATTTACGTGTGCGAGACATGCACCGCCTGGCCGAACCTGCACCCGGATACGTGTTTCAAGACGTACCACACGTTGACGTTATCTTGAACACCGTAATGGCTAATTTTAGATCTTTTTATACCCATTGATGTTTTATTTTAATTGTATAATATACATACTATACATATAATATACTATAATATAATATTATACACGATAGTAAAATTTCGTTCAACATTTCATTAAATTTGGCGTATTTATATTGTTTTATAATTTAAATAAACGTATTAAATAAAATTATACTTTTTTCGTTCCCAAAAGTCTTTTTATATGGTAACAAACTCAAATACAACATTAGCGTTGACTTTGGAAAAAAATTTTTTGAGGTATATGTAGCGTTTAGGTATGGTGCGTCCCAAATTGCCGTAGCGCGGGAAAGGTTAAGATTTGTTCCTGTTAACCTTTTTTTTAACTGCACATTAATGAAAAATTAATTAACGGCCTGCAATTTTTACAATATTTTGTTATTTGTTAATAAATTGTTGTATTTTAAAACTGAAGTACATTATTGCACCTACCCTTTGTAGTCAGTTTTCTACTCCAAAAAGTACTTGCAATATTTTTTAAATACCTGCATGTGATTGTTTAACCTCTTAACGGCTTTTGTTGCATTAATTCGTCACCGACTTATGACTAAAAATCTGATGAGTTAATCCCATTCTGATTGGCTTACATTGAGATCTGTAATGTGCTCGAAGCATAACCTATGCCGAGAAACCATGTTGTTACCAATGCAGTGATTGCGATGTAGGTTTGTGAGTGCCTTCTGCTTCAAGGTTTCCCGTACCATAACAAAACTACTAAAACCAGCATCCACAAATGAGTGTGTGTTTTTGTAAACAATATGTATAGTATGGGAGTGTGTTTTAACTCAATTTTATTAATTTTAAAGACTTATGTCAAATTCAACATAAATCACTCTAAAGGTGATTTTTGCACATCTTTAGCTTAAAAAATAATCATTTTGCTTTTTTTGTATTTCACATTGACTTAAAATCTGTAATTTAAAAAACTTTTAAGTTTTTTGTCATTTTTTAATAAGCCGTTAAGGGGTCAATTCAATATCCCAGTTTATAATTTAATAAAATTTTTACTTATTCCACATCTTAATTTTTTAAATAAAAACCACGAATTAAAAAAAGTCTATCATCTGCTGAATTTGTTGTTATGTATCACTTACAACATTGTTTGGTGGAGCAATTCAATTATAATTTTATTAGTTGTATAACTTTACAAAATTTAGAAAAATCGTTTTAATACATTGATTTTTTAACGTACTAAATAAGGTGAAATGGCACTCTTATTTAAGCATACTATATTTTATGTACAAGCATAAATTATAAAATACAATATAACAACATTAATCAAACTGATAAGCCATAATACAAATTTTACAGATGCAACAACAACAGTAATACAAGAATAAAGCGCACTATTTAACTTTGAACTTTTCATAAATGTTTTTACTTTCAAAATTGAAAATCCCTAAATAACAGTTAATAAACAACACGCTTACTGAAGTGTTAAATATAACACAACAAGTACAAAAAAATCTTCCCATGTAACTATTTGTCATGTTTTTTATAACCTCTTCATAGGACTACATACAATCAGAAGTGAAATAAATTTCTCAGAATGTGTAACTAATGAGTACAATAACTGATATTGTTACAATCAGAAGCCAAATATTTTATATCTTTGAGAAGTTAGAATGGATGTCATTCTGTATTTAAAATATTCGTCTTATCGAATTTATTTCATTTCTTCCAAACTTGTAGAATTTTTTAGACATTGAAATTGTAATATTAAAAGTGTGATTTAATTCTACAACAACAAAAGTTAAATAAATGTTCAACAACACTAAGCAAAAACATTAATAATACTTTAAAAACTGATGTAAGAATGGGCAGGTAAAGGCAGGTCTCTGCCTGCACAGGAACCATAATTCAATCCCAAGAAACAAGCCTGACAGCTTATTAAGGGAAAAAATACACAGTTCAGGTACATTACCAGTTTTAGGTACAAATGCTTCTGTGTATCCAAGTTGATACTCCAGTAATACGTGTCGTAGCAAAAACTTGTACTCATCACTTCTTAACCAAACACTTCTACAGTCAAATGGGAATAGTATTAAAACTTTTAAACGATAAACCAGATTTTAGTACATTATAAACATACAAATATTTATTATAAAATAGAAGCATTTATTTTACATTATAATTACATAAGACTTATTTTGATACAGCACAGTAAAATTACGTAGAACTCTGCTTAAAGTAAATCTCTTATTTACATTTTAACTAAACAATATATTAAATAAGGTCTTCCAAAATGCAAAGTAGAATCTCATATTAAAATTAAACATTAATAATATGATGCATTAATATTAAATTTATTAATAAGAGGCTTAAATAGTATTAAGTCAAACCATCTCTAAGACTACTTAACTTCAAAGATCCTTTTTTAAGAAAGACGAAAATCATACTATATCGATTTAACATAAGGCTTGTATGCCATACACAAGTATTAACACGCAATAAAATAAACTAATGAGTTATCAATCGACAAATAAATAAATTTTTAGGACTTTTATTAAAATAGAACAAACGAATATTTCACTTTTTTTATCACTTCAGTTAGTTAAAAACCACACATTTTATTTAGGAACATAAAGAGAATTAGTTATTGTTATTGATTTTCTTTGGTACAATGCAACATGGAGTAACACTAACAAATTATCACATTCAAATTTAATAGACATTTTAGGAGGTTTTAATAACTGTAATAATAATTGAGCTACTTAACAAAACAAAAGTTAACTTTCAACGAATACTGTTAAGTATTACTCATCAAATGCAATACACTTACAAAAACATTCTCAAACTACGCATCTGACAGACTTTTTGCGGATAAGCTTATGCAAGAGTTTAAGATGAGATTTTTAATGAGAATAAAAATACCATAAATATTGTTCAAATATATTTTTACCCACATTATATATTTTTTTGTTTTTTTTTCTACGTAAATTCTTCAGATTAATGGGCTGAAATCAAAATTTTACTGACTCATGAAATTTCTCATTGAGCACGAATATACACAAATTTTTAATCCATAACTTTTCAAAAAACAGTATGCCACAAAAATCATAAACACAAAATTTTATATTTATTAATAATGTTACATTAACTGATTACATTTCAGAATTAAAATATAGAGGTTTTGAAAAGAAGTAACAATTTTTTAGAATGAGCGCATCTACAAGTTTTATAATGCAAATTGGAATGATAGAAACATTTTAAAAATTTAAAATTATTAAACGTATTAAATGCAACCTCAAATGCAGAATATAAACAAATATAAAAAAACTTAAAGTAAATATTTTTTATTTATGTTAAAAATTAATTTTGGGTTTCGTAGATGGAGATCTTGTAAAAAAAAACACAATCATTCAATAATTTAAATCTTAATCCACAAGGACTTTCAACATCAGGTGTGAATTGTTCAAGTTGATTAATCTTGGCTGTTGAAAGGCCTTGTGGATTAAATTTAAAATTATTGATTAATTGTGTATTTTTTTTTTTTTTTTTTTTTTTTGCTACAATAACTTTGGTTGTAACATATTTTACAAATAACTATATTGTAAATTTAAATATGTCAATAAATAGTTCTTTAATTAATCTTATATAATTTCTTAGAGCATAAAAAACCATTTTTGTTAGCAAAAATATTTAACTTAAATATGTTATGACATGTATTTTTGTTTTCAGACAGCAAATTTAATATGAATATGAAAACTGGTCAATTCTTTACCTTTTTTTGCATTTACTAATTTATTTATTTTGATATGAAATGAGAATAAACCTATCGCTAGGCAAGTAAGATTTGGATGGGGTGGTTACAAGAGTTCTGGATGTACTAAACTTAAGCCTGCAAAGAGGATATGATAGTTTACGACATTTTGATTCAGATGTAGGTAAAGTTCCACCTTCCTTAGTTATAATGAAATAAGTAAATCAAGAGAAAAGTAAAAGAATTAGAATGAACTAAAATAATGCGATAAATGTTTGAAACCAGTAGTCAGTATGAAAAGTGCATTGGATCATTAAATGGCAACAGTAACAACCCATTTTAGTTTGTCCCCATTTGCTAGATGCCAAAATGGTAGAATCTGAGGAGTGATAAGCAAAGCAAGTTGCTAAGAGCATATTCGTCGTATTGCCGTTAGAGCCAAGAAGATGTACACATTTCAGTAGATGGTCATGTACAATTTATAGCAAAGATTGTGTAAAGAGGCCATGGTAACAGTTGAGTGTATCTCGGTGGAAAGGGTCGTGTTAGTCATAGCCACGAGAACGTGCTTAGAGGTTATTGTGTCACATGCAGAGCACCTATCTGGTGAGAGGTCACATTAAAATCATAGCTTAAGACTGTATATGAAGGATATAGAACAAATTTCAGGGGGAAATGGTTCTATTAAATCTTAACCTAAGGAGCTTAAAGAAAATCATGGAGTTAATTGTGAAGTAAAATTCGGAAAAGATGGTCGTATTAAAATCGAAGACAAGGGAACGGTAAAAAGGTCATCTTTAAGAAATTGTTCCATTAAGTCTTAGCCAAAAGAAACTGTAAGGAAATCATGAAGTCCGTTGTGGACTGCATCTGAGGTGAGACGATCATATTAAAATTGCAGGCAAGAGAAAATGTGCAGAAGTCATGTAACCAGATGAAGGAAATCGTGAAGTCAGATGAAGTAAATCTTAGGGGAGATGGTCATATTAAAATTGCAGCCAAAAGAACATGAGAAGAAGTTGTCTTAGACAGCTGTGAACCATATCTCAGGAGAGACAGTCATGTTGGATGCAATTCATAACAGATTTTGTAGTTCTTGATTTTAAATAACAAATTTACATTTTTGTTTGCGTTGATCACCTTATTAATGTAACTGAATTTGTAGTATCTAATGGTTTCATAATGAAGTACACGTTTTTGACAAGACTATTAAAAATAACATGTGATAATTTTTTATGGTTACTCCTAAAAGTAAAATATGTTGTATGTATTAAAATTTAAGAAATATCAATCTAACACTAACATTTTAAAGTATAAATTAGATTCTATTACAATTGGAATATAGAATGTCACAAACATTGCTCACTATATTCTAGACTTGTAATGTTATAAGCTGCAGCATTGGTGGAATTCTACAGAAGTGTATCTCTTTGTAAATAAAAGATTGTTTATTACACAGCATCAATGATGTACAAATATTTAACATTTAAATAGATACATATTTTTTAATTTTAAATATTAAAAACATATTTTTTTATAAATCGCTATACAAAAAATATCTACCTGTATAGATTCAATAATTAACGTTGGGAAAACAGTCTTTACACTTCCAATATCAGTATCTTTGCAGTTTTGACACAAGCTCAAAAATCTAAATCAACATTTTAACTATTGTACAATGCTTTAATATCATACACAAAATTACAATAAATAGAATACAGAAATTATTAACTCTATTATTACAGTAATATCAAACAACATGAACATAGTATCAGTAAATAACAGATAATAAATGACTTATAAATTAAAATTAAAAACAACTATTTTTACATCTTGTAAAAATTGATAAAAAAACAGTGGAAATAACAAAAAAAAACCTAAAGTGGAAATTAACACCAAAACCAGACATAGTTTAAGTACTATTGACAACATAACCTATTACATATACAATGAAATAATATTATACTCTCTATGTAAGTTGTAGAAATAATTTCTAAGTTCACTATCAAGAAAAATATCACCCTGAGCAGGCACTTAGCTCCTCAACTTATGGGCAGTTTAAGGAATGAAAAACAAATACTTAGTTACAAAGAGTATCCTTTAAAGGATTAAAAACAATGTTTATACTGCATAACAACTAAATAAAAACACTATAAAATGTATTCTATACAGATGCCACTCATTATCTAACAGTATTTTGGTGTTTTAAATAATAATAATAAGCACTTACGTTGAGCTTTGCAAACTAAGCACTGGGAGAACCTAAGCACAGTTTGAGCACTCACAGGAATGACTTATTGCTTACCCTAAAATCTACTTCAAGGCAGTTGAGATTTCTTGTTAGAACGGAAATTGGATTGCTGGGATCAAGAAAAGTAACAGTTAATATTGCTTCTGTGGAGGTGAAATAAACTAAACTTAAGACTAGGGATGTCCTGTACGTGAGCTGGTGTGACAAGGCACTTCCTAGCAACACTAAAGAGCTGAACTGCTTGGCCTGCTGCACCTGTAACACCCACAGTTATCATGCAGGAGCTGAACTACACCTGTGATGTGCACAGTAGAGACTGGCAGTCACCATACACTTCCATACTACTACAATTTGTTCCAATTAGGCAGTTCAAGTTATGTAACTACTATCAATCTGTCAATTATAAACTGTCAAATGTAACAAAAACTCAACTAATTTTGTATTAGAATTGGTTTTTTTAATTTATCGGGAGGAAGCCTAAGCTCACGGGAACAATGACTGCACTCTATCAAACAATGGTTCAACCAGAGTGGTTTGTCGATCAATAAGAGCAAGACAAAACATATGGCTATCTCACCGCATGCTGCAGGTGACACAGTACACCTAACATTAAGAATGCATACATGGCAACTGGTGACGGAATGTCATTGTGGTGCTATCGAAAGGTGGTGCACTTTAAGTATTTAGGGGTCATGTTAGACTGCAGACTTGCTTAGAAGGCCCATGTCCAATTTTTAAAATTGTATGTTTTCTGTTCATTCATAAGTGTGTTCATTGCGTTAGTTACACATTATATATTTCGCCTACGTTCAATAAGTTATTCAATTCAGTATTATCGCATGGGGTGGAGTGTTTAAGTCAATAATGTATCTATTACTTGTAACCACTCAAAAATCAGTTTCAAGAGCAGCCCTGAAAAAGTTGTATGGAAGTGAAATACTGACCTGACTAGAGTATACCATTGGTGAAGTACTGGAACCCGTCATAGAGCTTGGTGCTGAGTGAGTGGATGCTGGACTCGACGAGCCCGTCCACCAACAGCTGTAGTTGCTCCTCAGTCAGGTTCAGGTGGAACCGGTTCTTCAGCCCCTGGACTGTGGCCGCCCCCGACTTGAAACATGGCAGCTGCGATCCTGACACAATCATTGCAAGGAAAATTAGTCACCCTACTCTAGGAGGACATCTAGCTCCGAGATCCTAGATCTTTTCTGTCATATGTGAATTTAAAATACTCCTTGAAAAGATTTCTAAGTTATACTTGTAATATTTAGTTTGAATTTAATCAGACAGGTCTATGGTATTAAAGGTTTGAGGTCAATAAAATTTGATCCAGTAGAAAGCTTAATTCCTTAATTATCAGTAATAACAGTTATTATTAAAAATTTGCATAATTTATTACTATTACAATACAAGGTTAAACACATGCCAGACTTCAGATCAGTGTGGGAGGCTCCGTTTCACAACGGACATAATATCGTGGCCCGCAGAGTGACTCCCAACAGGCTGATGTTCATCATATTGAATTCCGATACAGAGGTAGAAGAGATGAATTTTTACAATAATTTCAACACTGTAAAAGAAACTATTTGCAAGTCATTGTTTATACAACACAATAACTATATTGTGTATTGAGACACGCACAGACAAAATTCTGTTGTCATAAACTGATGGGAAATATTTTGCTAAACCCTTAATTCATTTAGGTGAGAAAGTCTAGTAACTTAGTTTAGCTCATCTAACACTTGCATCATCTGCAAATATATATTATCATGAGAAAACCCATTCAGCAACCTACAAAATTCCTTTACACAGCATAAGAACGAAATGTGCCCCAGAATAGATCCCTGTGGAACACCAATCTGAATCTCCACCAAAGGAGAGAAACATTTTGTTAATCCATTGTTTACTACATATACTATTTCAACAAACTGCTTACTTTTGGTAAGGTAGGAACTATGACTTAAAATATTTTTATTTGTACCGAAAGAACGTAATTTTTCCAAAAACAATTTATGTGAATACACTATCAAAGGCTCTACTTAGATCCAAAAACACATCTAAAGTTTTTTTTCATTAATTTTTTAAGATTAACATTAATGTATAGAATGAATGAATTCTGCTTTAATTACTGATTATCCTGGTATGGATCCATGCTGATCAGAATCAAGTAAATTATTTACTTCTAAATTAGGTACAAATTACTTTTTCAAAAATTAAAAACCTTGAAATACACAGTTTACCTAATCTCATTATTTCCACAAGGGTGAGTATTTTGTCCATGTGTTTTCGAGCTGCTACCATGCCTTGCAGAATCAAGATCTTGAAGTACTCAAACATGTCTGAACCTATACCTCCCATCACTTCCACAAATTCTGGAGTCAACTTGAACGGTGATGTTTCAAACCCGAGGTTGCGAGGCGATGTCGAAAGAATGAAACCAAAATCTATGTGAATTAGATGTCCTTCACTGTCCAAGAGAATGTTTCCATTGTGCCTGGTTAAGAAAACAATAAATTCTCATTAAAATTGGAAACACAAAGGATACTCTTGACATGTGCACTTTCAGTAAGAAACTAATATACAAGGGGTAGCTAGAAAAAACCTGACTGAAGCTAAACATATTTTACATACAAACGTTTAGAATTTCATAATGTACTCTCCTCCTTGGTCTACACTGTTCTGTGTGAATTTTCCACTGTGCTTAACAATACTACAGGTAATTTTCTGCAATCCCGTTCATGACTTCCGCCACTTTTTCTTTTACTGCTTCAACACTCAAATCTCATTCCTTTTAAAGCAGACTTCATGTAGAAACTTTCATGAAGAATCTGCCTAACACTTTCCTTGTCAATTCCTGTTAACTCAGACATTGCTCTGATAACTAGTTACATGGTGACCTTCTCAAACAAGATTACCAATTTTTTTCAATGTTAGTATCACTGTTCACTGACAATGGTCTGTCAGTACGTGTGTCTTTGCGGCCATATTTAATTCGTTTAAATCTCTCAGACACTTGTGTTTGTGATAAACAATCATCACCACATCACCATACACTTGTAACATTTGAAATGTTAAGGACACTCAACATTTTTCTGACAGAGCCAAAAAACATGAATATAATTGGCACTATGGGCAGAATGAGTGCGGCTGCAACAATACTAATCCGGTTTCTTTCTAGTCACACCTCATATATTTTATTTTTACTATAACAAAATAAAGCATCTGTATTTATTCGAATTTGATCAGCTGTGGCTCAGCCAAACACAAAACTACAACATAACAGTGCAACATCACACAACCAACAAAGTCACAGTTCTGGTTATCATAAAGAAAGGACGAGCTACTACAAGATGTATTTGGAAAATACTAATATAAGGACCCAATAAAATATTTTAAATTGTATTTATCATGAAAACAATAATAAGAAATTGTATTTAAACTCTTCACCTACTTAAGGTCAATATATTTTTTGTGTACTTGGGAATAACCATCTTACATTTAAGTAATCTCTCACTATCCCATGCAACCAAGTGTTTAAATACAGTACAGTCTCTATAATCTGGCCGTTCAGTACTCCGGCACGTCCAGTAATCAGGCACTGTGATGGTGCCAATGAATCACTGGTAAGTTTTCAAGTCTCTCAAGCCTGTCTGTATAACGTTATGCACATAGCAACAGTGATGCGTTGTCGTCTGTTATCGGTAGTTGCACACAGTGAGTCTGCCAAGGGTGAGCTTAGTGAGTACGGTCAAGTGAAGTGCCGTGTCGCAAAAACGCAAGCATGTCACACTTACATTAGATAAAAAGTATGCCATTTTAAAATGTTTGGAAAAAGGTGAGAAGTTGGTTCATTTGTCTAAGGAATACAGTGTTGACCATGCAACAATACATGAGATAAAGAAGAAAAAGGAGCAAATTGAATCATTCTTCAAGAGTGGTAATGAACCTTCTTCCAGCATATGTTCATAAGTGGAAGCTAGTCACTAGCCCCGGGTAAAAAATTGGCAAAAGATAGAATAACATTTATGCCATGCTCTAATATTAATGCCACTCATAAGTTGGAAATGTGAATAATCCCACGACATTCAAGAATGTGAATTTACCGCACATTACGTGATGGATGACAAAAACTCATTTTTGGAATGATTTCATAAAACATTTGTCAGGTTTTTGAATGCTCAAATAGCCCTTTTGTTGCTTGACAATTGTTGCTTCTACATATCGCAGCAACAATGTGGGGCTATTAAATAGATGAAATATTCTGAACTACAACAAACTACCGTCAGATAATATGTCATAATTTATTGCTGTTTATGAAAATAATTGTTATGTGATGCCAATGTTATGAAGTGCAATGACTGTCACTTAGTGCTAGGAATGATGCTTACCTGTCTTTGACTTGGACCAAGTAACAAACAAGGCAATAAGCTGCACAAGACTGAACAAAGTTGCGTTGGGCAGTCAGGAACGACTCGGAGTTGCTCTCCCCAAATTCTTGAGCAAAGTATTCTCCCAGGCTTAACTGACAATGTTTCTTGATTTGATGCAGAGACACGGTGTTCAGAATGGGTTCTATCAGTCCTGAATCGTCAGACAATACAAGTATCCTGTGAAAAAAACCCAGTTAAGACATGCCTAGATGACAACTCATCAAATATATTTTAATAATGTTTTTTGATTCTATATCAGTCAGTAGAATTTGTTGTATGGCCCATTATATTTCAGTGTTAAATTCAATATTTATAGATTTTTGATAGATGCAAAGGAAGTGTTATTGTAAAAATTGTTTTAAAATCTCATAAAGATCATACATTATTCAAAACATGTATTTGATTTCCAAATCAAATTAAGTGGAAGTAATAACAAGAAATTTCTGCATTTCAGAGAATCCCAAGTTCCAGTGTTTACGAGTCATTTCTTATAGTAAAAAGCAACAGCCTGTGTGAGCTTTTAACAGGATTTAATAAAAAAATATCAGCCAGTTCTAATGACAGGGTTCACATTAATCAAGAATGTGATGAATCATTGGTCACAACAGGGAACACTTTAGAAATTCACTTAAACATTACATAAAACACTATGTTTTATCTTACTGCAAGAAATTAATCTTTTGTAGTAAAACAATATAATTAATTACTAAAACTAGCAAACACTAAAATTACAATTACAATATTAGAATAAAAAAGTACAAAATGTTTCTCAAAATTTCTCTTAAATGTAATACTACTTTTAAAGTATTGATTACAACACTAACTGAGGAATAGCCAGCGAGTAAAGCAGTGAGTAAAGGGACAATGATGTTAATTACAAGATAGCATGACCCAACAGCTGTGTAGTTTTAGCTTACAGAAAGGAGTAAGACTAAAAAGGACTCCAGCGCTCTTTTATTGTAATAAGAGATTTTTTTCTCCAAACGTTTGATTGAAGAATGTACCTGTAAGGATGGACCCACAGTGGTACCCTCTCTGCCTCCCAGATCCTCTGCAGCATGATGAGTAGTTGTGAGGCCAGCAACTCTTGCCTCAAGTCATCGCCACACTTGACTATCACAGAGAGCAGTTGCCATGACGACAGGTAGCCATAAGGTGATGACTCCTTGATTCGCCTCTGCTTCTCCTCCCATGGTTCCTGTTATAGTTGAATTATTACTTGAATGGAATTGACTAAACACATTACTTTCAAACTGTGTAATGAATTGTGTATAAAATTAATATTCACAAAAATTCAAGAACTATCAGCACAAAACATCTTATATGTCCTCCTGTTTCATTACTGAATAGTATATATAGTATACTGAATAGTAAAAAAGTATGATTTTTTGCAAATCAAAGATAAGTCATAGAGTAAGGCTAGGTGGCTCTTAACATATTCTAAAAGTAGGTTAAGCTAGGCCCTCAAGCTACATGAGCCCAAACAAACCACAGAAGTTGACCAATTACGTTTTTTTATGGACAACAAAGACACTTGTTCATGTTGGTGAAGACCACTTCAAAGTTTATTATCGTACTATGTCACTAACTGACCTTTAGGGCTGCAGCAGATGGGTCCTCAGGATCGTAAGTAAATGGTCTAATGTCATGAAACGATTCTGATAATCTCCTCCTTATATCTCCGGCAGCAAACATCGGTGGTTCTCTCGAGTCTGAGGATTCCTGGGAGAGCTGTGAAATCGTATCTCGGTCCACCACAGGCTTCCTCAGCTGCAAGTACTACACAAAAAAAACAAATTGATGTATTAAAAAAGATCTTTTATACTATCTTCAGATTGGAAACTCTTTTCACTGATTCTTTTTCAATGCGAGTATTACTAAACAGTGTTTATAATAGTGATGTGTTGAAGCTAAATCCCGAATCTCGAATGCATCAAATCTTCAACAAAGATTTGGATTCAAGAATTAATTTGCTAGGATTCGACACTCGAATCTGCAGAGTTCCGCCAAGTCATTAAATACTGGCTGATAGGCAGTACACAAATGACCAATCGCTAAAACTTTTTTCTTTACTTTATGTTTTAAAAACTGTAATTATGGATACCATAACCTAATTGAGAAATGATCGTACCTTTGTGAATAGCATTTTGCCTGCTGTTAGTATTTTCTATATATACGTTCATGCAGCAAGGCAAACCTGCGCCATATACACGTTCAAGCACCACAGAAAACCTGCTGCGTTTATTTGCAGATGACAGTATGCGATAATATGCAAATTACCGATAGCTAAAAAGTATTTTCGTCATACTTTGTGTTTGAAAAACTGTATATTAACCTTATTAACAAATTATTTTACTTTAGTTAGTATTTTCTGTATTATGTTTGTGCATAGGCGCAAACTTGTTACGTCTATTCATGGACAACTGCTGATCAGCAGTACGCAAATTACCGATCGCTAATAAGTGATTTTGTTATACTTTGTGTTTGAAAAACCATTTTTTATTTTTTTTTTTTTATTTAATATCTTTATTTATATTTTGCACATGAGTACAATAAATAGCGTCACTAAAAATAAGTTACTATAATAGTTATGAGTAAAATCATAATATTGTATAAAATTCTGCAAATGAATAAAATGCCTTTTGAATTAAATACTTTTTTAACATTGATTTGAACTTCTTTATGTCTCGAACACTTGATATTATTTTTGGAATTGATTTTAAAAATTTTATTCCAGCATAAGAAGTTTTTTTTTTATAATACTCCAAATTATGCTTAGGTAATACTAATCCTTCTTATTTCTAGTGTTATATGTATGATTTTCACAGTGACTCTTGAAACTGGACTGATGAGTCTTAACATACATCACACATTCTAAAATGTAAAGGCTATGCACTGTTAAAATATTTAGTTCAGTGAAATGATTTTTAACTGATTCTTCCTTATCAATTTTTAACATTATTCGCAGCGCTTTTTTTTTTGCAAGATAAGAATTTTATTAAAATTTTGATTTGTGGTTCCTCCATACACACCTATTCCATATGCAATATGGGATTGAATGTGGGCATGAAAGACCATCTTTAAAGCTTGATAAGCTGCATAAGTAAGACAGTCTTTTAATTAGCATATATATTCCAGAATTGATACGATTTATCACCTGTTCAATATGCAAATCCCAGCTAAGGTTGTTGTCTATGATTAGTCCTAGAAATTTTGTATTGCGAACTTGACCCAAACAGGAATCATTTAATAAGATATTGGGACTTGAGTGTTTTCTGCTTTGTTTGGTTACTGAAAGAAATAAAGTTAGTTTTTCTCCGTATTTAGAACTAATTTGTTTGTCAATGAAAAAATGTTTGTAATTTTGAAAGTTCCAAATACACAGTTATTTCTAATTCAGCTTCTGTTTTTGGCAGAAATGATTAAGTTTGAGTCATCTGCAAATAAACAGAGCTGGTTTTTGTTATTTTCAAGAATACTAAGGCACTTTGGCATTTCCTTATATAAACAAATAAATAATAAAGGACCCAAAATAGATCCTTGAGGTACTCCATTTCTTACTATTTGGATGTTAGATTGAAATTTTTGTAATTTGTTATTTTCTATGTGAGATATCTCAACATACTGTTTTCTATTGGAAAGATATGTTTCAAACCATCTTAGATGGATGTTATTGATTCCTAAATTTTTCAATTTCTCGAGTAAAATGTCATGAGATATGCTATCAAAAGCTTTTGACAGATCCATGAATATTCCTGTTACATTTTCGTTTTTGTCAACTGATTCTATTATAGATTCAGTGAACTCTACCAATGCTGTTATAGTAGATTTATTTTTTCGAAATCCATGTTGTGCCTTGCCTTGTCATAAAGATCATTTACCTCTAGATGTTTGACTAACCTATGATTACATGGTTCTTTCAAAAAATTTTTGAGATTGATGGTAAAATTGAAATTGGACGATAATTTTGAATATCTGTTGCTGAGCCTTTTTTGAAGACTGGGGATAACTTTGAAACTTTTAATTTGTCAGGAAAATATGCCTGTAATGAGAGAAGAATTTATTAAATGCAATAATGGTTTACTTAAAGGAATGTTTGACAAATTTTATCAATTTCACTGGAACTCCATCATATCCACTAGACGATTTATTTTTTGGAGAGAGTCAAAAATTTGTATCAATTCTCTGTTTCAGTCAAGGGCGGGCATTGAAATTTTAATAAAGTGTTACCAGGTTTTTGTGATTGTCACATTTGTCATATTTTGACTGTACTGAAGATAGATCCTTTAACAGTGCATCTGTCACATTTATAAAATAATCATTAAAGGAGATTGCAATAAGAGATGGATCACTAATAGATGATTCTTTAGTTTTTAGTACAAGGATTGCCTTCACATTTACTTTTATTCTTTTTTGTTTCTTTATTTATAATTTGCCATGTTGTTTTACTAATATTTTCTGTGTTTTTGATTTTGGTATCAAAATAATTTTTCTTACATTTAGTTAGTTTTGAATTGTATTGTTTAACTTTATTCTTAAACTTCATTTTTTAAATTATCAGATTTTGTAAGCCTTGACAATTTACTAAGACAAATTATTTCATTTTTTTCATCTTTAAATCTTGTGTAAATCCAAGTGTGCTTTTTATTTTCTTTTTTAATTTGTGTAAGTGGAAAACAAAGATTAAAATAGTATCTGAAGATACTGTCAAAACAATCATATTTTTCATTGACTGTTGAGTAAAAGACTGGGAGCCAATCTTCTTTTTCCAATAAAGATTTAAAAAGTACCATATTATTTAATGAAAATTGTCTTCCAACAAAAGTTAATGTTTTCCCAGTTTTTTATTTGGGTTTGCAGAAGTTCGAGCATTTGTGCATCATGGTCAGATAAGGCTGTTATAATTCCTGAGACTTTAACTTCATTTCTATTAATATTTGTCAAAAAATTATCTATACAGGATTTACATGTTGGTGTCACTCTAGTAGGAAAATCAATTAAGAAAACTCATTCCATGGCGATTTAAAAATGTTCTTAAGTTCCTTTGTCTCTTTAGATTCATTTAACATGTTAATGTTAAAATCTCCTGTAATGATTAAATATTTGTCTTTTGCTACAAGAAATTCTATAAGAGAGTCTAATCTATCTAAAAATTCGCTATTGTTAAATTGATACCATATTAATAGATCATCATAATTTTGTAAATAATATTTTACATTCAATTAGTATTTTCTATATTTACATTCATGCAGCACCGCAAACCGGCTATGTTTATTCATGGACAACAGCTGATCCATGATACCCTTTCATACCTTAAATCCATTATACATTTTTTATGGTTTTTGAAAAGCTTAGAAATGTTGCTAAATCAAAGTCACACCTCAAGGAAAGTACGATAGGTGATTATCATTGATACAGCTGGATGTGTTCTTAAATATAAAACTGGAATGCTTCCCTCAGCTACTTCTGCTGGAACACAATAAAACAATTTCTGGAGGGCCGTTTGTTTACTTAATACGATACAACAGCTTAACTATTTACCTGCTGTGAAATGTCATCATCTTCCTGTGACCAGTTGTCTGTGGCCTCATCCCCCTCAACATGGTTACCGTTACTGTAGTTGTTTATTGAGGATATCAAGTTTTCTTCACTTCTTGTATGCCTCAATGAGTTCATCGCTCTAGCCACCACTGGGGAACTTTGAATGTCTTCTACTTCTACTACTTCAACATAAATGATGTATGGTGCCTGAAAACAGTACAAACTCAATATACTGTATAATGCACCAGTATTCTAATTAGGTACAATGACAGTATAAATTAAATTTTCAAATATTTAGAAAATATTTATTTAACTATATACAGTACATCAATGCCAACATTATGTAGTGAAACTTATAGCATACCTTGTCTTTGGAGTTGAGGACGGCTGCTGCTTGAGGTGGGATACGCACGATGTGGTGAGGTTTGTTGTGTAGAGGCAGCCACACTCGGGCAGGTAGGTTAAGGTTTAGAGAGCCTAGTTCTACTAGTAGTCTTGTCGTCTTTGCTTCTTTAGTGCTGAGAGAACTCAACACCTTGCCGATTGAATTCAGACTTTTAATCAGCTCTAATTCTGGTGCAAGTCTTGGAGCCTGCAAATTAACAAGATAATTAATACAAAAATTACACTCTAACCTTCCATTGTATAATATAGTTATATACTAGTATATTACACCACTTCTAAAATCAAAAAAGCATTTTGAAGATACATTTTGAGAGTTGGCACACCCCACTTTTATGTAAATGACAAATTTCTCACCCTTTAAGGACCTCTTTAATTCTTCATCATTTTTTCAGTAGTGTACTATCGACGTAAAAAATAAATATTAATTTGCTAAAACTCATATGTACATTAACCCTCCGGCTGGCAACGTCGTAAATTACGACTCATTTTTTCCCGCCGTGAACTGGCAGAGTAATAATATACGACTCATTAAACATCGTCTACTAATTACGTCATAGTTCCGATAATTACCGCTCGAATCGCATAAAAGTTATATCACTTTAATCACAAGATCCCAAGCCTTCTAATAATGTATTCACTTTTATATATATATGAATATTTGTTATTTTACTGGCCGCTAAAAGCTCCCGACTACTTCCGCGTGACGCAACTCGGCAACTGTTAGTGCTTGTATATAGTCTTGTTTTTTTCAATTGTAATTTCATTTGTAAATAAAAGTGTTTATAACTATGTATTTTCTTTTTGTGCATAAGTAAGTGAACATTATGCATACTTTAGATTTTTAAATAAAATTAATTTTGAGTTTTTTTTAATGGCTTAATATAAAAAAGTGTTTTTTGAAAAAAAAAAGTTTTGAGTTCTGACCATCAAACATCCACCATTATTTAGGCAAGTCAAATTATAATTATGTTTATATTGTACAACATATTCTGCAGAGTAATTTGATGTATAAAGAATTTTTGTTTTCTCCAATAATTAATTGTACAGGATAAAAAATTTAAAACTCTGCACGAAGCTTCAAAACAGGGTGCCAGTCAAGGCTCAAATGCGCGCCAGCCGGAGGGTTAAGATGCCTGAAATGATTATAGAAAAATTAGCTGGTTTTTTAAATACGAGTTGAGTATACATATTGTCACAAAAATTATCAATACTTTAACAACAATTTAGTGTTAAAAATTAAATTAAATTAAAAATGTACAATATTTACTAATCAAACATAATATATTATCACTGCTGAAGATATGAAGATTTTTTTAGTGTAAACACCCGAAACACTATGAAATGACATTAAATTACAGACAACTATCAGAATTTTACTATGGGGAATCAGGTGGAAACAATTAAGTCAATAAAAACTAATTATATGATCAATTGGTGGATAAAATTATTTACTTATAATGTCAGTAAGTAAGTATTAAATGATAATTGGATAATTGGAACTATTTTGAGTCATTTTTGTTTTGGGTCAGGAATTCCAAGGAATGAATCTTGATCAAAGATACACCACAACTAAAAATATTTATTGAGCTTTGATAAGATAGTATAAAAACACAATGTGATGAGAAGTCCAGTTAATACTATGAATCATTCAAACATTGGCCTATCAGTATTTGTGTTTGGAATTGGATATTTGTTCAACTTAAATCAACTTACATTTGGCAAGATGAATGTTTTTGCTATCTCTCACAATACCAAACTATGAGGAACATTTTATACAAGATAAGACATTGTGTACTGATTCAGTCAATCATGATTAACTTGGGACCAGTATAATTTGTCTCAAGATAAGATAAGAAAGGGTCAAATCTGAGTCCTTGTGTAATTTGCTGAATCATGTCTTATATCGCCAATAAGATTTAGACTTTGCATATTCTTCCCAATGTTTTTATTTGCAAACTAATTAAAAACTCAAATAACAGAATTTCTATAAATGTATTTTTATTTATTAAGTTTAAGTCAAAAATAAGTCTTAATCTTTTCAATGTGGCTAGTGAAGAGTATCACAAACATCCAATCCCAGAAATTGATTGATACTCACTTTTGAAACATTATTTGCTCTTTCCACTCCAATAATCAGTGGTTCCTGCTTGGTCAATTTAATTTTGAGGTAAAACCATATATTTTACTTCTTTACTTCAACAGTTCTAACAAATAATTTCTATACTTTTTGGAACACTAACAAATATTATTCTTCTTATACAGCTAAAAAAGGCAATTACTATTATACAAAAGTTTTTTTTTTTTATTTTAGTCATTCCTTTTATAATTTTTTTACTGAAAAAATTAACTTTTTGACAAAAACTTACATAATAAGCCTTCTGATATTTTTTAAATAGAAAATAGAATACAATTTGTTTTCTGTTACGGATAAATTTATATACCAAATAAAGTAATTGAAAATGCTTTAGGACAAAATTTCATACTTTCGTAATTTGAGTAAAAATAAAGTACGAGTTTTGATACTAAGGTAAAAAAAAATTAACTTCCAAATTTCTTTTGATTGCTTAAGTAGTAAGAGCATAATATACATCAAAACTTTTGAAAAAAAAAAACATTGAAATGGTGTATACAGTGCTAACCTGACATTGGAGGTTTAGTACATATCAAGACTCCTCTACCACCTGTGTGGAATTGGTAGTATGTTTTTTATCTATTTTATTTTCAATGCCCCGCTGAGTGTATATTATATACCACAAGAATTGTTAACTTTGCAATGCTTCAATTGAACCAATTACTCATAAACAGTTATGTGCAGTAAAGACAAATTTTGACTGCTCAAATCAATTACTGAGGACAGAGAATTATGAGTTTATGGTTGACTCCTGAAATTGTACTAGATTGCCACTTGTGGATCATGTAAATATACCAAACTATTATAATAATAAAAACAAACAGCAATCACATTATACAATTGACACTTACATTACACGTGCACTCTGTCCGTTTCCCACGCAGATCGTTCACAACACCTTGACAAGAGTCGAAACAGGTACAGCCATTGTCGAATGCTCTTCCAGAACTGATGTCTCCCAGACTAAGTTTTGCTGTGGTACTAACTGCTGTAAAACAAAATCAATATATTAATCTGATGGCACAAGTTCTATTGTGCCAAATAAATTACTTGACTTAACCATTCTTCGACTAACAACACAAAATTACCACTAACTAATTTACTTCTAACAGCAAATATCAAAACTTACAGTTTGTGGTCGGGGTGACAGGTTTCTGACCTCCCTGAAGAAATGAGGCATCTGACCGTGAACGCTGGTGTGTCTTTTTCACAGGTGAAGTACAAGTCAACTGTGGTGTCAAACTTGTAGCTACAGATACTGGTCCCTCCTTCGATTTCTTCCGAGTTCCTTCACTTTCTCTTGGTCTGAAATACGAGAAAGAACGCAAGTTAGCTATGGGATGTACCTCTGAGGACCCACTTTTAACATTGCGCTAAAGTTTAAAACCGTATTATGAGAAGAACTCATCTCAAAGGCATTAATTGTTTCACAATACAACATGGATTTTAGTGTCTCAATGGTAATGAATAGTTAAAAATATGATTATCTGCTAACACTAAGGGCTTTTAATTGATATTCAGTATACATTTTCCCATAAGAAACAAAGTTTTTGGCAGTGAGGGAAAGAATGCCTGATGGTCTTGAATTTTCTCTTGCAGAGCTGCAAACGCGAGAAGAGAAATTTCTTCTTCAGAGAATTCATGTTTGAATATTTAAAGAAATTTTAAACTTTTATATTTTTATACCTGTACTTCACCCATTTGAAACATTGTTATAAGTATTGCATTTTTATTTAACATCAATGTTTGTTAGTGTGAAGGTATAAACTATTATAATGTCTAATAAGCTGTGTCAGGCCCCGTTTAGAAGACTTCAGAAATAAAGTCTGTGAAGAAACGGGGCTGAACTCAACATTCACATTGAATCAAACCTTCCCACCATACCTACGTTAATTCTGTAATGTGACATTGTTAAAGGATTTCACTTATATCATTTAAAACCATGATAAGTTTTGTCACTCTGCAATATGGCTGCACTTCTAAGTGAAATATATTAAATTAGTCTTTAATCTAACTTATACTTATCTGCAATTATACAGACGGAAAATTTATATAGTTTGAATATTTCACAATTAATATATTAGTTTCACGTTTAGTTTCATATCATGTAATTTTTATTTATAGAGGTAAAAAAAATTAAAAAATGTAAAAATGTTATTAGTGGGGAGAAATTGAGCTATGTTAAAATTAAGTGTTTACATTTTTTTTAACAACTAGAGGTTCAGTGTTAATGGGTATGTATTTAAATATTTCAATATTCTTTAAAAATAATCTACTAAATGATCAATGTAATATTGCTCATAATTATAATATGAGATACAAGAATTAATATTATTGTTCCACTGATACCTTGGAAGTAATTAAAAAAAAAACAACATCACAAAAAAAGACAGCACTAAATGAAGGTAGAATGGAGGAAGCCTTTTGCAGCAATTAATGAGGAGAAGAATGCCTTTTTAATATTTTGCATACTAGCTTTATAAGATAAAACAATCCCTTCAATTCAAAATATCTAATAAAAAAATCTTAAATACCAACTTGGCCTAAACTTTCAGTGACCTGTCCTACATAACTTCTTTAGATAGTTCTCCTTTATAATTCTGTTATAATAAACCTTGACCCATGTGACAACTTCACTACCGTACTTACCTCAGTTCATCAGAAAGAATCAGGTTCCTCAGTTTGGTTCCATGAGATTTCTTTTTCGAAGGAAGTGCTGCGTCCGAACTGTACGCGTCCAGCAGCCAGGAACACTTCAGAGAAAAGTCAGGAGACTGTCGACATCTACACATCATTGCCAACTTACATTTCAAGCCAGAGAAAGTCAAGTATTGTCCAAGCTATCATTAATCATATTGTAACATAGCATTTGATCAAACATTTTAGGTTGTTAAAATAAAATGCCTTTATAGATTAAAAAAATAAATTTCTACAAACGTACCTATGGACTAAATAGGGGTGAATAACTTCAGCTACATCATGCATTTGTATGTACATATTAACAAGTTGCGGCAGGTAGAAGTCGACTTCGTTGTCAGGGAAACTGAAGACTTTGTTTCCTGAAAACAAACGTAAGTATTTAAACGTTGTACATATAAACCTGTAATAGAATGTTTAGTAAAATTTAGTTTTTGAATTATGTTAAGTGATAATGAGGAGACACAGTAAGTCTGACTCTAGAGAATAAATAACCTCAACATTAAAAAGATAGTATGTTACATGTATAAGCTAAATTATATAAAATCAATATCCTAGTTTTCTTTTCCCAATCCTCAAAAGTCATTGTGGAAAGGGAGGAGAAAAACAATTGAAGAATGTTACGTCATAGAAATGAATTTGATTGAAAAGTTGAATAATTTGTTACACTTTTTTTAGGAAATTTAGTAATGTGTTATGTGTTGTTAATACTATAATTTCTTGATGATATTTATCCCTACATTATCTGAATTATTGAGCTTTAATCTTCAATTTTTACAGTTACAGGCAGTTTAAATTATAAAATATTTAAATTCATGTAATTGTGTGTCCAACGACGACAGCTATGCTGCCAAAAGGTCTCTCAAAATAAAAAGTGTTAAGTTTCGGTTTCTTGTGTTTTTAATTTAGCGATTAAAATATAAGAAACAAATAGAAGTTCCATTTTCAACATATCAGCCATTGTACAAGGATCTACAAAATAAGAAATAGCTAACAGATAATTTTTCTGGTGCACAACACATCGTAACAATGCTCACACAATTGCCCTTAGAAATATGTTGGCGTCACTGTGAAAAGACATCTTTAATTAACAAATTTTAAACAGAAACTGCCAAAAATACACATCCATCTGATAATTTGTGAATTAATGTTTTTTATAATAATAATTCACTTTTAACTGATCATATTCCGTAGGAGATATACAGCAGCCAAACTTCACCTGCACTTCCAGTAGTGTTATGAAAACTGTAGTTTAACAGATGTGTAAGTTTTACAGTATGTCAGTTTAAACAGACAAATACAATTTGGCCTAGTTCTGTCCCAAAGTGGCTGGCTACTACATACAATAGTGATGATGAAAGTACATATTGTTATCACCCTGAAAAATAAAATTGTAAGTGTTTCCCTGCCAACAGAGTCCTGTATGGCACATAACTTTTACCTCTCTCAGGCTTCAATCAGTGGCAAAATGTGTATAACAGCAGCATTGATAAAACTACTTCCAATTATAAGTGCCTTGACAACTACAGTGGTTTTGAAGAAAAGTAGACTAGGTTCAGATCTGTTATAAATAAAACTATGTTTTTATAAAATTAATATTTAGAAACTATTGTTAACAATGTTCACTTATTGGATCACTCCATTTTCAAATTAATTTCACCATTTAAACTGAAGTATAAGTCTTAGTAGTATTCAAATGTATATAATTTTAAAGTCCTATATTAAAATTATTTGTTGAAAGTGGCTGTTTTTAAGTATTACAACTCAAGGTCATTTCATTACAGCTGGCTCCTAAAATACATAATTTTTATTTAATTCCAAATAAAAAATTCAACCCAAATATGCTTCAATATATTTTATAACACACATTATGTCTTTTAATTATTATAATTTTACTATTTTGGATTTTTTACTATTAATTTATTTTGATACTATTTATTTATAAAAATATTTTCAAATAAATATATTAAGTTTCTTTTCTCACATTAAAGATACTTCTATATGAAGTTTTCTTACTACTGCCAACTGATTCTAGACGCCACATCAAAACTCAAAGTACATCTAGATTGTAAAACTCAATCTATATTTAAATTGTAATCTTATAGATTACAATATAATATAAATGAAACTGGTACTAAATGATAAGACATACATTTTTCTAAAAAGTTTTTGAAAAGATAGACAGAGCCATTAAAACACAGAGTAACTTCAGACAATAATAAAGTTAATTGACATTATATTTGGAAAGAAATATTATAATATTGCTTCTACTAATACATGTGACTCAGGCAACTTTAAAAGAGTAGTTACCAGCCCCAAAAAATCTGAAATTGAAAAGAAACATATATTATAGTAAATAAAACTCAGCTCATTTTTTATAAGCAATCTGAAAAAAAAGTCTAATGCATTTTAAATTTAAATAAGGAACACAAAGCAAAGCCATGTCAAAGTTTTGCCACTGAAATGTATTTTAATTAAATAGAAAAGCATTACTATAACAACACATATAAACATAACTTAACATTTAGAAAACAAGATAAAGATACAGCAAAATAAAAACATCATAAAACTACAATTAATGCATCTAACCTATGTAGCTTTGAACACCGGGTTCCTTGGAGTTAAAAAGGTATGTGATGGCCATTGACATATCAAATAGCTTCGACTCAAACAGTCGTAGCAGAAAACCCTTAGCTGTGTTACTCTGGGGTGACTGGGCGGGAGTGGATGGTTGCGTCGGTTGATTCTCCGAGTCCAGGCTCTCATCGCTCTGATGAGTGGACCCCGTGCGCTCAGACCTATAACCCAACCCCGTCATGTAAACAACGCACGGCAAGTACAATACAATACCCCATCACAGACACAAACTAGCCCCCACTCACCCGCAGATGATCCCCGAGTCGTCAGAGCCGAGGCTGGTGGGAGGCCTGGGGTGAGACTGAGAGACGCTGAGCTCACAGCGAGGCTCACACTCCGGGCTCGGGGTGATGTCCACCTCAGGTATCCGCTGGAGGGCGGAGTCCAAGCTGCGGTTTCTGTGGTGAAGTGTGACAGGAGGTACAGGCGCTACTTGACACACAGGAGGTAACACTATTCCCATTGATCTGTGAACAGTACATACATCGCAAAACTATAACATATAAGCACACAATAATTCCAATCTGTAAACAGTAGACCTTTTATAACTGTTGTTATTCTGAACAAAATCTACATTGACACCAACTATAACATTATCTAGGCAAAATTGGTGAGAAAAAGAATCAAAATACCAAACTGAACATACAACACTTGTATCTTGTCACTACTTATCGTATTATACTTATGCAATGTCTAAAGAACAGGGTGGGAAGAAAAATCTTGCCAATATTTTCAGCTTCATAGACTACGTACTAAACTTCCAGCAGACACTTATATTTGTTGCAATCTATTTTTTTATGGCATAAAAGAAACTTTTTTGGTATAAATGGTATAGTAACCACAACTACAAAATGCATGAGTGAGTGATTTAAGTACTTAAAATGTTAAGGTTTGAATATATTCTCCCTAAGACTGCCAGTTAATATATGACCCAATATGATCATGAGTTTATCACTTCTCAGATCAATAACAGTTTGAATAGTTATTCCATTCAGGCCACCCTGCCTAAATTCAAGAAAGATTTAAATGTTGTTTTTTTAACTATTATTTTAATATATTGTTTGTTAAGTTACTAAAAAATGTTTTTATTACAAAATATAATATTTATTCTTATTTTATAAATAAAAGACTTCACTTAGTCATATATAAATTATACTACAAAATAATCAAGCACAAGGGGTTTTACTTAAAACTTATCCTATGAAGACTGTTCATCGGACACTGTTCGTCAGCCAAAAATATCACTATTCACCCCATTGTTATATTTCATCCATCACACAGACAGTCCATAATTTAGGTGATTTTTTTTAGACTGGGACTTTGTGGAATATATATTTTTTTTTACCATTAGTCGATCTTTTACAGCTGTTTGCAATTAAAACTATGACCAACAGAGTCAGAGATATTGTTTACAAAATCTTGGCTTAGCCTGTTTGCCATTTGTCCCCCAACCTATCCCCCCCCTCTGTTACTATTGCTATGAAATGTTTTGCTACAGTTTTATTGTTGTTTATTTGTTTTTATGTTTATTAGTAAAAAACCCAAATTCGAAACTTTAGTGTCCGGTTTATTTGTGTTACAACCTAGTTGTTGTTTCTTAACAATATAGTACAAATATTATGTTGATGGAGTGTCTAGAACTAAATAAAACTAAAAGGTTTGTCAAAGTCATTGTATTTTTCTATGAAATTACAAATAATGAATCCAGATTGATTTGATTTTCAAAATATTAGTAAACGTGCACATGTTTATAAGAGTACATTATATTAGATGGTTAATTCAGGTACTCACCTGAAGTCAAGGCTGAGGTTGCGCTGGTGGTTGCTAAGTCGGGTGCGAACACATAGTGGAGGAGCAGGACGGCCGTGCACGGGAGGAACAGTGGAGGAGGCCAGCTTCTGGCGCTGCGATGGGGGCACTTGGCTCATTGTCACTTTCCCAACATTATAGTTTACTTTTCAAGATAACTGTAACAAATCACACCATTGAATTATACACAAACAGTTAAAGAATCAGATTTGTACAGTATAACCTAAAAAAATATGCATTGTGTTTATATATATATATATATATATATATATATATATATATATATATAAGTATACACATTTATAATCATATTTACAAGTTACGTATGATTTATTGAAAATACCAATCAATTTATCCTGTAAATGTCTGGATTTATAGGTGTACATCTTGAAAAGTCTGTACTGAAACAAAATTTTTGTTTTTTTAAGCCTAACACATTTCCTACCGGCATACTATATTTCATTTGTTGTTTGTATTTTTGTTTTTACTTTTAAATAAGTAGTATTTCCTTTTTTAGAAATATGTTCTAAAATATTAATTTTATATAAACAAACCATAAATTTGTTTTTAAATGTAACTTTTTTTACCAAGTTATATTTTTAAACTGTATTTTTTTTATTTACAGTCATTTGCATATTTGTTTACATAATTATATATTACTATTTAGGCCTACTGTACCTATATATGGTTATACTACATGTATGTTTTTTATAACACCTTTAAATATTGTAGTCTAATTATCAACTATTACTATATCAGCTTCAATATTTTACTATTGAAATACTGTATATTACAAATTGAACATGTCATTGTTAATTATATTACAAGTGATTTTTAGTGTTCCTAATATGAAATGTACAAAATAATACATAAAATAATCTACCTCCATCTACTATTACAACTCTGTGATTTTAAACTAGTCCATGTTTATGTTGTAATAACTTGAATGTGTTGTTTTATACAAAAGTAATGAAAAAGAGAGAGAAGGAATATTATAAACTGAGATGCAGGAAGCAATAAATTGGTCCATTGCTCATGCACCTCACTGCTCCTCATCTCATTTAATGTGAAGAGGGTTTCAGCCACTCTTGATTTTTAGATATACTATCTCAAGGTATGTTTTTAATATCCTGTCAGGAGTGAAAACTAGCACAATTATTATACCACCGAATCTCACACTATGGCAAGGAGCATTTGTGATTGGTACTTTTTCCAGTCTCATTTCAGATCATTGAATGGTTTGACCACGAAATTACTGATAAAAAATGCACCTAACCATGAGTAGGATATGAACTTCTGGTGGATTCACTTTTGACAGAACCAGGAAAACAACCCTCAATTTTCGCTCTGACCTCAATGAGTATTGTGCAGTGATCGATCTTAAAACAAGGCATTTTAATTTTATTTATTTATATACCAACCTTGTTGCAAATTTAAGCATTCAACACCTTGAGCGCTGTCTCACACTACTTGACATTATTATTATGTTCTCAGCTGTCTACACAATACCATCTGTATCTACAAATGTTACTTGTTGCAATTGAACTTTCTGCTTAAATTTTATAACATCTATTCTCTTTATGTATTGCCATTTCGTGCACTCTTACTGTAAAATGGTGTTTACTATGAATAAATACATAAATAATCTGGCACTGCAAGGGTTAACAACACAATTTAATATCGCTGTAGGCCTATAATATTGCTTTATATCAATAATAACTTAGATGGGGATGGAAGATAACTTTGTTTGGTTCATGTTTTTGTTTTTATACTACAGTAGTTTTAGTTTATTTTGTTTTTTTTTTTTTTTTTTTTTTTTAAATCTGCAACCATCTCAAATTTTAAGCCTATTAAAAAAGTTCTTTGTAAAATATTTCAATAGTACAAATATTGAAATTGAAACATTAATTCTAGAGAATTATTTTACCAATTAAGCATGGAAAATTTGGACAAGAAAGAAATAAAAGGTAAAGAATGAATACCCTAGTGTTTAGCCTGTTTTGATTTATTTCATTATATTTGAGTAATTTATAAGTACAAACATTGAAAGAGCCACCATTCTTTTAATACTGTATTTGGACAGTGATTCTTTCAGTATTTATATAATAATATTTCCCAAACCAATGTAAAAATTATGTTTTCCCTTAAAACAAAACAAAATAGTTATGTACCTCTTAAAACTGTACATGGAATCCATTAAAAATGTATTACGCCTAATGTTTTAAATTAGACTAGCCTTTGTCATGCTCTAAAAACCAACTTGGTTATTACATCTTCTATTTTGAATAGTCTAGCTTATTGGTCACTATATTGGGGTGCCTCAGGGGTCTGTGCTGGGGCCTCTCCTTTTTATAGTTGTTATTAATGACTTGGAGACTAATATCATTGCCTCATCAACCATCATGTTTGCAGACGACACTACTTTTTTTAAGTGTGCATTCAGATGAAAGCCTCTTAAAATTAAATTTTGACGACACTCTTGAAAGAGCCTGCTCCTGGTTTAGTGCAAACAGCCTTCTTTTAAATAATGATAAAACCCAGAACCTACTTTGTAGCCTTAAAAACACTAACCATAGTTTAATAGAAAATAGTAACGTAAAAATCCTCGGTGTGATATTTGATCATTCATTGTCTTGGATATCACATGTAGAATTTGTTTGTATTAGATTGTCCAGAGTTATATTTTTGTTAAGATCCCTTATGAGCATTGTTCCAGAGAATTATGTAAGAACAGCTTACTTTGGATTCTTTCAGTCTGTGATAAACTATGGCCTAATTCTATGGGGAAATAGCTGTCATGTTAATAGGATATTAGTGTTACAGAAAAAAGCTTTAAGAATAATGAATAGGGCAACTTTCAAAGAACATTGTAAACCATTATTTATTAAATGTAAGATTTTGACTGTGATAAACTTGTATGTTTATTGTATATGAAGAGGAATTTTAATTTAGGTTTAGTTGTACATAGATCTGATGTACATAATCACAATACCAGAAATCAACTCCAGTTAGATGTGCCATACAGTAGGTTAAGTAAATGTAAAAATAGCTTTTATATTGTAAGTCTGAAAATATTTTAACAAGTTGCACAATGAAAGTAAACTCTTAGATTTTAAACTATTTAAGTTCAAATGTTACAATTGGTTAAGCTTAAATCCTTTTTATGATTTAAATGAATTTTTTAGCCTTAGATCTGTAAATTTGTAAATTTTATCTTTGTTAACTTTGTGACTTTTGAAATCTTTATAACTTTTTGTAAATGCTTTAAATTTTAATCAAAATACTGTACTGTTTTGTATTTCATCAATCTATATGTTGATGGCCATTGACGTTGTCTATTGCATGTACTTTATGTGTTTTGCTTACAGACAATAAAGGTTTATGACTTATGACTTATAAATCTTTTCTGATATTTCAATAATATTTGTATTACATGTTTAACACATCAATAGAAGATAACTAGTTTCTTGATTGGCATTGGTTTTATTTTATAACAAAGATATATGTTATTACGATTTTAAAATTTTAAATATTATTTTTGAACCTATCATTTTGAAGTGATAAGCCTAGTATAAACTTAGGCTTTATTGTAAAAGGGCCTAATCTTTTACATTCTCTAGCCTAGCTTGCTTAGGTGTAAAGAACTAGGGAAAATGTAATGTATAAAATTAAAATTTGATGGCTGTAGTATAATAAGCGTCCAACACTAGAGTGATAGATTATAATAGAATAATCAATATAAATACTGTAAAATATGTTTACCTTGTTAAGTAATTGTAACTACCAAAACTTAGAAGACAGAAAGTTACATTACTTTCTATAATCTAAAATGCATATATTTCTTTGACATAAATACCAGTGTACATAAATACAATTTTAAAAGTCTAATGGCCACTAGAAATGAGAAATACTGTTGTTTGTCAATACCTATTACAAAATAACGTGTTGTTGTTACGTTCCTGTAACCTGTTGTATCATAGTAGCATGTTAGTATACAAAAGTTTGGGTACCGATAAGCAAACCTGGTTTTTTATATCGAAGTTGGCAAACGATATTACTTAATCATAACCATCAATACTGATTAATTGTTTTAACTTTATTTACTTAATTAACTTAAATAATCTTTATCAACAGCTGTAAACACTCTAAAAATAATACAAGTAGGATAATATTTCATTTTTACATAAGTAATTCTGATAATTAAAAATGGCAGTTAATTTTAGAAAACTACACGACGTTGCTTTTTCGTGACTTCAACATGTTGGACTCGTACCGAAAAACCCATTATGTGAAGTTTGTGGGAAAGAAACAACTGTAACTGTGAGAGGAGTAAATATGGTCGTCTTCGGTTAAAATCCTAATTTTGGTTATAAAAAGTTTTTTGGTCACTGTAAATATTAAATTCATAGGGTAGGGTACGATAAGCGGACTCGGTTTTTTTATATCGAATTTTTCTAACGATATTACTTAATCATAACCATCGATATAATCAATCGATACTGATTAATTATTTTTAACGATTAATTAAATAATCTATAGCAATAGCTGTACACACTTTCAAATAAAACTTTTAATGTAATATTTCAATTGTTTATAAGTAGCATTTGATTATTAAAAATGACAGTCAATTTTAGAAAACTACAAAAAATTGCTTTGAAAGATGATAAGACATGTTTTTCATGACTTCAACCTGTTGGACTCCTGCGAAAAAAACCCATTATGTGAAATTTGTGGGAAAGAAACAACTATAACTGTGAGAGGAACAAATATTTCTCTTCAGTCTTCAGTTTTCCTATTTTTGGTTATAATAATTTGTTTGATCACTGTAAATATTAGATTCATATTTTAATTTAAAACATATGATTGTTATTGAGGACTATAGATACTTTACATCGATTGATAGTCTAGGATTTAATATGCGAATATTAGGTATCGATTATTACATTCTTCGATATAAAAAAACCGGGTCCGCTTATCGTACCCTACCCAATTCATATTTTAATTTAAAACATACGATTGTTATTGAGGACTGTAGGTACTTTTAAATCGATTGATAGTCTAGGATTTGAGATGCGAATATTAGGTATCAAAGACTATATTCTTCGATATATAAAAAACCGGGTCCGCTTATCGTACCCTACCCAAAAAGTTTAATAACTACAAATTTAAATACAACATAATTCGGTTTATGTAGTTGTAGTGAGGATTCTTAACTCATGAATATGGATGATTCAATATTATGAATCACTCGAGTATTGGACGCTTATTATACTGCAGCCAATTTGATTCTAGCTAATATAGTCCTTTAAGAGTCACTAGCCTATGCCTTCAAACAATATCTTCAATCGTTCTGAATAGTTCTGACTGTCCTAAACAATAATGTGCAAACCTAGACATATGCTTATAAGATTTAAATCACCCTGTCCAAAAAACAAGATCTGGTTAACTTTGTATAACTTAAGAAATAAATTTTGCAAACTGCTAAGAATTTACTTTTATGTCTGCAGTTATTAAAAAAACCTACATCTACCAGAAGACATATCTATAACATTGATGCACATCAACTTATAGAAAAATAGGTACCTAATAGAAACTAGGATGGTTGGCGAGTCTTGCACTTGAATGATTAAATTAATGTTGGTACTATTCAAGTTACAAATGTCCATTGCAATAGAATAACTAATGAGGAGTAAATTTAGACAACCATCAATGATAATATTATTACAACTAAACTTAATTATTAGCACTGAATAGGAACTTACCCAAACGAGAAAAATGACAAGACCTTGATAACCTGTATCAAGCCCGAGTTAGATCAAGCTTTCATTCAGCAGACTACAGCACAGATTTTTAATCCACTCACTGAAAGATTATAATTTTGCGTTAAATTCTAATATTAATTATACTCTCTGTAAATTTAAAAACTGTTTTAAAATCCAATAAAATTAGGGCTGGGTTTCGTTCATCTGAATTGACCTAAAAACATGTTACTTGATCTGGGCGGGTGAACGTATTTTCTGATCTAACACTTCTCAAACCACTGCATACACTAAAAGAATACCACTGATCTACTGAAATCACTGCCACATAATCAAACACCACTTCAATGATTAATTACATCCCACAATTTCCTGCGAATTTCAGGGCAGCCATCATTATTTCCGAACCATTACAAATTTTGACAGCAGACCTAGAGTAGTATTGGTACACTACCAGTTTGATGTTGTAGTTGACAACCAATGCTGCACTGATATCATTTTTGAAAAATGTTCTTAAAGAAAATATTGTATACAAATGGTTGTTTACATAATATACACAAAATATTACTTTATGTATTATCACTACAATTACTAATAACCGGTATAAAATCTAGATATCGAACATAGTTTCTCTGCATATTATTATATAGAAAAAACTTATGCCCTCTGATACCTACGAAGAATACAATTAAATTACTCGTTCACCAATTTAATTATTACAAAACTGTACGTCAAACTTCTGTCTTTATAATTTCTTGTAAGACTTGTCTTAACTTTAAGCTATTCAGAATTCAAAGTACCGTTTTTATTACATTTATGATTTGTGAACTCCCGGAAAGGAACCAACTAGTGAACTGTGTATTAGAATTCCTTTACTTTATTCACAAGGCTGCATAATAAATATGGCAATACGTTAATTATTCAATAAAAATCAATCGATTGAAACAGGCCTCATCACTTCCGCAATACAACGAATTTAGATACATGCTTACTCACAGCATAGTATTTTTTAATTTGTAAGGTAAATGAACGTCCGAATTCGGATCAACTTTAAAGGCTTCCCGTTTATACACGAGATTACTATGTACTTATGTATCTCTCCCAATTAAGAACACCACAACTAATCTTAACATACTTCAGTTCGATCTCATTTAAACGACAAAATTAATCAGGGTTTACCCAAACTGGTCTAGGTATTTTGTTTTTATTTTAAGGATATTTAAGATTTAGATGTATATTATATGGCTTACGGTTTATATATAATATGTATTAAACTTACTGGGAGCCAAGGCCATGGAGAACATTTCTTAATACTGTTTTGGCTTTGTTTATAAAGGGGTCTCTGAAACCCACAGACAAATTCCTTTATGGTTTTAGCTAAGGTCACAGGAAATATTTCAATGAAGCATGCCGAGACGTTACAAAATTCTTGATTGAAGCAGTGATTTTATACGCAAGGAAAGAAGTCAAGGGAATCTGTACTAAGGCACTATACTTAAAACAATAAGATCTTGCTGCAATTACTTTATTCACAACTACATATATCGCAAACCTCCTAGGATGCTTTTATTCGTGGTGTACCTTTTCGATTTAGCAATGCTTGAACGGATGTAATAGACAAGAATACATCCAAAACATCTACTGTATACTGAATATCCTATAAAGAAATCTCTAATTTCTCCAAAGCCCTTCTTTCAACCCAACTAGAACACTATGTTAACGAAATGAATTTGCATATTTGTTATCCTTGTAACGCAAAAAAATAAAAGGAAATGAATATAATGTTTTTGTAAAATTACTATCTATTATGAATCAAACAATACAAAACATTAACCGTACAAAATTTGCAACTCTATTATGAGATTTAATATGGGTTCTCCTTTAAAATAGCTTGGAGTAGACCGTTGAAATAATAAAAGAATACATCGGGGTTCCGTGAAGAAAATAGAGTAAAATAAAAAATAATAGATAGAAAAGTTTATGTGAAAAGTTGAAGTAAAAATTTGATTTCATCGCACTCTCGCATTGTGGTACCTACCCATTGTTGCTCACCGGAAACTGGAGGTCTTACTTTTCGCCTACTCGTGGCGCCAATTTCAATTTTATTAATACCTCTTCATACAAATTCTAAGCCGAAAATACTTCTACTTATATTTTTTCCCGACGTAAACAATCAGAAATAGTTATAGATATTAAAACGAAAATAAAGCACGATTTTCCCCGTGGAAGTAAAAGGTAGGTCTCATACAGTAAATCTTCAAAGTATACATGACTAGAAATCTAAACGCTTTTTATGATGACTCGAATGTTAAATATCACACTTTACAAACAATAAAAGAAAACAAATTTGATGTAGTGTTAAGGAACGTCCCTCCCTCTTTGATGAAGAAATCCAATCAAAACTAGCATTATGCATTCCCAGCAAAAACTAAAAATAATTCGTCTATTAAATAGAGATAATATGCCCATCCCACTGTTTTACTCGAAATCACTCATTTTTAACATCTTAAATTATAGCTTTCAACTGACGAGAGATCTTAACTTAAATTAGTTCTATCAATTGGATTTTTATAATTTTGCCAAACACTTATGGGCGTCGATTCTCGGCGTTTGTTTTCTTAATTTTTATGGGATAACTAATGTGATTATTTACTTTACTTATCTTTTTTTATTTTTTATAATTCCAACGGCAGAAAGCAATTATTTACAGAGATAATACAATCAATAAAGTGTATATTAATTACAGCTTATTCTACTTAGTACCAATAACTAAAAATATATAACAAAAACAACAGTTATATCAGCATTTTAGAGACTTATAAAGTGTTAAAAGTAACAAAGGACTGACATGCCATAATATTGATACAAAAATCTTTGAATAAGAGTAATAAGCAAAAAAACGAGAACTGCATACATGAACAAAATATATTATAGCTTAAGAGTTAGTAGAACATAAATCTATTAAATAAATATTGAATATCAACGGGTTTTTCCCGTTGAAATAAATAAATATCAACAATAACAACAATCTTAAATAAACAATTTTTGAATAAATAATATCTGGAAATTAACAAGTAACGAATAGAATAAACTAGAATCAAATTAAATAACAGAGATAAATCAATAAATTAATAATAACATGTGAAATCAAATAGAAAATAACATTTTCATAAGGTAAGAAGATCTGACGTTCTTAAGCAGCTAGAATATCAAGAGCACGTCTTCGGACTAGCGGGACACTGTCACAGAAGAGGTAACACTAGAATACTACGCGATTTCGTAATCGAACAAGGCTTGCAAAATGACTGTTGGATTCAAAGGTGGTGGAATGATGTCTGCGACTCAGAAACTCACAGGACCTGTGATGGCCGCGACTCCGACAAACAAAACGACGCTGCAGAGCCTCCAATCTGTCCTTGGCGCAATTGGTGTAAAGATCGAAACAGAACTAGCGTATTCCAAAAGCGTTTTAACGAGGAAGCAGTACAGGCATGCCAGAGCCACGAGATTTTTTATTTCTTTTGAAAATCTAGGTATAAAAAGTAGCATCTTATTGGTCTGATGGCAGATAACGTCAATATGCCCTGAAAACCCCAAACTACAATTAAAACTGACACCCAAGACTTAATGCTCTGAGATCTCGGAATTTGGATGTCAGAGATGAAGTATGTAGTCAACAAGGAAGATTTTATCCCGTGAATGTGACAGTAGAACATTTGGTTGGATTTGCAGACATTTTGTTATTTGTAAACCATTCCTTTATTTCATCCAGTCTTTCCTGTACGACTCTGCAGTCCTCAACCGTGTATATCTCAGAGAAGATATTTAGATCATCAGCGAACTGCAACGCCTTGGCCTAAACTACACTAAGGAGATCATTGGTGAAGGCATTAAATAGGTATGGGCCTACTATCGGGTTTTGTGAAACCTAGAATATTCAAAGAACTGAGTGGATGTCACGGCGCCGATATTGGCAACAATCGATCACTGAGGTAATTAGCTAGCCAAGAGAGTAAGGGATCGGCAATACGGCAATCCTTCAACTTTGACAAATGAATGGTGCGGTCGACTTTTTCAAAGGCCTTTGCCATATCAATATAGATCGTATCGACCTGATATTTCTTTTGGAAGGCAGAGAGGATGGATTAATGAAAGAGCAAGAGAATGGAAATGACATATTTTCCTTGAGAAAAGCCATGTTAGGAAGGATGGATTAAATTAGAACAATGAAAATTAAGTCTGTCCTCTACGATGCTCTCAAACACCTTACCAATTGCTGGGATAATGGTTATCGTGCGATAATTCCTTACGTTGCAGAGGTTTCCAGATTTATATGGAGTAATAATATAAATCCATTCTTCAATGTTCCAGGAAAGACACCTTTACTAAGTGATTTATTAAATAGTGCGTGAAGAGGTTCAACTATGAAATGAAATGAAAAATTTCTTTATTAAATACAACGTAAAACATATTCAATTGGAGAGGTTATGACTATTAAGTCTTCTCTTACACCTAACCATAAAAGTCCGGCAATGGTGGAGGTAGGACATTGTCAAGACCTGCTCCCTTGCTGACACCCAAGAACTCAATTTTGAGTAAAGTTTCGTTTTTAGTGACTCTGATGTAGCTGAGACAGTCAAGAGTACCACCGAGAATAAAGAAGGAGAACATGTCAGAACATTGTTTTACCCAGACCCCAAAAATCATGGGGGCTTGAGAAGATGTTTTCTTCCACTTGTGACAAGTATTGCCTGTAGCATTCCCAAGACGTTATCTTACATGCTTATCTGAGATGAGAGAATCTGTGACAATCAGCAAGATTAAGACTTTCGTTGAAACATTTGTGGGCTGTCTTCTTCAGAGTAATAAGATATATCAAGTCTCTTGACAACCATATTGGAAAACAGGATAATCCAAACAGTTTCAGTAGGCTGGCTAGGAGGATTAGATCTTCCAGAATGCCTACAAGAGAATCGAACTTGTCATCAATTGGGATTGCCTGATAGTTAAAATTCATACCAGTGTAATGTATAACTATTAGAGAAAAATATTATTCCGAGAAACACTCATCTATAAGTACGAATGTGATTTATTTTATAGAGGATATGAAGAGATGCCAAGTCTTGAAGATAATCAGTTGCTTGACGAGAATCATCATATGTAGCATTATCTAAATTGAAATAAGGCAAACTGAAGTCGCTACAATTGAAGATTTTCCTATGGTAGTTGAGCCGCATTATCAAGGTGATTTGTGGAATAAACAGTATAATCTGAAACTTTTGAGATCTGTACAATGAGTTTCAGGCACAAGCATAATATCTATTTTTTATGGGTTTAATTAAAAATTGCGTGTTTGTTACGTTGAGCCAAGCCATTGGTGTTCCAAAGACAAATTATAAATAAATAAATAATGAGGTAGTTAGGGTACTTTTTAACTGGGCTTGCTGTTCCAACAGTTTATTTAATTTACAATAAACCATTAATTATTTCTGTCACAGTGATATTTTTATTACAATGAAGCCTTTCTTTCGCTGCAACATCAGTATTTAGGAGCCATATCCGATTGAAGCAGGAGATCTCTCAATAATTTTAGTAATTTGCACGACTTCTTCTGGTTTGGTGCAATTTTTGGTAGATGAAACTACAGTTGAACGTGGTTTAAGTTGTGGAAAATATTTATTTTTTATTCCTTATACACAGAGCAATCTTTATTATTAGAACCTTTATCCATGATATCGGCTGCTGTAAGCACCTAAACACTGTTGTGAAGTTTGATATCACTAGCTGATCACTTTCAGTGCAAGTTTTTTTTTTTTTTTAATTTTTTTTTTTTTATCTGATATGTATGGATAAACCTTAGCGTCAGCTATGCCGGCTTCGAAGTTCACTGGTTTTATTTTACAAAGTACATGATTGGACCTCCCCGGGATATGAACCCGTGATCTCTCGGTTAGAGAGCCGAGACTATAACCATTAGTCTACGGAGGAGGACTAGTGCAAGTTTTCTAATGTGAAAATGCTTGTATTTCCATTTAACATCTTATTTCCTTATTTCCACTGTTTTCCATGGAACAGTGGGATTTATATTCTCCTCATTAACACATTGTGATGTCACAATCTGGCTAAAAGATGCATTGTTTACACTATTTAAATTTTTATAAGTTGTTTTGAATTTAAATTGTAATAATTGTGATCACCTCCAAACAACATGTTTTTAGGTATAGCTATCACAGGCCCAGTCCCTGTTGGAGGGTGTATCGTTTTAAAACAGTAGTACTTGCATGAATATTCTAGCACCGAAAGTGTTACAAAACTTACATAACTTATACAGGGTTTTCTGCGCTTTATAAAGAAAACTCCATTAAAATTATGTAAAATGTATAGAAAAATAAATGCAATTTTCCTGTTTCACTACAGATTATGAAATAAATCCATAACATGACTCCGGTCATTACATTATATAAGTTAGTTAACCGGTCACCCAGGACTGATGAGTTGTTAGAGTATAAAAGAAAAAAATAAATGAACAATTCAAAGGTAAAGAGGAAAGATAGCACAAGATTACCGAGGACTGTACGCATTGCGCATTACTCGTTTCTGATTTCGTTTGTTTTCTTGGGGGTTATGTTAGGTCAGGTATACAAAAGATAGAAGTTAGGTTATATAGTAACAGTGTTATCACTAGAAAGTACTGAATATTTGACATTATCTGCCTGAGTAAATAGTAGTTGGCTAGGTGGTTTGAATAGAATTGATCATGATTAAACTAATATTCACTGGTATTATTAGGTTATGGACAGTTTTATTTTAAATAAACCAACAAGCTCATAAGTGATTAATAATAGAAAATCGATCACTAAAATTTTCATCATACTTTCACTTAGTTTCGATTTGGCTAACATTACAATGACAGCAACTCTAATGAATAAATTAAAGTGTATGTGTTGCTTTATTACATCCCCACGAATAGTAAGCAAAAGATACATCAAGAGAAAATTTCCAATAGATCGAGATCATGAATTTAATATGCCAGGTAAGGTAAAAATCATACTCATAAAAATAAAACCATAAAAGACACTTCACACTGGATGTGACTTGTAAACGTCTAAATGTAAGTTATGCTTTCCACATTAGCACATTATCAATTTACGCAGCCGTGATTGTTGCGACAATATTCTGGGTATCAATTTACAATAACGTGACCATGGAAAGGTATGTTCATTTTTTTCCCCTGAAAACTACAATTTTTCCTGAAAACAATAGTGAAGAAAAAATTTGTCGGCAACGAAAATCAAAGGAGTTACGATTTTTTGAAAACTCTGTTTTTGACAGTATCTCTGGCAATTTTACTGAAATGATGCTGACAAGTACGTTAATTCTGGCAACGATGCCTGCCCGCTGCGCAGTGCTGTGCACTGCTTGCTCTTTTAGAAAAAAAAAAATTAACTCGAGCTTGCAAAAGTCGAATCCCAGATCACATGATGCCCCTGATCCTTAACCCTCCAAGTATTGTTCGACAAAATTTTGTCGGTTATTTTCCATTTTTAACGCAATAATGCCCGAAAGGCATCAATATAATACAATAATATACTTTCCCCCCAGTTTATATGCACCTGTGATAATAATACTTGGCTATAAATGCCCAACCCATGAAAAAAAGTCCATTTTTCATGGTCACGGTATTGTAAATAAATACCATATTCTGGATAGATCTTACAGTAACTATCACATTAACAGCCGGAGCGGCAAAATACGAGTTTCGCGTTATTAACTTATTGGAATCGTCCTACAGAACAAAACAATATAAGGTGTGACGGGGTGGAAATGAGAAATAACGAAGTTTTAGAACATAAAAAATGGAACAACTGTTCAAGCGCAGAGCAATATTTCCATGTTCTACATCCACATCGGGCATCACGTGACCTTTTGTGACCATGATTCAACCTCGTGATGACGTCATCGGATGCGGCGCCATCTTTACAAATGTAAATGAAAAATTATACTGAAATAAGCAGAATTTTGATCCAAATGAACAATTTTTTCTTAAATTTCGAGCTACAAATTAATTAGTTGTTATCGAGTTGAGACTACCTTCGGTGCTGCCCCGCGCTGATGTCAACGAAAGAAAAACATCCCTCGAAATAGTACCTATCAGTAAAATATCAAATTCTAGAGGGGCTGATCAGAAATATAAATTGAATTGTAATGGAAAGGCAATTATGTACCGTGTAAAAAACTTAATAAATCATGAATACCCCTAATATAAATATATAAATGGACATTAATAGAGAACAGTTACCATTAGTGTGTTCCACAGAATGTACAGAAACTAAATAATCTCATTTCAGTCGAAACGTAAACTCTTAACATGCCCGACAAAACACTCCGGCACACCAATTCACTATGATTGGTCGAACTAGTGGATGGTTGATCCATGATTGTCACGCACTCACTCGATCCAACCTACAGTACATGTTATCTCTGACTTCTGCCCCAGAGCGCTCAGATAACAGATATGCTATCAGTCCCAGCCGCAGATAATATTTACAGATATCCAGACACAGCACACAAACAGAACATTAAAACATTAAGAACTTAACTATTTATGTATATACCCTCTAAAATCATGTTATTTGTCATTTGCACCCCCTAAAACCATATATATTTTTTGTTCAGGAGGATGAGCAGAATACGTTGATAACGCCAAATTTGTGATTTGCCAGGTCAACCTTTAATCTTATAATTTCCGATCTTACTTAGTATTCAAAAAGATGTCTGCTTCAACAGTCCCATGGTGTGAACCTGAATTTTTTTTTGTAGCTTACCTTGGTTTGATGATAGCAGCAGTAGTGATGATGAACTAGTTTTGGTGTCTTCTTTAACATGAAGAAAAGAAAGTATGTAGCAATTCAATCAATTTCAAAGAAAGAGTTATGGCGAATACCATCACTTGATTTGTGATTTATTTACAAGTTTATTACTTTTTAAGGTCTGCCTGATCGTTATACTAAAATATGAAAGAAATTGGAGTTGATATAGTAATTGCTAAGAATGACCAAATTTTGTATTGGATTAGTAAATTGTAAGAGATATTTCTGGTTCTGTTGGAGATGCTGTTTCTTCATCTGACAGGTTCTCTACAGCCATTGATCTATCTGTTACAGAAGAGCATGCAAAATCTTCTTCAGTAAAAACTGTTGTTGAGTATCTCTGTTTTCTTAAAGTCAGAGATAATACATTTGTTTGTGTGAACCATAAGTCATAGGTCTTACTAGCAAGTTGTCTAAGTCATCCATTGTAATGGCCTTACCCTGAGGATGACTTATAAGCCAGTCACTTCGAACTATTGGAAGCTTTCCTTTAAAAGGGTTCTTGATAGTACATCAAGCGATTGGAGTCGGTGATAACAATAAGGTATAATTGCTACGATAACAATTCCTTTTACTCGAGCAAACAATATCACATCCAATGTAACATAAGACTCATGGTTATGCATAATTAGAAGTATAGGAATTCTTTTCCATTTTGAAAAATAAACTCCCAGCCATCCAACCACCAGTAGGACAGTTTGCTAGTCCTAAACTTCCTGGTGGAGTCCCAACCATTAAACTGTAATGAGATTTACTTCCAGGAAATACGGAAACAGGTGTTATGGTAATACCAGCAGCATTAACAATGTTGCTCATGGTCATGAGATATCCTCTTTCAGCTGACACTGCTTGGCTTGCCAGTTTAATTATATTTGTATATTAGTTCTGCAGTGAAATTGTGTAGTTCATAAACTTTTGCAAGGTTTGTTTGAAATTCTTGAAGATGCATTTTATTAAAACTAGTTGATCTTGATAAACTAGTATATTTTTTTTATGCAGCGAGAGAGAAAGAGATGTGTTTTCATGTAGCCTTTTACCCAGTCTAGCCCTTCTGGCTGCCACAGTTCCCATTTGGCTGGATATTGCCCAAGAAGAACTGAATAGTCATATGCAAATTGTCTTATAAGCTTGTATGAAAACCAATTCTTTATATGTGAGCTCTCATTATAGCCCTGTAACAAGTGTTCCTGTTCTTTCCCCCCCTCCTGGGGCGGCCTACTGCCGTGCACTTAAGCCTCAAGGGCTTTTTGTACAACCCGGAAACAAACCATGAGGCCCACCAGTCTACAATTTCAGCAGTTCCACAAACCGCAGAAAACTGTTCTTTAGAAAATACCTGATTTGATGTAGGTTACTGTATTAATATATTATAATTATTTTACTAAACTTATATCATTTTAAATTAATTACCTTCTTAATAATTAATATAATAAAGAGCGTTTAGAGAAAAATACATTTTTTGCCTACTTATTCTATTGTAAGATTAAAAAATGTCAAAATAATCACAATTTTATCACATAAAATAATGTTTGGCTCTTTATATAAACACAAGTAACAACCACTATATGGTAATAAGTTATAATACATCAGTAATAGGATCCATGAGGAGAGAAGGTTGATATCATCAACATACATTATCATATGATAGAGCTCTTCAGTTATTGAGGATGTCTTACTTATATGGCATAAAGAGCACTGGAGCAAGATCAGATCATCCATTATAAAATTCAGTTTATTAGCTGACTATAAATTCAGCTTAGTGATTGCATTTATGTAAAGTAGATTATGCTTTTAATAAGCCAGAATGATTTTATACCAAAATCAAGCTTGTGTCTGCCTACGGCAAGTTAGTAGCTTGCATTACATGTCTTAACTTGTATCTACTAATAACTCTCCAAAACATTGTTTATATTATGATAAAAACTAATCATTTATTTAATAGCCCGTATTTGTTTTATAAATTCTTTGATAATATAAATTTTCTGAGGATACTCTTCAAAGAATTCGAATAACTATCCTTATTACATATCATAAACACATGATATTACAGGTAAATGTTACAGGACAAAGCAATTTTAACTAAAATATTACTAGGGCCTAGTAATTTTCGCTTATGCTTTGTTGCTTAAATTGTTACCTAATAATAAATAGGCTGTTTGAAATAATAAGTGCTCCTACAGTGATTCATAGGAGCACAGCAAGCTCTCCACAATGTAAGCTTGTATTTAAAACAAAGTTTGTTTATGGTACATACAAGTCTTTAGTTGACCGTAGAATGTACAGCTGTAATTACCCTCTACCATGAACTAAAGTTTTTAAGAGAATCATCAGACTTTCATTTATTGTTTCTAAATATTTTTTCCCTTAGTTTTAGGACCCTGTAACCAAGATTAATTTTTAAACAGAAATTAATACTTTGGCATACCGTAATTAACAAAATGGAATTTGTTAATGTAATTGACGTTTTTAGTGTTTCAGTATCCAGTTGGATCAAACAAGGACAGGAGAGTTTATGTTTGGGGACTATCAGAACATGGCGCCCTTGGAAATAAATTGCAGATAAAGAACTACAGAAAGAGACTCCCTGAATTTCACCATAAACCATTAAGGTTGACATTTGCTGAACAATATGAGGTTAGTGTAAAATAAACAGGAATGTACTTATTCTTCCTGTAACAGGCTGAATAAACACTTTCTACACGATTTAAATATTATTTTATTTTGTTATTTCAAATCTTTTCAACATAAAATAAATATACATACATATAGATTAAATTTCATACATATTTGGTACTACATGGTGGGAGAGGTAAGGCTAAAGTACAAACAGGGTTTCTTTACTTTGAAATAGTGAGCATATTCATATTTGATATCCCCAAAACCAACATGTCACATTTTTAGAAATTATTTAGAAAAAATTTAATTTATTTGTCTTTAGATGAAACTTATCGTAATAGGGGAACATTTGTATTTGATTCCCCAAACACCAAGTACAATTTGGTCAGTAGAAAATAATTTTGGAATATACTCTATTTTCAAGGTGGAGCAAATTTGGTACTCAAATTTTTTTACTTTATGATAAATTAAAGCAAATGAAAGCTTGTGTTTATTTGATCAAAACACATGCCTACTGACATTAGTTCATTGACATCTCTCAATGTAATATGTTGTTTAATATTTCATGGGGTTTCAAGATGATGGCTGTTCTTATATTTTAGTAAGGATATACATTATTATAGACACAATTAATGGATTAAGGAATTATAGTGATCACTAAAATTTTTTGTCTGAGGGAAGAGTCCCAAAGGGACCTTTGCACCTACCTTAATTGTATTTTTCATTAAAATTGGAAGCTTCTGATAAAACCAATTATATTTCTGGGCTCATGTTCCCGAATATCCTTTGTGCTTATGAAATAAGCAAGTTGGCACGTTTTCCTGGTTTTACAAACAGCAGGATACTTCGGCCATATATGTCTCACTGATTCTTCTACCTTCAACAGTCTACCATCCACCTTCATCAGTTGTTTTCAAAAAGGGCCATGTCCTGTTAACATTGCAGGTACTAGTATATCATCCATGGTCAAATCTAGAAGCTTAGCCTATCCTGTAGCATAGGGAGGGGTAAAGATTTATGATTGCTTGAGTCCTAATTTCTTTCTCGGACCTGACCCTCTTTTCCAAAGCATTTACTAGAGCTTTACTGTTACTCTATAGAACCCTGGCTCTTGCTCTACCAAAAGGCTTTCCGAGCCTATCGTGGTCAGGGCGTCCGGTCTTCATGATCTGACATCCAGCTAAGGACAACTTTGTCCAACAGTTCTATTAGAGCATACCTTCATTCTCGTACAACCTTCGAATCTAAAGGTGACCATATGTCCCGGATTTTCCAGGACAGTCCCAGATTCCTGAGCTGTGTCCCGGCGTCCTGGAATTGTCTTAGAATGTCCCGAATTTCAGGATATATTAATGAAAGCCTACTCTAACATAGGTTGAGGTATAAACTAAAAATCTATTAAAAATTATCTATTAGCTGCAACAAAACCTTGATTGTTGTGGGCTGTGTTACTCATGTTATGATCACCAAATCAGCTGATACTTTGCTATTCGATGCAGAGTTCAATATTGCGAAACTTGGATAAGTTTGAGACAGCAACCAAGTGGGAAGAACTGGAAAAAAGCTGGTCTGAAAACATTTTGTCAGCCAACACGTCACCTGATGACATGTTCAACAAAACGGTGATATTAAAATCGTATCCTACGCTCGAACATATTGCGAGGTTGGCAAAAAATAAACCATCCACTAAGCAAAGATGGCTCAGGGATTTGATAAAGCAAGAGATAACAATTTCAAAATGTGCGAGTTTGTTTTATTTCTTCCAGGTACAAATGCATCCGTTGAAAGAGCATTTTCCTTAATTAACAACCTTTTGGCTTTCAGAAAGAGCTTAAATGTCCAATGTCTGTGTCAAAGCTCTATTAATTATTCAAATGAACATTTCGAAATCGTGCATTGAAATTTTTGAGAAAATAAAGAACAATGCACTGCAACACAAGTTGTCTTCTTCCAATAAATACAAATAAAAGGTTTCTTACAAAATTGTAGATATTGTTAAGAAATATATTTCAATTGATTTTGAATTTTATTCATTGAGTACTTGAATTCCTATTATATTTTGGGTATGGTATTTAAACTATCTGGAGACCAGCGGCAATGAAATTTGTCTGTATACAGGCTCGTCATCTGAACTTACAGTTCCATCTCATTCCCAGCCGTCAGTTAATTTCGTTGTCCAATTAAACATTATGTAAAAATGTCCTAGATTTCATGTCAGAAAATATGGTCAGCGTATGTATAGCATCCAACCCCATTGAATCAGCCTGACTGTCTTATAGTATTAGGTTTTCTGCACCTTTAGGCCTATTTTGGATGAGCATTCTAATGCATTTTTCAATTGCCATGACTTCTGCTTGAAATACAGTGGCATGTTTTTTATAAGCACACATCAGTCTGTTTACTTGCCCATTTATACTACACCCAGCCCTTGTATTGTTAATTCTTTCCAGCTTTTTTAGTAATTTATGAGACTTTCATTTTTATTTCACAATATAAACTAATTTAATTATTAATAACAGTGAACTTGTATGTTAATTCAAAATTGGAATCTATTTCATGACTCCATAAAAGGGTAAATATAAAGTTTTTGAAACCACTTACACTTTAAAATATTTAAATTTTGTAAAATTTCAAGATTGGATGATTGCATTCTTAAATATAACAAAAAAATACATTAAAGTAATAGCCACTAAAGAGTTGTAGAATGAATTATTGTACAAATTAACTTTCAAGACTTCTTTATTTGATATTTTGAGATGACAGCCATGTACGAAATCTTTCATCCAGAAACAATAGTGCTGGTATATGTATTGTGTTGGAAGGAATTTTTTGTTGTGTTATAAATAACAGTTAGTAATTTCTTTATACTAAAACATGTGCTATATAACAAATCTATAGAAAATATATTTTTATCTAGTACATATTGTTTGTTTAAAGTTTGTTATTGACGATGGGAGGTTTGAAAAGATAATAATATTTCGGATATTCGTCTCTGTTATATATTACAAAAAGGGCAACACAGTATTTCATGGATTAAAATTTGCCCTCTTCTTCATGTGTACAAAAGACCTTAAAACATTAAAAAACTAAAAAATGTGGCAATGGACTGTCACTCAAAGTAAAAGAATTATAAAGTTAAAATAACTGGCTATAACTGGATGAAATCCAGACTGGAGAAAGTGAACTCAAGCAAATTCAGTGCACAGGAGCCAAGAGCACAGACATGTCACACCTGAACTAACAAAGGTGAAGCAATGACGAACTCAATGTTTGCTCCACCAGTGGTATAAGGATTTTGGATATTTGCTATCGTTTAATGTTACAAAAATAAAACGCTACTTTTTGAAGATTGAAAAAAAGGAAAAAAAAAACAAAGCAATACCTGACTGGTACACTTGTGACAATGAAGCCAAACAAAGTCACTGCACAAATCCAAAAGTATTACACAACACGTATTACATGCACCAGGGACAGTGGAAGGCTGAGGAGAAAATTAATGTCAGCACCTCCTGTGGTATTGTGGCACATCATCTGAAACAGAACAGGAAGGTAATGGTCGAGAGGGGAAAAAGGGCATCCGCCTCTGGCATTATTTTTTTCGTCCTGGTTTTCATGATGTGGGTGTACAATTTTTGTTGACTGAGGTTTTTTGAGTGTTACAAATGTTTTAGATTTTCTAGTCAATTCTTTTTTATTATTATTAGCCAAAGTGGTATAAGGAGAAGGAGAAGGGAGTTAGCAGTTGGTCTCCTAATTATATGTTTAATACCTTAATAATTTTACATTGTCTTCCACTTCATGGTATGATTTCAGACCAGCAATGTTGATTAATTTTAGACTATTTCACTAGCCTTTTATTGTATTTTTATATTTAACTGTCTTATTTAGTGGTCTTTTTGTCTTCCCTGAGTATTCCCTGTCACAAGAGCTTGTTATACTATTAACACAGTTTTATGAGTCCTGCTTGCCATTTTTTATTTGGGTTTTACAAGACTGCTGAAAAATGTTTCATGTATTTGAAGCGGTTCTAATATTTTATTTTCTACGAACTCTTATAATTCTTATAACTCAGAGTGTTTTCTATTATTTCTTTTGGATTTATTTATAACAGACTTAGGGTACCCATTTTTATTTACAATATATGAAATTGAAATTAATTTCACAGGACATAACTGTTGTAAACCACAAATTAAACACTTACAGTTGTGGTTGTATTAATACGAAAGTTTATACTTTTAGGTGACTGATGTTGCTTGTGGTTATGGATTTACGTTATTTGCTGTCAATTCCAAAGAAAAGTACAAGGTCTTTGGCTGTGGAATCAACACCGATTCACAAGTAGGCAAGTAATATATTTTTACAGTAAGTGATATATAGTGCTCATTACTGTTGTATAGCCAAGATTAATTAACGAACAGCCAAGTGGTAGTGCTGGCTTATGTATGAGACGTCTGTATAATATTTTGCAGGTTGTCATGAGCCAAGAAAGGGACACCTGCTGAGCCTTGTGGTGAGTCCGGCACCGATAGAGTTGCCTCTGTTACCGAACAGCCGAGTGGTTGGAGTGGCTGCTGGAAGGGCTCACTCATTGGTACTCACAAATCAAGGCGCGTATTCACTGGGCAACAATGCTTACGGCCAATGTGGGCGGCGTGTGTTGCCTGAGGAACAGTACTCTGGGAGTCGTGTAGTACATCACATCCCTGACCTTGACAACCAGCCTATCACTGCAATCCACTGTGGCCAGGATCACAGGTGTGTTCGATATACATTTAAACTACATTTTACTGTCTTAACAAACTGCGAAATGAAAAGTATTAATCGATATTCTAAATTAATGACTATCTAAATTATTAAAATAAACCAGTAATTATTAGTACAATATAAAAAAAACTACTGAATTGAATTCATTAAATTTCACACAAACATTAATGTATCTTTAAAGATGAACTCTAAGAAATGGTTTTGTATCTGACTTTGGGGCTCGACCCCATTTCCCTGTAAATGTAAAAGAACATTTAATGAGAGAAAAAATATGAGTTATATAAACAGTCACAAAAACACAAGTGAATAAATAAAAGTATGGCAAATATAGCAAGTTTACTGTAAAAGTGGGCCCTTACATGCATGTAATAATTATACAGGGTGTTTGAAAAGTATGGGTACGGCTTAATATTTAAAAAACCATAGGAGATAACATCTATAAACTTTGCACAGTGTCATATGGCTATGTAAACTATTTTTCCTTGCTATTACCATGACATGCCAACCATGGGGGGACGGCCCACAGAGGAAAACATGGAAATCTTAAATGGAAGTGTGGGTCGAGTGATACCTCATTTGAAAGAGCTCACTTAGTAGAGTTGAATGCCGCAAACCGCATCTCAAAAGGTTTATCCAATCAGAAATGGCGGGTTGTTTTAGGTACACATTGTGAAGTACATTATGCGCTGCCATTTCTGACTGGATCGTCGTATTCTGATGCGGTTGGTGGCATTTCACTCTACTAACCAATGTGTTTTCACTGACTTTTTTTAATTAGCAAATTATGTCATAAATTTATAACACAATAAATAAAACACAATAAATACCGATGTTTTTTAGTTTTATTTATTGTGTTATAAATTTATGACATAATTTGCTAATTAAAAAAAGTCAGTGAAAACACATTGGTTAGTAGAGTGAAACGCCGCCAACCGCATCAGAATAAGACCATCCAGTCAGAAATGGCAGTGCATAATGTACTTCACAATGTGTACCTAAAACAACCCGCCATTTCTGATTGGATAAACCTTTTGAGATGCGGTTTGCGGCATTCAACTCTACTAAGTGAGCTCTCTCAAATGAGGTATCACTCGACCCACACTTCAATTTAAGATTTCCATGTTTTCCTCTGTGGGCCGTCCCCCCATGGTTGGCATGTCATGGTAATAGCAAGGAAAAATAGTTTACATAGCCATATGACACTGTGCAAAGTTTATAGATGTTATCTCCTATGGTTTTTTAAATATTAAGCCGTACCCATACTTTTCAAACACCCTGTATAAATTCTTATTATTGGAGGTATTTGGTTTAACTTCATTAAAATATTTTAGATATTACTCAGAAATATTAAAATAATTCTTAATTAATTAGCCAGTAATTGATTATTGTTTATTTTCAATAACTAGTTTGCTTTATTTTTCAATGTGCATATTAAATGTTGCTAGAATTGGTAATGTTAGAAATAGGTGCTATGTTTGACTTTTATGAGTTCTACTGTAGTATTGCAACCATTCATATATTATTATAGATCAATAATATGTATTCCCTACAAACAAAAATACAAATGAGTTATTATAGCATCGATACTTATTTACAAGAACTTTTGTATTTACAAAACAATTGAATGAATGTTTTAGTCGTAAAACATAAACGTGATAAATCTTGTAAGGTTGCCATTCTATTTCAGTTTGTTCCTGACCGCAGATGGAGGAGTGTACAGTTGTGGATGGGGAGCAGATGGACAACTGGGACTAGGAGAGTTCATCTCTCAGTGGAGACCCAGCAGAGTAGCCGGGGACATCCTCAATGAGAAAATCACGAAAGTTGTTGGCACTGGCGATTGTGTTCTTGCTCTGAATGGTACTGTTATTTCAAAATATCTGAGCATAACCCGTATTTAGTATTTAATCTGAAAAATGTTAAGTAACCAAAATAGATAGTATAATACAACAAATTACGTTTTTTGTTGAAAAAAGTAGTTAAGAATCGTGAATAGGTATAAATACATCTGTATAAGTACGTCTGAAAGTGGCAGTGTTTAAGAGTGTAAGAATTTTCTCATAAGTATTTCCTGCTCCTATTATTTTGCAGCATGTTTGTTGCAGACAAAGGAGAAGTTTTTGGTTGGGGCAACAACGAGTACAGGCAGCTCACTGAGACCGCGGACATGCAGCAGATATGTTCCCCGATCCGGCTAGCCTGCACGCAAGGTCTGGGCAGAATAGTGGACATAGCTGCGGGAGGAAGCTTCTGTGCTGCAGTTAATGGTAATGTCATATTAAAAATGTGGAAACTAGTTCATACGGCATTTACCAAGATTCTTTATCTTCTCCACAAGAGGTGTCCAAACCATTCCAAAACTGGAATGGTTCCTAGTTTATTTTGTTCAAGAATGATTTAGTACATGCTACATTCCGGAACCCTTTGATAATTATATTGGAGATGCACTATAGGCGATTGACTGGCAGCCCCTCTGAACACTGCCAGTGCTCCCACATATGTACTATGTCAGCTGCGATCTAGTAGTGGTGGCAATTGTTTGCGATCATCGTGCCTCTACGTTGCAGTCATCTGCGATCGGCCAGCTCATGCTCGCCTTTGTGAACCAATCCATAATGTGATTCAATACATTTCACACGGACCACAAAATACCGAACTCAACTTACAAATTACCAACTGCTCGCTTCTTGGACTTACGGAGTTGCAAACAATGGGTGAGCATCGGTGCTTTCACACAGAGGTCTGAGTGCTTTTTAAAGTTTCTTCAGCCATTGTTGAAAATAAGTTTTTGAATTATATATAAATTTGAATAGGTTCCTTTATCTTTTCTTCTCCTACTTTAATAGAAGGTATCTCTGTACAATTTTTGTTGGTTGATTTTCTCTTACCATTTATCACATCCCATATTGCTTTGGTTTTGTTGTCAGACTTATTATCTGGATTTATTTCACATCTAAGTATTTTTAACTTCTGATCATATTGTTTTTTAAATGAAAAAGCATTCCACTTGTCTTCATCTTTGCCTGATAAAATATGTGTCATGAGCTTTAAGAAAAGTAATTTTTAAATCTGTAGCTTCTATGTCATAGAAAGGTTTTGTCTTGCAGTTGAAATTGTGTTGGGTCTTTTTAAATGGGCATATGTGATTCATTATCATAGTCAGGATATCAACAAAGTTATTGTATGCTTCATCTGCGTTTCCAGATTGCAGCACTGTACACAGCTCTGGATACTAGGCAACCTCCAATTCATCTCATGTTTCACAAAGGGACTCTGAAGTAGGTGACTTAGTTTCTATTGAGTTTCCCTCTGAAAACACTAACATCGCTGAGTATATTTTTTTGCTTTAGTATTTGGTTGTGGAGCAGGCGAATGGTCTTCTGAGTTTCTCCATTAGCCAGAGGCTTCAACTCCTCTATTACTAGTTTTGATGAAGACCTTGTGTATGTTATCCAGCACCAAGTTCATAAATAACAAACTCAAGTAGAACAGTTGTGCCAAAATGCTCAGAGTAAATTGGCCTTTAAATTTATGTACCATGTTTACATTTGAAAATTATCAAATAGTACCCCTACCACCCAAATTGGGCCATTTGGAGGCATTTTAAAAAGTTAAAAATAATTTAATTTTATTCAGTGAAGTTGAATTAGGGGGAAATTTGAAGTAAAAGTGTTTAAGTTAGTTAATGTGACAGCTATACATACCACTCGGGTGGTGTGCCTCATTCTGTATATGGATGTGTATAAAGCTATGAGTGTATAAGGCTTATTTGTTTTCTCTGACAGGTCTCAGAATTTTCTCTTTGAATATATTAAAAATTCAGATAGCCACCACACAATTTTAAAGTATATTGCATTAACAAAAGAAATTCTTAAGTTTTGTTTTACTGGTATTTATTATGTACTTAAGGAAAAAAAGGAGTATTGTGCAGTACAGCTTGTAAATTAAAATCACTGAACTTTCAGAGGATGGTGGAGTTTTTGTGTGGGGTTATGGCCTGTTGGGGCTTGGTCCAAATGTGGAAAAGTCAGCCAAACCTCTTGAAATTCCTCGCACACTGTTTGGAGAGAACATTTTCCAGCCCGACTCTAAAGTGACCGCACTGGGAAGTGGACTGTATTACCTTGCAGCTGTCACCAATCTGGGCCAGCTATACATGTGGGGCCACAACAAGGGTGGCTGCCTCGGCCTTGGTCATGTCAATGATCAGTTTTTCCCTCTCAAGGTACGGGACATACCTCCTTTGTTAACTTTGTCATATTTTGGATCCATGTTGATCACGCCGTAATGCAGTAAAAAAAGGTTTGACTTAAAAGTTTGATATATATATGTTGTTAGTAATATATAATAAAAATTTACCTCAACCAGACAAAGACAAAAAACTTCAAGAAGATTTCACAGAAGCGAGGAATACAAAATAAATCATCGAGTATCCTTATTTTCTTATTTACAAGTATTCAGCATATAATCACATTTCACATATTCCTCAATACTGTAGAATATTTTAAGCTTAAGCCACTGTGATACATAGTCGTTTTAAAACCTTGTTAAAGGTAAACATTTTAACTGATGAAGGCAGTTTATTAAATAATTTTAGTTGCTGGTATTTATTGCTCCAGTAATACAAGTATTTAACGGCTCATATTTGGAGTTGTAAGATTATTTGTGACTGGGTATATAATGTGTTTCAAATTGAGGTTCATTTATTACATATATTACAAAGAATATAGAATACATCTTTGCAACCGAAAGTGAACAGACAACTAGAATGTTCTCTGCTAGTTGAGGAATATTGCAGTGCAATTGATAATTTCTAATTATGTGTAAAATATGTGTTCTTTCAATCATTATACCCTAGAAAATAGTTTTCAAGGTATGTCTGCTATCAACAAGTAACAATCCCTAGCTTTCAGCCCTATTAATTCTAACCATATACATTAGATACATAGATCAGTCCTGGATACATACAGCTTTACTAGCAGAACTGATATCAGTTTGGAATCAGTGCTAACTAGTTAAATGCAGAATTGAATCATTATCAATATATCAATAGTAGCTATTAGGTAGTATTAATTGTTTGCTTTCAATACTGGTCGTCATTGATGCTTTTAATCACTTAATAAGTTACGACATTATTTGCCTAGTCACTGATACTCGATCTATAGATAAGAGTATGCTTTTTTTTACATGAAACTTCCCATATTCTGAAACGTATTTTTATGAATTTGACAGACATCTAGCTTTATTTCTTCTTCTTGCTGAAATATTATCACATAAAGCTTACAGAATACCAGTTACATATGAGATATTTTTGCAATAAGGTAGCATTAGGAAGTTACAAAATAAGACTGAATTTTAATTAGTAATTCATTCTGTATTTAAAAAATATTGTTCTTCATATTTTGAAAAGTATAAAATCTATATGTTATATTAATGTCATGAATTATGCATTGTGTTGTATCACACATAACACTTTTTTTAAATAACTTATTCAAATTTCCAAATTTGTGAAGATAATATATAAAATCCCAAAAATATATTAGATATTTTCTTCTCAATTTTAGGTGAACATAGGAGCACATGTCATCAAAGTGGCTGCTGGAGTAGATCACACTGTGGCCCTCTGCAAGCCTTTCACATGACTTCATCAACAGCTACATTAGTTATATATAATAATTTTTATTTTTAAGTATTTCCTTTTGTATAATAAATTAGTTTAAATTAATAATGAGATTTCATTTCCTACCTACATCCTTAACTTTTAATACTATTCATTTACCAAATTGTTTTTGTTTTTCTTTTCTCTCTCACTCAGCTCAAATGAAGGTCTCAGGTTGTTGTCCTCTCAGCTCTCTGGGCCACACATAGTGGCCGGCTGGATTAAGCGTAACTATTTGGTAATTGGCGTCACTAGTTGGTAATTGGGTAACCATGTACGTCACTTCGACTCGGATTTAAATGCAGTATTTGACCTTTGGCTCTTCAAATAACTGAGATTTAAATGAAATTCTCAAATAATATGTAGTTTATAACAAGACGTGGTCATAAATCATTGACTCGGAGAACATTCAGGCCACAGTAAACTACCAATAGTTCCAAATAGTTAATGTACAAGTGAGAAAGAATTGCATTAAAAACATATCACATATATTTCAATGGAGTCATGTACAATGAAGTTACATGTATACTATATCTAGGTAGTAGTACAAAGCTTGTTTGATGCCACAACAGTGTTGAATAATCATGTACTTCAATTGCAATCAAATTGGTACATGTAACATTTAAAAACTTACAAATATAATTTCATTTTTGGAATAAAATTTGCTACAACATTTTAATATTTGATAGAAGCATACTGGAATTTTAATTCTCATTTGAACTTTCTTGGAAAATATATTTCTTTCTATGTTTCTAAACATGTTTATTTTAAATCATATTTCCCCATTTTGCTTTTAATTATTTATACAAAAGTGAATTTTATTGTAGTTTTATACAAATACTTTTTACTTTTATCTTAGATATTACGAACAGTGTCATTTTTGTAAAGAAGGCAAATGGTGGCTCAAAGGAAGTAAAATATATAAAGCATTTCGAAATTCTAAATATTTTTTACAAAGGCTAATGAAAATAGATATTTTTAATTTTACAAAAGTTAAAAAAAACCAAAGGGTATGAGCCATCACAACCCATCTGAATTTATTTATAAAATATATGTCTTATTATAGCCAAATAGTACTATAAATAACCCAGATTACGATGTATAACATTATGGGATTTGGGTATGATACATGTATTTTATAAGAGAATTGTTTAATCTGTGCAAGAAGGCTACCGTTTGGAAAGATTTTGACTTGGGTTAAAGCCGCAGTACAATGATAGCACAGATTTGAGGTGCTCTAATATTAGCACCAGGTTTTTCGTTATGGAGTTTGCCATGGAAAGGACTGATTGATAATCAATGTCTCTCTGTTCTTCCACTCAATGTACACAAACTGAAATTAATACTGTAAATTCATAAAATATTTTCTCTTTAATGACTGGTATTAAGGCATAATAGAACTTTTTACATAAGTAAGGCTTTTATTTTTCACCCCATAGACAGCCACCTACCTCATTATTTGTATTACACAATTTGCTACTTCATAAATATTGGGAATTATTTTCTCGATGCTGGTCAGTATACTGAACCTCTGTTTAAACAGGGATAGAGTTCCAGAGATGGATATCAACCAAGCAATATTTATTTGGTGATCCTCCTTGTTGTTGCACTCCTGGGTGTTGTATTAGCATGGAGATGTGTCTTTGATTCTGCAGAAGTCTTTGTTTTTGTTCCCACAAGATCAAAAACTTTGGAGTTTTACGAGGTGTGGCTAGAAAATAACTGGATTAGTATTGGCGGTGCCACAGAATGAACGCAATAAGGCTGAATATCGTACAGCCGGTCACGTGACTCCCTCTTCCGCCACTCCTTGTGTTGTGAATGGCTCCCGTACTTATTAGGCCCACAACACCAGTTATTAACATTTAACCTTTTGTCTCTGTAAGAAAAATGTTGAGTATCCAGAAAGAACAGTGTGTGAATACCAAATTTCCTTTCAAACTTCAGAAATCTGTAAGTGAAATATTTGTAATGCTAAAACACATGTATGGTGATGACTGGCCATCGATCCATTGGAAATCCCCTGCTTCCCCATAGCAAAAAAAACACCAATGAAAAAATCAAAATTCAAGGCCATGATGATTGTGTTTTTTTATATTAAAGGGATTATGCACATTCATTGGGTACTGGAGGGGCAGGCAATGAATTAGAATTACTACATTATCCTTCTGACTACCCTACGTAAGCAAGTACAGAGAAAATCGAACAATCTGTGGAAAAACAAGTCATGGATCCTCTACCAGGACAATGCTCCAGCTCATAAAGCTTTGCCAGTGAAAACATTTATGACCAAACACAACATCCCTATCTTAGATCATCCACAGACTTCGCCCCCTCTGACTGTTTTTGTTCCTTAGTCAAGTCAGCTTTAAAAGGGACGAGATTTGAGACTGTTGAAGCAATTTAAAAAAGTGACAGAAGTTATGAACAAGGTTACGGAAAATGATCTGCACCATTGCAACACATTTTGGAAAATTCGCATAGAGCGGTGTAGAGACCTTGGGGAGGTTGGAGTACATCGAAGGGGATGACATAAAAATGGAAATATCTGTAAGTAAAATTAGTCTCAGCCTCAGTTCGGTTATTTTCTAGCCACACCTTGCGTATTATATCACAAAAACAGATCATTCCAGTTTTATATAGTACTTCTTGTGCATACTTCATGCTTACAGACACACTTTTCTCTACACTGTTGTGTAATATTGAATGTAACTGGTTTTGTGACTAGTTACGCTAGAAACTATACATTTTATAGTTAATTGTCAGTTATTACTATTAATTCTTAAATTCATACAGCCTTCACAGTTTTTTCTCTAGTTTATGTTAATAAATTCTTACTTTTATAAACTCGATACCTCTTTAACACACATAAGGCAAGGTGAATTAAAGTAGAATCTACTCAAAAGAATCTAAAGCCTAGACTTTAAGTAACTATTTGTCAGGTGAAAAAACAAAAGCGAATTATAAGTAAGTAGTAGTAACTTATCCAGTCCAGAACCTACTGGGTGATTACTACTTTTTCACATCAAATCTAGTTGTAATTTTATTTTAATAGTAGAGCTTTAGTAACTAGTTCTATTATACACTGCCCGATATGTCAACTTTGTAGAACTGTAATAGTAGATAAATGTTTGTTTTTCTTTCACAAAATAAGATTCCAGTTGTTTACTAAAACAAAGAGGTGAAGAAAGTAACCGCTTTGTTATTTGCACATACAAAACAAATTCTTTATTATTACTGAAAATAATTTGTCTTTCATACTGAAGGATCATTCCATTTCAAATCAACCAACGTAAAAAATGTTAGACCTTGACCTCTCAGCTTTTATAATTTTTGTGTGTAGAAGTTGTACCTACCAAGACTAGTTAAAATGCAAAACTATACATTTTTCTACCTTTGGTTTTTTAGTGACAGGCTTTTAAAACCCCACAAAAAGGCTGTTTTTGGTTATATCTCAGTATTTTCTAAACGACATAGCCAAACAAACTATTAAAGCTAAAGAGCTCACATTTAAGACATTTGTTTCCATTTGAAAAGCACTTTAATTTAACATATCACATTAATGTTTTCTATATTTTGAACTCTCCCAAAATCTGTTTTTGAAAAACCCAGTTAAGTTTATCTGAATTTAATATGTATTATTTGATATCATAGTGTTCTACTACTGTTATCTGTTGTATATTTATTCAGTATCACTAATAATAAGATAATTTTATACTGGCATTTAAATTAAATTACGTTATATTGACGAATACTACTTATATTATTAATATAGTGTACAATATCACCTGTCACTATAGCACTGCTATAATATGTAACGTTTTGTGACAAATAAAGATTTGAATTTGAATGTAGTATGTTACTTAATGTAAAAAGTAAAATTATTGCTCACACCAAACCAGTGTGTACTCCAGTAGTAAAATACTTTTTTAAAGTTAAAACCCATTTATGTCAAATTCCAAAATTTTGCATATATGTAGTCAATTATAGTATAAATAACACGTTTTCAAAAAAATTGAAGGGAATCTATTTTGAGTTTTTCAAAAACCGTTTTTGGAATAATAAAAAAAAATTGAAATATACAAATTATTTTCATGTGATATATCAAATTAAAGAGCATTTCAAAAGTGACCTCTTTAGCATTAAGTTTGTTATTAGCTATGTTGTTTAGAAAATACTGAGACATGACCAAAAACTGCTTTTTTGTGGGTTTTTAAAAGTCTGTCAATGTATCTAATAAAATAAAGCTACATAATTGTGAATATTTTTTTCAAAGAGTAAATTATGGATTTAGAAACAAAAAACTCGTACTGTTTTTTGAACTGTTGAAGAAGTCTATTTACTAAAACCTTGTACTGTTTTACTATTGTACTATAAAGCCTATTTACTATTTACATGTTATCTCTGCATCAATAATAAAAAAGTTTTTCAAAAGGTTGTTTAAAACTCTTACATTTTAACCCTTAGTGTGCCAAAAGCTGAATTAGTCAATCTCCAAGTACTTCCAAAAATTACTTAGAGCCAACTAGATAGGCTTTTTGAATATTTACTACTTTTTATTCAATGCTGACGTATGGCATTGTACTTAATATCAAATCAAAGCTAAAGAATTGGTTTTATTCGTTACAAAATAAAGAAAAAGCTATTTACCAAATAAGAAAGTCAACTTATATGCAAGGGGAGATTTTTCACTAGTATATAAAACAATCAAAATGAGTTATAATAATGTTTACTTTTTTGAAACTTGATATATATTTATTCCTATTTACATAGGGAACAGTAAAATAGGTACATATAAATAAATGAATATCATAAATTTATTTTTGTATTAAAAAAATTAAATTTTTTTGAATTTTTTTTATATAAACATTTCAACAGACGTTATCATTCAAACAAGTATTATAAATTATAACCTACTCTTCCCCCTACATAATAACACAAAAATCATATCATTATGTTTATTTTGCAAACAGTTGTTAAATGTATGGTAGAACACTTCACAAAGACAAAGAATGCTTGGCACTGAGAGATATGACGTGTCATAAATGTTGTGCCACCCCCTCAATAAGCACTTGGCACTTAAAGAGTTAAGATGTTACTCTTATTTGTTATTAAGTGAGGAAATCGGGTAGTACTTAAAAAGTCAACACTTGAAACTTAATAACCAATTTTATTTTGTCAACAGTTTGATTTACCATCTTCGGTGACATTGCTAACCATATACACAATTCAACAACTAGTAGTCATTAGTACGCTCAATGGCCTCAGTATACATTATCTAGGAAGAAGCAGGGTACAATTATCGACAAGGAACTAGGTTCTATTCGCAGGGGACTTTGTACGTTACATAATATAAAATTTACTTTTCAGCAAAGTTTATAAAATTGTACAAAGTTGTATTTATACCACATTTAAATTTGTTTTAATTTACTTCAAAGCTTATCTAAGGAAAGGGTAACCAAAGATCAGAAACTGATGGTAAAAGAAACTGAATTGATGCCCAAAAGAATTCTTAATGTAGTTTCAGTCGAGTCCAATATGCAATGTAAATTTCACTTGGCTTACATCACATTTTGCACTTAGATTTGGTGTATTTAGTTTAGCTTCTTTGGTACAAACGTTTTCTAAACAGTATTAGATTAAAGTACACAAATCTTTAGAAATAAAAAAAAAATAATGGATATGAAAAGTGAGATGCCAAGGATTTAGAGTTCACGCTCGATCTTGATGAGCTCGGCAATGCCATCATTCATCTCCTTGACAGCCTGGTACTCGGTGAGACCCATTCGCCTCTTGTTGGAGATGTCATACACTCCGCCTTCAGCCTCAGTGTGCTCACCTCGGGTACCACGCACCTGCAAACCGAGGTATTGTTTTACAAACATTGCCAATTTCTTGAAAGTAAAATTATACTTTAATCATAAAAGAAGCCAATCATGTTTCTCCTTGATTTTTCATTTACACATTTTATTCATATACTAATTGTTATACTCTTAAACTAAAATATTTAGGACATTTCTATGAGTAAGTTGTTATTTTCATCTACTGTATGTTTCCAGGTTATTTGCTCATAGAACTCGACTATTGTGTAGAAATAACTTACAACAGTAGAAAAATTATGTTATTTCACAGAATTTAACACTAAAATTTGCTACAGTAAATGGGAGCGTTGTTATTAACTGTACTGGTGTGAACTTTATAAATAGATAGCATGAAATCGGTGGTGAGTTTTACCTGCAGATTGAACTTTCCAGCAACCTCTTCCAGCTTGGCCTTGTTGGCAGCCAGCTTGGGCACCTTGATGTGCACGGAGGCACGGATGGTGGTGCCGAGGTTGGTGGGGCAGAAAGTGAGGAAGCCCAGACGATCATTGTGGGAGAAGGGGACTCGCTTCTCAATGTCGTTCACAGCTGTCACAAGGCGACGGTACACCTGCGGACACAGTCGTACTGAACAGCTGTGTGCATGTTATCTCACAAACTAAACTAGTCTTTCATGTAAAGTGATATATCCAGAAGTTTGCAGTTATAATACACTTCCCCCAGGAGACTGCTTCTTATACTATTAGGTAGTAGTGGTTGTTTGGTCAAGTATACAAGAGAAGTTTCTTAGCCTTAACCAAGTATAGTAAATCACTTTGAACTTTTCCTGTTTAATCTTTACTCTAGAAAATCAGTCTGTCGATAAAATAGTTCAATATTGACTCGTCACCCAGACTGGGGTCTATACTAATATCAACCTCCACAGATGTCATTGCTATCAACACAAGATAACAACACAAACACCTTCCCAAAGTCTATCTATATCAATTCAGGTCCAGTTCTCCTAATTCTTATGTGCTTTCTGATAATAAAACACAATGATGATGAAAATTAATCTTGATTTTAAGCAGCATGGAAATATAAATGTCTCCTAATGGCAAAATTAAAAGCAAGACATGCAGTCTGCTGGGAGACTTCCTTAGCCTCTGTAAATAAACAAATTTAATTTAATTTTAGGTTAATCACCATACCAAATTTCTGTTCTGAGCTCAATTTAGAAACTGATTTTAGATGAATTCATACAAATTCGAGACCTCTATAACTCACACTATAATTATACTTAAAATATACATATTCTATTCAACAAAAAGTGACTTCAAAGTCAATTCCAATCTGTTTTGTTGTTCACCAATACAACTATATTTTATACACCATAGAACTATGTTTAAGTCGCAAGTTAAGAAGAATAGTTTAATTTTTTCCAATGGCAACCAATACAAGAAAAATAAACATACCATAAATAAAATATTTACCAATTTGAAATGAGATTAAATGAAAACTGGCTTAATTGGAGATGAAGTTAGGGCTATGAAGTTCTCTCTTACACTTGACCTCAAATTTGGAGTTAAACATAAATAATGAGGGTCAAGTAAGAATAAAGAGACAATTTTATATAACTGGACTTTTATGGAAATTAAAATTTTATTAATAACAGAATATTTAATGTCAGACTAATGTAATTAAACTTTGAGAGCTAATTAAACCAATATAATTAAATTTGGTACGTATTAACTTCTTGTGTATGGTTTCAGGGTATAATAGTACCAGAAACTTCTCACATGAGACATTTATCTAGTAATTATAATACCATAGAAGAACTGACCTGTCCCAAGTCACCTCCCATCTGCATGGAGATCAGACGCAGGTGGTCCTCCTCGTTACACCACACCAGGAAGGTCTTGTTGTCATTGTGGTAGATACCACGTCCGGTGGGCCAGAAGCGGCAAGCGTTGGCGGCCTGCAAACAGTAAACACTCCTAGTACACTCAGTGGGGTGAAAACCATCTCTAGCCATTCGATTATGAGCATGTCGCTATCAACGAAACCTCATACTTTAATTAATTTTAAAAATCTATAGTACAAAACTTGTGTCTAATTTATTATTATCCAAACATTTACTTACATGATACTAGCGTAAGAAAAATATCTAATCACAATGATAGTTATAATATTTAACTTGAAGATATGTAACACTTCCGACTTTAAAAGGGAATGGATCTTACATCTATATGGAAATTGTGTGGGAGAAATTTTGTTCGATAAAGATAGTTTTGTTAAACTTACTCAATTGTTTAACTCTCTTTCACTCAGTTTAAATCTTAGACATTTTTCTCAATTTATTATTTATTTTAATTTTTAAAGGCTGTAATTACCTGATAAGTGCTATTAATTGGTATTCGGTTTTGCATACAGGTGTATTATCAAGGTACACTATCATACTGTATAAAATACACTAATATTCTGTTTTGAGCGATATTAAAACTGGTTTATAAATGGAGTCCATCAATTTTCATTTATTAACATCAACTCATTAAGTCTTCACTTTATTACTTCTTTAGTATGTTTAAAAAATCATTATAACTTAATATCATACTTGACAATTTATTTAAAATATTATAAAAATTATACTGTATCCAAACTATATCATTTTATTTTAATGAATATTGGTTATTTTATACCCCTTGATTTTAGCTATATTTGAAAACAAAATCTTGATTAAGTAAGCTTACACTTGGAGAATTCTTAACTAATATGTCATCAAATGAACTTTGTCATTTTATCTCTTTTGTTAAATTGTTAAGACATAATCAAGATTAAAATCTATTTGATCATATGTTTACATAAATGTATGATCTTCTAACGAACAACCCTTCCCAGATGAATCACAAAAATATATCCATAAAAAGAAACTAACACTCTAGGTTATCTTTCTTTGTTATTTTGATTGTTAGTGTTAGGTCAGTTTGTAATGAGAAATAGTTAAAATAATTAAGTGTCAGGAGAAAATCTTGAACACAATCTTTAAAATTTTCACTTTTTACAAGTAAAGAGTTTTATATTAAATTAATTTGGAACTTAAGTAATAAAAGAACTAATATTTTATGAGCACTTGGAATAATTGTCACATGATTTTCTGTTTATGAATTATTTAGATATAGCACGCGTTAAACGTTTGTAACATGTACTGGAGAAAATTCATGACTAATAGCAATGCTAAGATAGAGAATCAAAGCCAGCAAGCTATTATGTGTAAGGTAATGACATTATTTCACATGACCACAGTTGAGGATTGTGAACCAATAAAAATTGAGCAACAGGAAAAAATCAGAAAGGCAAAATAGTAACACACCTGCAGGAACCTGTCTCCCTCCTTGAAGAGGAAATGGTCATCAATGAGCTTCTGTTGAACTTCCTTGGTCATGCCAGTCAGAGGGTAGAAGGCTCCCTTCAGCTCTCCCTCCAGGCCAGACAGAGTGGATGATACCTTCTCCTCCATCTCCTTGTACTGGGCCTCGGTCAAGCAGGGGTTGAAGGGATAGCCCTCCATGGAGCGACCGCATCGCACTCTCGTAGAGATGATGAATTCACCCTTGTGACAAACACACACAGTTAATCTCTTGCAGACTGTCAACATAATGTGACAATGAGAAAGGTATAAAGAGTTGAAATCATTTTTATATATTCAGCTGTACAAAGAAATTAATACAAATTCCAATTATAATTACATTACAGTAATACAAAGGAACTAAAGGTAAAAAAATACTTATACTGGCATGCTGCTTGTTTTTCACTATAAAGAATCCAACATAATACTTAAAAAATAATTGAAACAACAGTTCCTAAGAAAATTTGAGTCGCCCAAATTAGAGACTTTCTACTTTTGCAATAAATAAATAATAAATGTTTTTAAATAGTTAAAAACAAAATAATTGATAGTTTAATTTACATGAATTGGTCGTAAGTACATTTCTGTTGTATAAATATGAATGTCAAGACTTCTTGCACTCTATTTTTCACCCGGAATTTCAAAGAACAAGTTCATGGTAAAAACAGAATATTGTATTCCCGAGGCATGTAAAATGGGCTGTTAGTTGGAAAGATTTTCAGCAAATATTTAATTTCCATACAGCGGACATAATAGCCTAATTTAAGAACTCCTACTGAACAAGAGGAGTCAACACTCACAGCAGGGTCCAGGTTCTGGAAAGTATCTACATCACCCCAGTCCTTGGCAGGGTGTTTATCAGTCTTCTTGAATCCACCGTGGTAGTCTTCAATGATGGGATCAAACAAGTCAGCGAACGTGGTGTACGCCTCAGCATCGGGAGCATAGATGCCCACTCCTGAGTCATGGTTCTCCAAACCTAAAAGACAAACCTCATTTGTAACTTTGTTGAAGATTTACTACCATCTGAACTATTGTAGCTTTTGCAACTCGGAATACAATCTGTCGCTTAAAGAGTAAATATGAGGAAGCAGTTTGAGTGGAATGTCAAGTGAGAGTATAAGGAGCAGGAAGGATGAGGGTGGCTTGATTGAAGGGCAGACAGGATGTGCTCATGTGTTGGCTATTTACCTCCTGACTCACCAATCAACGCGACGGGAGGAGGGGTGCCATTAGCCTTCACTCTAACACCCATTCTTCTTTATCATACAATGTGTTGAAGAACACACTATAGTCTTAAATATTTACAGGACATCTACCACTTTAGTTAATTTACTGATGAGTACTCTTAGAACCCCTATAAGGACCTTTTATGTAATTAGGCTTTACCAGCCTTAGGATTATAATAGTTTTAAAAAGTTTTATTTTTAGCTAGCATGGTTAACTAACATGGAATTTTTATTTTTTAAATTGTTTACCCAGTGAGTATGAACAATTTGGTTTATTTAAAAGAGTAAAGTGAATTAATGTGATCTCTAATTTTACAAATACCGTGAAGTTTGTTCAATTTAGGTATATTTTACATAGTGATTCGGATCTTACATTTTCTGAGTTGTTAAGTTTCCAACCAACAAAATAGTAAAATGAATTTTTTAAACAAAGAAATATTTAATCTCACCAGACTGGATGACATCCAAGAGTGTGCTGCCGAATGAGGGTGTCTTGAGGGTCTTGAGCTTGTCGAACACCTCCTGAGTCAAGTACTTCTTGAGCAGGGACTTGCTGTCAGATGCAGCCAACTTCTTGAAGCCAGCTTCCAGCTTCTCCAATGTTGCAGCGTCCACCATTTTTGGGCTGAAACAATAATATACAAATAAATGTTACACTTGTCAACAGAAAATACAATTTTAACTACTATTTTAGTATTATTATCAGTTTAATATAAACTTATGAGTTACAATGAATGTATAAAATAGGGCTGATATAGATTAGACACAACACTACACATTTTGGAATACATTATATACAGTTATTTTGTATACACAAAATCATTAACAACACCACAAATTGGGTTAAGAAATAATTTAAGTAGCCAATATTTTAGGCTAGCTAGTATTTATATGTAATGTAACAATTTTTAGGTTAAAATATAAAAGGTTGCTTCTGAACAGCAGGAAACAATTTATTGTATCATGTACTTGTATACCAAATGCAATAGTTAAAATACATCAATCCCTACTTTATTTTATTAGCTAATAATGAAATATGTTTAGTTTAACGATGTAGCCAATGTAGTAACAACTAACTACGAAATGATTTGGGGTATTTGACATTAGATTGCATGAGCATGGAGTACGATAATTGATATTTAATAAAATCGTTACTCTATGGCATGTGGTTCCAATGTTCTGGACTCCTTTTGTAGCTAATGTTATTAAAACAAACTGAAATGAGCTTCGAAGGTCAGTATTTATGTAAACAAGGGTGAACCAAAGTCACACAGAGTAAAGTAATAGTAAATTGCGCAACAAACCATTGAGCCGCATCACTCACAATAGTGTTATAAAACCGTAACGCCTGCACCCATAACCAGCTGACAACTTCAGTACTTGCTGGCTTGTCTGTCCACAAGTTCACAATGGATGTCAAGTACGGGAGTAGAGTACGAACTGGACGTGTGGTACGTCAAGTACGGGAGCAGAGCAGAAACTGGACGAGATCGTTCGATATGAGGACACAAAGACAAGATCAACAGTCTCTGCGTTATCGAACCTGGGCGGCATAATGAACCATTCAACTACGCAGAAACAATGGCCCGCTTTAAAACTGAGAAGCCCGCCCCGTCCCTCCTCCCCTACTTGTTGAGTGTTTGACTCTTGACTGCTTTCGTCCTCATCGTAACTACTTCAATAGTAAAAACCGAGGAAGATGGTACACGTTTGTTCATTATTTACGATGAGCTTTTTGAGGTTATGCGTTACAGAAAGGGTGGCGGCACTAAAGACAAACATATTATGAGCAAGGGGCAACATACACTTATGTGCCTTCCTGTTTTTAGAATGCGAATGCACGAGTTCGTGATTGCTTTAATCATGTCTATTATGTTAACTAGATGAATGGGAGATCAATATAAATAGTGCTCTAGTGTGTTAAGGTTTAATAATAATTAAACCTTATACTAATAATTAAGGTTTAATACATGTTGAATAAACAAACTTATACATGAATGTTTTGTTCGTTTAACAATTATGTAATTGCTATAAAAATTTAATAAGAAGGAATTAAAGTGTTTCGAAAATCGATGGTGAGGAATAATTGTTGATAATAAACCAACTGAGGGGAGACAGCGATAACTTGAAGTGTGTTGTTCAGCTGGAGTGGAGGGGAAGAATGAATAAAGAGGAACATTTCAAACATGATTGATAGTCGACATTAATGTTGGGTAATCGAGGAAATTTGATACTTAAAACATGACGAACAGCTGACTTAACAGCCAACCGACATGATAGCAGATACGAGAAGTGAGTCCATGCACAGTATTCCATACAGAGTCAATACAGTTGGAAATATTGTTCCTAATCTTTGATGTGGATTTTATTGTATTACGAATCCTACATCAGAACTACTTCAAGGATATTGGATACTGAAGTATGTGGGTGGTTGGTGACAATAAGATTAGGAAACTTGACTTGTGCCGCATTGATTCATTGATAACAAGTTTGCAGCTTCTGTTTTGTTCACAAAATGTAATTTAACTGGAGAGCATAAACGAGAAAACTCGTCTTCAATACCGTATGGAAATTTGAATTTTATTGTAGATTTACTGCAGTTAAGAACAAACGCATTGAACATATGTCATTTCAGCAACCTGTATTGTAAAATTGTAGCAATAAGGAATCTTTTATGACAGTAGATACAATTATTTCTTTTTAACCCTTCGCGTTAGCTAATAACATTGACCAGTCAAATAATTTTTACTATTCTTGACAGATTCTTTATGATAACATGTGTTATGTTTTGAATCTCTACGTTCAATTTTAGTGTAACAGCAGTGGCCTTTACTTTGTTCTTTGGTGATTAGGTAATGATTAGGACAAATTATTGTTCTGACAGACAAAAGCAAAAATATACATCTACAGTCCGCTGCTAACAATCCTACAGGCATTGCACAAAATATTTATACCGCCGCGCCGTGCAATTAGAAATGTCCAGCTTGTAACGAAAATAATAAATTTTACTGCACTGCAATCTGTATTGAAAATTTATCGTGTGGAGTAACACCGTATTTAAAGAAGTAATTAGTAGCTTTAATTGGATCAAAGCTAGTAGTAAGTAATCTCGAAAATTATTATTTATTATTAGTTATAACATCTGCTCGAGTGTTTTAATCGCGTTGAATATAAAATTTACATGTCAAATGAAAAAAGGTCAGGTTGTAACGAAAGCACCAAATTTTATTTCTATTAAATCTGAATTGCAAATCTAAATGTGAAGTTTTTACCTAATTAAGCGCTTAGGAAGAAATAACTGTGACAATTTTTTGCATTCCCATTACACAGATCAACCAGAAAAAAATGAGACGACCCGGATACTAATTTCACCTTTTTATGATTTGTGAAATTCATTAGTGAAATTTCGTCGACAGTATTTCTGTAAAGTTTATTATTACTTAACGTTTTACGTATTGTACAATGAGAGAGTATCGCAAAATTTTATTTTTAATTCAGAGTGATATTTTACTAGGGTTTAATACACTGCACAATCGATAAAAATAATACATTATTACTTTTAGTGTTCCCTTTTTCTAGGTAGATATGCCGATTTGAATCAGTTAATCAACAAGTTATTACAGTGACATAATAAACTCTACAATCGATTGTCAATACTCTGATTTTGATGTACTGATAATGTATCGAGGACATTGCCACCGAATGGATTACCAGTTTAAAATAGCATCGAGTAGACAAATCCGAGTCATCGTGTCACTTGGCGTGGGACTTTTGGCGAAGTGCGCGTAAGGTGTAGAAGTTCGGGGATCAAGGACAGACCGCCGTTTGCTTACGAGTCCTTGGAATTATTGTTCACTATAGGCGTGTCCTTACCCAGTCATAATTTGGCTAACAGCAATAAATACGGAATTGAACGTTTACGAATTCATTTAAACTCGTACATATTTTCTGTAAAATTTAGAGGTTATCTTTTAACTTTAAAAAGGTGGACACGCTGTACTCAAACTAAATTATCTTTTGTGGGATTACCAGTTTTCAACATTCCTGGAGAGATAATAAGTGCATGCTATTCCGTTAAATGTTCTCCAAGGACATTGCTTCATTACCCACGATAACGGAGCCGTACTTTCCTCTGTATTAATCTCCAAGTCATAAGGAACACTTATACCTATTCGTCACCGGCCAGTGCAGCGTGATGAGATCTTTGGTGGTTGGGTTTTACGGTTGGGACACGAGGAAATCCGCGGCGATTGATTACGTAAATAAGGCATAATGGTACGCTGAAAATGATATTTGATTTGTACCTATTCCGGTGGCCATGAATGTGTACTTAACAAGTGGTATGTGACGAAACCTCTTAGAATCAAGCCGGGTTTTTTTTTCTTAGTAGTATTTGCAGTTTTGTTTCCTCCTAAGGTGACCATTTAAAAAGCAACCGCTCTCCATTTATAGGCAAAATGTAACATTCTAAACTGTTATACAGTAGTAAACTTATTCTATAATTCTTAACAAGGCGATAAAGCTCAGGCGCACACTCCGACGCTACACAATCCCGGGATTTAGTTAGCAAACCGGACCTTGCATTTTAATTAATGGAAACAGTGTATATTATTGAATTTAAGGACTTAATGTATAATGGAAATTGGTCATTTCTACTCAACGGTGCAATATATATTGCTTAAAGAAGTCAAACTGCAAAATATTAAAATTGTAAAACGTATCTTTAAAACATATTTATAGTTAATCCTCTAAATAGGGGACCATCTTTCGTTTCTCATAGGCTACTAACAAATTTTTCTTCTAATAAAATAATCAATTCTTACATGTGTACATGCGCAGTAGGACAATATTGTTTGTTGACACGCGTTACACGTAATTAATTAGGCCTAATAATTTTGCGGGCCTAGTTTACTTTTAACAAATGTTTTGTTAATTACCTGGTGGAAATTTTTCAATTTCTGAGAATTCAATTGATTTTTCAATGCTTAATGTAATTCCATTAACCTATTGCCGGTGTATGTTTTTCGTTAATAAATTAATTATAAGTAGCATAAAATGTTTTAAATTTAAACTATTATTCTAAGAAATTTCAACAGTTATATAATTCGCGAATATGCTGTTTTTGTGTTTGTACTCGGAGTGGCCGTACCCCTGGATAGGCCAGGGACACAAAGAAACTATGGGGAAACGTGAAGTTCGTCCATCCAGGACTACACCAGAAGATGTGGGTGTAGGTGGAGGATAAACACTACAGTCTACACAGTGAAGAGGAACACTACATTGACGGTACGACAACAGTGAGGACTGTAGACATTGCCGGACGACGCTGGCGGGAGGCCGTCTACAGTACACTCTACTGTGCTGTATGTACGAGTACGTATATACTACGCCAACTTGGCGGCAAACAGCAAACACTGGACACACACAAACAGCCAGCCTTACCTCTGGTCTTCCTCGACTGTTTGAGTCGTTTGTGACGTGCAGCCCCCCATTTTATAAATTTACAAATAAAGAGCAACATACACGATGACGGCACGCCGGGTCGCCACCACGCCCGACTCCTACCCCCGACCTCCCAGCTCTATCCCGGCCCGGCCCACGGGGAGGGGAGTCGACACGAATCGATAATCTTACCGATGCGATGCGTTCAACTCAATTATCGCACGCAGACTCTCCATTCGGCAGGACTAATCAGATATCGAGAATTTCGATAAATTAGACAATTCCGAATCCGGACGAATGTTACTATCGACTGGACGACAAAACGACACGAGGATATCAACTTAATGATAATGAGAAAGAAGTTTTAATCTTTTTGAGATTATAAAACTTTTAACGCTCCCAATAAAACACTTACTTAAGTCGTTTACAGCCTGTTTTGTCTAAGGCCCAGACTAGCCTACTGCATCCCTCTAACCGGGATTTATAAATACGTTTATTGCCCTTTTTTATAACACCATCCACTTGCGTAAAACACTAAGAACTTTATGAGCAATGCAAGGATTATTCTACCATCAAAGAGACACTTAGGGTGTAGTTATCGCTCTAGATTTTTACACTAAAAAATAGAATTATACTTTTGCTATGGCGAAACATCTATTGAATACTTCGCTATATTGAATGTTATAGTACTTGTTACAGTCTATCTTTATTTTCAGACTGAGCTAATGGGATATACCTTGCAACAATTAGTTTTGTAGAAAAGCGCAAAATACTAGAATTGTTGGCATTGTACTCTGTTAAAATTAAAATAGGCAAAGGCAAGTTAATTGTCAATTATGTTCAACTTACATTCTAACCATTTGCTTTCCACATCGAGCACATGACTTTCCTGTCATTTTATAGGAAAATAATTCTCTATTATAATATTCGAGGTATTGTGTGACGGAAGAAATGTTAACCCAACAAAAAGTCGTAATACACTATTACTGGAACTGACAATTGTGATGTAATAACAATGAATCATAAACAATTTGTCATATGTTTGTCAATGCCTGGTTTATATTATTTTGTTCCCTACATTGCAATGAGGTTTTCGATATACAATTACATATTGAATTATTTTCTTTTGCATAACGCGTTAAAACTACAGGAAACTCAAAATTACTCTGGTAAACAGGCGAGTGGATGAATCAATAATAGCGGTTTATTGTAATACAGACGTAGAAGACAGTCATGTTGGAAATTACTGAGCAAAGGTAACCAAAGAATAAATTTAATATCAAACTTTTTTAATTTTCAACCACAAATTTAAACCAAAACTAATAAGAATGTTTGTGAATATACAGGTCACTACGATATATTATAATAATAACTTTGCCATACAACTGTTATTATTAGTGTATGGAGGGTCGGCAAGGCAAGGAAAAAGTAAAGTTGTTACTATCAACTCGATGTAGTTATTGTTACTATCAAATACAAATTCACTTATACATCATTCACCGGAAGCAAAATATGGTAGACATATCTGTATACATTTTTATCAGATTGATAACAAATGTAGGATCGAACTTGAATGCCTTGTGAACGCAGAGTTGTGCACCTATTTGTTGACGAATATACGAGTACTGTGCAGTTCCATTGAATAGGTGAAGGCCTATTGTCCAACACCTCTCGCGGGACCGGTACTCGCCTGCAGATCGTTTTCCCACCAACACAAAAGTTTGCAGACACGCAAAACCCGCTCTTTTCTTGTTAATTGAATGCCCTTCAACAGAACTGAACGCCGGAAGCAGTCTAACTGGTTAAGGGCGGCTCCAGTTTTGCACCTAATTCCAAAATCTACGTTCAATGAAAGATTCAATAGAAGCGCTTCCGCAATTACCCGCTTCAATTGGTCAATGAGTCTTTCCGTCTGGCGTACGCGGCGTGATGCGGTCCAGTTGTTAAACGCCCTTGGTACGCTTGCAGCATCGGCCCACTCGGCTAGGACGGTGCATCCTTGTACCTTCAACAGCTAGCCTCCGAGTTTTCAGTGAAAAACACGATCGATTCATATCAGATTTGGAGGAATTTTTAATTTGGCATTTGAAACTCCTCTGTTTTAGGAATATGGTGAGACAGCCTCCAAATATTACCGTTGAAACTCCTAGCAACCTTAATAACATAAGATTTTGGATATTTGCCTAAGCCCAAAATATATTTTCCTAAGGTGATGTTCTATAATGGACCGCAAACGCACAAGTTTTTAATTTGAACAAAAACTAAAGTTGAATTTGGTTGACGTAGATCAATCTTGGGATTTGCTTATTGTATTTGGGTTGAAAAAATGTAAATGTTTTTAAGTTAAAAAAAAAAAAAAATTACTACTCAACCTCAATTTTGTACGGATGTATCTAACGATTCGCCTTTCCTACAATTAAAGTGCACGAAATTCCTAGCCAAAATTGAACAATTTATTCCGAACAAAACGCCAAAACTCGATGTGTACATAGTGGTAAAACACTGAATATTAGCCAGGAAATACGTTCTGTCATTCCCAAGATCCTTGGAGGTTTCTCCGAACGGTCGTTTTCCTCAGTGGTTAGATGCGACATTCAGCGCGAATACTACTTACTGTGGAATAAACCAAAGTGGTATACAGCTGCAGTATAATTACCATGCTGTATCACTCCTCTTATCCTCGTCTCGCCCTACGTCAATCTTGCACACAAATGCATCGTCAAGTGTTTCGACAAGCAGTCGTGAGTCACTGATAATGACAAGTTATGGGCTCTACGTGACTTATCTCATCTATATCGAGTTGGCCGTCAGACACTTACACGTTCGCTCGACATTTGTTCCGTATCTAAGTGATCTATCCATATCCACAAATCCAAATGATGAGATAAACAGAGGAAGTAAATTTAAAATTACAGTTGCTATCTCGGCGAGTGTTGTTTATCAGTTCACCGACGGGATTATAAGTTAAATAACGGTTCCCAAATTAAAAATTCGAATTGTTTTCAAATTCAACATGCACATCTGAAGAATCAGAATTTCTGTGCTTGACTGTCACGGTCAAACAAAGGCAGGTTAGTTGGAACGCCCAACTTTGCGTGCTGTAGGGGAATAAACAGGCTTTCAATAAGTGAAGGGCCTGCTACCACATACAAGCTCTGCGGGAGGTCTTTGTGTCAAAATGTTTACTGTTCCATTACAAGCGACTTTGCCTCTCATCTAAACCCTCTTAAACTTAGGCTATTAACGTTTGTATCGTGACTTTTGCTTGTACGTCTGCAGGCCCTATTATGTACAACAGCGACATTGCGGCACGATTATTAAACACTGAAGTAATAAATTCATTACCTTACAACTGTGTATATTTAGTTATGCCGATAGATTATTATTGTTTCCAGTCTATATTGGGCTCTTAAGAGAATCTTAATCACGGCTTTATAATGCTATGAATACTTAATATTTGCAACATGAAAATAAGATATAGCCTATATATACTTTATAATAGGACCGTTCAATACAATCATTATATACTCTTAGACCATCCTTTGTATTCGTCAATATAACCTTTGATAACAAGTATCATGAAATCCATTTTTATATTATTTTGGAAACAGTACAACTTGTAGTAGACTATTGTAAGTGACTCTTTAATGTAAACATATACATTAAAAACAACAAAATATTATAAATTGCAGTAATTGTTAAAGTAGTATTGTAAAAAAAAGAGAAAACATATTTTTCACCCATATTTGACGTGGAAAAATATTCCGTTTTTTAATGTAGTCTAATAGTAATGTTTTGTAAATAGCATTAAGAGTATCAAATTTTTCTCGGTATATAATATTATTAAAGGTTCTGTGACAACATGGCATTTTAAATACAGCCGTGTCTGACGTGTTAAACAATTAAGTTTTATTTGTAAAATAAAGTATAATACTTATAAGTATAATAATTTATAGTACGCTTTGGATTTCGACTAACCAATTGAGCCGCGTTGAATTGAAAATTGCTCAATTTAAAGCACTAAAATTACGTTATTTGATATGTACTATTGTTTGGTATTGTTATATTTTACAACTTCCGTCAACTAAATTGATTTATATTTAACCTGAATTTGCAAAGTAATATTTAGATAGAATGGAAGGTGCTTTGATTAGTTTATTCATCTCCTCAGTTCCAATAAGTGTACACTCCAACAACACGCAAGCACGTAAGTGAAGCCTGGCGCTGAGGTAGTCAGAAGTCCTCAGTCGATAAGACGAGAAGATAACTGTGAAGTCATCAGTTCCTTGTACAACTGTGACAGTGCCTCCTATATTGTTCTTCTCGGAACACAGCAATCAGCTATGCATCGGTTCGTCTTGTCGCTTCACACTTCGCTGTACGAAGTTACTCAACACCAACACCGACACCTGATTCTCACTCAAGTTGAACGATCAAGTACTCAAGTCCAGTTCCTAACCTAAAATTGGCACCAACTTCGTAGTTGATTCTCATCAATTGCAATACAGTCGTAATAAACTTCAAATCATAGTAACTTTAAAACTTATTTCGTGATTTTGTAGCAAATTGAAATTCTTACTTTAATGGTTCTGGATTATAATAATCTTGAACAAATCATTTATTTATGTAACATAATTGTACCGTGCGAGCAGTGGTTGTCGTTTTTATTTTATACTTGTAGACTTGTGTTTAATGTACCTATACAAAGCAACTATTTGTATGTACTGTGACAAAAATAAACCGTACATACCTTCTAGTGGTGGTTAAATTCTTAATAAAAACCGAGCTTATCTTACTCATCAGAGCTGCACCTATTTGTCTTTGCTGATACAGTGAATCAATATTTTATATGACTTCCAGGTCACGGATGGGTGATTGTGGTGCATTCTCTCAAGCTCGAAATTCCGACCTATGGATCCGATATTTCAAGCGTTACACCACGACAGGCAGTTGTCACGGGTGTGTTGTTGTTGTTGTTGTTGTTGTTGTTGTTGTACTCGAGACCAATATCTCACATTCGTTCAAGAATTCACTAAGGAAACAAGGTCACATTTTGATGCTGTATTTGTTAGCTGATTAACAGTGAATTCAATATCAAGTTTAGGAATACTACTTTTTCTAATTATAAAAACCTATTGAGTTTGATAGTTTGGAGAAAAAGTTAAAGTTAAAGAGAATTCAGAAACGACGGACTTATTGAGCTATGTCATTCACAAATTCGGACTAAATAACATAACATTTACAATTCTAAATATAAATTTATTTCCATTCAATGCAATTTCTAAAGACTTTCGATTATAAAATTAGGAGTTCATCAAATGCACGTGAACAAATGTAACCTCCGTGTCAATGTTCGGATTGTCTTTATCTGTCTTTGATACGCAGGTTACCAAAATAAAACAATGCAGCGAGACATAAAATAGTTGGAACGAAGTGGTGACCAGCGACAGCTCCACATCTAACTCACATACTCGAGCCAGCCACAGCGCGTCTGTATTTGTCTTGCGATGTCGCACGTAAATGGATCCTCCGCCTGCTTCTATTTCTGCCCACATCCCGCACGAATGCCCGCTTATCTAATAAGTTTGTTCGATGTTTCTAAACGTCCGATTCACTAAACGTATATCTCTCCGAATATTTAACGTTGCCGATATCATGAAACGGAAACACGACAGAGTACTTTGACAGAATCGACATCTGTATAAATATTTCACTAACCTGTTTGCGTGCAGGGGGAAGAGCAACTAACTCACTGACCTATCTGACAGCCTAACCTATTCTCTCACAATATTGCCTTACAAAACGGAATATGCGCGCGCACCAGTCGGAGATCTTTAATTGTGTGTGTGCCCCGGTAACGGACGTCGTTTTATCGATAAATCTATCACAGATAAGCGCGGACTCTGATCCTATCAAACTACAATGAGCGTTTCGATATTTTGGACATTTTGCTCAAAAAGGCAACATACAAGTAATGCTGGACAAAACAAGGGGCTGGAACTACATGCGACATAACCTTTCGCAACCAAAAACAAACCGTCTACTCTAGTATGAACAGTACGATCTACTGTAATGTATCAACTATTGTTGTCGGTGCTGAAATGCAATACGCACCTTTTTGTAGCCAGAGACGCTTTTATGATTAGGAACAGCTTTGATCGCATAATTTAGAGGCTCGGAAAATACACCTGCACAAATAATACTGAACACTTCACTCCCGACTAAAACACTCGAGATATTTAAGCGGTTTATTTCACATGCTATATTAAAATATAATATAACCAATAGAAGTGTATTTCGAACAAACTACGAATGTTTCTTCTATTCCCAACGTTGGCTAAACATAGTGTTTAACAATCCATCCTGGTAGTAGTTTACAAACATTAAACACCCAGGTTTACTTGTTTATACAATGTGTAATGTAATAAGACAAATAAATCTTTTGAAATACTAACAACCAGCTGTTTTCATTGCATCCAGGATTCTCTAAGCAAGACCGATGTGCACGATATACAGCTGTAGGGTGGTCTGAAGCTGTAGCTAGGAAACGTCTATCACATTACATCAGGATAGGCTCAGATAAGTTACGTTAGCGTACACACACATTGCACAGTCCCCAAGGCGAACGAATTCAGTTAATCTCTGGACATACTTACAAAGTTCTAGGTCGTCGACGGATTGTGTGGAGTCTGATGATGGAGGAAGACGCCCTCCAACATGCCCGACCCTCTGCCTCCGACTTACGTGTTATATATAATCAGTCCCAGTCAAGTTTAAAAGAAAAACCTCACAAATGAATTTTAGAAAACCCAAACCTTTACCGACCAACGCAATATGTAAATGTCCTTGATTGGAGTTTTTATAGTAGAATATAGCACCAATAACTTGAACCAAGCATTTTTGTATTACCATAAATTGTTTACAACTAACTGAAAACTATAACAAAAGTAGTTATTTTTGATTATGTGATATGAAAATAATTTTACTAATATTATGGTCGCAAAACATAAAGTATCTCCTTAGTTAGTGCAGTTAATAAAACCTGTCAATAAGAACTGTCAGTTTGAGTTGATCACACAATTACAAAACAACAAACTAATGTATTTTTGTTTTGCACTTTTCCATCAGCCAATCTTAATATGGGGTACATCAAATTATTCAACTCTATGTAATGTGTGTTTCATCATAATACAATTTGAATTAATCTTGCAAATGTGTTAATTAAAATTCGTAATTAGCCCACCATGTAAGAAGCACTATAGTATATGAGAATAATAAAAGTTAATCACCAAGTGCATAATTGTGCCACTTGGCATGCAAATGTCAGCATAGTATTCTGCTGCAGTCAACTGCAGAGGGGGAGGGGAGGGAGGTCTGTAACGTCTTTAGAGCCAATAGCATGCAATTATGATAACAAAATATGTGACGTGCTTGTATCGGTGGTTGCCTAAGAGAGCGTTCATTTAGAAAAATCCGCAGTAGAAAGAAAACCAGGCGCGCCCTGCTTCCGCTCACATCCTACGCCCTTCTTTATGTGACTCTGTGCCCATATGTTACAGGCCATATATAGGACATTTAGACTGAGAGGTAAAGACTACTTAAACGATTATACCTATAGCAGGGCAAACGTGTGAACGTAAACATGAAGAGGGTGCATCAATTTTCTGCAGGAATATTTTTGGAAATTCTAAAGAAAATTTGGTCACACCACAAATAACATATTTGAAGTAAATATGGAAAATACCTTTTTTATTGTACTACAAGGTAGGAATTTGAAGCAGAATTTGGGTCATCTTATCATAAGGCCTATAAAAAATTGTTAAAGACAAGGAATTGCGAGTGATTAAATAATAAGTTTATCACGCAATTAAATAATTCAAGGATTCTTGATTAAAAACCCCTTGTCCACGGCAAGCAATACCAAGCAGCATTAATTAGAAAACTCTGAAATATATCTACGGATATAAAACCTACCAGAATGCCTGGTCACCAACTGTTTTCAATCTGGAAGGTTTAATATTAAGGATTTGTAATCATCGCTCACTGGTGATTGATTATCAACGCTATCGCGTACAGTTTTTGTTTTTACTCTAGTTATCTATAAAGTAAGAGAGCTTCTGGAAACTGCATGTACATTTTTCGCAATTATCTGAAATGGATAAGATAACAGTGTAGCTAAAATGAATGACGCTGTGCACGAAGTTTCAGTTGTTCAGTTAAGACAGTTAACATGCCGTTCTAAAGCGAGACTAATGACTAATGAGTTGGGTCTAATGAATGGGCGTGTTGACTGGTGGCAACCACTGGTGTTTGTTTACCGAGTCTAAGCCCAGCTGATGAGAGTTGTCTGGGGTGAAACCTCAGAACTGCCCGGGTCAGACACCTTAGTGAGCCTCTCTCTGACACAGGTGGTGTGATTACATTTATCAGATGTTCAAATTGCACCATTGTTTAATTTGTAACTAAAGAAGTAGTCCTATACGTACTCTCCTACACCTTTCAGGAAGGTCAAAAACTCATTTGAGCAAACATGATCAACTTATTCATTTGCGGTGAACCAGAAGATATATGTAACTCATATTTTTATATATTTCATGTACTCGTATATTTGCGATAATGTCCAAATTAAGTACTCAGTATTCAACAGTACTTTCAAACAGTTAGTTTTCTGGTGTCTTTTGAATTAATTGAAAATCTTATTTATTTGGTGCCCGGCACAAGTACGGTGTGCGATATAATTATATATACAGAATAGCCTATACGGATGACCAATATTTTAAAAAGATTCTCCATATTAAAATATGAAAAATATTAATGGAACACTGTGTCTTAAAATGCTTAGTTTTCTGTCTGTCTTTTTGTGTTTTGTAGGAGTTTACACATTCACAAAGTAGTTAACTAAAACCTACAATTTTCTCAACCTGCTAACGCTCATTTATTTCCCGCCTAACACTTACGAATGAAGATGAAAATGATCGCTGGGGCAGCCGAATTATACCCGCATATAATCAACACAAGGCGTAGCCAGCGAGGGGATCCAAGGGGTCCAAGGGGTCCGGACCCCCTCCCCAAATTTTCATTGTTAAATAAATTGCTTATTTAGTGAACGATTATTATTTAAATAATTCAGTATTAACGATATGAACTGCTGAAATATCTCAACAAACAAACGAGTCAAGCACTTTTTAAGGAACAAAATGGGACCTTACTCTCAGTCCACTAACGGAAAATATCAGTTGTCTGCAACCCCCCCCCCCCAATTATTTCCTAGCTACGTTATTGATCAACAACAAAACTTTCAACTCAAAAGTGAGATCTAAAGGAATCTAGAAGTCGTACATAATGTAAATTATACTCAAAAATGAATCAAACAGAAGAGTGGTTAAAAATATGCAAAATTACTCAAACTTTGTTCACATTGCTTTGCGACAAAAATGAAAAACTATAGAAATAAACATGAAAACTATGTATCCGACTTCCCTGTCCCGAACGTGTACTTAATTTACCCCACTGAAATTGACTTCTTTAGTACATAAGTTTGTAAGCTCGCTTGACATTATACTCAAATTAGCTATGTATCTTTGTTACCATAGTAAAGAAACAACCAAACTCAAAACTTTATTTGGTGGTGAACTAAATAACAATAATTATGTTTTATTTCTTGTCGGTTAACCACTGTCTTGGTAATACTGAAAACACAGATATATAAACGTAACAGGATAATTTATAGGCGAGGCTCTGCTTGGCGTGCACGCCCTTCTCTGCTCGCGGAACATGCGGTTAATAGGACTTGTCTGTCACGCTACCTAAAAGACAAATTCCATTATTCCATCTTCCTATTGTCTTCTAAACTGCCATATTTCAAACGCGTATAACGTTACCTACCTATTAGTTTTACTGAACTACAAAAAAGTAAAACATCAATTCTTTAACAACGTAAAGATACATATTTATTACCTCTTATATAATTCAAATTCTTGAAGCTAACAAAAATATGTCAAACACTGTCAGACCGTTTGGTAACACGAAAACAGATCTGGTGAGCAAGGCTAGACAAAGCTTTTTGAAAACAAAAATTATACATTTTTATAAATTAAAGAACACACAAATACTATATTTTTATTAATGAAAATAAAATTGTATTGTTTACCGAGAGAAAATATTGTTAAAAAACAACAATAAGATGAATAAATATGTCTTCTCAACTTGTGCCTCTTATTTAAGTCCTGTTTCCTCTGTTATGTATGCCCTATGTTCCCTCTGTTATGCCCTAATTTAAATGTATGAGTGAGATACGGGTTTTCATTTCACAACATATTTACATACCAAAATTAGGTCGTATATTGTATTTTTACAGAAAAGCTTTTGTTGTATTTTACACAAAATATTTCAAGCCCCTAGTATTTTTCACAATAATAAGCATTCTTGTTGCTCACTTGTCAATTATCTACGAGAATAATAGTCTATTTTTCTCTTAATTTTCATCGGCAACTTATTTTGTTTTGTTTCTTTTTATTTGTATGGGTCACCAAGTGTAGGACGCTTAATGTAATATTAAAAACCTACACCGATACCTATATGCAAATCAGAACTAATAAGATTAACATTGGAATATTATACTTGTGGGAATAACACATTTTAGTTCCGCAATTTATTTTAGTGTGCACTAATAAAGTATTGTCCAAAAGATGTTGTTACAATTTAGTAAAAATAAAAATTGTTATATAGCGAAGAAATGAAAGTACGCTGATATAGGTACTTCACATCGCTTAAGAAAGGAACACCACACTATTTATTATTTAAGAAATGTATAAGTGTGGGTTTTTATTAGGTATATCCCCCATACTTTTTCAATTTATTTTTTATTTTTAAATTCCAAACACTCAGTAAGATTTCGATCTTTCCTATTGCGTACAATCCAACATTAGACCTTTCACTGAGGATAGTACTCAGATCAGTAAACATAATTAGTTTGTTGCGATAGGGCTGGCCACAGAATCGCGCTGTGAGCTGTGTTGCAGTTGAACTTCCGTGTTTTATGTGTTTCTAAGGTCAACGTTATCTGGACTAGTAGACCTGGACGTCTTGAAGAATTTCCTTAATAACCTAGACACACGTCCCTCTGCAGTCAGTAAGAGCACTTGAAGAAAATGGATCTTAAAACAAATAGATCGCGAGTAAAGTTGAATTGTATTTTTCACTCCTCGAATTTGAACATTTTAAATTTTGTTTGAAGCATAACACAATTAATGCTGTAAGATAGTTGTTTATTGAACAAAGACTACTTTTGGAATTACTTGTTTTCAAAATCTGAAACAAAGTGTAGTTTTCAAGTTGGGCTTGATCAACTCCACTCGATGAATATTATTTATTACTGGTACGTGGGGATATTCAAAACAGCATATAGTCACGTATACACAGTCTAGAGTGCAGCTGCTAGAACTCATTGAGTGTGCCAGTTGATTGTTCGTGATTACTGATTAGTTCACTGGTGGTAAACAACAAACACGGCGGTGCCGAGTCAGCATGCCAGGACATGCCAGGGTGTGGACATGTCGCGTGATGCTTTGTCAGCAACCCTGCCTCTAGTCCTCTATTCCTTTTGTCATGGAACATTCACCGTCACCGCACCCCAGACTTCATTACAAACTATTGCTTTGCTCAATTTGATTTATATGATTCAAGTGGATGGAAAAATCTTCAACATGCCGATAAGCTAACCAATAAAAATTATCACTAGAGCCTGGAACTCTTTCTAGGAGAACCCAAAAGAAGTATCCATTACACATCTATACTTATTCTTTCTTCTTTCAATGCTAAAAGGCTAAAAGCTTTTGATGTTTGTGACTTTTGAAATACAATTTTTTTACCCTGTCACATAATTAACAAAGGAGATAACAAGAGAACTCATTAAGTACAATACGATATTTATTGAGTAGATTTCGATGTGGGTTGAGGAATTTATACAGTACGTGTAGACCTTTTCTTTTCACTACCCTATTGTAGTCGTCTAGTTTCAAAACTAGATATGTAACTTTTTTCGATTTTAAGGTTATATTTTTTACTTCTTCGTATAGATCTAAATTAATTATTAAACACTAAAACATTTAAAACCTTCATATAAATATATTTCCTTCATTTAAATAGTGGAATTAGTAGAGGTTGGATGCAAAGCAAGGTAGATAGATTTCAGTTTTAAAAGCATCGTAGTATTTAGCATTTCTGCCGCAAGATTGCTGATACTCGAAATATATATGGAACCATAATTCCCTTATCAGGAAAGAATTATTATAAATTTTGAATAAAGTGTCACTTTTATAAAAAAAACTTGTATAACCATTTAAGTACATATATTACTTCGTAATTTGAATCAATGGGTAATGTGTTTGAGTTTCTGTTACAATAATTACTAAAATTTGATTAGTTTACCTTGTTCATTTTTAGTTCCTCGTAAAATCTAAGTAGCTAGTAGTATTTCGCTCGCAGATAAGATATGTAAAACACTTCTTTTGTACTTATAAAAAACAAAATAAATTTGAAAGTGAGATGTATTTGGCTTTCATGAAAATACAGTTAGATCACAAGGTACTGTTGCCAAACCAGGTAGATCGAGAATATATATATAGCGTTTTCTTTAAAAGTGTTGCCCAAAATGTATAAACTTGCCTAATTCTTTATCTATACTATATGAGCTTTTAGATAGAATTAAACATATTTTAATTCTACAACAAAAATAATGACTTATTTGTTTTTTGTGTTTGGAGAAATTTACAAAACTCATCTATCCGATTTTGAAACTAGATGATCAGTTTTTAACTGCTATTGGTGCAAATTACTGGCTTATGGTTATAATGATTTAGTATATGATGGTATCAATTAATTCTAATCCACCCAAGAATTCCGCCCTAATGCAGCACAGTAGACAGACTTTATTGATACTTGAGATAAAATAAACCAAAATATGAGTTATTTGCTTTGTAAATAAGGCGATGGATCTGAATATGGAGGCAGATTAATCGAGCAGGAACATTTAGTCTATGTAATCTTTCGGCTTACGCGGTCCTTGTGAAATCTGAATTTTCCTGTTCACCCTTCCAAAAGAGAAAAAACTAATGGGTACAATTATTTAAACCCAATAAAATTAAATAACCATTTAAATTATTATTTAATTATTCCCCTGCCATTGAAATTTTAAAATGACATTATTCAGCAATTCAGTGCGATTAGGACAAGTACATAAACATTCTGATAAGGTATGATTCAACACTTATGAAATTTCCTCGCCAAATTAAACCATCTTAAGAGGCACTATGTAACAAAGTCATATTATTAAATGCATTAGCTCTCTAAAAGTCAATATTATACAAGTTCAGTAGTGTTGCATCTTCAAATTGTCATGGAATTATTTCATTATTGACGCAACCTTGAAAAAAGTGGACGCCAGTTGTTCACAGACAGGACTCCATATTTCCACCCACTGCTTTTCACCCCACTCCCCCTTCCTACCGATACTCATTATGTAGCAGCCACATAAAAAGGAACCTCACAAAAACTATGGGGAGGGGGTGCTAGCATTGCATTGTTCAGCCGCCCTTCCATCTTGACGAAGAATACAATTAAATCCTTCTGCATCCTTCATCCTGTAATTGTACTGTTCATCCTTACAGAAATGTATTTCATAAAAAAACTGACCGCTTAATGTGTTTTAAATAATAATTAATAGATTTCTTTACTCTACTATTTATTATGATATTTTAATTTTTGTAAAACTCCATTTCTGTTATGAAGAAACAAAAAATTAACCATTCAAGCTTTTCGTGTTCCTTGGATAAAATACAAAAGATTGGTGTTCTTTGATTGAAGTGCAAGTCTGCACTAACGTTCTCGTATTATTATCGATCCTGCCTTATTTTCTTGCCAGTGTATTTTCTTGTCACTTTTATATATTATGTACTTACATGCTAAGCATATTTACCACTTACTTCTACTAAAGCATAATACTATAAATAAATACAATAAACAAAAACGTGTATTAGACACACATAACAGGAATATTATTGCTGTTAGGAAGTTACAATAGCGGTTCTGTTTGAGTGCACTCTGTAATCGGTATCGGGTACAGGACTTGTAAAAATATTGAACAGACGTTATCTAAAGAGAGAATGGCCTGGGAAAACATAAGTTGCCTTTATAACTTCACCTAAATCCTAAAGTACTTACTTTCAAAAATAGTGTAATCCGATTTTATTTAATTTAAAATATACGAAATAGACTGAAAATACTTGTTTTACTATACATCAAAATCTAAATATTTTAAAGAACGTTACTACTGCATACTTTATAAGTAGACTCAATTAAATTGTTAATTGTAGTTTACAGATTAACCTGTTAATGAAAATGTTTTATTTTTGATCATATTAATCAAACTCACTTGTTAGGTATTCAGTACTAAACCGCATTGATGAGATTCATACGAGTTTCTAGTTTCATAGAATTCTTTTACGTTCCGTGTTCCATATAATTTATATTCTGATAGTATGAACTAATATTTAATGGTCGGACTATTGTGGATATTTTTCTCCGTTATTTAAGATTAAATATTAAGATTTAATATTGTTAAATAATTGATGGATCTTTAAATGACTACCGTACTTGTGTAATCCGTACCAAGTAAAACAAATATGGAACAGAATTGTTGGTTTGAAGTTGACATTGTTGTACTCCAAACCACCATCGATTTTCTCCAGCCGGCGGCTTATATCGGGGTCGGGGGGAGAGGAGGACGGGGTGAAGTGAAGGGCCTTCTAATGTTAATGGGGCACCGAGAGCATGTCTGTACAGATCGATTTTAGGGGTTGGACTGTCTAATGTCCCTGACCCATATAACGCGTTGACAACATCGAGCTCGCTGTGAAACTTTAGCACGTCACTTGAGACACTCTGACTCGAGGGGTTAGTTAGTCTTACTTGTCAGTTAGCAGTAGCACCCTGTAGTGTTAGTAGAATACCGGCTAGAGCTAGGCACCTACCTGACTTGTTCTGAACACCACACACAACGGAATGAGCCTTGGGTTGCGAGGTTGCGTCAGGTCGGCAGGCCGGCTAGTCGCGCATGCGCACTGACACTACCCCAACCACCACTTCGCTCCCTTCCTTCCAAGAAATTTTTAATTATTTTCAGAGTTAAGTTTTATTACAGATAGTACTGCCAAACATTTCTGCCTTTGTTCAACGATTTTAGCAGTTGTGCCAATAAATTTAATATACTGACCACTGGTTTCATTTCGTACGAACGAAAACCCGTTACATTAGTGAACGATAGTAAAGTGAAATAGCTCTAAGCTAAGCCTACTTACTTGTATGTATCATTTGAAACAAATATCAATACTAGCACATAATTAGAAATTCGATTCTGTATTAAATGATAAAAATATTTCACAGTTTTAAATGTTGAAATCGATCAGAAAACAGCTCTCTGAGAAATTAACAATTAATTAACGTGTATAGTAATCGTCCTCGTGTTGTTTCAAACTCACTGGCTTTAGTCTTATCTAAACCTTCCAATCTAATGAACTAACTATGTGATTGGTTATCACACATTTAGTTATGCAAGTCGATTTATTGAAGATTACATAAATAGTTAGAGGGGCATCGTAAATAGCGGAATCCAGTGTATTTATAGTTGCCATTTCTTAGTAACTAATTAATTCGTTAGCCAGTTCAGTTATTGTTCTATACTGAAACATTTAGTCCAGTCTGTAATAAATAATATATTTTATATGCACCACAATATCGGGTAATAAAATTGGCCAACATTTATTGCGATGCTTACTATGTAGTAATTTTTGAATTTTCTAAAGAAACCAAATTATTTTTTTAATAAAACATTTTAAAGCCTCGGTAAGTGTTTAGTTTATAAAAAATAATTAAATTTTCTAAAGCATGATTGAGATTACTTATAATGTACATATTTGTTGATCTTCATTATGAGCTGAGTATTAAACCGCAATACAGAGTCATTCTGCAGATTCAATTGTTGTTGTATCTTCGAAACTTTGAACCAGTGTCATCTCATTGGTTGTTTTGTATTTTACGGGGTTAAGAATAACTCGGCTACTCGGTTAGTTAGAAATAATCGGTTCCTAAAAGGAACAAGGATTGTGAATTTAATACAAAAGGAACACAAACAATGCATTGCAATTACTAATCATATACGTACTACAATATTGTCTACACAATATTGCTTCCAGATATTGTCAGGACACTTTCTTTATACCCATGTTGAAGTCAACATCATTGTCAAACAGCATTTATACTTTTTGAAAATGCTGACATACGGTCATTCTATGGTTTGCAGGCACAGAATGGTTTAATCATTTCGTCAGTTTTATCTGAAACTTTGTTATTTACATAGTTGACGAATTATGTTTCCTTCTTAGGTCTGAAAACATGGAAAGGTTGTTAAGTATGAAGTATCAAACTACAAGCTGTATAAACACGTCAGGCTTGGGTATCCGTGGGTTTATGGTAAGAGTATGGCGGGCATAAACCGGGTTTAATAGTTTACTTCACGGTTGGGTGATGTATTGTCGTCTACACCGAGAAATGTCCTCGATCAAAGTCACAACATTCATTCAAGCTACTACACGAGTACATTTCTAAGCTAAATGATAACTACAATCTGTAATACCAATACAAGTTTTCATTTCGTAGTCGATCCGTGCTTTTGTTTAACAGATCTCGTCCATTACGTCGTGATTTACTTTGTATAAATGAATCTGAAGATGCCAAAACAGACTCCTTATCGGACACTAAACAGCTGGGATGGCAAAAGAAATGCCTGACCAGAGATATAAACTTGCGACGGAGATACAAATCTCTTTGTTTCATTCCATAAACATTTTAGAACGTAAAAAAGATAACAAAGTTGTGTTTGCTATTACATTGCTACACTGTCAACGGAGTAGTGTAGAAAGTGAAAATTGATAACATTTTATAAATACCTACATAAGTTATTGTAAATAACTTAAAATGTTGCTGGCTTAACAAGACACATTAAACAATTGGGACGAATTTGGGTATTACTTGTTCAATAGTAGACAACGTTTTATATTAAAGTTATGTAATGCAGTCTTTCGTTAAGTAGATTAAACATTTTTTTCAACAAAACATACAAATTTAATAGTGTTTCTACCTACTGGAAATAAGGCGTGTTGAAATATTCCAGGTAGGAGTACACCACACCAAGTTAGTGTCACGTAATAAGGTTCGCTGAGTTTCAATGCAAATTCCAAGTACTGTATATTGCTCATTTCATTATTGACAGATGGCGCGACAGACAATCATAATTTCATCATGGAAAAGAAATGTTTATATCGCCAGCAAAGTAAGGAGAAATTTCGTCAGCCTACTGAGTCACAGGCTTCAACAACGCCCAGCCAAAATCCATGGTTGGACATGCACAATCATAGAATTTATTCTTTTAAAATTTTGGTTATTCAATGAAGTCTACAATGGAAATCTTCTCAAGTATCTTGCCACATAATATATTCACATTTTTGTTCATTAAATTGGGTTTCATACCAATATTTAAAAATAATACAAGTCTACGCATCAAGTCACCATAGCATTATGTTATATGTGTTGGGACAGTTAAGCTACATGTGTTAATGTCACACGTTAAAATCTCTTACGCATGTACTGAGTTTTTTACAAATATATTTATTCTGCTATTTTCTCGTTGCCATCAAGCTCACTCATTAGACCAATGTAGAAATATTCGCTAACGCTCAATCAAATCCCATGGAGTGACATGCACCATCATCGAACTCAGAGTTCCTCATGTTGAAATGAACCTTCCTGCATAATTTCAAATACATAGGTCAGTTCGTATTCGAGATATCGTGCGGACAGATAGACAGAAATTACATTTTTCCACCCCCTAAAATATCTTGGCGGAACAGTTAAAATTAAAATTGCGGTATATTTGTGTAAACTTACGGTTTAGACACAAGTGCAAACGAAGTTGATTTATTTTCTTATCACACGAGTTGTAAAGTTATCGAATGGAATATACAGGACACCGCATACATCATTCATTAATAAGGCCTTTTAATATAAATAAATAAATAATCTTTTTTTTGCCAAAAAAAAACAAGTACAAAACAGTACATTTTCACATACAAGTACACAACACAGTTTTTACAATACCATGAGTTCAAAATATAACAATAAAAAGGTAGAATAAATTAACACAATAACAATATAAATAAATATAAGGCAAAATAAATAGGAATCCCCTAGGCAAAGCCTGAGCTGGGATCTCCATCACTTGTTTTAAACAAAAAGAATGAAACGGCTAGCAGCGAAACGTAACACATAGTTTAAAAATTATGTATGAAAAAGAGATTGATTAAAAAACATACTGTGCCACTGAATGGAAAATTATTTCTTTGTAACTTCAATGGTAAAAATCTCCTTCACCAACATACCAAGTAATTATATTTACAATTCAAAGCAATAAAAAGACACTAAAGAGATAGTGACAAATACCAGTAAGCAAACAAATAGATGTACCAAAAACACATAGGAAATTCAGGCAAGAAGTAAATGCAAGCGATTCAAAATGTCAGTCAATTTGAATCAGTATTTAATCAGTCAATTAGAAGTTTCGTGCTTAGGGTAGTTTCAATGAAAAAGAAGTGCAATACTTATAACCTCAGTTCTTATGCTTACATAAGTGGTATCACGACTAAGGTTTCTTGTTCACACCGCGTCTAAACATTGTCAACATTTTTAAGATTTTGAAATATTTCGGAATCGCTGTAGGCAGCAGATGTTAACCGAAGCTGCTTATAAAACCGTCTGCTTATTTATACATGGGTTGAAAGGAGCGGAGCTATAACATGGATGGTTATACCAGCTAATCGACCAATAATATAATCACCATGTGTGTTGTTAATTGGTTAAGCTGCAGGCAACTACGATACAGTTTCCTCCTTCCGTAAAAGTAGACATGGTTTATTGACAGTTCCTTTGACGTGCATTGATTGAATGAAGGTGGTTTTCCACAGAGAGACAGAAATATTTCAATAATGTAATTCTTGTAACAATGTACGATCCTCCGCACTAATATATGATAGCAATATTTTGTAATGGTGAGAATTATTTCTTAAACTGATAAAAATATTTATAAATACTCATGCCTCTTGTGGAGCATAAACAATATCAAGTACTCGTGAAGGAGATCTAGTTTAGACTAAACGCACCAGCCCTGTTAGTGTAAACACATTCCCACTACTCTAAACAGTCGAGACAAAATAAGCTATCGCGTCTGGTTTTGACAAGATACATTTTACAACACAAGGTTTTGAGTGAAACTCTCAACTAGATTCTTCAAATTAAATTCCAAATTAGCTCTTATACATTCTGGTTTTAGATAAAACCTTCCATTACCTTGCGTTGTTCGGTGATACATAATAAAACATTGCAATGTTTCTTTTAATCGTGTAGCAATTTTGAAACATCCATGAGGCAACAAAGTAGTAAGTTGTTTTGTACATTTCAGTTTTGATACTTTCGTAGGTGCAACTTTGTTTCAGTAACGCTTACATCGTGGTTGTCGAATAAACTGTTACCATGCCATTAGAAAAGTCCGTGAAACGTTTTAAAATGGTGCTAAATCACCTGAAACAGTGTTAGAGTTAACAACGCCGTTAACTCGTGTTGCACAGGTTGACTAAGGGTTGAAAGGCAAGGCGCGGTGCGGCGCTTGCTGTTTTATAATGTATGGAACATTAACTCCGAGCAAGAAAGGGAAAGTTGTCTGAGGGGGAGCTCATTAGTGTAGAAGCTGCGTCACTAAGTTACTCCTGGCCCACGTTTCCTCAGCCATGGTTGGTACCATTGTCGAGTGAAACAGAATAATAACTAACTACAAATAGTAGAGCTACAATAGTGAAAGCAATATAACAATTTAGCTTGTTTATTTACAACAATAGCTTACCGTGTTTATGTCGGTTACAACGAAAGAGCACTACCTACTGTAGTTGTAGAGGTGACTCCGCCCTGACAAACCTAGCGGTTTGCACTTTCAAAGGAGCATACACCAGCCGCTAAATATTTCAAATAGTGGTTTACAAAATTAATATTGATAATGATTAGCCACCCTGAATCAAGCTTTTGCTGCTTTTTTATGCCAATGTCCAAATGACGCTGTCTTTGTAACATAAAACACAAGTTTCCCTTGTGACACTCGTTAAATTAAAACTACGTCACTAATCTACCACATTGAAATATTATTTTCGTAATATTATCATACATGTATAATGTAATTTTATCATCACATTACTATACAAAACCAATTTTATTTTTACAAACTTTAAACAGATCAAATTATTTAGGTTTTTATCAAATTTGTCCTTTTATAGTGTTGCTCATCTTATTTTTTTATGTACTTCATAAAATTTAGGAAATTATGATTCGGGTAAAAAGGTTAGTTTATTTAGTGAGGTGAGTCATGAGGATACCGCTGCGGAAGGATGGACGAGGTACCAGGCGTCTCCAGGTTACATCATACAGACCATAGAGACATGTTATTTGTGGAGTGCGAGAACGCGTGTGTGGTGACTCATGAGGAAACCACTGCGGAAGGATGAGAGTGCCAGGATAGCCGACGTACCAGGTGTCTCCAGGTTACATCATACAGACCGTAAAGACCGACATGTTACTTGTGGGGTGCGAGAACACGTGTGTGGAGACTCATGAGGAAACCACTGCGGAAGGATGAGAGTGCCGGGATAGCCGAGGCACCAAGTGTCTCCAGGTTACATCATACAGACCGTAGAGACCGACATGTAACTTGTGGGGTGCGAGAACACGTGTGTGGAGACTCATGAGGAAACCACTGCGGAAGGATGAGAGTGCCGGGATAGCCGAGGCACCAAGTGTCTCCAGGTTACATCATACAGACCGTAGAGACCGACATGTAACTTGTGGGGTGCGAGAACACGTGTGTGGAGACTCATGAGGAAACCACTGCGGAAGGATGAGAGTGCCGGGATAGCCGAGGCACCAAGTGTCTCCAGGTTACATCATACAGACCGTAGAGACCGACATGTAACTTGTGGGGTGCGAGAACACGTGTGTGGAGACTCATGAGGAAACCACTGCGGAAGGATGAGAGTGCCGGATAGCCGAGGCACCAAGTGTCTCCAGGTTACATCATACAGACCGTAGAGACCGACATGTAACTTGTGGGGTGCGAGAACACGTGTGTGGGGACTCATGAAGAAACCACTGCGGAAGGATGAGAGTGCCGGGATAGCCGAGGCACCAAGTGTCTCCAGGTTACATCATACAGACCGTAGAGACCGACATGTAACTTGTGGGGTGCGAGAACACGTGTGTGGAGACTCATGAGGAAACCACTGCGGAAGGATGAGAGTGCCGGGATAGCCGAGGCACCAAGTGTCTCCAGGTTACATCATACAGACCGTAGAGACCGACATGTAACTTGTGGGGTGCGAGAACACGTGTGTGGAGACTCATGAGGAAACCACTGCGAAGGATGAGAGTGCCGGGATAGCCGAGGCACCAAGTGTCTCCAGGTTACATCATACAGACCGTAGAGACCGACATGTAACTTGTGGGGTGCGAGAACACGTGTGTGGAGACTCATGAGGAAACCACTGCGGAAGGATGAGAGTGCCGGGATAGCCGAGGCACCAAGTGTCTCCAGGTTACATCATACAGACCGTAGAGACCGACATGTAACTTGTGGAGTGCGAGAACACGTGTGTGGAGACTCATGAGGAAACCACTGCGGAAGGATTGAGAGTGCCGGGATAGCCGAGGCACCAAGTGTCTCCAGGTTACATCATACAGACCGTAGAGACCGACATGTAACTTGTGGGGTGCGAGAACACGTGTGTGGAGAACTCATGAGGAAACCACTGCGGAAGGATGAGAGTGCCGGGATAGCCGAGGCACCAAGTGTCTCCAGGTTACATCATACAGACCGTAGAGAACCGACATGTAACTTGTGGGGTGCGAGAACACGTGTGTGGAGACTCATGAGGAAACCACTGCGGAAGGATGAGAGTGCCGGGATAGCCGAGGCACCAAGTGTCTCCAGGTTACATCATACAGACCGTAGAGACCGACATGTAACTTGTGGAGTGCGAGAACACGTGTGTGGGGACTCATGAAGAAACCACTGCGGAAGGATGAGGTGCCGGGATAGCCGAGGCAACCAAGTGTCCTCCAGGTTACATCATACAGACCGTAGAGACCGACATGTAAACTTGTGGAGTGCGAGAACACGTGTGTGGGGGGACTCATGAAGAAACCACTGCGGAAGGATGAGGTGCCGGGATAGCCGAGGCACCAAGTGTCTCCAGGTTACATCATACAGACCGTAGAGACCGACATGTAACTTGTGGGGTGCGAGAACACGTGTGTGGAGACTCATGAGGAAACCACTGCGGAAGGATGAGAGTGCCGGGATAGCCGAGGCACCAAGTGTCTCCAGGTTACATCATACAGACCGTAGAGACCGACATGTAACTTGTGGAGTGCGAGAACACGTGTGTGGGGACTCATGAAGAAAACCACTGCGGAAGGATGAGGTGCCGGGATAGCCGAGGCACCAAGTGTCTCCAGGTTACATCATACAGACCGTAGAGACCGACATGTAACTTGTGGGGTGCGAGAACACGTGTGTGGAGACTCATGAGGAAACCACTGCGGAAGGATGAGAGTGCCGGGATAGCCGAGGCACCAAGTGTCCTCCAGGTTACATCATACAGACCATAGAGACCGACATGTAACTTGTGGGGTGCGAGAACACGTGTGTGGAGACTCATGAGGAAACCACTGCGGAAGGATGAGAGTGCCGGGATAGCCGAGGCACCAAGTGTCTCCAGGTTACATCATACAGACCGTAGAGACCGACATGTAACTTTGTGGGGTGCGAGAACACGTGTGTGGAGACTCATGAGGAAACCACTGCGGAAGGATGAGAAGTGCCGGGATAGCCGAGGCACCAAGTGTCTCAGGTTACTTCATACAGACCGTAGAGACCGACATGTAACTTGTGGGGTGCGAGAACACGTGTGTGGAGACTCATGAGGAAAAACCACTGCGGAAGGATGAGAGTGCCGGGGATAGCCGAGGCACCAAGTGTCTCCAGGTTACATCATACAGACCGTAGAGGACCGACATGTAACTTGTGGAGTGCGAGAACACGTGTGTGGGGGACTCATGAAGAAACCACTGCGGAAGGATGAGGTGCCGGGATAGCCGAGGCACCAAGTGTCTCCAGGTTACATCATACAGACCGTAGAGACCGACATGTAACTTGTGGAGTGCGAGAACACGTGTGTGGGGACTCATGAAGAAACCACCTGCGGAAGGATGAGGTGCCGGGATAGCCGAGGCACCAAGTGTCTCCAGGTTACATCATACAGACCGTAGAGACCGACATGTAAACTTGTGGGGTGCGAGAACACGTGTGTGGAGACTCATGAGGGAAACCACTGCGGAATGATGAGAGTGCCGGGATAGCCGAGGGCAACCAAGTGTCTCCAGGTTACATCATACAGACCGTAGAGACCGACATGTAACTTGTGGAGTGCGAGAACACGTGTGTGGGGACTCATGATGAAGAAACCACTGCGGAAGGATGAGGTGCCGGGATAGCCGAGGCACCAAGTGTCTCCAGGTTACATCATACAGACCGTAGAGACCGACATGTAACTTGTGGGGTGCGAGAACACGTGTGTGGAGACTCATGAGGAAAACCACTGCGGAAGGATGAGGTGCCGGGATAGCCGAGGCACCAAGTGTCTCCAGGTTACATCATACAGACCGTAGAGACCGACATGTAACTTGTGGGGTGCGAGAACACGTGTGTGGAGACTCATGAAGAAACCACTGCGGAAGGATGAGGTGCCGGGGATAGCCGAGGCACCAAGTGTCTCCAGGTTTACATCATACAGACCGTAGAGACCGACATGTAACTTGTGGGGTGCGAGAACACGTGTGTGGAGACTCATGAGGAAAACCACTGCGGAAGGATGAGGTGCCGGGATAGCCGAGGCACCAAGTGTCTCCAGTTACATCATACAGACCGTAGAGACCGACATGTAACTTGTGGGGTGCGAGAACACGTGTGTGGAGACTCATGAGGAAACCACTGCGGAAGGATGAGAGTGCCGGGATAGCCGAGGCACCAAGTGTCTCCAGGTTACATCATACAGACCGTAGAGACCGACATGTAACTTGTATGGTGCGAGAACACGTGTGTGGAAACTCATGAGGAAAACCACTGCGGAAGGATGAGAGTGCCGGGATAGCCGAGGCACCAAGTGTCTCCAGGTTACATCATACAGACCGTAGAGACCGACATGTAACTTGTAGGGTGCGAGAACACGTGTGTGGAAACTCATGAGGAAACCCACTGCGGAAGGATGAGGTGCCGGGATAGCCGAGGCACCAAGTGTCTCCAGGTTACATCATACAGACTGTAGAGACCGATATGTAACTTGTGGGGTGCGAGAACACGTGTGTGGAGACTCATGAGGAAACCACTGCGGAAGGATGAGGTGCCGGGATAGCCGAGGCACCAAGTGTCTCCAGGTTACATCATAACAGACCGTAGAGACCGATGTAACTTGTGGGGTGCGAGAACACGTGGTGCGGAGCTCCAAGTGGTTTACAAATTGTCGCCTCGAGTAAAGACTAAAGAGTCCCCTCGTTAGGCGCCTTGTCTCAAGTGCGGCCAAATTCGTTACGCGGTTTTTAACAAAATGCCACACATACTCTTTGTGAACAACACGTCATGAATTTTAACCGAGAACTTCTATTACAAAAGCACTATATACTTCTAAATCTCCTATCAAAATTAGTAAAATAAACTGATTTTTTCTTTATTATAACGGATGTTTAAATACAAATTTTACAATCTTATGTTAGTTCGCATTTTAGTTCTTAGTTAACCATTGCATTAAAAACACAAATATAAATATCCGTTTGTATTTATGTAGGCTATATTTTTGGCCTTTTACGATACAAACAGTTTTAGAAAAAAAATGAATTGGTTATATAATTGTTAAACGTTACTTTTGGCGGTGTACAATTAAGACGAGTAAAATATATTATTGTTAGGAATGCTATTGTAGTTAAGTATTAAACAAACAACGATTTACTCTACAAATTAAACACCGATAGCTACGGTCAACTTGTTTTGTTTTACTTATATATTATTTTTCATTTATATAAATGAACTATAGTATGTGGCACGAATGCCTGTCTTCTAAAAAAAATATAATTATACGCTTTTTGGTATGGAAACTCTGATAATGAAACGTATTATTTGAGAAAATTTCATTTGTGACACATCTTTTTTATATTCTACCAATATCCTAAATCCAATTTGGGTTCACGTCTTAATAAACTTCGTGAATAACATTGCATGGACCAGTTAGTTTGAAATGTTCAAAAACTTAGCTTCTGTTCTGCTCTAGGTTGTCCAGCACTAACTTTTATTATAACATTTCATCTCACTAAGACTCTTAAAATGATATTCATCTTCTTTTTCTATGCTTACACAAAGATAGTACAAGAAAGTGCACATGAACTTTCAAACTTTTTAAATTTAATTGATTTCCCCTAAGGCAAAAGAAATATAAATAGAGTTTTCTGATCACTCCAATAAAATGTTTACAATTTGTACTATGATTTAAAAACGACGTTTTTTAATTATTTATGTCAGAAATTACATTTTTAATAAAAAGTAACTTTAGAAAACTACATTTTTTCATTAAAACATTAATTCATGAAATTATTATTTTAGCTAAAAAGCTTGCCAATCCCTTCCATTATATTTTTAATGCGTCCTGTAGAATTGTCATAGCCTATTATCTTCAGGCACTTTTCTACAGATCTGATGACACCTGGGGAACCCAAAAAAGCCACAAGAAATGCGTATCATTTCTGGTGAAAGTAAAAAAAAAAAAAAAATGTTTTTTGTCTTCAAGAAAGAGCTGTAACTAAAAATTTTAATTCAAAAATAACACAACCTAACCTTAATGTTCCTCAATAGTAAACCACCTATGGGAAATGGTACTTGATGGTATTAAAAAGTAATTTATGTCCCATTTAAAAAAATAACATCTTTTACTACATCAAACCTTTAAAACCTATCAAATCCACTTTCGACTAATAGGACAATCCTTTATTAATAGTACAAGGTAGCTGCTCTAAAGTAGAAAACTTCAATCAAGTAAAAAGTTAATTCGATGTTTAACTCTAAAAGATCCGCACTGGCACCAGATCGTTCCTGATATCCATCTCAGTCAAATATGAAAGTCGAACTCGGCGGATTTTAACTTTGTATTTCAGTGGACGCGTATTAAATTTTGTATTAGATTACTACGTGCTAAACTTATGCTGATTAGTTCAGCGTTTTATGAGCGGAGGAAGAAATCAGCTTACAGGTCTACTACTGAAGAATTTCCGTAATCGTAGAGTGCGCACGTCATCACATTCATGTTTCCAGTTAATTGTTTCATAGATGAACATTTATTTAAAAATAAATATGTTCATATGTACTTTATCATAATTTAATTTAGTTAAATATAGTTAGTGGTTTTTTTAAATCTATAGTTTGTTTATTTCATTTATTACATTTTTCAACCATACTCTGCTAATTTGCACTATTCCGGGAAAGAAACCAATTTACAGATTAGATGATATTCTCCACATACGAACTTGCCGAATAAGCAACTCTATTAATCTCACTCAAGTTTATTTCCACGCGCCACTCCTCATGTCCTATCTTATATTTGTTGGAAAAATGTAATCAGCAAAACAAAATAACAAGGCATTGTTTATTGTGCACGATGAGATTAGATACCAGAGGACTGTAATCTCAAGTGCACACGCCTGCAAGTGCACGTAGAAGTAACGGAAACGACCCTGCAGTCTCTTTGAAGCATTATCTAATCATTTGAGATAGGTTTATCGCGTGATGCTGCACCTCCATTGCTTATCGGCACGAGAATGCTCTATATCCAAGACCTACTTCTGGGCGAGCTCAGCTCAATATTCTGTGGAATATTCGGTATTTTATGCTAAATCAATTGTTATCAGCTCTGATAAAACACGTGGCTATTACAACTATATGCCCCCAAACCCCAAACCCTAAACTATCATTCATTATATTGTTAGACATTATTTTGAAATACAGGGATAATGAGATGTGAACCAGATTTCTCTACGCCACAGGAACAGCGAGTGCGTAGATGGCTAGCATGTTTAGGCCTGCGCACATTGCTACGGATTCGGAAGCGTCCACCTGGTCTGTCCACTCCCATAGACATGTAAACGATCTCTTCTTCATGAATTAGAGTATTTATATAGTTTGTCATTATAAGTGTTTTTCTCACAAACTCTTTTATTATTCAAGAAATGTGTCTGTGGGCTTTGGCTTTGATGTAACAATTCAACTTACATATATTTTGCAATTTCCTTTCACGTGAAATTGCCCATGGCTTTAGAGCAACAGTTATTGTTAGTTCAAAAATATAATATTCTTAAGATTCTAATAAGAGCAATTTGACATGGTTCGTTGGCTCATTCTGAAGCGGCTTTATGACCTACAACTTAAAAAAGAGGAATGGTTTAGATATTTATGGACATTCTGGATAACTCGCAGAAATAAGTTGAGTTATGGTATTCAGTTAAGACTATGTAATAAGTAAAAGCCGGTGGCTCGATCCTAGACAAGTTAAGCCTGCACATATTAAGAACCAAAGGAAAGTGTAAGAGCCAACTTGCAGTGTACAAGCCCAAATTTCATTTTTCTTGAATTCGATAAAGAAATTACCCCTAAGAAGATAAGTGCTCGCTAGACGCGCTATAGTTATGGAAGAGGAAGAAGTTGGAGGATGTAAAAAGTGTTAAAAACTTTTTTATATTCTTTTTTCAGATAATATTTTCTTAGGCCTGATGCAGTAAAGAGCAACGGCCAGACACAATAGTAAGTTATATTTCCATCAGAAAATTAGATTAAGAGACAGAAAGTCTGTTTTAGGTTAGCTGACACTGTTTTAATGTTTAGAGTTTGAGAAAAATTGTCATATAATAGTTATAACCCTTTCGATACCTTCTGTTCAATTTCCACCAAAACTAGCGTGGCCGATGACCTATTTCTGTCTTGAAGTCCTCTATGGATTTCAAGGTAAACCAAGTTGTTTGCTTATACATTGCAAATTGGCTGTTGGCTACAAAAAGTCTGTGTTAAGAATAGTCTACATGATTTCTTCGAAACGAAGAATATTTTGTTTGCGTCAGAGTTCGTACAAGACGTAAAGAAACAACAGTCAGTGATAGAGGTAAGTAATGGAGGAAAGGCTACAATATTCACATTTTCTGTGAGAAAATTACTTTAGATAATTTCCCTTAGCTTAGAGTGTCAAATAAGCGGGATACGAGCGTAAAGCCACCACAGCCTTCAATGAATAACGGTAAAGTTTCCAACCGCATGACGTGCCAATTACATCGTAGGGATAAAACAAGAGTTACGAAATCCATGTAAAACATCTGGCCAACTCTGTAGTGGTGTGCTGTTGGCTTGCAGTGAAGTACAGTCAGTGCAGCAGTACTCGGTGTACTGTAAGCGTACACTGCCCGAGTACCGTGTAGGGGGTGGTCTCAGGCGTGCCAACAATCTCACTATTGTCTGGCACACCGCACCTGCTTCACAGACCATTTCTGTTATTTCTGGACCACTCCTCCGAGTTTTGGTCCAACTCTTTTGCTTCTGTCCAACATCATTATCAAACACGCAAAAACACAGTACTTTGTTTGTATCTCATAAATACACTGCTCACCTGGGGGCACGTACTCTATAAATATGTCAGATTTGACAGCCAATTATTGTCTGTCCCGCCTGTGTATTCTTTTCTTCACGGGTCAGTCATACAAACAATGAATGTCATTAATAGTGTCACACGCAATGTCAGAACTGTCTTATAAGACATTGAACGTGCTTTTGTGGCGCATAACTATTGCAGAAATAAAAATAGATGAATTTTCATACAGAATGCATGAAACTGTCAAACTTGTAAAGTATCGAACACAATAGAATAGTTTATTTAGTACTTGTCCTTCCAAAAAATATACACGAAAAACTTACATTAGGAAAACGAATGTATAATTCAAGAAAAATGGTGATAATTTTTATTATACGATGCAAATTAATTCGCAACACATATGAGACCATTTTATCACGGACGGATAATCACGTGACAATCAGTCAAATGTTACACCTCACAATCAAGTATTAGCTACACAATCAAGTCTTTATTGCCTTAGAACAACATACAATATTGTATAGCAACAGTCATTAGCCTATCTACTCATTCACACATAATCATACATACAAACAGTTCCTCATCCAGACAAATATGCAATTCCTATATCAGATCCTATTAAAACGTGCTTCGATTTTAATTTCTCAGGCGGCTTTCCATGAACTCACCCACCGTGTAAGAAGCACAAGACACCAATAGGCGTTTAAGACGAGATTTAAATTGTTAATAATTAATTAATTAAATTGTTATCTGCCAATGTTTTGAGATCCTCAGGGAGCCTATTGATCAACCTAACACCAACCTGCGATGGCAAATTATGAGACGCCACCGTTCGATGAGGTTGACTTGCGATAGTTGTCCCTGCCTCTTGTCTCATACTGGTGAATTTTCCTTCCCTGATCCAATGTGTGTTTTACAGAACACAGCCACCTCGAAGATGTAGAGGCAGGGCAAAGTCAGTAAACCAAGCTCTCTGAAGGCATCTCTGCACGACTCTCTTCTCTTTAATTTTAGAATTTGATTCGCACAGCTTTCTTTTGAAGGCGAAACACTCTTTCTAGTTTGTTGTTTGCACAGCTGCCCCAGAGTCTTACTCAATATGCAAGGTGCGGATAAACAAGGCCAAAATAAGCCATTCTAAGGGTGTCGTGAGAACAGTGTTGCAGTAATTGCAGATAGTCGTATCGTCAGCACATTGAATCACCTTTCCATTCTGGATTTATGAGTTCAAATTGTTTACGTAAATATTAAAAAGCACTGGCTCAAGGATCGATCCCTGAGGGACACCATTTGCCATTTTCCTGATATGAAATTTCAGATCTGCACACACTGGTCTCTATTCTTCAAATAGGACGAGATCCACCTGTGCGGCAGACCCCGTATTCCACATGTCTCTAACTGATGCATCAGTGTCCCATGATGCACGCAGTCAAAAGCCTTAGAGAGATCGAGAAATATACTGAGCACCTTATCTCGTCTCTCAAAACCATCGACAATAACATCCAAAAGACTCGAAACCGCATCAATTTTTTATTTGTTTTTACGGAAGCCGAATTGTTCAGGGCACAGTATGTCAAATCTTTCCAGAAAACATTGTAGTTGATTCAAAAATGCTTTTTCAAAAGTTTTGCTGAAAATTGGCAAGATTGCAATTGGGCGGTAATTTTTGGTTTGACGAGGATCTTCTTTCTTAAAAATCGGAGCAATTTTTGCTGTTTTCAAGTCATCCCGGTAAACTCCAGATTGAAATGAGGAGTTTACCACTTTAGTGGTATCAAGTTAGTGGAATCAAGATAATATGCTTGGAGCATTTTTTGACTAGCCACATAGACATACCACAATAGGTAACTAATCCTATGCTATAAATTGAGGCACGCAAAAAGTGAGCGCTCGGACTGCTCTCTGTGGAGTGAGAGGCTCAGGTAGAACATAGTTTAACAATGAGTCACGTGACACATCCCTAGCGTCGGACCTCAAACTAACTGAAATGATCCCCCGGACCTCAGCACCCCTCGTCCGTATGAAAGATTTATCTCCTGTGTAACTAATACAATAATAGGCCATACATATCTTGTTGCCATAATAATCGAAGAGTAGGCTAACGTATTCAGAAACTGACGTACTGAAAATGTAAAGAAGGAACAAAGACGTAGGATGCAGCCAAAACAAGTTACAGCATGCTGCGCTATTGGAATAAGAATATCATAGTCATATCAATACTTAGACGTTTCAATTTATAAATAGGCACAACTTGATTCTCTATTTGTCCTAGATCTATTCACTTTCAAGGAATGGAGAGGGTAAAGAGTTACGAATTCATTAAATTATTCTGTTTTAACCATTTAATGAGAATGCAGACAATATGATATTACTTTACACTAACTCAGGGGTTACAAAACTCAACAATGGAGGTAAACTAATAATAATAAGTACGCTTTAAAGTTAGTTTGTTAAAAATGTCTATATTACACTCAAGGTCTGCACTACATTGATGGGCCACTGTTTAATTTATAAACCTTATGTTGCCATATGGTAACGAAATGAAAAACAATAAAACTCAAGGCCACCGTCATTGTTAGTCACAACACAAGGGTTAGTTCCATTAGGGCACTTGGACTCACGTCCTCCTCTGGTACACCTCAGGGTTCATCAGCTGGTCTTCAGGATTGGTGGGGACCGGGTTCCAGGACGGGGGGTCGGGGCGGTTATCGGGTCTCATAAGGCGGTCTTCCGGGGACTGTTGGGGGATCCTGGGTCGTTGAATGTCGATGGGCTTGGCGGGCTGCGGCTTGGGTTGTGGGGGCGGCTGTGCAGGGGGTGATGGCGTCGGTGCTTGTGGGGGCGGTCCAGGGGTGAACTGTCGTTTAGGTTCGGGTGGGGGTGCAGGCTTCACCACGGGTGGAGGTGCAGGCTTTACATCTGGAGGTGGAGGTGCAGGCTTCACGTCTGGCGGTGGAGGTCTGATAACCGGCTGTGCCGGTGGGGCGGGCATTGGCGGCTCTTTTTGGAATAGAACTGGAGTCGGTGCACTCGAACCAGGCACATTTCCACCCCTCTGTTCAGCGACTACCCTGGACGGAGAGCAAAATAAGTTAATATTTATATTTGTCGGCGTTATTTGAGATAAATAAAACAAAACATAAGAAATAACCATAATTTAGAACCAAGAAAACGCTTTATTTATCAAAGGAGGCAATTAAAAATGCCATAATTTATTCACTTTATGAATTATTATGAATTTGTGAAGTTATATTGAACGATGTAACTTTGACGAAAAAGCTATAAGCTAACTAGTACTCCTGTTTTCCCTGATTTTTCATTATGAGGTGTACGTAAACAAGAATTAGCTATATTGTTTGGAAGAGGTGAATGTAGAAAATGCATTACAACCGAAGAAGGTTATTTAAAATGAATTAGAATTCATTCAGTACTTATTTGTTTTGCTTTCGTCAATAATTCCCATATTTGCAACATAGTAAACGAAGCTATTACAACAAATATGAAGGTTTTTAGGCAGATTTCATAGAAATATGCCTTTTGTAATCGCCCTCATGACGGAAGTTCAGAGAGATTTTTTGGATTTCCTCCAGTCATGACCCCCAGAATCCAAAACCACAATGCAATAAAACGCGAGCTTGTGAACCGATAACTGCTGTAATTTTAAAATATCCAGACTAAACTTGGTTCAAAGACACTGCTTGCACATACCTTGAATGAGTGCGTTAGTCAGTCTAGATATAGACCCAAAACTATACATTTTTCACCTTTATTACGTAATTGTAAACAACTTTTATTCTTTCAATTTTTCGATATCTCTTTATGTTTTAAGATGGCGGCCATTCAAAGTTTGGAAAAGGTATACCTGTATAATCTTATATATATATATATATATATATATATATATATATATATATATATATATATATTTACATTCTTAAGTTATTATACATTAGTGCAAAAAAAGGATATTTAGAATGTTGGGCCAAAAAAAGGTTTGTTCTAAAACGTTTTTTGACATCACGTTTGGTGTTCAGTTAGCGGGCGCGGCGTACAAAGTTTTAACTGGTATACAACACTACGGGATTTATTGTGAAAACGATAACTATCGTAAAGACAGTATTTGTATATATTTTTGGATGAGTTCGTCTTAATCAATGAAACATTTCAAGATGACAGCCATTCGCATTTGAGAAAAACATTTTCATTAAACTGTCGTCATTTGAAGCACCATTTATTCCTACTTATTTTTCGATAACTTCAAAACCGCGTTTGATGAGCGTTTAAAATTATAGAATTATAAAGTTGAACCGTTATAAGTTAATATATTTACTTCACTTCAAGTCCACTTTTTTGCATTTATATGGTTGTAACAATGTTTGTCTAATAATGTTTCAAGATTATGATGTTTCTAAATGTTTGAAAATGTTACAGTTATATTATCATTGAGGGTTATTGTCCCATCAGTGTGCGAATAAGACACCTAAAGTAATATGTATCTTCAGTTGTACATTTCAAGATGATGGCCTCATGTGAATATACCTTTCTTCCGACTGATTCCGGAAGTAATATTTCAAAATTTCACTGAAAGATCTGTATCAAATGTTCGTACAAAATTGTTTTTAAACCTTAGAAAATGATTGGTGTCATCCTTTGCCCTAGGAAATTTCCGTTGTTTACAAATAAAAATGAAATTATTACATTTTAACATTTGAATCATGTATACACACGTTGCAAACTCGAAGAATAGAAATGTATCACTGATAAAGTAACATGATGTTATAACGTGTCGTTTACATTATTCTAGCAAACTACTAACATGAAATGAAGCTTGCATGTGTTTAGTTAAGACATTTAATCGACTTCATAGAATATAACAAAAGTACACCTCGGTGTGGAGTATTTTGTTCAATAATATTTTGCTTCAACAATTAAAATGATGACTTTTAGAAATTAGAATTAAAAGGCGTAAGCCTTACCTTAAGAAAAACTCTTTATTTAGTACGACACACTCATTTAAGAAATAAATTGGCTTAATCTTGAAGATTATTTTCTCAACCCGGTATGGACTGGAGTAGTCTTTTACATTGACCTACTTTTACAAAATGGATCTCAAAATCCAGTAGAAGGATTTTACGTAAATCTTTAGAGTACGGGTTTCTCCCAGTATCGTTCGGTCAACGTGGTACTAGTAGTTAAGCTACATATATTCTAAGATTTAAAGTAAGTGTTTTAAATGTATTCATTAAATTTATTTATCATCCAATAAGAGAACTATCTAGAATATCTTAATTGTCCAGGAAGAACGGACGCCGATTTAGGTAATGAATCATGCTCAGTTAAATTCTTCAGAATCATTTTTGGGAAATAAAAGACTCTGTAAGATCCCATGATAAATCGAAGTGCGACCACAAACCGTGTCCCGACACCACGCCATAGAAGACAAGGACGCTGAAGACAGCAGATGAAAGTAGCGTGGTGTTGGCAAAGAGGTTGGCACCGGGTCGTCTTGGCTCACTGTTCATGTTGATGTTTGTAAAGTGATATAGAGCCTCTGCCATATATCCATCTCACAATCGGCAACGTTACGGCCTACTAAAACAATCTCTCCTGGAATATCCACTGTTCGTAGTTTTTGTAAACTCCTATCATTGAGTGCTTAATTGGAAAAATTGAGCTGTTTTCGTTATTGGCCATTTTTTACCGAGAGTGGAAAATATTGTTACTTTGCCAATTGAAGCGAATTGTCTGCCAAAAGTGTTTCGGACAGTAGACGTCTAGAAAGACAAAATAAACATTCAGTCTCATTTCGGGCTTCAGCCTTGAAGAATCTGAGGATCTTCCAAATTTCTATAATGAAATATAACATGGAATGAAGGTCTGGTTTTAACTCAAATATTCAATGGCATTGCTTATTTTTACGCATTGGCTTGAAATATATGAACTATATTCCTATTCTTAGTTCTTAGGTTGTGCGACTGGTGTCATAACTAATATAAAAGAGTTAACACTGCGTCAACACACAATTAACTTCTTAAATATTTCGGCCACGCTGTGGAGATATATTTTCAGTCAACAGCTGATGTTACACTGAAACTGCCAGTAATAATCAGTCGTCTGTATAGGAAAGTTGAAGGGACGGAGCTTTCTCGTAATTGGCTGAAGCTTAAGGAACCACAGATAGTTCATATAAATATGGCTATTGCGTCATAGGTTGCCAGTTCTAAACCAATTTCACGCTGTGTCCTTTACTAAAGTTATTTTCATTCTTGATTATTTCTAAAGTTTCTCTTATTAGCCTCCAAGAATAGTAGAGACTTTCTGCAACTAAATTTGTTTGGTCTAATTAGAAATAATCAAGAACGAAAATAACTTCAATAATGAAGATTATGTGAAGTTGGTAATCAGTGACAAAGAAACCATATTGATCATAAAATATGGTCGGTGGTTGGTTAAACTTAAGCCAATCACGAAAAAGCTCTACATTTTCAACTCGTCTAAAGCTACGACTGCTGTTATTGGCAGTTTCGGTTTGATATCTGTTGGCTGAAGAGTGAAGATGGCTCAGGATCCTTTATTTTAGTAAAGTGTCCATTTGCTCGTTAGTGATTTCGTCGTTATTTCCTAATTTTCTGTTGTAAATCCCACAGTGGGTGTATTAAAACTAACCAGTGTGTTAAAACCCCACAAGTAAGCAGGCGGAGCTAAACAAATCAATGTATTTTCAACTAACTCATGGTTTTCCAGTCAACTGCAGCCCAATACTACGCACCACTTAAAATTCGCGCCAGATGGTCGCTGCCAACATTACAGAAAATATTTACCTGTTTGAGGTTACAAAAGAAGTTAGCTTATCGCGTCTTAAATGCAATAATCGTCTTGTTTATAACGATTATATTTCAATATTTTGAATTAGGTGTGCGTAGCTTTTTAGGCAGTAGAATAAATCTTGTCTTTATTTGGCCCTTTTTGTAGATAATCTTTTGAGTCAAATTTTTCAAATTGCAATATACTGCATGTAAATCGTAAACTTAAGATATGTCTATTATGATTGATGTGATTCTCTCTCTCTGTGATGTAAATGTACTGTTATCAATAAATTGTTAATGCTAGTAGGTGACATTGTGGCAAATAAATAAATGTCTTTTTTATTATGTAAGAACTAACTGTTTACAGGGAATTGTACATTTTGTAATATTACCTCACTAAATATTGTCCCCTAATTAGGGGGTCCTACAATAATTAGGGGTAGGTGACTAATAATAATAATAATGCAAGAAACAACCATTATCTCAAAGTATACTATCATATACCTTTTTTATACTTCAGCCAATTACTTAAATAATTATTGAGTTTATGTGACTAAAATTTGTTGTAACATTTAACAATGGTAGCTGCAGAATCCATCCCTTTACTCGTTAAAATAATGTATGAGCAAAAATAAGTATTTATACAATGAGTTAACTTGTAAAGTTATAAGTTTTTAAATCACCATAAAATGTATGAATGTATAAGCAATAAATAGTGTATCATTTATAAAATAATATTTATAACGTATGTAAAAATGAGCACAATACGTTTTCCAGTTCATAAGAATATGATCTGTAAACTGATTTATTTTCCATCCATCCTTTTTCATATTATTTAGTTATTTTAACCTTTCACGAAACTTTAGGTTCAAAATATAAAAAATATACGAATAAAAATGAAGAGTAAATGAAGAGTTTTGGAATTTCAATGACTGGCCGTCTCTTCTTTTCTCTTTCTAAATTCTTGGAAAACCTGGCCTAACAATATCAGAACGTAAAAAAATGGTTTTTAACAAAAACGTTATTGTCAGAACCTGGGAGTATTTTGACAGGACAATTGGTTTTCGATCAGAGGAGCGATAAATGCTTACAAAGATTGAGGTAAAGTTTTTATGTTAAAGGGCTTGTAATCCTAAATTATTTTCATCAATAAATTTCCACGTTCTTTGAAGAGGACAAAATCTCTAAGTATTAATAATAAATTTATCCAGATTTTGACCACAAATATGTTGAAGAATAAATTCAAGAAGGAAATTATTGCATAGTAATCGTGTTGATAACAAACTATGCTCTTTTGAACAATTTCCTCCAGTACTACAATTGTTCTAGATTTTTTATCTATTTAAACTTTCTATCTCCAACAGTCCAAAGACAAAGAAAGAGTTAACATTTATATCCCAGAAATAGTATCCACAACTGCTCAACCTTTATTCACAGATTGTTCTATATCTGTCAATTTAATTGAGTTGTGTAAATAACGAAAGCTTTGCTAATTTAATATAAAACTATTTTTAGTTTTTTTATTTTGATTATATAATGAGTAAACTGCTAATCTGTATTTAATTTACTTTTTCGATTACCACTAGAGGTTCTCTCATTCTTCACGTAACGTACCGATCATTTGTTGGTTACTGGAACGCGGTGAGGATTTCATAGCATCACTTTAAATAGCTACCACTGTTTTGGCCCATCATTTAACAGGTTCACTACCACAGCTTACACTAGGTGTGTCTAGTCTACATGTTCCGACATTAGCCACTCGCCGTGCCCCCGCTCCATACCACAGCCAGAAAATTGTTGACATTTTTAATTGATACGAAACAGAACATATTATGCTTACATTCGAGTCTTTTTTCCGAAACTTTTCTGCATTCCATCTTGTATGTAGCGACAGTTTTGTTCATAATCATAAAAAATTCCCTTTATATACCTATCCATAATTCTTCTCCATAATCAAATATAGTTTTAATCTGAATTATATTTTAAATATAACATTTTATTCGAATTTTTGTAACTCAGAAAACTTATTGAAGACTCCCAAACAACAAGCCTTATTGGAAAAGTATTATTTTATTAATATTTAGTACTATTTTACAGAAAACTTAGATGCTTGCAATTTGGTACAGATTCGTACGTGAAGGCTCCACGACCACATTCATGCACAAAGGTTTTTAATGTTACGTTACCTACTTCAGCGTACTCGTAGTCAGTTGTACCAGAAAGGTAATTGAATGTAAAATAATAAGATATAGTAAATAAATTCACCACCTCAACTTTCAAAACTTTTGTAAGGAGTTTAAATGTCACTTTTCTTTTACCACAAATTTACTTCCTTTACATTACGTTTAAGCCTGTCTTATATTAAAAATTTGATATTTTAATAACAATATAGGAACCCCGGTTAAAAACAAGTTTACACACACTGAACTAGTAACAGGCACAGATATAAATTGTTTTATGACTGCTCAATTATTCTTCGAGAGTCCTCATCATGACTTTCTTCGTCGATAATTTTATATTGTATCTGAACTTGCTTCTTATTACCTCCGGTGTCGACTGGTACCCCATTTTAACTCTTAGAACGCATTATTACAGCCATTGCGTTTTCTTAGTGAGTATCAAGAGGTACTAAGTCACGACTCAGGTCGCTTTTAACACGCAACGGTTGGTAGCACTTCAAATAATGTTCATCAGCTGTTTCCTTTGACTTCTTTTTCTTGTTGTTCTGAGTGTTATGTTTAGTGCAAAAACTTAGAAGTTATTGTAGTGTTTGCAAAGCAATAATACAAAACGAATGAGTATACTAATTTAAATTACTCCTGCATTTAACTTACACTAGCATATAGGCTAATTTCCTGTTTATAAAATACACTACAACTCTGACAAAAAATTCACGCACTTGTCATGTGAACTATCTGTCCCAAAAAATGTACGACTAATATAAGCGTCAAATACCCCAACTTAATTACCAAAAATGAGTTTGGAAAGAAAATGTTGTATCTAAAGTTTGTAAACTCAAACTGACACTTGTTACCTTTGTTAGCGAAAAGTCTAAATACGTTGCCCTCACTTGAACAATACTGAAAACATGTTGTTGCAAGTCCAGAGTTAATGGTTTACGCCCGCTCTGAATAAAAAACTACTAAACAAATATACGGGGCCTATACTTGACTACAGCTTGTTGATTTAACGAAGATTCCTGCCCAATAAATATTTTATTCACGCCAAAATCATGATGAATGTGTTTTGTATTTTGAAAACTAAAACAGATTTAGCACATTACTACATCTACTATTAAGCGCCAGGTTCACAAGGGGTCCAATAAAGTTGATTCATTTCCTAATGACTAATTAAAACCCATGTAACAGAGACTGCTGGCGAGTTACATATTTCTTCGGATAACTATCCGGGGCAAAATAAGAACCAAACGCTGTCAAGAGTTAGACTTGTTTTTAGACACATGCAAGTTATTTACAACTAATTTACAATTTTTCTTTTTACGTGGTCATTTTTACAAACCATGTGTTCGCAAGTTCAGTGCAGTAAAATGTCCCATTAGGAAATTTGACCGTATCTACACTCCTCGTGAAGATTGCGAAATCTTTGCTAATGCTGGGAAAAAACATCCAAGGACAGTTACAACACCTGATACCGGCATGATCACTGGTTTTTCAATTTAGTGACTCTCCATGTATAAAACATCAGTTACTTTTGAAACCAGGCCTTTTCCAAGAAATGAAATAGTGAGATATAGTAGTAATTAAATTTCATTTTCTCAGAACTCTCATGAACATAAAGGTGGTACCAAGTCAAGTGTCAGTACATAGAATCTGGTGGTTTAGAGAATTTACACACTTTGAACCTGAATAAAACTGATGTAGTATCCTTACCTAACCAAGAAGCATATCCACAAAAGTATCTATCAAAAAAAAATTAAGACAATGAAAACAATATCGCATATCACTGAAGAGCACAAAGGCCTTTTTAACCAACCAGTACAATGATCAATTAATGAAGATGTCCCCATCAGTGATGATGATGATGTAGAATAATTAATGTGTTTTTGTAATGTGATACCATTCTTATTAATTATTAAGGTCTAGAGTTTTTAATATTTGATCTTACTAAATATTTAATGAGACCCTGCTGCCTTTGTAGCTAGTCGCTTCAAACCTTTCAAAAGACTCCCTAAAATTTATTGTGTTAAAATTACCTTAAGTCAGCAAGTTAAAATACGTTTTTCTAGTTTCCTATTATGTACGGAATTTAAAAAAATAAATCTAATTGTTGTTGTATACGTGTACTTCATTGTATAATTTCCACCAAACCGCTATTAAATATTTCAAAAAAAGATAAACCGTTTGTTTCACAAAACCATGAAAAGTGACTCTTTTCACCCGTTCAAGTAGTTTTATAATTTTTCCTCCTTAGTGATTCCTCTATATCCAAAAGTGATAGCAACCACTACCATAATATATGTGGTAAAAAAATATCCACATATTTAACTGAATATTTTAGCTAAAATATAATCGAGACATTATACGAACGGAAAGACAGTTCGCTTAGATAGTTATAAATGTTTAAATTTTAATTAATTAGTGACGTCACAAAGCTTAGCCTATACTGGTAAAAGACAAAACCCGATGTTTGTACGAGGAAGAAAACAAGTATTGACGTGGAGCTACAACAGTCGCTGAATCATCCATCAGTTTAAGCGTTCCTTGTGGAAAGTTACGATAACAGACAACAGTTTAAACAAAACATAAATAAGATTAGTGTGACGCTATCTAGCCAAGTGAATGAGATGCCATTCAAGTGATAGTTTGAAGTGAGCGTATACACTTGTACCACTGCCGCCGCGGCTTCATGCTCATAAAGTATATGGACTGTTGAATCGCCCTGGTGACGTCATGGCTGTTGGCAGTTGTCACATAAACACTGTAGGTTAGCCGATGTTGAGCAGAGTTACTGCAGGATTACTGCCGTAACACTCATTAGCCGTTACATGTATTCATGCTACGCATGGTTTTAAAATATCTGCCCTAAGAGTGTTGAACTCTATCAGTCCGTAGAAGACAAGTTGTACAATGTACACAATAATCGTTCAAAACATGTATTGGGTTGAACTGAGTACGGTATATAAAGATATATACAACTATTACGACATGCTACTATACCTAATCATTTGGTAACTGCATGTCGTAAGAAGGTCGAAGGTAACTACCCTCATGTTCAACTCCAAAACAATAATGTTGAATTAAAACAACTAAAAACCTTATTTTTTCGTAGAAGAATAAATAGGAACAAAATAATATGCCTATTTTAAGGTTAAGTATAGTTAGTATGCACGAAAGTGCTTTTTTCAAAGTTTTATAAATACATCTCCTTGCAATTTATTTACTATTTAATATTCAACCAATTAAATAGAAACATGTTTGCCCTGAATAACCAATTAAATTATCGAAACAATTAGTATGCCCGTATTTAGGCTTATTTATTTTCACGGTATTTTACAATCCTAATAATATTATAAATGCGGAAGTGCTCTTTGTTTGTTTGTTTTCTTTTCATGCGTAAACCATTCAACCGATTGTATTGAAATTCTACATGAACATTCTTACGGTCCCAGGGACGTATATATTTCCCTATTTCGAAAATCCCTTCCGGCTACGCACCACTGGTCTTTAAAGTAGCGAAAAAATGTATTAAAAAAGTGTTTTCTAGATCGTGGTAACAAGGAAAACTCAACATTAGCGTTGGAAATATAATTCGTCCGAACCAGAAATGCTGATACAGATTCAAAACCTACGTAATTGCGTGAGAAGCCGCGGGTAACTGCTAGTATTTTATTTATGTAATAAGCCGGCTTAGTATTGGGAAATATCAAAAATATAGTTAACGTAAAACGAAGAACAAAGAGCATTGACTAAATATGCAGTACGAAACATTTAAGTGCATAAGTAACCGAGTGACAGATTATACCTCAAAGTTACAAGTAGACATATCAAATGGACATAGGCCAGATAAAACCAGTTTAATGCCAAAAACAATGAATAATAAACATTACGTTAATAGCAAAAAACAAAAAGACTATCAAAATAACTACCGACTAAACACTAGCAAGAAAAATAAGTAAAACAGTAACTTAATAACAGGGCATCACAACAAAACGGTGAAGACTGGCAGGTGGCAACGTGAAGTATGAGCTATGAAAAGTTCAAGACTACATGAGTTTTAACACTATCTGTAAAATGAAACATCTCTCGTAATTTTATGACAAAAATAATGGCCTAAAAGTGTTAGAGATTAAACATTGCCCTTGAGAGGTTAAAATCGAGATTGCCAACAGTAAGCTACAGCAAGATCGTAAATAAATACGTTACAAAATAGTGAACCAACCAATTTTGCTGAACAGTTTTAAACCTACATAAAGTATCATTTCGATTACTGAACGGCATTTCAATAAATTTGTTCAATTACTAACCGAATCCACCAACTGCATGTGATCAGATACTTGACTAATCATTCAAATGCCCTTTCTACTTTAGAATTCCTGACAGCAATTACAAGGCTAGTAGAAAATCCTAAGGTCATTCTACACAGTTCAGCTAATCATTTATGACACAAATAAGTCCGTAACTGCAAATATAGGCTATAGCTTAATTTGATTATCCGTGTGCGACAAACAAGATCTCATGTGCACCGTCTGATTATCGGCCTGAGCGGGGGACTAGCAGCTGCGCTAACCGGTGACTCACGCAATTAGCTCAATTACCACTGCCTTTGACAAACAACTGACCTTCTGCTAGTTACTCGCTCACACCCACCACACTGAAGTTTGACGGTCAACAGCCAAGTTCATAGCATTCCACTATTCAAGTCTTGGGGAACATTTTACGACATACCACTGACCTTCTGCTGGTTTACTCGCTCACACCCACCACACTGTAGTTTGACGGTCAACAGCCAAGTTCATAGCATTCCACTATTCAAGTCTTGGGGGATATTTTACGACATACCACTGACCTTCTGCTGGTTTACTCGCTCACACCCACCACACTGTAGTTTGACGGTCAACAGTCAAGTTCATAGCATTCCACTATTCAAGTCTTGGGGAACGTTTTACGACATACCACTGACCTTCTGCTGGTTTACACGCTCACACCCACCACACTGTAGTTTGACGGTCAACAGCCAAGTTCATAGCATTCCACTATTCAAGTCTTGGGGAACATTTTACGACATACCACTGACCTTCTGCTAGTTACTCGCTCACACCCACCACACTGTAGTTTGACGGTCAACAGCCAAGTTCATAGCATTCCACTATTCAAGTCTTGGGGAACGTTTTACGACATACCACTGACCTTCTGCTGGTTTACTCGCTCACACCCACCACACTGTAGTTTGACGGTCAACAGCCAAGTTCATAGCATTCCACTATTCAAGTCTTGGGGAACATTTTACGACATACCACTGACCTTCTGCTAGTTACTCGCTCACACCCACCACACTGTAGTTTGACGGTCAACAGCCAAGTTCATAGCATTCCACTATTCAAGTCTTGGGGAACGTTTTACGACATACCACTGACCTTCTGCTGGTTTACTCGCTCACACCCACCACACTGTAGTTTGACGGTCAACAGCCAAGTTCATAGCATTCCACTATTCAAGTCTTGGGGAACATTTTACGACATACCACTGACCTTCTGCTAGTTACTCGCTCACACCCACCACACTGTAGTTTGACGGTCAACAGCCAAGTTCATAGCATTCCACTATTCAAGTCTTGGAGAACATTTTACGACATACCACTGACCTTCTGCTAGTTACTCGCTCACACCCACCACACTGTAGTTTGACGGTCAACAGCCAAGTTCATGGCATTCCACTATTCAAGTCTTGGGGGACATTTTACGACATACCACTGACCTGCTGATTTACTCGCTCACACCCACCACACTGAAGTTTGAAGGTCAACAGCCAATTTCATAGCATTCCACTATTCAAGTCTTGTGAAAAATTCTACCACATACCACTGACCTGCTGGTTTACTCGCTCACACTCACCACACAGAAGTTTGACAGTCAACAGTCAAGTTCATAGCATTCCACTAGTCAAGTCCTGAAGGAACTTCATAGTTTATATCATTCCATTAGTCAAAGTCTTGGGGGAGATACTTTTCGCACATACACACTCATTCGTATCAGCATTCTCACCAAGCCATGACGTGATGTGAGATTATAACTTAACTACGGACATACGTAATTACGCCTATCTTTCCCTCATCATGGTATATCCAGTATCATCTCCAACAAAACGTATGCGTAAGCAATAAAACGAAAGCGTTGGTTGAAACAAAAGAAAAAGGTCAATCTTCTATTTTAAGTTTTACTTATTCGGTAGTGTATTTTACGTTGTTTCGTTGTAAAGAAATGTATTCTTGTAGACCTCAAACGCGTTATACAATTTGCACTATCTACGTAAGGTAAAATCATTGAGTGTTTAATATGCATAAGGTATAAACTCGATAAAATTTATGTATATTAAGCTTGTTTGTAACCTAGCCGTTGTATTGTGTTGTGTAAACCAATCTATTCCTATAGTTCGGGAATAGTGAACCAATTTCCATAGTATAATTGTGCAACCTAGTTCATCGTGTAATAGATGTACAGCTGCGCTAGTTCAGAGGGGGTCGAAATTGCAGTATATGAAAAGGATTCAAATAGTGAATAACAACATTTTCAAGTATAGTGATTTTCAACTTTATAAACTTACGACCAACCGTCAGGCGCCTACGTAATAGTTATATCAAAATTAACCAACGGGATAGAAAAACTGAAAATTCAACTTGGTAGTGATTGCTAATTTAACTTGTATTAACGTGTTGCGTTTAAAAGTGTAAATTCTAAAAATGTGTCTAGTAAAAAATTTATAGTTTGATATTTTTAACCTTTTGTCTATTCTCTATTTCGCGTGTGATGTTTCTAGGGGAAATTCCGCTATAACTTTCACGAGAAACTAGATTGTGTGCGTCTACAACAGAAATTGCGCCTGGGCTCATAGACTTATGTACGATTACTCCAGTAACTTATACACGAATCTTTATGGAAATCAGCATTGGAGTTCTAAAAGTAAACAATAAGTAGGCCTACAAGTTCATTGTATGGAAAAGTTTTCTACACAAATAGTTGAGTCACTATGACGTCGATTAATGTTATACAAACTGACTCGTGGTTCATAGACTCAAATGTACATTATTTAAGCCGTATGTTAGTAGGTAAAGTAATAAATATACATCTTAAAACAAATTTTACGCCCCGTTAAAAAATTAAAAAATGAATATTTGGAGAGGAGTCGACTCCTGTGACCTCCACCCCCACCCACAAATCCACCACTATATTGTGTCAAAGACAATAGTTTGAGATGTCAGAAATATACAACTATACAGGTAGAGATGTAAATGTTTCGTTACATTTAAAATTTAAATAACGGAAATTTGTATTAGATATACACCATACGAATACTACGTTAAACAGTTTATATGAAACACTTCACTTTTCTTATAAGTTTCTTTTATTGAGAAACTCCGTTCTTCTTTCTATCACTATTTAGTCCGTTTTTCATAATCTAAAGATCTGAGCGATATAGCAGGTTGTAGAGGGGGGGGGGGGAGTCAGTGCATCGATCAATGTATTTAGGCCAAGGTCAAGCAAGATAGTTTGCGATCCAACGCTCTCTGCTCTATCCTTAGTAAACTTTAGTTTCTATAATGTAAAATACAAACTACAACATTTGGATCTACTGAACAGTTAAATACTGTCTTGCTTTTTAAGTAATAGTATTATTGTAAGGCCTATCCGGACTCTTGTTTTTTCATTAGTAATAAATAACAGATTGTATCCTAATCGAAAAAAACATTCGAAACAACAAGAATTGAAAAAAATCTTATAAATAATAATTAATCACAAAATGTGTTGGTAAGCGCATAACTCAACAACGCCTGGACCAATTCGGATAATGCTTTTTGTAAAATGTCCATTGAAATTCGAGGAAGGTTTTTATGAAGAAAAAGTTAAGAAAGGTTATAGTATAGGAGCTAGCAACGTTTTCGAGAGAGAATTTCAGGTCAGCTGAAATTTTGATATGCTGTCTTTCTTGCTCTTTCGGTTGGAGTCCGGGCTATCTGGCTGGCGGTAGTGGTTGCGTTTATTAATGCGCATCTTACCTGCACAGGTAAAAATCCTGGAGCGCTTCGACAAATGGACAACATGGCGTCAGTCTAAAGTCACATGTTTGTTTTGTGTTTGTGTTATTTGTGATGTTTATTTATTAATTTCGCTACAATCGCCAGTGGTAAAATGAAACGTGTTTCTGTAAAGGACATAAAGATAAAATCATTCTTTTCGTGGTTGATAAACTGAAGAAGTGCCAGGAAGTTTTGAATATACGTTTAAAATATAAATTAAAGTACCGTGACATTGAACTGCCTACTGAAATAAATGAGGCAGGTGGTTGGAGAGAGACAGTTTGAAGTGCTTTTTTTTTAATTACAGAAACACATTTCATTTTACCACTGGCGATTGTAGTGAAATTAATAAATAAACATCACAAATAACACAAACACAAAACAAACATGTGACTTTAGACTCACGCCATGTTGTCCATTTGCCGAAGCGCTCCAGGATTTTTACCTGTGCAAGTAAGATGCGCATTAATAAACGCAATCACTACCGCCAGCCAGATAGCCTGGACTCCAACCGAAAGAGCAAGAAAGACAGCATATCAAAATTTCAGCTGACCTGAAATTCTTGTTTTAGAAACGTTGCTAGCTCCCGTACTATTACCTGGAATATTTTGGAATTCAGAAAAAATTGTAGTTTTTACGTTTCATAATTCAAATTAAACAGGCACTAAACAGCCGTTGACAGCTATAGTTCGAAAAACTTTCTGAAACATCTGTTTACATTTAAATTTTAACAATAATAAGTAAACAGTGCTTGATCGGTAGTGTAATGCAGATAGTAAATTAAACATTAATATATAAATTTTAGTCCAGATTGCGCCAGTGACGAATTAAAATAATCTAATGCATTAAATACTGTTATAAAACTAACCTTAATGAACAAAGTTATGAATGTTTTCACATAAGTTACTTTAAACTGGTGGGCTTCTTTGACATTATGATATTACATTTTAACAATGGCTTATGGAAAAACAGAGAAATACAAAATATGCCTCAACGATTCATTCTTTCCCTGGCTACAGTCCAAAAAACAAGTGTAACGCAAAACGTTAATAACGATTATTTTGGAATGTTGTATAATCTTAATAAGGAGTTTCCTCTTATACCGAAAGTACATAAGAAGTAGTTAGGACTTCCCTCTAGGTCGTAATAGGCTTTTCAGTCCTACTTAAGTGTGTATTTTCTTCGTCAGGACAAGGCAAACTCAACTATATCAACACGATTTTGACCAAAATAGATTTCCGAAAATAAATTTGAAATTTTGCACGCAACATTACGAAGCCTGTTATGACACGTAGTGTGGTGGGCGTACTTCTACCTTGGTGTTAGTTATTTAATCAAAATTGTCGATTATTTTATCTAAAACATTGAACTATAAAAAGAAATTCATGTCAATTACAGAAAGATAAAAAGCTTAAATGAGATAATGTGTATCGTCCTGTGACCAAAAATAAGGAATACATTGTTTACATTTTAACATTGTTCTTCTGGGTTAAAATGCAAGGTCGATCAGTCGGCTCATAAGACAAAGAATCTACGTACCAGTTTCAAAGCAACAAGAAACATGTTGAATAATGCTTTGGCAGAAACAGGCCATAAATGCGATACGTGCGGTGCAAAGGTTCAAATGGGTTACTTTTGAAAAGAATTATTCACGCATAAAAAACTGCTTGAAATAAAACTTTGACATATAAGTATTTAAGCAACTTATTTTTAGTATTACATGTTGAATCATATATCATATAATTTTGTGACAACCAGACACTGTTTAATGACTCAGCTTTGTGTACCAACTTAGATAATCAAAGACTATTTGATTGTCAAAACTGTTGACATTACCCTGCCTCTATTAGATACCTGTTCTTTTTTAAATACAAATGTAATGCCATAAGAGGTAGTGACATACACTTTTTATGTAACTAGAGGCAGGACAACTACGGAAGTGGGGCACACAGGATGGTACTGTTTGAACGTTTACCTTCCCAAGCAGGAGTTCTCTTTCTCAAAAAAAATACAAAATTTTGCTAAAAATGTCCCAATGCCGAAGGCATTTAAAGCTCGTCTGAAATCAACTTTAGTCGCAAACGCTTTTTACAGCATGGACGAGTTTTTCGCCTTCAACTGGGAGACCCTCAATTGGCATACTGTCTATGGACTAGAGTGGTACAATTCGAATACGTGTGAAAGAGACTTTTGTAGTAGAATGAATAAAAAATGTTAGCCTTCTAAATTTGACGATTCCGATACATTTCTTGTAAAACTGTTTTATGGAATAAAAGATTATTATTATACTTTAAAGGAATGAGAATTTTACAAAGTTCTCAGGTACCGGTACTTGCACTTACTACATATACAACTTAAAGGGTTCTATCTTTTTGGTTGGTCATTATAGGAAGGGTTACTTTGTACACTAAACATTACATCAATTATTTCTGGCAATGGTATGATATGGTAGCCTACTCGTGTTTTCTAAATCATCAAACTGTCTAGATTGTAGACATTAAACAACTCTCTATCACATGAATGCAAATCTGCTGAAATTTAACTTTCTTTTAGCAGACGAAATATTAAAATGGCTCCAGTTCACACCCTATTAGGCGGGTAAATCAATGCCGAGGCACCGCCTGGTCGACCCAGCTGTTGTTCTGACACCACCTGACCTCTCGTGGATCCATATCGGCTTCTGGCGAGTTTTACCCGATGTTGGCTGCCAATATATGGTTTATAGCTCGGTCGGTCGCTGGGTCTGGGCCGGCTGTGGGCTAAAATAGACCCGCCGGAATCTCCGGGCTCCGACACTGCATTTCTCTATCTGTTCCGAGCCTTTGGCGTTCTCTAGCCGTGAACAATAGAGCCAGAAAACACGGTCCATGAAGTTGCTTTTAAGTGCGATGAAACTGTTGATCTGTACTTGAATTGCACTTTTGGCACCAAAACATACATAAATATTTATAAGTTTTTGGTACCTGAACAGAAAAAATGTTATCTCATTTTTTTACATCCACACATTTAATTATATACTGTCACTTTAAACTTGGTTTAACACTACCGCCATGTGTTAGTACATTTACTAATTGGATTAAACTATACACAATCCGGTTAATCCTGGAGTCGTTTACGTTACACAAATAAACATTAAAAGTCGATTTATACATTGATAGTACCTAATTATTAGTTATTAGGTTAATACGATATAACTAACATTGTAGTTATTTAACTTTAAAAACAGTTATATATTAATGGTTATTCATATTTGTTTCGAACGAAAAATAATAGTTAGATGCTCAATTAAAAATAATCTTTATATCTTGTACGCCACGAAAATCTTTCGTAATGAGTACATTTATGTTGAGTTAAAAATTTGAAGACAAAACAACAGGACCAGCCCGTTTTTTAGTTATGCCAGCTCCACCCAGGGGAAAGAGCCTCGTCCTTAGATCTGCGAGGACATGTTATAGTCCTGGAGGCGAGGGATAATTTGCACGTTACAAGGACACCAATTTCGTGGTATTGGTATCAGTAACGGAATATCTATTACAATAAGATTAGAATAAAAAATATTCCTTTATTGATTCCATGCACTGCACTAATCTATTATTTTGTTCTGATATATTGTTATTGTGCTACAGAGTAATCAACAATGAACCGTATATAATCTAGGAGTCAAGAACCAAGTTTTATTAAATATATGTATTCTAACTTGAGCTTTTTAAGGAACAGAGGAATTTATCATTTCAAAGAAATGCATCGTTTGCAGTGCTAGTTTTTATGGAGCCCAATCGAGTTTGCTGATTTTCCGTCATATTGTTTTGCCATGATACTCACAATTTACTGTTGGCCTCTGGTCAGTTTTCAGTAGTTTATTGGTTAGAGCAGACCTGTTTTCTTTAGTTCGGTTTCAATAGCGTTTTGTTTTTATATTAAGTGCATGTTTTAAAGATTCTGTGCATGGCCGTATTTTTGCATTATTGCATTATTTTCAATTGATGCATGGACTTGAATCAATGCGCCCTGATTACAGCAGTAGTTCTTAGTCATATTATGATTGTTTTGTATTCTTAGATGTAGCCTTTCACAAATTGTAGTCTTGTTTTATTTTGTATCTCCACATGTATGCCTAGTTAAATTTATATTTATTTTTAGCGCATGGCCCGTTATACACGCTGATTTGTAATTCTTAGCCAGATCTGTTTTTTCTTAGATGTAATCTTCTACAAAACGTTGGCTAGTGTTTAGTTTCAATACCTGCATGAATGCTTAGTTTCATTTATATTTTTAGTACATTACCTGATAGACTTTTATTGGTGCACAGACTCTAATTATTGCACGCAGCAATTTTTGTTAGTTGAATGTTGTTTCCTCTGACGCAGCCTAATACAATTTGTAGAACAATTCGGCTGAACAAATCATTATTTGTTGTGATCCCTAACTTATGCGTGTTACAGTGTTCTAGTATGTTGATTTAGTGTACCCTATGCTGTAGTAATGTATTAGGTTAGTTATTCACCTGATGAAGATATAAGACTGCAGATCTCGAAACGTAGTGTTACTGATTTTTTAATCACTGAACGATCGCAAATGTCAGGGATAATCCTGTTTCAACCATACTATTGCTCTTAAAACACGTCACGTTAAAACATTCATTATTTTCTGCCATCTTGGCCAAGGAGTTTTGTGTATGAGGAGGTTTTCTAGTCTTGGCATTATAATAGACTCATGTGCCCTACATTATGTGTTTAAATCCTCTGCGAACAAATTAAGCCACAAGTTGAAACATAAAAAGTACTAAGCTCTTTCTAAACCTTTCCTATTATAGATGCTATATTATTGTGAATTTGTGGTATTTCAAATTTTAAATTACACACAAAGTACCTACACCGTAAACTGTATGTTCTTACTGTCTCTAACTGCTCATGCTTAACTGTATTTATAAAACAATACTGCTAAACTATCAACATATTATTTACTCGTAGTATGAAATAAATGCTGATTCAACCAGCTTTCTTTGTATATCAGTCTATGAGAAGATATTGTATCCCATGATGTTCCTACTTGAAACGTTGTGGTTGTGCGCTGTCTAGCAGCAAACAAAGGAAACAGCGGTTATACATGTATTACAGAATACTATTAAACACATATTATATGTACATGTATAATATGTAACATGTATTATAATATTCTGAAACGAATAAAAATACTCCTCAATTCAAATTAATGTAATTCATAATAATGAGTTATAATTTCCTTAAGGTTAAAATTGATTAAAACTGCGAACCAATTAATATTTAGTGTAGTAGCGCTGTCTATGCTTTAAAGAATATAACTAATTTTACCGAACAAAGATTCAAATCAATAATTCCGACATGGATTCAAGGTATATTCTCTGGAAAGTCTAATCTAGAAGATATCTTTACAACATAATTAAACAGGAGTCAATCTTATGAAATTATTATGCCAACACCATTAATATAAGAGTACATACGAGACATTCGAGCAAGTCGTGTGTGCCTCGGAGTCTCGCCTTTTTGGACTCGACTGGGTCGAACAAGAAAATTGTACAAGGCGTTCAAGGCAAACATTACTGATTTTTGGACAACCCTTTACTCTGTTGGACTCCGGCCACATGCTCAGAAAGCTTCCGCTGGAAAACAGACACAAAAGAGGTTTAAACCTGTTGTCAGACAACAGTTTTCTCCTGACGGTATCAGTAATTCCATTCGAACTGGACATAAAATCTAATATATGATTTAAAAGCATAATAGTAATGAAACAGTGTATCTCACGATGAATACATTAATACCTTTACATTTTTTTAAATATAGAGTTCAATTAATCTTTTTTTTTATTGGTGCACTATTCAATCTAAAATGCTTTTGGGCATTTACGTAATTTATTTATCGATCTATAGCGTATATTGGAGCTTTTTCCAATTTCAATTACATGTAGATATACTGATCTAGGTTTGGAGACTTCTTAGTACTGACTAAGAAGGCTCCGAACCTTTCCAATATAGTGGCTATATTATTATAAACTTATGGTATTTCAAATTTGAAATTATTTTACTTAAAAAGTCACTACTTTCACTTAATTAATCAAAAAGTGACTTTCCTAAGCTATAAATTTGCTGCGCTTTGAACTTTTGATCTCAAAATCAAGAGATTTTCCTTGGACCAAGAGGAACCTATGTCCCAAGTTTCAAGTCTCAGGAACACATCTACTAAGAGTTCTCGCACATACTCCTAGGATACTAAGAAGGGGTTTTCGGATATTTTCGCTATGCCCACTCAGTAGTTGTGAGTGTTCTTTCATATCTGTTAAATAAGTATAATAGAAGGATTGTATAAATAATGCCTTGAGGTATAAACTTTTTGAAAGAACGTCAAATAACATATAGGTTTTTATTGGAGTAGTAAAATAATTATAATCTGGTATCTTTATAATTATTTATTAGAAGTTATTGATTTAACACAATGGCTGCGATTGATTAGTTCCTAGCTATCAAGAGTTTCCTCTGGTAATTTGTATTACCGTTACCGTTGAAGAAAATCTATTAAATTAAAGTTGGAATATTTTACGTTTAAAATAAACCATTTTTAATAATTTTACATAATGTTCTATATCACCTAGAAATTAAAACATTCAATAAATCTATTGCTTGTTCACTGTGTCAGTACTCATTATTCATTGGTTTTATTCAAGCGAAGTCGTTTTAGTAGACTGCATCCATATAACCGTTTGAACCATTCACGACTAAATTTATTCGCGTCAAAAACTGAGACAAAATGATCTTGGGATTTTTAGTTTTAATTCACTATTTTGTAAAGAAGGTTATAATTTCTAATCTACCAAAAACCACATTTTTTGACTCTGTAATCTAGTTTGTATGTCTTTAACTGTTTTAAGAAAAGGCAAGAATTTAGGGACACCCAATAAATGTCAAGAGTTCGGAGTACTTTTGGGTTTAATTTTATTTATTTGTCGTTACTTTATAAGGGTTTTTAATTTTGCAACCTATTATAGATTAAATTATCTACGAATGTTACAAGTATATCCCTTCCTCTAGTAGCTAAACTACATATTATTATAAATTTTGCTAGTGTCGAGTTAACACCTTTAAATTCTCAAAAGGGTTCACTTTTGGCTGGTTTGTTTCCCAGTTGAACCTACATTGAGTACAAAAAAGCCGAAATGTCACTTGTATCTGGGTAACCTCATGGATGTCACTAACCGCAAAAGTTGGGATATTGGAGTAAAAGGTTGGATCGATAGGTTTGATCTAGAGTGGAGGATGACTGTTGGAGTGGGTGGGGCTCCGTTAGTGTTAAAATATATTGCTAGACTGGAAATGAGGGTGTAACTTCCCCTACCCGATTGGACTGGAAGAGGTTGGAACAGAGCAACCCTCCTCTTCTTTCAAGATGACATGACTGAGATACAGCTCACCATCCCTCTAAACATGTAATAAATTGCTACACGTACTATTTTTTTATCGTGTACGTTTTTGAACATTTATGTCCTATAGTGTAGTTTACTCTTTAATTTTCTCGATACCTTATTCACTTGGAGGTTAATAATAACTTTTATAAGTAGTCAAGCTGATCGTTTTTGAACTCACGGAGTAAAGGTGCTTCGGTAAGTTGAAGGAAACGAGCTTAAGGCATTAAACACTCCAATGCCTTATTTTTGTTAACAGAGTTATTGGAGATATATCACTTTACGTTATGATTTATATGCTTTTTATGATTAATAATCCAAACGCTTTTTTAGTTTTTTTAGTGTATATTTGTTATATTTAAATAAATTATGGAGTAGAAAAAGTTACAGTTCTTTTCGGAATAACCAATAAACATAGCAAAATAGTGATTTAAGTTTAAAATTTTTCTCGTGGGAAAAAATCAAGATGGCCGCCGGCAAAATAAAGTAAATTAGAAAAATAGACAACGGCAATTACATTGTGGCCTAGATGTAGAAAATAGCTTTATAATCTATTATCTAAAAGCTCTTTTAATAAAATGTTATCTCATTTTAGTAGCAGCCTGAATTGTGCGTATTTTGTAAACAAATGTAAGATTCAACATTTTGTCATAAACAAGAAAGTCTACATAACTGACTTAAAACGGCGTATTTAAATCCAGAAACTTGAAATAATTAGGAGCGTTATTTAAAGGCTTGAGTCTTTCCTCCACTAAAAACTTGTTTATCCTACAATATTTATGCACGGATTAACAATATAAACGTTCAGTGTAAGAAAAGAACGTACCGAGAGCAAATATTCTTATAATCTTAATATTTAAAGTCATGTTGAAGATGGAGCTTTTATTGGCTAATATTAACTTAATCACTGCATTCAGAACACAAACCAGTATTTAAAACTTTTACTGTATTTTTGTGAGGCCTTTCGATACCAAGGCTAACTTTGTCAGACCTGTGTGATGTGTCTGTTTAGTTTTTTGTTTGTAGTGATTAATATAAAGACATGATTATCTTTAAGAAATGCTAACCCTTAAAAAATTGTAAATTAGGTTGAATATAGCAGCACTTAACTATGAACACGTAAAATTCTTTATAGTCGGCTCGATAACCTTTTATTTTACAATAAGTTTTAAAAATGCTGAGTATTTCACTGCAATCTATTGTATGTTTTTTTTATTTCCCGATTTCAGATAATAGAAAAGAAGAGAATGTCCGGGTGAACCCCTTGTCCATCACTACACTAAAAATACCAAGGACCGGGCTGGCACCGCTCTCGCTCCTCCACTATTTCGAGCCATGTTTATCACCTCGCCTTCTCGGATATAAATACTTTTATTCTAGCGGTCAATGCCAACATCCAGGCACTTTGGAGCTTATATCACGTTTATTTACATTAATGAGCGTTCAACTCATTCCAAGTGGCCTTTGTTCCATTGTTTGGCTCGGTGGAGAGCGTGAACACTTCTCCAGGAGGCCAAATCTCAAGCCGATTCCCATATATCAAGTGCAGGAGTGCAGGCTGTGGAAAAATACAGATAACATGTACGTTTTCTTTCCGTTACTTCGTTAATACAGAGGGAAAGGTTGGTAGGGTTTTTAGAGAAGAGTGTATTGAATGCGTCGATAGACGGAGAGTGTGGCACTTCTCAAGGGAGGCCAAATCTCAAACCGATTCCCATTTATCAAGTGCAGGACTGGCTGTGGAAGAATATACGGAAAATGTACGTTTTCTTTCCATTACTTCGTTAAGGCAAAGGGAAAGGTTGCTAGGTTTCGTTAAAGAAGAGTGTATTGAATGCGTCGATAGACGGAGAGTGTGACACTTCTCAAGGGAGGCCAAATCTCAAGCCAATTCCCATTTATCAAGTGCAGGACTGGCCGTGGAAGAATATACAGAAAATGTACGTTTTCTTTCCATTACTTCGTTAAGGCAAAGGGAAAGGTTGCTAGGTTTCGTTAAAGAAGAGTGTATTGAATGCGTCGATAGACGGAGAGTGTGACACTTCTCAAGGGAGGCCAAATCTCAAGCCGATTCCCATTTATCAAGTGCAGGACTGGCTGTGGAAGAATATACAGAAAATGTACGTTTTCTTTCCATTACTTCGTTAAGACAGACGTAATTGTTGCTAGGTATTTTTTTAGAGAATAGTGTATTGAATGCATTGATAGACGGAAAGTGTAAACACATTTAAAAAAATCAAATGTCAAGTCGATCATCATTTCTCAATTCTAGGACTGACCGTTAAAAATATTGATACTATATACTCGTAGGTTCGGTTTCCATTTGTTCTAGAAAAGAGGTTATTAATGGAGACTTCTCTTCACAACTTTATAAAGAGAGTTTCCGCCCCTTTTAATCTTACTCTGTTAATATTCCAAAGACTATATATCTACATGTGGAACTTAATATACTCGTACATGTATTTAAAATGACGACTTTTAAAAAGTTGTTGTAATACAAAATCCTGTGTTGAAATTGGTTACAAGTTATTTAACCCATTCATTGCCAACTTTCGGAAACTCCACTGTATGGATCATAACAGTCTGCCATCGCCGGATGTGGTAAGATAGCTACTACATTTGTTATGTATTTTTGTTTAATGTACCATGAATGCTGGTAAGAGATTTGGAAAGACCTTATCCGGCAAGGAATATCCTTATGATAAGCGATTGTGACATTAGGTTCTTCCTGACAAATTTGATACCACAAAGAAGGGATCTTGTTTCCGATATTACAAACTTTGAATAGGACACTCAACTATGAATGACTTTTGGAACATCTTCCCAAAATTACACTTAGATTATTAGTTAATATCGTGAAATTATTGTGCACACCTCTTTCTGTGAGTTTACAGGCCAAAGGAAGTTTTTTGAAAGTCTTAAAATTGAATTAATAGAAGACTTAATGTGTATCAAACACAATAACATTATTAGGTAAGCTTCTAATCTATGTGTTGCATTCTTTGTTTTCATCGTTTTATTAAGATATGCCCGCAGTGTTTTGAACGGAATTTTTACTAAAAGAAACTGCTCCTACAAGTAAATGACACATTCAAGTTTTTTGTTTTGGCCGATCGGACCGAAACTCGTTCACTGCGCAAAAACTCGTATTTTAGACGCCTTTAATTGGATGTTTTTTTTAACATAAATTGGCACATACGTTAGAAATAATAAATTTCAATAAAGGGTAGTTTGTGAACGGCTTTTAAAACCGTGGCGCGAAAGCCGTTTTCTACACAACAACCTCTAAATTTTCTATCTATGGAATTTAACCAAAATGTCTATAGAATAAAGTTTCACCCAGTTGATCATCATCCTAAAGTGGAGCTCTGGGTCAAAGGTGATTTCCCACAACTACTGTACACTTTAGTCTAATACATTAATTTTATTCATGATAAGTATCGAATATATGTTCACTGAGGGTAGTTCATAAGTGGTATTGCAGCAAAAGTGGAATACTAGGGCCAATATCATTCCCTACACCAATGCTTGAAGTCCTTGAGATCCATGTAATTTAATCAAAATGTTGCTGTTTGCAATAGTTGAAATAAATAATACCAAGGATAGCTATCAGAGCTAAAAATCGTTTATGTCTTCTGCAAAACCATCTTGAATGTCTTAAATATGCATGACTTTGGACCAACATCTGACATAGGCGAATGTTGGACCAATTTGCAATAAGACATGTTTCAAGCAAGGTTAGTTCTACAGTGCTTCTGGGGCAAACGGGGTGCAATCAAAGCAACATTATACAGTCATCATTGACGTTTTATCAACCCATGGAATTTATCACAGAGTGGTATAAATATTTATTGAAATTAACACCGAGAAAAGTTGTAGAGCTGCTTATTGACAAAAGTTGGAACTCCGGGCTCACACATGTTTCCTCTTGCAATAATTAACCAGGAGAAGTTACAAATGTATACGGTTTAACCAACACTTGCATAATATCTTTAAAAATAAATGTCGAATAGGGAATATTTTTGAGCACTTTCGGAACCAGTGTGGTTTCCACAAAGTTTATCTGCTATAGCATGGATACAGCCATTTTGTAAGTAACGTGTGAATTCAATTATACATATGTATTAAATGAGGAGGAGGAGGCTCTACGATTATATGTTTTCATCAAAGCTCGATGTCTGGTGAATATTATTCATGAAACCAAAGACAATTAGATAGTCTCAATTTAATTGCAATTTCATGCGTTATTTTTAACTGATTTTAGGTGGTTTTGTTGTAGGAAATGTAAGCTATTTAATAATACACGAGTTTTTCTGCAAAAGTGTAACTGAGGCAAACGCTTAAGGCATTTGTATTTATCTATTTATCATTAGCTTGGAGCTTGAAGAGGTGAGGAATTCCGGTTGGAAGTTATCATATAACAAAAGTCTGTGGACGAAGGTCAGAGAATATTACTATATTGATACTGTTACATGTTACTGTTTCTGTTACACAATATATTATATTGTTACTGTTATACAATACTGTTACTCTATGCTGGAAGCTTTTATGGAGTGGGGAACTCTTAAGTGGTCGAAAGTCTTCTAGTGGTTAGAATTACGCATAGCTTGGAGAAAGCTCATAATCATGCATCATTGTATTTACATCTTTCAACTTGGTTCAAAAATGTATGCCTCATCGAAATATGTCCAAAATAATATAAAAATTCAGAAAATAAAATCAAATAGATTATTACCTTCAAGTGTCTTCACTTCTTGACATTTGGCATTAAAAAGTGTGAGCTTTTTAGCAATTCGTTTAATAAAAACGTTTCATATTATGGGGTAGTTTTACAATAACGAAATTCTTTCATGTATATAAATTGCTTTCAACGAGTTTCAAGAGCTTTAAAATAAAATATAATTATGTTTTACATTCCCTTGCTTGGTTGTGATCAAGAGACCTAGCATTGGAGATGCCGATAGATTCCTCCTACACCATGAATTCTTTTGTTCAGAAACAATATACCGGAAATATAAGACAAAACAGAAACTTTGGGTTGAAAACAAAAGACCTTTCTCCGGAAACTTGGAGCGAAGAAAGGTTTGGGGCTAAGGAAGCCGGTAGCCTTAAGGTCCCAGTATTTATCATGTAACAGTCAATGAGAATACATTTATCATCCAAAGCTAAAATCTGTCATCATCTGAAACTTTGAGGTGTGTTGTGGTTATAACTATTATAAATAAATTACAGTTAAACATGTTATATTAAGTAAAGTACCGGGTGTCCCACGAAGAGATTTAAACGTTTGATTTTATATTACTTGCCCATTTATGCACTGAACATTTTCAAACTGCACACAATTAATAAAGTAGGTTTTAAAAATATTCTGTGAAAATTAAATATAACAATTGTAGAAACAAAATGGTGACATATTGAAAATTTTACCATTTTGCTTCCTATAAAAATTCATTTCTGTAATTACCTGATTTGATTACTGCGTTACAGTTTTAATGAACAGCTTTTTAATACCGCTCATTGTTAAAAACTGCTAGTGCCATAAAAACCTAACCTCCATTACAGTTTTACTGATATTGAAGTTCGAGAAATGGCTTTTAATGTTGAACAAAAAGTGAAGAGTTGTGCGTGGGCTATTGCGTGTGACAACATTACAGAAGCAATTAGACAATTTCAGGTCGCCTATCTGGGTAAGTAATATAAAGTCAAACGTTGAAACCTCTCCGTGGGACACTCTGTATAACAAAAATAAAAAATACTCTACATTTTAAATTTAATTCATGAAAATGAGATAATTATTAAAAAATTCGAATGGTAATGGATTATAACTGTAAAAAAAGATTTATCATGGTGGCTCTATCCACAAATCGCCGCAAAATTTTATCTCACGAAAATTCTGTCACATAATCATTACATTGATGTAAGTTATATTCTCTATTACACAAAGGTTCGGGTTAGGTACATCTGTAACCACTAGATGCACGGGTTAAAAACTGAAAGGGTAAAAATTACACTGTTGATAACCTGAGAAGAAAATGGAGGGGGAGGGGATATTTAGCTAATCAAAGTCCATTCCATTACTAGGTTCGGCCTTGAACGCCTCTTTTTGTAACAAAAGGGTAATATATAAAATTATGGGTTTCGTATAAAGTTCGGAGCAGAATTCAAGTAATTAATGAGAATCAATTTATTCTATTAGCACGATCAAGACTAAATGAGTTGTTTTATATATTTATAAATTTTTATACAAACATTAAACAAAGCTTGAAATGAAGTTCATTGTATTCTGTTTAAATTATGAATATTAATTGGTTTGTAAGATGTTAACTATAACATCATTATTAAGGATATTGTATGAAGTTATACAAGTATAAATAATAACAATAGTGTATCATTCTCAAAATATAATCAAACCAATTAAATGGTGCATACTTGAATGACCAATCAAGATGTTATTCAGATCTTACAAAATGTATATTTATTTATTATTAAAATAGTTGTGCATTTTAAGCTACTTATTAGAGATATATACTTACGTTGTGTGTGTGTTTATAATACTTAGTATACAATTAATTAGTGTAAGTTGCATTAATGATCTCAACATTGGATTGTTCAGTTCGTGTTTTGTGCAGACTCCGCCGTTATCACTCGTGAGCAGACTGTTGCTCGATGAATATAATTAGTCAGGTTAAAAATAGCAACTCTCTCTGCACTCTAAATAGTGCTTATCTTTTAAACGCAGGTAGCCTATCTGAGGTTCAAACACGAGATAGTATCTACTGTACAGGCTTATCTGAACTATTTTACTCGTACGATCACTGTACGACGTAATTTAGAGATCAAATCACTGTCGATCGTCGGATAGGTTATCCCCCCTCCACACCTCTCACCGCTCCCCCCTCAACCGGGTGGTTCCTGCTTGTATGTAATATCTATCAGTTCTATAATTGGCATTCCTGAAATAAATCTGAATTTTTCACTTACCTCAGCTCCTTGTAGCCGTAGTATAAATACCAGAGAGCGAACATAGCGGCCCACTGTGTCCGTGTGGCTCGACCGCACTGAGTTTCGCTTCACTCACTCACTCACTGACTCACCGTTCTACCTGACCTCACCACTTCACTGACTCATACCCTATATTACGTCAAAACCACATAAAAATTCATGTAGTTATCAGAAATGCAGCGGAGATGAGCCTGTTGTGTGCGGTGTGGCGCAAGCGTGCTTGTGAGATTTATTTAGGTGCTGGCAGTGAGAGCCAGGGGCAGGACGCTCGGCTGGCGACGCCGCCTCATTCATACGCCCCTACACCGACCACCACCCCCAGGATCGATCCTGATCCTGCCACCTACTGCCCTACTTCCTCCTGGCTTTGCCCACGAGGTTGACCGGGAGTCACTAACCCGTTGGCTTACTGACGGCAAACTTTTACTGGTACTCGTATATTGAAACTGAACCAATGACCGTAGTAAGAAACAAGTGTTTTAAATTTCATTACTGTAATTAATTGTTATTATTATGATTTTTACTGCTAATGCTATGTAAAACTTAATTTATTCAATGATTTCTGAATTTTTTATCACCAAACACCAATATTACTCTGAAACCAAAAATTTAGAACGTTTTATTTTATACTAATTATTTTTCAAAATTTAATGTACAGTTTAAGCAGAACCGACTGGTACACCCGGCATTGGGAATACATTTTTCAGTCGATACTTTTTTCCGGTTTTTTGTAAATCCACACCAAACCACTCAAACTTTTCTATATGTTAGTTAGTATACATTCCAATATTTAATTGCTCCCTCATGCATTTATGATCAGATACCGTAGAATTGTACGTTATAGACACTATCTTAGGGGGTGTTTTTCTTTAGTCGCCATCAGTGCGGAGCAGAACCGAATTTACTGATGGACGAAGGAATTACTAGATAAGATAAGAAAAGTTAAACGACCTCTATTCTTGTAAAATAAGGTAAATCATAGATTCCGAGAATATAAAACCCCATTAATAACGATTACGATATAACGGTTCGACTCCGCTAGGCTTGGCGTGGACTAACGAAACAGACCCACTCTTTCATTTAGTTGGCATTTGACGGAATAAAAATGTAAGGGACTCATCACCACAGGCTAGTCTAAGGCTAGTTGCTAAAAATCGACCCCTAGGATCTCCCCCTCTTCTAGCAGGAGTGCATTCATTTTATTTTTAAACGATTTTATTTTTGCGTCAACCCTTACTTCAGGAAGCATGCATTCAATAGCTTCGCCCCATGAGGTAGCGTATATGAGATGTTCCGGAAGAATTCAGTATTATGTGCAAGAATTTTGTTGGTATTCCAATTTCTCAATCTATACCCATGATACGAAGTCTCTTTCGTAGGGATAGTAATTTTTTCGGGGAAATAAAATACTATTGGAACGGAATGCAGGAAATTTAATATCCAAAAACAATTATTTGTTGTCTATAAGTAATTCAAATAATTACTATTATGCCTTCTTTGATTAAACTGATTAAATCAAAGCTCAATTGTTTATTTTACTTTTGAATTTCACTGAAACAGTTTCGAACGGTTGTATATGACCTTTGGATTTTACAAAATTCTAAAATTTTTAATTTTTAAATGTTATACCTTCAGTTCTGTGTACTGCGTTTTTTTAATGAATATATCGTTTTTATAAACTATTGTGTCAACAACAGTTTTAACTGATCTATTCATTAAACAGTAACCATTTGGTAACCACCAATTTAAAATTAATTACTGTATAAGAATAAATATAATAAAGTGGCCTACATAGAACCTTTTGAGTTAAGAACAACACAATGCACTATAAAATTTATTTGATGAGCATAATAAAGTTGTGTTTATGTTTTACTTAGAGCATTGTAACTCAAAATCTGATTAAATTTGGCTAGTAGAACTAAAAAATCTATCTGTAACGTTTGGTTAGATGGTGGATACGACCAAAGCTACAATTTTTACTGCTCTATACCACGCCTTAGTCAAATCCACTAAAAACATGACAATGTCATGTTGTATGTGTATTGTGTAACAGTTGTATGTCATACAACAATATTACTCTCGGTAACTTATGTGTATATCGATTTATACGTATTTTAATGTACTTAAATAACTACTCACAAATCAGTTAAGTTTAGACGCTCCTGTTTGAAAGTCACAACAAGCTAAATGACGGCTTTGACTTTTTTCAACCAAACTGCAACGTTAAACATTCATAACTCAAAATACAAAACTTGTGATTCGATTAAGGCCAAATTTGTATGCAAGATAATGTACATGTGTGTTGTTTCTGTGTATGTATTTTTTTAAATTGTTATAATTTTGTGAAAAAACTTATTATAAATTACCATTTTAACTTTTATTCTTGACCAGTTCAAAAGGTTCAGGATTCGTTACGTTATGGCGCTCTAAAAGTCACTATCGTAGCGCATAATTTTGGAAACAACTATTAAGACATTTAATATGTTTTCAACACAGATGTAATTAAACATGTTTATTTTAGTTTGCCGATGCCGGCGCCTGCTAGTTTTGACGTGCAAACCGCTAGACTGCACAGAAACTCCATATGCATATAAATAAATAAGGTCTTTATTTAGCAAGCCATACTTCATCAGTACAAAGTCTGGTTTTCATGTAATCCCAGTATATATTGGAAGCAACGTTAATAACGTTATCACCGTCAAAACCTCTGAAATTTCTATATGAAATAAACGCTTCTTAAAATTTGGATTTTTTTCAGATGGCACGTCACAGTAAATCAGTAATTGGTCAGTCATCCGTCTACCACTGTGAGTAAAAATGTATCAACCATTCCTACTTCAGGATAATAGGTCCTGTCTACAATTATTAAATCAGCAAGAGAGTATATGAATTTTCTGTAACACGTGTAGCCCACAAGTGGGATTTAATGATCTACTAATTGATGAACATTTCTTCGAGATATTTTACATCTGCCATCTTTGGGTTCAGAAGATTCACATTTAAATCATGATTTAAATCATCTGTTGACTCATTGAGAAAGCGTGGTTTAACAAACTCAAGGTCGAATATGGAACATCTGGAGGTCTGTGTGCATTTCAGATAAGTAGCTTCAAACTTTTAAGATTAACCACACCACCGATGTATTACGGTGTATGTAATACGGTAATCAACATTTTGAAAACAAAGAAGAACAAATTTAACTTATCTTTTGATATAGATCACTATATCCCCACCACCATCTTTCGAACCAATGGGTCTATCACAATGATAAAGCGAATAGCACACCAAAAACATGAGAGGGGGTCTCCGATTGACTTCAAAGCCCGTATTCAATTATCTAATATTTACTTGCGCTATTCTACAACTATTGGTAGAGTCTTTGTGCCGTTTCCCGACAAGTTACAACCCAAAGACAAGGAAACTGAATCATAAGTTTGTGACAACTAAGAGCTGGGACGTACAACTCTTGGCTCAGCAATTATTTTCAATTAGTGAAAAATAAGATCTTCAAAACTCCCTTCCGACTCAAGTGTATCCCATCACGCGATTGATGATATATATCATTGAACTACAGCACGAATGTCAAGGAACTCAACATTGAAATTATGACACATCAACATCAGCTGCTCGTTGAAACAAAAGAGGGCTATTCTTCCTTGTTAGAACATTAATTACAATTATGATCGAATTTAGGAATTCTTGTTTTGCTAATCGTCATGTAAAACTGTTAAAATGTATCAGGGATGTGGGAATAAAATATCTTAATGTTAATTATAAGCAAGTTTCGTTAAGATAGAAAACGTGACAAAATAGAGAAAATGTACGATAGTTCGTAGCTTTCAAGGGGTGCTGTTGAGTGAGTACGTATGGTATATGCTAGTGTGCCAAGATGTAAGAAGGATCTAAAAACAGTTTAAATTATTATTCAATAGCTTATTCAGCAGTAAGGAGACATTTGGAGAAATTAAGGAGTCCTCGAGTTGAGTTAAGGTGAAGATGGCTATTCAGTACAAATTTCAAAAACTAATATACTCGTATGTAATGGTCATTTCATTAGACTTTGTTGTACATACGAGTGTAACAGTTACGCCAAAATCACTGCATAACCATTATGATCACTGAAGCAATCTTATCTCTTGAGCTTAGGCTAAGAAGTCATGAGTTTGAAGGCCATAGTGCAGTGCAGCGCTTACAGCTCTGTATTTTATTTGCTAACTTTTATGCACGGCGGTATGTTATCCTTATCTTAATACACGATAAAAGTTATGTTTATTTGTTTCCTTTATGACATTTATAATATTTAATTAACAACAGGCTGTACACCAAGTATAATATGGTCCTCGTAAAGGTTTTAAGCCACACGGGTTTGAGAACAACCGTGGCTCTTGAATAACCACGGTGTGAGGTACAAACTAACTGAAAACAACACGTTTTGTAAATAAAAAAAGATCGTGAATAGTTTAATAACCGTACGTGGGTTGTATTATTGCTGCACATCCAATTATAATTTCATTTCTTACAAATTTAAATTAAATATTTGTTCTTATTAGTATGACGGCCCTTATTCTTTTTTTTAATGTGATAACTCAATTAAATGAAATTAGTTCAAGATTCGTTTATTATTTTAGTTTTATTTCAATGTAACACTCGATTTGTATGGAGCGCACATTTAGGTGATAACTAATTCGTTTCAATCTTAATGGATTGAAGTCCCCTCCTGGCTGGGTTAACTGTCCAGTAAGAGGCTACTGTTTGACATTTTTGCTGGCAACATTAAAGGGAACAAAGTAGAAAAGATATAATACTGTGACAATACGGTTTTCTGCACCGAGCGCCGTGTGCTCTGGAGCGCCGAAATCATAAATATTCCTGTCGAGCAAAATGACAAGGTTATCTACTATTTGCAAGTTTCATATAGTAGCTAGTGTCAGATTGGTCAGCCAGGCACTAGGCTCATGAATATACACCAAATATAGTTCTTTCATTTTTTAACATAAATAGGTAAAATTACGTATTGGGTATTCTTTATTTTCTTTATTTTTCAGCAGATTAGAGTGTTGCCTTATTTGCTGTATGTTTCAAGGTTAAAAATGTTATTTGTTACGACTCTTTACATTTTTAAGAGAAGCGAGTGAAAATCGTTTATTTTTATTCGTAAGCAGCAGAGATTTTGTTGGGAAAAAGGAGAGGGGACTTACAAATTAAATAAATAAAGCTTTTATGTATATCGTAAATATCAATACAGCCATATAAAACTGTTTTATCAGTCTGCATTTCTTAATCATTACAAAATATAATTAAAATATAGCTACTAATACAAAAAACATTTTTTGACATAGTCATTTGACAAACATCAAAGTTTTCCTTTTCACACCGCGTCGAAACATCGACTACAGTGCCTCGCTAAGAAGTACTATGTTCAGTCAATGTTTTGACGTGATGTGAACCGGATTTCTACCTGACTCCGGAAAACTCCCACAGATTTTATATCATATTAATCCACTAGGAATATACATATAGTTGATTCGGAAATCTTCGTTATGCGATTCTTTAATAAACCGGGATGTGATACACAAATTTATTAAGAACTCTGCGCTTTCTGATTATCGAATTCCACGCCAAATACTCGTGAACGACGAAGATACAATCAAATTAGCTACATCACTATCATTTTACGTTTCAAATAAAGTTGACATCACAACCAGTTATTCCGATACCATGTCTTCGTAATGTGCTAACCACTTACAAGTAAGAACTACAACTCACTACCTGAGTATTCACAACACACAGGTCGTCTCCTCCTTTGTAGAACACATCAGGTTTACGATTTTCCTATTCAGTAGCTAACTGCCTTTGTACTAACATCCAGCAAACATCTGATAAAATCTCCGCAACCGTCACTAATACCGTAAAGCTTTGTAGTTCGCATTCTTATAGGAATGCCGTTAATTCGAATGATACAAACTAAGTGTAATCCTGACCTGCAATTCTAAGAGAAGTGTAGTTTTGCACTCTCCCTGAGTTCAAAATCTTCCACTAAACTGTGGATTACTCTGACCCACCACATATCCTGCAGGTTATTACATTAAATATAATAATAAATATACCGTACACTTTTTCTACATTGTCCCCAGTAAAGGCATTCATCAAGCGACTAAACGATCGCTTTTCAACCAGTATGAAACGGCAAATTACTGTGACGACCGTAAATGACGACATACTCGAGTTTTGCAACCTGCCAAGCATCAACACAGGGTTGGAAGCAAAAGAAGGATACCAGTATATCGTCAAGTACTGCAGCGTGGGAAAAAGGCAGTAGCCACATATTTGGACAACAGTACCAATCGCTAAACCAACCAGAGCGATCCAACTGATTACAATGTTCTAATTTTACTTTGCCAAGTTCGACACCGATTTAAACGAGGACGGAGCACAATTTTTGCATGTACCTCTGAAGCTTTATGGGATTCTCTGTTATCCAATCTATATAAAAGTTAAAGTGTTAAACAAAATTTATCGTTCACGCATAGATCTTGATGTCCATGCTGAGGTAACGCTATTCTGCAGAGGCAGACGTCTGGAGAATAAAAGTATCTTCTCCTAACGTGAGTAGGATCTTGGTCTAATTAAGTTTTCAACCCGTGACGATAAACAAGACAACACACTTGGCCGAATTAAAAACAAATGCATTGTATTGCCGCCGCCACTGCCAGCTCCATTTGATTAAGAGTCTTTGTAGGCCTTCGCTTATTAAAACAATGACAAGATCGTCAACCCGCAAAACCTTACACACCTAAAGAGTAACCTTCCGGCCTCCTACATGCCACTTCAAACTTGTCAAACTTAACTTGTAGAGCATCGTGAAATACTTTCAAAACACTTCCAGCTTCACTGAAACTTTAGCAATGAAAAAGTCACACTTTAAGACATCTTAGAGACATCTAAGAAAGCAACGTGAAGCCAACGCAATTACAATCTCTTTAGGCAAGACTGTGCCATATGTGTACAGTGCTTCGTTCAGTAGTCGCCCGAACATCGTTCGCTAGCGCTAGTTGAATATGTTCACTTCTTGAAGGTGTAGAAGCAAACACTTACAAAGTTCCTGACTACCACTGAAGGCGTGCTGATTGGTTGAGCAAAAGCTAAAATATATCTTCCAGCACAGTTGGAAAAAAGGTAGTTTTCTGGTGTAGCTGTTACCTCAAAATATCAAAACGAAGATTTGTTCATAGTTTTGTAGGTTAACAAGATTAACGATATAACGATTCTAATGGCTGGTATATTTATTAATAAATAATAAAGTTAACTATAACAAAAATTTAGAAACTCGACCATCTTTCAGGATAAAAATCTTAGCCAATATGTAAGGTTAGTCTCTAAAAACTTGCTTAGTTTTGGTGCACCTATATATACAGGGTGATTCAAAACTAAACGGCAATCTCTCGGGAGCTTATTCTATAGCTAAAAACAAGTAAAAAAGTTCATATAACCATATGCCCGGAAACGCTTCGTTAGCGAGTTACGCCTAGCGAAAGATTTCGCCCGGATTTCAGAACCCTTGGTGAAGTCAGGCCGTATAAAAAATGGTAAAGGTAGTTACAAAGATACAAATACGATTGTTTTTTATGTTTTTATATCTGACAAATTTATTAAAATTCGTCCCAGAGCTGTAAATGCAATACTACTAAACATTAGTTAATATTTTATGCAGATAAGAATATGCATTTTTGTGCGTCTGTTTTATTTTTAAGTAAAGCTAAATTTCAATACCTATTATTAATTTTTTTCCTAAGTAATTCACATGAATCTTTTCAGAATTAAATGTTCTACAAATCTGTTTAAGAAAAAAATGACCTTTATTTAACATTTATGGAAGTTAAACACAAAAATGTGTTATTTCTTTGCACCAATTCTTGTGTTTTACGTAAGATATCTCTGAAAGTATTGCATTTACAGCTCTGGGACGAATTTTAATAAATTTGTCAGATATAAAAACATAAAAAACAATCGTATTTGTATCTTTGTAACTACCTTTACCATTTTTATACGGCCTGACTTCACCAAGGGTTCTGAAATCCGGGCGAAATCTTTCGCTAGGCGTAACTCGCTAACGAAGCGTTTCCGGGCATATGGTTATATGAACTTTTTTACTTGTTTTTAGCTATAGAATAAGCTCTCGAGAGATTGCCGTTTAGTTTTGAATCACCCTGTATATATATATATATATATATATATATATATATATATATATATATATATATATTTATTTATATGATTGAAATATTGTTACTTGTAATGATTTGAAGTTATATTGTACACTTCTCTAAACTTTGTACGTCCTTACGAGATATCACCAACAAACAAGTGACAAACACATTGTTTACAATTACCTGAGACTCTTTATTTGAAATTTGTTATCGTGCTTGGTAAGAGCCTAGAGAACCACATAAGACCGTGAACAAGTCTCTCCCCGACAGCGGCGCGTTTCACTGTGGAATTTTACCATCGTTACATGTTAAAAAAATATATTTTGTAAAACATTCCTGTGGCAATAATCCGGACTCCATTGTTCTTTTATTACTTCAGAATACTAAAATACCTTTTCTTTTCCATCTACACTTACTGAGATAGATCCATTAATTTCCGAACTTTAAACAGCCACCATAAATATGTATAAACTTGCTTGAAATTGCTGATTTTTTAAAACAAATACTTAATTTTAATGTACGTTGGGGCATACCCAAGTATTTATTTGGCTGTCGAATGAGATTCTTTGGCGAGACACATTGTCCCACTGCAGCTGTACAACAACAAAGTCTGGCCTACATAGTATCATTTCAATCCCAATGGTACCATCCATTCCAAAGTTTTCGATCAGAGTCCTAATGGCACAGTATACTCGATCATTATGTTTTTACTATATCTTTCAAGTAAAATCAGAACAAATCTGAACATTTTAAAATTTTAAGTTGTTGTTTTGGCCAATTGTATAAGAGTACCTACCAAAGAGAAAATGAACTCTTGTTGTAGTAAAAATGGGACTGAAAGGGTAAAAGAAGAACAAGAGAAGAAAATTCTATTGGCGCGCAGGCTTTATTGGAACGTGTGGAAACTTTTCATATAAGCCGACAGATCGAAAATATTTCTACAAAACACTTTCTAGAATCTCTCCTCAAGGACACATAACGACTTATGGAATATTTCATACAAACCAGAAGCTGAAGGCAAGGTTCATTAATCCTCCAATAAAAGATACTTATCTGCCAAAATAAGGCACATAAATCCCCCTCCCTTTCCAGATTAAAGCAACGCTCTACTAACCATAAAATAATTATATATGAAAAATTCCTATATTCAAAGCTAATTCAATAGAGTGAGCTGAGTAAACATTATAAAACACAATGTACAAGGCCTCAGCTAACTACTTTCGGAGAGATATAGTTTAGAAGACTTTTTCAGCCAAGAAATAAAAACATACTGATTAGAGCCATTAATTACATAACTAAGAATCATGATGAAATGAAACTGGAAGAAGTGCTAAAGGGTCACAAAATAAATAAAGTTTTACTTCTTTCCACAGTATACAGAATAACTTGATAAAGGCAACACCACAACATTCCTTTTCCTCGCCTTTAATAAGGCATACGATTGTATTGATCACATAAAATCGCTAACACTAAATTGGAGGCTTGTGGTATCTCAGGCACTTCTGTAAGTTGATTTAGCATTTAATGACGATGCTCGACATACACAGAAAATGATGATTCACTCTGTAAGATCCTGAACGTGGTGCAATCCTCAGTCCGATATTCTTTACCCTTTTCACTAAATTTCCTTCCGTGCCTCTTGCATACATATATACATTTGATACAGTTCTTTCCGTTAGTGATAGATCTCCTTTAGTTAGTCCAGAATCTCTTGATATTTCACTACCTATGTTGCACAGTACAGTATTATTCTGTCTTGTTCTGCCAAATGTAACCAAGGCAATACAATAACACATAGGTGGAAGAAATTATGAAGTAGGACCTTAACCACACACACCAAAACAAAGGCAGTATCAAAGTATTAAGAAACTATCATTAATACATGTCTCACAAGGTAGGACTACGTCACATCATGTATCGAGTAACAAGATTCGCTGGGAATGCATGAAAATATTCAAGTCTATAACTCATTTCATTCTTTAGATAAAACAGAGACTCTCGTACATAAAAAGGGGTTACATCTCACCGGCAGACAAAAGAGACATTATGTCTTACTACTGAGTGATGGGCTTCAAACACTCTTCACCAAATCCCATGAATGGATATGCACCATTATAGAACTCGGTGTTACTTATTTAGAAATACAGCTTCATACAAAAACTACTAAAAGTAGTTGGTTCTCAAGATATGCGGATAGACAGACAGACTGACAGAAGAATTAAATATTTCCAGACCCTAATGCTCCGACTTTCAAAGCCAGCATCAAAAGTGCACAATTCGAAAATATAACTATTGCCGATGGAAAAACCACCTTAAGCCGTCATATAAAGCTACAAGCAGACCAATATTCAAGGCTACGTCCACCGAAATTATGGTAACCATGTCGGTTGGATTTGTCTTGTGCTGGTTGTGTTGTGGACTCTAGTATGCTCCATCATCATAATTTCAATTTGAATTTTCCAGACGCCGATTAGACTATCAATTTATGTCTCGCACATTTACTCATTTATTGTTCTGTTAACTTGTGCGCATTTCAACGTGCATAACTACATACAGAGATTAAAAACAAAATAAAGAATCTTCGGTTGACATCACATAGTCTGAACAGTAGAAAGACTTTGCTGAACTAAATCTACTGATTATTTAGAACAAAGTGATTGCCATAATTATTTATTGCCAAATGATTATTTAAGAAATCAATACCTGGCTCGTGAAATGTTTGCGCCATCCACGGATAGTTCAAACTATTGGAAAAAACAACATATAACAGAGCGATAGCCAATGTTCTCGCCACGCCACTCAAGTTGGTGGTGACGTCTCTAAATGGCTGTAGGACTCCATTCATATTTAAGGAGACTCGATTTGGTGCTTTCATGGCGGTCTTACACAAAGCCATACCTAAGAGATTCCTAAAGTATGCTCTGCAAAAAATATAGATTTAGAAACTGTCTTATTTAAGAGCACCAATCGCTTTTCCCTCGCTGCTAATCATCCTTTGGGATAATTTTATTAAAACGGTTTGCTCATCTCATCATGGTTATACCATTGATGGGATTTATTCATAGTCAACTAACACATAACCGCGGATTCGCCTGCAATTGCTATGCAACATTCAGTGTATTTGATTGAATATCTCCCACGATTTCAGTAAGACTATTTTAGATCAACTTAGAGGAACTCCAAAGTCGAAGTTCATAGCCATCTTAGTGAAAGTGCTTGTGATGTAATATTTTTGGGATCTTAGATATTTTTAAATGCAATTAGTCATATATCATTAGACTTAGTGATCATAGGTACCCATTTTCAAAGTCCATGATAAAATGGACCAGAAGTTAAGCAAAATTGCTAGTAAATTATTGTATTGTTATTATAAAATTGGAGTTTGCCCAAAGAATATATATATATATATATATATATATATATATATATATATATATATATATTTATTTATTTATTTATTGCATTTAGTGCTTCGTGTATTGCTTTGTGCTACTACTTGCTATAATCAGATTCACTGCGCTAGCTTATTTCCTCGATTTTTAGTCACGGAGCGAATGGTTTGTTTAATAATACTAGTGCCCAATCATTCCGTATTTTTTTTTTCTTCAGCTACTGTAAATATACCGCCTCACAATGTCTAAGGAAGTCAAATTCAATACGGTACAATACATGTGCACATTCACAATTTTGTTCATTAAGGAAATCTGGAATAAATTGGTTTACCTTGCCGCCACGATATTGAAATAAGAGTTCTTGTTACTTTTGTTATGTTTTCACTCTATAAATATAAACAAATTTTAAAACTAGGTGGTAAATTAATGAAACATATAGTCTTGCAGTCATAATAATATAATATTTATACAGAACGGTCGATTACATTTAATTAGTTCTTTCAATTAATATTTTGCAACTTTAGATACCACAATAGGATTTTTAACTGCTTTAGAGACCAGGGAGCGTACGTAGCCAGGAAGGATTTTTGAACTAAGATTAGCCCTATGTTCATCCTAGGAACCCTAAAAATGTCCATGTAAAATGTATACAATCGGTTGAATAGTTCATGCGTGAAAGGAAAACAAACAAACAAAGGCACTTTCGCATTTACAATATTATTAGGATTAGGATTTTTACTGCAATCGTTCGTTCTTTCAATTCTGGAGAAACCCGGACGATTAATATTCTCTTGAATTCTTACATATTCATTTAATCGGATTGACAGCTTTAGCCCGATCAACTATGCATGGAATGTACTCTAAAAATGTATAAAAACAGATTTTATTATATTAACCTCATTGATCTGTTTAATAATTATTGGAACTTAACCTACTGTAATTATAACTTATAAGGATGTATAACTATGGGGAAAGATACATTTCTCTTTGATGCAACTCATAACAGTCAGCTATGGCTTGATACCCGGCGTCTTTTTCTTTATACTCTATGGCTAACGTGTACTTCCTTCTTCCCTTGCAGCTGCAGCTGCAGTAGATGATTAGCAGACAAGTTGCTGGCTGTGGCTGATGTTGACAATTTTATTGACATTGAATTTGATTATAGGAATGATAACGTTGTCTCATTAGGGTTAGAACTACGAATCGTCTTGATTGTTCTTGATAGAGTATCCAGTGTACAAAATTAAATTTTAGTCGTCAGTAAGTAGTCAATATGTTAAATTAAATATTGAATTAATTAATATAGTAAGGCCTAGTATGTTGTTTTCATTACAGGGTATCATTTGTATCTTATGTAATCAGGTTTTTGTTTGTAATTTTGTGCTTCCGCATTCTTTTCATAATCAATAATTCTTTGTGTTTGTGCAACACATATTATCTATAAAGGTAATTAGGTTCAGTAGCCTTATAAAATGTAGCTCAATAACCTTTACCTTTGGCTTCTTGACATTAACTAGTAACAATTGATTCACAGGAACAATATTTTAGAGTGAAGCTTTATATTGAACTTTGTACTTTGAATACATTCAGGGCAGAGGATTTGATATTTATGTAACAGTTTATAATATGAAAAATTTATACCTAATTTTTTTACCTATTTCAATATTAAATCACTTGCTGAACACAAATGTCTAACAGTCTTTTTTTTAATTGAAAAATCACCTAAAATACAGAAAGAACTAAATTATTAAACAATTAAACAAATCTCAAAATTTTAATTGAGTTTGATTAACTTTAGCATTTTTAATACGAATATTAGTTTAGTTTGTTTAAACAATTGCTAGTTTTTATATTATAACAACTATGATTGAGCATCATAGTAAACTACGATTACTTTAGTCAGTCTGAATGGTATTTCGGGTAGGGTCCAATAAGCGGACTCGGTTTTTTATATCGAAATTGGCAAACGATATTACTTAATCATAACCATCGATATAATCAATCGATACTGATGAATTATTTTTAACAACTTAAATAATCTATATGAACAGCTGTAAACACTTTCAAATAATACAATTAAGGTAATATTTTAAATTTCACGTAACATTGTGTATTAAAATGGCCGTCAATCTTAGGAAGCTTCACGAAATTGCTTTAAAAGACGATAAAATATGTTTTTTTTATGGCTTCAGGATGTTGGGTTAGTACCTAAGAATCCATTATGTGATATTTGTGGAAAGGTAACAAATGTAACTGTCAGAGGAGCTAACATGGTCGTCTTCAGATGCAAAAAAAGAAGGTAATGGTGGACACAACTTTAGTAAAAACGTTTTCGTTCTGTTTCATTTAGTTAAAGTTATGAGTTTCCCTGATTTTGGTTATGTTCATTTATTATTTGTTATCATTAAATTCACATTTTAATTTAAACATATGATTGTTATTACTTTTATATCGATTGATAGTCTATGATTCGATATGCGAATATTAGGTATCGATGATTATATTCTTCGATATAAAAAACCGGGTCCGCTTATTGGACCGTACCCGGTATTTCTGCAGGTCTGATGCCGTCAAAAATATATTCATTAATTAAAATGTTATAGTTTGTTTGATCGCAACTAAAATAGTACATGATTTTCAATATATTTATAATACCGGGTAGGGTACCTACAATAAGAAGACCCGGTTTTTTGTATAAAAATTGGCAAACGATATTACTTAATCATAATCATTGATTATAATCAATCGATACTAATTAATTATTTTGAACAATTAACTGAAATAATCTATATCAACCGCTGTAAACACTTTCAAATAATTACATTTAAGTAACATTTGATTATTAAAAATGGCAGTCAATTTTAATAAACTACACGACATTGCTTTGAAAGATGATAAGAAATGTTTTTCGTGGCTTCTACATGTAAGACTCGTACCGAAAAACCGATTATGTGAAATTTGTGGGAAAGAAACAAATCTAACTGTGAGAGGAGCAAATATGGTCGTCTTCAGTTTTCCTAATTTCGGTTATAATAATTTGTTTGATTACCGATAATATTAAATTCACATTTTAATTTACAACATATGTTTGTTATTGCGGACTATAGATACTTTTATATCGATTGATAGTCTAGGATTTTAAATGTGAATATTAGGTATCGAAGATTACATTCTTCGATATAAAAAACCGGGTCCGCTTATCGTACCCTACCCATAATACCAAATTTAGAATGTTTAAAACAAGTCTTCTAAAATGTGTTTTTGATATGTCGTGTTTGTTGTGACTTTCTTGCAGTGAAACACTATTTGATTTCCACCTATAATTCTAGTTTTCATCTCCTTACTACAATCTGGACACTTCGGATTTACTGCATGTTCATCGCCATTAGTTTTGCTGGTGTCACTAGGCTACTCACTACATAAATGAAATAAAAACAGCTGGCAATTACGTCATTAGCCTGTTCAGTATGTAAATGAAATAAAAACAGGCAGTGATTAATTATGAATATCTATAAGTAAAATGTTGTATTCGATAGTATCGATATTTATAATCCATTTTATTATATTGATGGTCCCTTATTATACTGCAGCCACCCTAACATCAACATTGATGGCCGAAGGTATTAGTAATTACAGAGTGAACTTTTTAATAACATAATTGAGATGATTACCAATACTGAAATACGGGATAATTTAAAATATCAAATGAAGCTAACATTGTAATCCTCTGCTTCTGTATACTACTTGTTATTACGCAATTTAAGTAGGTAAATACGTTCATACAAAAAATATGTAAATACATATAGATAAAAAAAAGATAACCTGTACAAGTGCTGACATGATCTGGGCTTGAATTTAGGTACCATCTTTGGGTTGTTTGTATTTTTATACCAAGAAATGCAGATTGGTATTAAAGCCTGCTTTGAAGGTCGGGGGTATTTATATTTCTGATTGGTACTTTCCCAACCACAGATCATGTGCTAGATTGTCCAATGAATAAAATAGTGTAGTATTTTTTTTTTACTTTTTGCATTATAAGGAGGTTTCAAAATGATTAAACTATTACACTTTTGTTTTTGGTGAAAATGTGTTTAATAAATTTCACACTTCAAGTTATTGAATTTTGCTTTGAATATCATAAATTTCTTACTTTGTCCGAGAACCATTTGAATTTTATAAAATATGTTAACAATACTTAAACATATAAAACCGCAAGAAAATGATTTGATTCATCGCTCCCAAATTTTGTTAAATGTTTTCTTTTTACAATATCCATGTAATTTTGAAAATAGTGAAATCAAACTCCATAAAACATTGTAACATTAGGCACTAATTGTATTATTTTATCAAGAATGAAACTTTATACAAATTTTAATGGGAATATACTAGTGACAATGTCACTGCTATTACAAGCAGTGGAACCATTACAAATTGGACGTAATTTTGTAGAGGTTTTGTTATTTGTATGTTATGAAGTGATTTATTCCTATCACTTCAATTTTACTAATTTGAATGTTAATTAATATTAATATAAATTAGTTTTGTTTGCCATCAAATAATTTCATTTCATATTATCGTATGATGTATTGCTCATGGTAATTCAACTTAAATAAAAGTATTATATTTCTATAGATATGGTTCGTGCCTGGTATATGGATGATTCTGATGAAGATCAGAGATTGGAGCACCATACAAATCCTCCAAGATTCTTGGAACTAGACACGCTAAATCAAGACACTGGTGTTGAGTACTTTAAGGTGAGGTATTTCATTAAACTTGGTTGTTTATAACTCCTTATAGATTGATAAAAACCAGTAGAGTTGAGCTAGTCATTCTGTTTTAGAACTCTGGATTTTTTGTGTACACTGCTCTAGAATTTTAGATCCATGTTTCTCAAAGCACTCATCTAAAGATCACAGTGATGGCAGAATCGAGTTTAAAAAAATTGATTCTTTTGAACACGATTTCCCCATTATTATGGTCTTGTATCTCATCACTAGAAGATAATAAATTATTTTTGAGTTCGACCTTGAGCCAAGTCTAAATTTTTCCAAGTTTCTCAACCCTTATGAGGCGGAGAGACGCTTTCCTAAGACAGATCCAACAAATCATTGATATTGTACTGGAAGGAGTAACAGATTACCTCCAGTCCCAAGCATCCAGTCCCTACTTTCTGTGTACTGTACTTGCCATGGATTGCATCTTGGCAGTCAAACTTTGTCATTAATATGCAAGTCCTCAAATTTTTCTATCCTTTTTTCCCTTTATTTTTAATTTGAGCAATATAATTGTAGAGAGATCTGAAAGTTTCACAAAATCCTTTTACATAATCTTTTGATTAGTTTATCTGCACTTAATTATCCAGTTTAAAGAGTAATTAATTACATTTGTTAGGGTGGATAAACAGGTGAATACTTTCTCAAATCACTTTAAAAACTGTTTATTAATTAGCAGTTCATTATTTTAAATTAAAGAGGACCTAAAATAACAATCCCTGTACTTGTTATGTACCATTTAAATTTCATTCCCAAAAACTAACACAACTTTTTTGTACATTTTTTCTCAAGAAAAGGTTTTTTTCTTTCAAATAAAATAAATTAAATTATAGTTAACTTCTTGTTTCAAAAATAAAATTTAACTTTCTTATTAAACTTAAATAAAATAAAATCTATAATTTAATTCAAAATAATATATACTTTTCTCTATTATAACTAAGGTCAAATAAAACTGAACTAAAAACTTCCAGAAAAATTCTTCTTACCACTTGTGTCACAACCTGTTACTATTGGTACATACAAAATTCAAACTGTAATTTAACCACGTTTCACCCAAAAATATTTATTAAAAACTTTTATCTTCTGATATATAAAAATTTTTCTGACTGTTTTATACTAAATGGTAATAAAAAGTAACTTTGAAATAATATTTAAATTGAACACTTTACTTGAACAATATTTGCAATGACATGTACTCTCTTGAAAACTTGCGTTAATTATTAATTGAATTCAAATCTTCTTATTTCCCTTTTATATCAAAATTATACAATATCTCTGTAAAAGAAAGCTAACATTAGTTGACAACAAAACTCTCTTATCTGAAAATCTTAATTCGACTATACAAGAGCTACTTACGCAAAATCCCGCACAGACTTGGAGGGTAAAAATAAAAACGCAAACCACTAACAAATAACCGCAAATGATACTCAAAAAGACGTAGAGAAGCTCGTGTCATAGGTTTTTATACTGACCCCTTCCACTAATCAGCTAACTATTACCAACACCTTTGATTGGCCTCCAACTATCCAATCACAAGGTCGGAGAGAACAAAAGCCAATTCTCATTGTAAACCCGTGGTAATTCTAAGCAATATATGGGTCAACCTCGATTTTTCTCATATTACAATATAATGTTCCAATAGTCAATTAGAAAAGGAAATGACTAGAATTTCTTGCCGGAAAGCAGTTATAGGGAGCAGGCAACTCATATTACATTATAATGTTCCAATAGTCAATTAGAAAAGGAAAATGACTAGAATTTCTTGCTGGAAAGCAGTTATAGGGAGCAGGCAACTGCGAGAATTACCTATTAGTGATCAGGGGCACTGACGTGATCTGGGCTTCAAATTTGGAACTACTCGAGTTAATTTTTTTTTCTAAAAGAGCAAGCAGCGCGAAGCGCTGCGCAGCGGGCAAGCATCGTGCGTGATCTTCGTCTATACTGAATTGATTCAGGCCAAAGGAATGACACAGATTACTTTACCAGATTTTTACGGAGATTTTGTATTGGGCGGATTATATTGGTTTACTTTGCTTTCCAGCATGTAATTATGTGTTTAAAATTGTTTTACATACATTACCTACATTATATTGTAATATGTAATAACAATTTATCAAAAATTTTTAATAAAAAAAAGGATCACGCACGATGCCTGCCCGCTGCGCAGCGCTTCGCGCTGCTTGCTCTTTTAGAAAAAAAAATTAACTCGAGTAGTTCCAAATTTGAAGCCCAGATCACGTCAGTGCCCCTGATCACTAATAGGTAACTCTAAGCAATATATGACCGTCTGGCAGTTGCCTGCTCCCTATAAACTGCTTTCCGGCAAGAAATTCTAGTAATTTCCTTCTCTAATTGACTATTGGAACAATATATTGTAATATGAGAAAAATCGAGGTTGACCCATATATTGCTTAGAATTACCAAACCCGTTAACAAAGTATACTACCAGAAAAACCTGCTGTCTTACTGTATCATCCATCCTACATCCGCAGACCCTTTCTTGAGAAATTACATAACATACATTTTGTCATCACTAAGTCAAAGTCAATTCTAAATTGACTAATTGAATTCTAAAATATTTTCGCCTATAATTTCTCGTATCAATATATTTAGTAAATTAAATTTAAATTGCCTATGTAGCAAATGCTACAATAATAATATCCCGTATATCCCAATCTAGTTGTCTATTGACTTCTAGTTGGATATTTTGGCTTTGAACCGTATGAAGCTTCTACCTTTTCACCTCCGTTTCGTTGGTTCTTTGTGTGTACAAGTTCCAATAAGATATAGTATGTCAGTACTAGTTTATACTACTTTATGTATCTGACCAAGTTAAAAAAAAGAATTCTTTGACAATGAAAGTGAGTCGTTTTGAAACTTTGCATTGCTCTGACACTCTTTGGTTGTAGGGAAATAATTAAAAGTTAGAAGTTGAAATCATGGAATTAGGAAGTTTAGAATTGTAAATTTTTTTGAAAAGTGTTATTATTATTCAATAAATACAGTGTGGGCAACTAAATCTCTTGTCTTATAAAAGCCTTAGTAGACTTACAATGTATTTAATCATAATGGTATGTTACTTGTATTCTATAAAGAGACAAATTGGTATAGTAAATAAATAATTAATTGTGTATTTTTATAAAATGGAACTTCTATACTTTTCACCATATAGCTCATTAACATTGATGCACTGGTCTTGATGGTTAACTAGTTTTCTTATACCAGTTAGACAGGAGTCATGTTCAAGTGTGTTAGTCTCACTTGTCTCAAATTTATTATTTTTGGCAGCCTCATTCTTAGACTTGTTTGACAACTTCTTTGCCACACCTCCTGTAGTGTGGGGCTAACAAGTGAAAATAAAATTGTGCCAAATTAACATTTAAAGCACTGGAGAAAATTCTATCTGGGTTTAATTAACACTCATTCAGAAACTTTTTTTAAATTCCGTTTTTGCCAAAGTTAAATTAATTTTCTGTTTCTTGGAAGAGGAAATACCAAGCAGATAACGTTTTAACTTCTGGTACTGTCAACAACATTTAACACGTACATACGCTGTATGGATATAGCACATGTCATGCCACATATTGTCAGACGAAACAGCGATAAAAGAATAGCACTGGTGTTGATTGTTTTTTTGGCACAGGGTGATTTTGGACATTTGTTTCCCAAAAGTCATAAGTGTACAAACAACCCCCAAAGTGTGTGTTGTTTTTGTGTTTCCTTTTATACATTTAGGCACTTATGTGAATAATAATGTGTACACAATAAGACAATACATATATTTCTGTATGTCCCGTTTAGCGGAATTACGATGGTATGGACACATCCTCGTACGCCACGCTTTAAGGATATGAGCTATAATTGAATGAGGCAATACCTCCCAGCCTATTTTCAAAATTGTCTCTTGTGTTAATTGACCAATATAAGAGTGTACCATCATGCTTGAGATTCAGATATCTCCTCAGAATAGAGAATAATAATAATATTTGTACACAACATAGCCATGGTGGGAAGGGTGGATTTAATGTGAATGTTGAATTTAGTTCCAGTTTACCCTCTTTATGCAGTGTCTGGAATCTGTTGTTGTTACAGACTTGACTCCTGGAATCTGGGACCATGTTTGATTGAATAAATTGAAAAAAAGGCACAAAGAAGAAGCTAAAATTGAACAATTTACATCTTTGTGACATTAGAGACATTTAGATTACAAAATATTAAATGTTATGTAATCTTGGTGAATTGGCATTCTCATTGCCTCATCAGGTGCACAATTGAGTGCACTACAATGTTACCAGGACGATCTCTAAGCACAGTGGAGCAACCGATGTAAATTGTTCGTTTTGAGCTTCTTCCTCATCAACTTGTTTTCGATCTCTTCAGACAAATATGGCTCCAGATTCCAGGAGTCAAGTCTGTAACAGTATGAGATTCCAGACACTGCATTAAAATTAAGGTGAGCTGGAGCTAAATTCAACATGCTCAATAGTATCTTTTTGTAATATTAATATATTACAATCATTGACAAAGTCCAAGTACAGCAGTTTGCACAGAAACATGCTGAGACAAAATATAGTCTATGGTGATTAATTAACTTAATATACTAATACTCAATAAACTAAAACCTAAATATTAAAAGTTAAAATGTTATATGGAGATAGTGTTCACTATTTTGTTACATTTCATTTCTATAACTATTTCCATGTTTAGTAATCCTATGTTGCTTGTTTTGTTAACCCTATAAAACCGAATTTCTCATGCTCACCTTGTACTCTAATTTAAATTATTTGTTTATTGTTTGTGGTTTTTTAAATTCAAAGTACCAAAACTTAATATTAGAATGATGTACTAAGAAAACCATAGTTGGTATAATTAATTTGTTTGTTTTGTATTTAAAAATTAGTAATTTTTCTTATGTAACCAACTTAAGTTTCAAATGATAAAATTATGCTTTTTAAGTCAACTTCATTTACTGGTTTAAATTTAAAGGTAGTTGAAATTTGGTTTGAGTGCTGAAATTCAATATTGCTTTCATGGTTGGTGGAGGAAATGCTCGGAAGTATTAAGCTATCAACTGCTTCAACAAAAAAATTATTAAAAATATTAGCAACCAAGATTGGATCTGTCAATATTTTACCGTCCACTGCAAGTGATATGTTTGATATTGAAAGCTTCTGTTTACCGACTTCATAATTAATTAAATTCCAAGTAGTTTTAACTTTATTAGGCGCTTTAGAAATTTTACGATCATAATAACTCTTCTTTTGCAAGGCAATAGACTGGTTCAACTCTTTTTTCATATTTTTAATGGTTGATTTAATATTATTATTTTTAGTAATTCTAAATTCATGCTCTAATTTAACTATTTCTTTTCTCCTACATTTCAGCTCTTCAGATGCCCATTTATTACTTTCCATTAATTTCTTAGAGGTAAATACTTTAGGAAAGTTTACATCAAAGTAGTAACAAAACAAATTGCTAAAAACATCATACTTGTGAATTACAGATGCCTGGAAAACTTCACACCAGTTTAACTGAGACAATTGTCTTAAAAACACATTATAATTATTAGCTGTGAATTTTCTAGTTAATTTTCTTAAAACCAGATTCTTTTGATTTGTTATTCCAAAAATTTCCAGCAACTGTGCATCATGATCAGACAATTGAGTTATAATTCCATATGTATTTAAATACTCTTTTTTTATGTTAGTTATGAAGTTATCTATTGCTGTTTGTGACTTATTTGAAGTTCTTGTTGGAAAATCTACAGTGTAAATCATATTATAAACCCTAAGAATATTAACAAACTGTTTATATATGGAACTATCCACATTTAGAACATTTATATTTAGATCACCAGTTATAATTACATTTTCATACTTGTTATTTAATATCTCCAATAATAACTCAAACTTAGCCAAAAAGGAGTCCTCATAACAATGTTTAGGGCTCCTGTAAATACAAGCAAGTGTGAATGAATAATTATCTATTTTAATCTCCGAAACACAACATTCAAATTCTTTTTCAATTAATAATGACTGGATTGCCGGTAAATTGACACTTTTTGAAGTCAAATTTCTGTGTACTAGAATGACAACACCACCTCCAGTGCTTAAGCATCTTGCAAAATGAGAGGATTTAAAGTAGTTTGGTATATTTAAAAGGAAGTATTGCTATTTATTTCATAATGAAAATTAATAAATTAGTACTTGAGATTAAATTTTTTATTACAGTGTTTTACAAAGCTATAAATAAAAGTACAGAAAATAAATGGTTCATTTAATTCCAAAATAATTGTTTCAGATTGGAGATGAATCTGGTTTGGATGGGACACTTTTGAATCAAATTAAAAAAGAGCGGAATTATGCTTTTGAAGATGAGATTACTTGTTCCAGGGAGTGTCTCGCTGATTATGATAACAAGGTAATGCAGAAGTCTGTTTATAAAGTTAAGCTCTGATAAGTTTACTGACAAGTCTGTGCTGTGTTGGTTAATTAACACAAATTTTACTCCATGGTTTGTAATGTGAAAGTTGTTTATATTACTTTATGTAAAGATTGCATAACATAGATAGAGGGTATTTCTGTTAAAAACACTAATATATATTTTCAAGAACTTCTCCTATTTCACTATTGTGGCGATTCAAAAGTAAAGCTATTTTAAGAGCTCTTTGTAACCATTAAGTTTAGCATATTCCATTAATTTAAAATTTAATAATTTGAGGAGGTAGTTGGAGAATAGCACATCCTAGGCTGACACGTCACTATGTGGACTGCTTTTCTTCTTATTCAGAGTGTCATATTTTTCATGTCCCTTTCTACCAATCGATTAAGAATGATCTCTGTGTTAGCCTATTGACATAAGGATCTGTGTGCCAGTTATTGGTAGTTTTGCTACATCTACAGACAATAATAGCAGGGAAATTTTCCTTGTACATGGAAATAGCATTAACTCAGATTAGGTTGGTGAAGATGACATGTGGAAGATGGTTGCTTCAAGGAAGACTACCAATGCCATAGTTCAATGATGTAGGTATCTGCAGCTTCCTGTGTGACGTCGATCTGTGTGCCAGTTATTGGTAGTTTTGCTACATCTACAGACAATAATAGCAGGGAAATTTTCCTTGTACATGGAAATAGCATTAACTCAGATTAGGTTGGTGAAGATGACATGTGGAAGATGGTTGCTTCAAGGAAGACTACCAATGCCATAGTTCAATGATGTAGGTATCTGCAGCTTCCTGTGTGACGTCCACTACAAAAATTACTCCAGTGGAGATTTGGATTACTGCTTCAATGAGTGCCCTATAATGAGCAACACATAAAATATAATGAATTGCATGAAGCATGGTGCGGAAGCTAATTGAGATGCTGATTAAGCCCGTACATGCAGATTTTCAGCTGTGCTGTTAACCTCTTTGCCTGGTTTATTTAAAAATTGGAAATACTGATAATGTTTAGTTTTACAGTTTACAAGCAAGATGTTACAAAAATGTATGATGTAAGTATGTCTGTAGATTTACTAGAAGTGGCGTGATTAATTTTCTTATTGGATGGGCAATGTGACCATTTTGTAATAGTTACATGCTGTGAATAAAGTGTAACTTAGAATTTGATAAATGTGAACTCAATAATCAAATTACTTCATTTCTACTACAAAAATAAGAGCCAAAATACTGCAATAGACAATCACAAAACACACATTGAACAGTGTTTAGTGTAGTCAAAACTTACCATGTGGTTTTATAATAGTTTCAATAACTTGCTTTAATTGAAGCCAACATTGCTGGAGTCACCATTTAATCAGTGTACAGGTATTAGGCACTAAGTAGCTGGTCAGCACATGTTAACTCAGACGTTGAAAGAAACAAGTTATCATCCTTAGTGATCATTTGTAACTGTAATCAACTAGACGACATTAAACATTGGGATATAAAGAATGGGAGGATCTTAGTAAGCAAAGACATTCTTGAGAACACTATATCATCTGTTGTAACACTGACATACATGATGATACTAGTATAATATTTAAAGCATGCCACTTTCTTCCCAGTTTTTAGATTTTTCTACTGGTGGATATAGCATTTATAAATTTAACACATTTCTTCGATTATGTTGTATTATTAAAAACAAAATATTAAGAAATGGTACTTTTCACTAAAACTTATAAAATATAATTTGATTTCCTTAATGTTTTGGTGTGAGGGAATGTTTTTTTGTACTACAATGTATAAATGACCATTTTTTCTTTAAAATATGTATAACACATATCTTTAATAAAATAAACATACATGTATATATTTGTACATATTACAGTAGTTGTATAAGCACTTTCCAAATGTGCGCATAAAATTGTGAGCACAGTACCTAGAGATCTAGAGTCTAAAGTTAACGCTTGAAATGACACATGCTGCATACTTACGTACTTTATTACTGCCTTTCAAAAAAAAATATCCAATTTCAGTAAAACTCATATAAGTTGGAAGAAAAGTCAAAACTTTTTATATACAAAATTTACATTACATAAATAATTAACTTTGAATCCTCAAAAACGCAAGCACAGAATACATTTTAAGTCATATTTCTGATATCAGCATATAATTACGAAGGAAACAGGATTTTTCCGGACATTTGCCATCATTCAGTGATACAAAAAATCAGTAACTATGTTTCGAGATCTGCAATCTGATCTCTTCTTCAGGTAAATAACTAACATAACACTTAATTAGAATCTAGGTTAAAATAAACCAATCATACCAGAGTGTTGTAACACACATAAGTCAGGAATCACAACCACTAAAACACAACAATAATCATTAAAACTGAAGTACAGAATACATGTCACAATATATATTTTTATATCACTGAATGATGGCAAACGTCCGGAAAAATCCTGTTTCTTCACAATCCTTCCTTCGTCAAAAACAAATTTCAAACAAAGGATATAATTATGGATAGCTATTTTTTTTTAAATGCTGTATTTTAGAATAGCACATTTGATTTTGAAAGCAAAGTATACAAAGACTAAGAAAGTGAAAAATTCTATTCCAGCTAAAAATATTCTACAAAGAGCACTTGCATACTGATGAAGAAATTCGGCTGGTAGTGGAAGGGTCAGGTTATTTCGATGTCAGAGACCAGGAGGACCGATGGATTCGCATCGAGGTTGTTCCTGGAGATTTGTTGATCATTCCTGCCGGCATATACCATCGCTTCACATTAGATGCCAAGGTTAGCCAATTCTGCATTAGAATAAAGTCAATCTTCATAAATTTCCATTATTATAGTAAGAATTAAGTGAATAATATCTTCATTTCAAGTCCATATTCATTTTCTAATAGTTTCTTAGAAGATAAAGAACCACTAATAGTGTAAGAATGAGAATTTTTTTAATGTATGTGTATAATGAACAGCTCAAAAGTCTGTTGGAGGTGGAGCCGAGTCTGCAGGCAACGTGTTATTAACCAGTCAATAAACATCAATCATTCCTACTAAATCGTTTACAAGCTTTGACGACTCGTGACCAATATAATTTATTATTGGTTTGAGCAAAATAGACCTGTAAATGTGCAGATGTAGACCAAAACACTTTGGCAGTTCTACTGTAGCGTTTCCTCTAGCGTGGTGGTTGAGACTGCAGGTCTTCTATATGGAACACAAGGGTTCAAACCATGGGGGAGATCATACAGTTTATAGTAACATTTAATAAAATAATTACAAAATGCACTATGAAGCTGAAATAGTGAACACCAAGTTCTTAAAAAAGTTAAAAATGTAATCATTTAGAAAAATGTTTAACTTGTAATACATCATAAACTAAGTTAATATGTATGTTGTAGAGTTTTGGAGATCTTATCTTACATTTTTTTCAATGAGAAGGATTATTTTGAATTACTAAGAAAAATAAATATATTTGTTTTGATTGTATTACATCAAAATTTTTATGATTGTTTATAAAATAATATTAAAGATTCTATGAATATATACAGGCATGCCACAACGCTTTGATACGATTTGTTTATTTTAACCTAGTTTGTAATTATGTATTAGGTTAGTTCTTTACCTGAAGAAAAGATCAGATTGCAGATCTCGAAACGTAGTGTTACTGATTTCTTGTTTCACTGAACGATGACAAATTTCCGGAAAAATCCTGTTTCCTTCAATGATTTTACTGTTTGAAATGACCTTGAGTTTTGTTTGGTTATATAGTTTTGTAAGATATCATTTTAAGTATCCATATGCCTTAAAGATAAGTATACTTTTCCTTTTTGTAAAAGAACATTTTAGTTTTAAAATACTTCTGAATTTCTTAGAAATTACTGGATGATGTTGAGAAAATAGACAGAGATATATATGTGTGTACTTCCACACACACCATAAAATAAAATATCTTATAAAACTGTACAACCAAAAGTATTACTCTATTACTTAATTAAGATGGTAGCCATTACAGCTTCTTAGTTTTTTTATAAAAAGTTTTGTTGATGATTTCTCACTATTATGGTTTTGTTCTCAGAATTATATAAGGGCAAAGAGGTTCTTTGTTGGAGAGCCGGTCTGGACACCTTACAACCGCCCTGCTGATGATATGGATTGCCGTAAAGAGTACCAACAATGGATCAAATCCAAAAAATCTCAACAATCCACTCATATGCCACAAGTGTCAAGCTAACATCATCAATGAAGATCAATAACTTTGTTTTATTGTTATAAAAACTGATGTAATATTAATTGCTGCCCTAAACTGTCTTCCACTTTAACTCGTAAATATATAATTATTTTGTGAAAAAGATATTTTTGTTACAAATTCCTTAACTCTTAAAGGGCTATGAATCATGATAACAATGCATTATAGCCTGCCAAAGTGCTAGAGTGACGATCGCGATTCATTGGGGACAATTGTTATGGCGCCATTATTAGAAAATCAATTTATATTTTTAGCATATAAATTATACCAAATGGAAAAAAGAATTGTTTTACATATATAACTAAAAAAATTTTCAATCTTGCAAGATCATTGGACACACAGCTACAGTAAGAAAAACCATGTATAAATAGTGTATCAACATTTTTTTACATTTTTATTTGGAAGCAATTACGTAATGTATAGTAAAAAATTTCAATTTTTAAAATATGTGTTCATGGACAAACACAAAAGACCACGTGTGACAGAAATTATGATAAGGTAGTTCTTTCTTTATATAAAGACATATGATTTCATATTTTAATCAATATTTATATTTTTACAAATTAAAAAATACTTGCTGTACCTATAGTAAATTATAGTATTGAAAGAACAGACTTTTTTAACCTATTTTGAAATTTTACAAGTCATAATGACAATCAATGAAAACAAAAACTAAAAGAACAACAATTTATTATTCGAAAATGAGATGTGATTCGTGTGTCTAGGCCTATTTGCAGGCCTAGGCAATTTGATGACAGGAAATATGACTCATCGGGTATTTTTTTATTCATTATGAAAGAAGGAAAGTATTAGGAACATATAATGAAGATTTTTTGTTCCCTTATTAGGAAAACTCATCCAAAAATAGTGGGCTGCGATAATACTGAAGTACCTATGCGATGATTTTGTCGTCATGATGTAGCGGATGAGTATCGTGTTGTGTAACTGCCATCTCGTTGTTTATGTGCCAATAACCAAGCATTTGAATAAATACAAACTAAAATATTAACTTATACAGTATTTTACGATATTTCTTTATAAAAGTAATGTATGATTTCAGTTGTGTCCAAGCAAAAAATGTGAGTTTTCAGTGTAAATATAATCGGGCTATTTTGGTTTGTACAAAGTTCCTGACACTGATACAAAAGAAATGTAAGCACGTGATTTGTTTCTACATTTATTAATCATATTTATTTGTGTTATCTTGATGTATTGTGAAAACTACACTATTACTATGTAACTTTTCAACTCTGACAAATGAAGTACAATTTATAAAATGTAGGTAGAGGGCAGCATTTTGTTTTAAACATTATAATGCCTTGTTTAAACACTCCAATAATTAAAAAAGTTTATCTCTTTGTATTTTTATTAACATGTGTTTTAATTTAGGTCTAAATTGTTTGTATTATTACTTTACTTTTATTTCAGTTATGTGGGTCTGATGTGTTCATTAACCCTCCAGCTGGTATGAAACGAATTTTCGTCGCCAAAGGCCTGTCCGATTTGGCAAGGACGAATATTCATCGCCAAAGTAGACATGTACAGTTATTGAAATTTTAGGCAATTAAGGTTATATAAATGATTTTTATTTGATATATTCTGGAAGAGCATTAACTATAGTACCGATTTACTCAATTATTGTCTTCTTTGTTTACCGGAAAACATCGTTCTTTATGGACAGCTGACGTGAACATAGTACGGGTCAACCACATTGTTGTGAAACTGTAAACAAGTGCCAGGTTTTGTGTTTGAGGTTACGAATCCAATAGTATTTGTGGAAATGGTATTTTATAGTGTTATTGTTGTTATTATTGTTTTTTTAGCTTTCTTAGGTTATAGTTTTAGTTGTTCAGTATGGTTGAAAACTTTAGAGACCGATCAAATGATCTTAGAGAGCTTATTTACATATATACGTATTGTACATATGTAAATAAGGTAAGATTAAAATTTATTATTTTATTTTACTTTTGTTTTATCTGTCACACTTATATAAGTATAAATGCTCTCATGAGACTATGTTTACCCAAGAACAATAATATTTATTAATTTAAAAATCTACGTATTTTTGAAAATAAGTAAATACGCGTGCTTTTTCATACAAAGCCCTGTAAACACATACGTTTTGAGGTAAAAGTTACAATAATTATATATTTTTGGAATCAGGACAAAATTTTGAATAAGTTATTTATTATTTACAGTTTTCATGTAAAGCTTATTGCTAAGCAGTTACACAACGGAATATTTACAAAAATAATGTCCAAAAAATATTTTTCTTACATTTTGTAAAAAAAACTAAAATATGTTTCCATGGAAATAATAAGATATTGTTATTATAATGCCCTCCATATAGTTGTGAATACATTGACGTATAATATTTTATATTTGGACTAACAGTTATGAAATGTGATACATTATAAGAAACGTCTGTGAGGGTGTTAAAATAGAGCCGCCAGTACAGAGTGACACCATTGCCAGTTCTAGGGTTAAACACGAAAGGCCTCACAAAAATAACATTTCTTAATTATTGGAATGTTTGTTCATAAATAAAGCATTTGATTCCAATAAGAAGCTGGTAGAATGTATATAATGCCATGTTTGTTTTTATTGTAGAATCATATATTATACATGAATTTTATTTAGAATTTCATGGCCTTTATCATGATATAAAGGAAAAAATCTTTAAAATACTGTATACACTCAAATTAGGTTCAAACTTAACTTTTGAGGTTCAAATTTAACTTTTTATAAAAAATTAAACTCTTTTTGTAAAAATTGACATTTATAGGTTCAAACTTAACTTTTAATAATTGTAATTAAAACATTATTTTTTATGTACAAACAAATTTTTATATAGCAAATTTTGCTTGCAACAATATGTCTGATATTCATTTAATTATTTAAAAAAAAAAACAGTAACAGAATTATGAAAATCTGTTTGATAGTTATTTTACAACAGATTTTCCCCCAAAATCATACAAATATGCAAAAAAAAACATCCCGGCACTTTATGCATAAGACTTGGGAAAATGCCAGTAGCACTCAAAGGGTTAATGCATGATAAAAGATTAGCACGAGATAAGGACTCTTGCTTACATTGTCTCGCAACAGTAATGCACACAATGAGCTGTATTTGCGTAGAACAAGCTTGAACAAGATTTTTTTAAGTGGTCTTTCTGGACCCTTTGTTTTAGAACTTAAATTGTACACTACCAATGAAAACTAACATCAATCTTTGAATGAGGATTTCATGGTGATGTGAGTTACAAAAAAAGAAAGTAAGTGTGCATAACTAGAAAATGCAGTGTTATTGGAGTCTTCCAATATACAAGTCATCCATCCATCTTTACGCATATGTCACCGAAATCCTTATCTAGTGTGGAGACCTGATAGATACAGTGTTAGTTAGCTAAATTTATCATCCTTTTTTCAAACCCTTTGAAGAGTAATAATGAAGTCGTACCAAAATGCAGCTGAAAGGAAAGTTCCAATACGTCACCAATAAGTTTTTTACAAAAATATGTGTTATTGCTTGTTTTGTTTATTAGAGTGAATAACTAAGATACAAAAGTAATAATACATCATTACTTGAGATTTAGCGCAAAGTGGAGGAAAATATCCGCTCCGCTTAACAGTCTTGCCATTTCACTTAATCATTCTGATTTAGTCAAAACAGGAAGGCACAAAAGTAGTGTTGGTTGCTGAACTCAGAAACCCGTTAAAAAGGAGGGAAGACTCAACGTTTTGATATCTTAACTGCAAAGGAGCACTGTGCACATTTCCATACTTTGACAACTTACAAGATGTTAACTAATCAAATCACTGTAAATATCTCTAAATTTTGAATTTCTCTATGATTTTTCAGGTCATATTAAATCAATAACTTTGAAATCCATAAGCAAAATTTGATTTTTGTCTTACTCTGTGAACCATTTTTAGGTTACAAACGTCGCTATTTAACAACATCACCTGATGACCTTCCTAGATGTCAACATTCCTGAAAGGGTTAAGGGTCCTAATAGTGCAATTAAAATCAATATGAATGCCTGGTTACAAGGAAAACTAAGTGATACACGGGTTCATATTAGGTCTTTATCACTTAGAAACAGATTGACAGATTTTACTGTCTAATTGATAACACTAATTTTCTCCACCGCCTGCACTTCAGACTTCTTTGACTTTTTGACTCGGCCTCAGCTAGTCTGTCTAGTCTCTGAACATCTGGATTACAGCACTACACTATAACAAAATCAAGTAGAAGTAACTGTGAAAGAGTTTTGAGGTAAAGTAAGGAAATTAAATACACATAATTGTGGTAAAATTTAATTAACTAACAAACGATAACATGGGTGCTTCATATTGTAAGCTAATAAAATATAATTAAACTAGGTAATACTTTACCAACAAAAAATTTGGACTAAATTTTAAACTAAACATCTAGCACCAGTAACATGTAACAGTAGTATTTTTATAATTTTAGTACTAAGTTAATGAAAAATAATGTTTTAACAGAAAATAAATGGTCAAAGAAATTAACAACAATAAAAGATGGAATGTATTACATAATAACTCTTAATCACGTTTATTGCTTTTTTTAAGTACAGATTACACAATGAATTTCCAACTTCATTTTGATTCAATTACATGCAACTTTCATCAATGGAGAGGAATCAGTTTAAATTCATGAATTATTTTTCTCCGTACAGAAATTATAATCTCACGCATCCTATTAAAAGAGTATACTTAATGACAATTATAACAAACCTTTGCCAGCACAATCCATTTATTTTGTAAAGTTGTGCTTATTTATAAACATCTCTAGCCATTGTTTAAACAAGAAAGGTTTAAAATTTTAATTTGGTAACTTTTATTTACCACTTGTATAGTAATTGCTACATGAACAGAATTTATAGTGCAAGAGTTGAAAGCCAATTCATATTATAATATACATATAACCTTTGTAGAGTTTTGTGAAATTGATAGAGAAACCGCCCTTAAAAAATAATCATCAGTGGGTTAATTTTATAGAAATCAATAACTTTTGGAGGATATAAAATTGATTAAAAATGCCAAATGATAAATTTTATAGATATTTTTAGATTTATATTCTTATTTTAGATACTAAAATATTAGTTCTATCACTGTCAGCTAACATGATACAGAGATGGAAAGTTACTATTTTCATCAAATATTCATCATTATTTTGTTGTTTGGTGTTGATTATCCTTTTATTGGCATGTCCAACGTTTGTTTAAAGTGTGTAAAGTTAAGAAAATTTATTCTTGAGAAAATATATTTTGTTATATTTTTTTTATTCTTTCAATACTCTCCCATTTTAACCTCCACCAAAACTAGTATGCCTAACAACCATTTATTTTATTCTTAAGGGAAATTCCTCTATAGATTTCATGAAAAACTAGACGGGGGGGGGGGGGGTTTAATTTATAATACAAATTGGCTCAAAGCTCCAGGACTGCAATGTCAGAGAACAGTGGGGTGGTGGACCCCCTAATAATAGTTATTTTTAGGAAAGATATCACTTTACAATACCTTAATTTTAACCTTTAAAGCGTAAAATCAGTTTCAGAAGTTTAAATTTCATACTCTTTCCAGTTGCAATTGTAATTGTATTGTAGTTACATCAGTTACGTTATGATTAACTCTTGCCTAAGACGATATTCTGAATACTGTAACCACTAAACATGTTTTCAAAGCCAAAGAAAATTAATTAATAAATAAAATTCTAATTTAATAATCATACAGCTCAAGATGGTTGATTGAGTTTCTGGAAATTCTCATAATTTCTTACAGCCCTAATTATCTTACAAACACAACCGATAGGATAAGTGAACAAAAACCTTCAAAATAAAACCACTTGTTACACTAGTTATATAGTTACAATTTTTTTTATTTTTTATAAATATAGCGTTCACAAATTAATCTCAATAAATCTATAATATTGTCAAATTACTATTACATATTGTTCAGTAATATTATGCAGTGGGTTATGAGTGAAGTATTCTACTCCTCCAGTCTGTTTATACCAACTTTAACTCATTGTACTAAACTATAATTTTCTTAATCCTAAATTCTCTTGTTTCTTTGTTCGGAAAGTTTTAAACACATGCTGTACACCAGCCCAATTAACCTTCATGATGGGTTGTATAAACTAGGTTCAGTAGGATTTAGGCAGTACTATCTTAAGGGCCGAGCAAGCCTGCAATCTTTGGACCCTTAGTTCAACTCTACAAACTACTAGAAGTACAAATATCTATGAGCCTAGAACTAACGAGATGACACAGAAGTTGAGAAGCCTTTGTGTGAACTTTATAGTTATTTTCTGTAAGATCTAATTCTTCTTTGTGAGGCCTGGCGAATGCTTGCAACAAACCGATAGGCTGAACACATTGCAAGGTGATAAGCAAATTGAATTAGACAAACGATAATTCGTTTACAAAGAATGAAAGTGATGTCTTTATGTGATGATATTGTTTGATTTTAATTGATTGTTAAATACAAGCGGCACACCTTCTAAGGCTGAACAATTATTTCTAAAGTTGCTTATGAGTTGAACATTAGCTAATTTATGTTGAAGGAACGTGATTTGATTGAATTGTGTAAAAATCACACTAAGGCTAAAATAATCCAGTACTCAATATTTTACAACAAACTGCACATAAATAGATAGGAATAATATAATAATTACTTATATGCAAAGTTTGTTAATACAATACACATTTTAACAAATAAATGGACAATTATGTATACTTTAAATCAAGGAATGATTTTACATTGATATCACATAATATTTGATGCACATGATATGTTTTTATTAGATAAGAAAACATACATTGATATGGTATAGCATTTTCTAAGTTTGTGATAAAATTACTTAATAAGAAGCTTAGCCTTGATTTTGTTTGAACATGCAGATATATTGCTTAAAATTAATGTGATAATTAAATATGATACAAGTTTAGCTTAAATAGTTAAAGGTATTTCACAAATTAATTATTGTTATCTACAAAAAAGCAGAAAATTACTAATATAAAAAAAATTATAAATAATCATTAATTTTGTGATTTTATCCCTTTGTACCTTGGGCCCTTAATACATATCTCGGTGTGGCTCTCTGGGGCTTTATGTACGGTATGTATCATTTTAAAAGCAGAGATATTAAACTTTTGACTTGAATGTTATGTAAAAATATAAATTCTACATCACTTTTTAAATCCAAGTAGCTGACATTTGGTGTGGTAATCTCTGAAGCAAAACTGTAGACAAAGTTGCAATATTTGTTGTCAGATTTGTTAAAAAAAAAACATGCAACAACATATGACATGGATCACTACCAATCAGACTGACATAAATTGCAACCAGCTGTCCAGACTTGCTTAAGTGTGACAAAGATGATTCAAGGGTCCCAAGATATGAACTTACACAATAAATAAGCATAACCAGAAATTTGTTATAAAAAATATGCTAAAAATAGAATTAATAACAAGGCCCGACCTATACTTAGACTCCAAGTACAAAGTGGTAAGCCTAAATAAATTATTAAGCTGAAGCAAACACATGTCAAGAAGTATGCCTAGAACTTTAAATTGATAAGTTAAATATTAATACACTTAAAAAAAATTTAATTTCTATAATTTTAACTGCTTCAATAGTACAATTTAGTTTGATCCACTATTTATTTTAGTGTTAATTGACTTGTAACAATGAAATTTTTTCAGTATTTCTAATGTATTTTTATTATGAAGGCAAAGTGTGATGAAAGTGAATTATCAAAGCTGTTGATGACAAATGTTTAATTTCTAAATAACTAAAAATTGAATGCATGAATTCATGAAATTGCATGAATGAACAATATTAATTTAACCTATATAGAAAATTAAAGATATATAAATGACAATTTATGATTAAATTTAATCTTTATTTTCATTTCATAATCAGCAGAATTAAAACATTCTGTTTGAAAATTGAAATTAATGAGTATAAATAAAGTAAATCAATTCAGTTTACTTTTATTTTTGTACACTATGCCCATTTTTTGAATTGAATAAATATCCAAATATGTAATATCACTTGACATGCATTAACTAAGACGTTATAAATGATTTCAATTTAAAAGTAATTAGTTTTTTGCTAATTAAATAATACAAAAATTATGTTCAGCATAACAAAAATGCATATTTTAAAATTTATTTAAATATTATTTAAAATTTCCCAAGCTATCATTTACTTATAATTAAAAACCAAGTGTATCCTTTCATAGTTTATTTAAAGATGTGAGGCTCTTTGCTTTTAAATGCTCTAACTATTTAAGCTATACGTGACATGTAAGGAATGTACACAAAGGACAATGGAGTAGGAATCCTGTAATACATATTTAACAGACCTGATCAGATATAAAATCTGTTTTGTTCATAATTATGTCATTTGATGAGTTATGTGAATAAAAGATATAAAATTTATAATATACACACACGGGTACAACATACATTATTTACATAAATTATGAATAAAGTAAAAAGTAATGCTCAATAAAATAAAACTACTTAATAAGAAAATAAAATACTCAAATGAAATCACAACCAAGCTAAAACAGATAAAACAACAATATGTTCTTGTATACTACACATAAATTACAAATATATAAATTTGTTTGTACACTTCTTACACGGTATAAATTTACAAAAAATATTAGTTATTTCTAGCTACAAAAAAAGATAAAAATACATTTAATACTATGAAAACCGTATAAAATGACCTGAAGTTTGTTGTAAATAGTCCAACTTGAACTAGCCTACCATCACAGACAGCATTGCAACTCTCAATACAATACCTATCTAAAGTATACAACCTAACAAGACTACAACCATAAGCTGTGTGAATAATAAAACGTAAGTCCAAATTATCAAAAATCTTTTAATACTAAAAATTGTGAGAAATATATGTTATCGAATAAAACCAACAAACTATCTGGGAATGGTTTCATTTGACCAACAATACTTTGTCAGATTCAGAAATTAGATAAGTGATCAACAACATGGCTGGATTTGGATTCCATTAGTACGATTTTGTAATAATTTGAATGCGATTATCAAAACAGATGATCACCAAATGTTCAATATGCTTTGAATTCAAGACAGAAAATTAAGATTATTATCCTGTATTACTCTTTAATATGATCTTGAAGGCGTGACCCACTGGTGGATCACGCAAAAATAGATTTCTAATTTGAAAATATGTTTGGACACCAGAACATGTTTATTGGAAAAATATGTACGTTTGAAATTACATTGTAATGTTGATATGATATACTATGATATAATTTTAATAATGATAACTTTCGCCAGCACGAACTAGTTGATAATTTATGTTTCTGTTCATTAAATTAAAGAAAACTTGCTATACAAAACAGGTTTTATATATATTTTATTAAATTATCTTTATATCTCATTATTTGTTACTCGAGGAATATGAAACATGTTTCTATTGATATTTTTAAACCATCAATTGTACGTTCAATAAAGTTACTTCAAGTTTTAGTTATAATCAAATCAGACTTTAAAAAAAGTCTGGTTTTTTCCAAAAGCTACGGTACCAGACTGCACCCTAAGTATTACTATCGCCACTGCAATGTTGTTTTAAGAATTGTCCCCCTAGGTTAGATGACCACTAGGAAAACACAAATTACTAACTGTGTCAAACTGACACAAGAGCCACAACAGAGGCAGTGCTGACCACACAATCTGGGTGGACAATTCAAACTAAACATCTCCAAGCTGACAGTGGCCATTGAGGGAAAAGGTGAAAGTAAATATGTTTATAAGGCCTACCGCATTTTATCATGACAGATTGTTACAACACTCCCAATGTGTCACTTGTTACTCAAAGTGTTCATAACAAAATTGCACAGTTCATCATAATTCAAATTTAATTTCAGGTTGGTAATGAAAAATGTTTTAATAATATTTCTGTATTATTTGATGGTCAAATATGGGAGCTATGCTTTACTCATTATAAGACAAATACATTTTGTACAGCAAGAAAATACTTTTTACGTTATAATTTTCTTTTACTTTTAAAACATTGCCTTTGTTAAATTTTCTGAATCAAAATTTTACACTAAATTTTAAGAGATATTGTTTTACATTATACTATCTTTATGGTGTAATTACTATTATTATTAAAACAATTAATAATTTTGTTATTTCTACTTAAACTAATCGCACTTGGTGAACACTTCAGCTTCAGATGTTAAACAGCTCTTGAAAAAAAAAAAAAACAACACTGAATTGTTTGTATATTGAAAAAATAGGCTACTGAACAAATAACATGCTCTCGTTGGATCTTATTTTAAAGTGAGCAAGGGTTTTGGATTTAATTTGTTAAACATATTATTTTATAAATTATTTGGCTTAGATCATATTTATTTATAACGGGAGGTTACATAGTGGCCGAGACATACATTTCAACTAAATTCGAAACCTAATTTTGAGTCTGTATTCAGTTTAATTGTTATGTAACTATTCAAATTTGAATTTGACCTACATTTTTATGATTCACACAGCCCTGACTACAACTCACAATTAATTAAAAAACTAAACAATGTGTTTAGCAAGTGTAATAACACTACATCCAATTTTGTTCCTAGGGCCTAGTTAAAATAACATGGGTTTATTTTAAAATATCAATATTTAGTTCCAAAGAGTCTTACAAATCAGGTCATATTTTATCAAACATTTGAATACAATTTTGTAGTAGTTTTAATAGAGATTCATATTGCAAATATTTTTGTACTCTTTAAGCTATGAATATTCAATCGTTGAAGACTATACAAGTATGCATTGCATTCACGTGGAAGGGGACACAAGGACTAAATTATAACCACTACACAGAATAAAATACCTTTAACATGGATTTAAAGAGGACTTATTTAATATTTGTAATTTACTCATCCGCGGTGTTGAGTAAATTAAATTATAACTTTAGTTTGGTTTAAATATTGGTTTTGTAATGTTTAAATTAGTATAATATTTTACCATTATTGTTCTTTGGCTATGTTTTAAATTGCTTTTTACTTTCCACCATGCATCAGTATAGGACAAAGTTTTTTAACCATTTTTCTGTAAAGAATCCGTGTTTTGGAACTCCCAGAGCACTAAAGTGGTTTTGAAACTGATCACCCATATCTATATAATGCTTATAAGTAGTGTACATTGACCATGGTCGTATGAACAAATTGATTTAAACCATATTTGGCATGTGGCCTAGTTTGTAAATAAAACATTTTCATTTCTTGTATTTTAATAAAAATATGTTTATCCCGAAACATTTTTATTGAAAAGAAACTTAATAAAACCTTAAAGATATGTATTAAAAATTTTCAATTATATATTATTAATAAATTGGTAAAATCTGAGTGTATTGTTAATATTTTTCAGTATTGTAATAAAGTATCAAATATAAGTTTTGTACAATGTGATTGAAACCACAAATTGACCACAGTTGATCTGATAATGAAATTTTCAGTGCAAGTCTAATTTATAAATAACTTCCAAGAGCCTTTCTATCTTTTTAAACATTATTTTATTATTATTTATACATGTAATAAATTATAATTTTATCTAAAAAAATAATGTTTTGGTCTGGAAGCAGTTTTTTATGTATCAAGTTATTCTGATGCAATGTTTACCATTTATTATATCTCACTAAATAATAAAAATAGTACAGCTCATGTCAACATTAAAATTAAAAAAAAAAAAAAAAAAAAAAAATACAGATTACAAATAAATCTGTTGATGGCCCAGAAGTAAGAACCTACAATCTGCTAGACCTTCGCCACAACAAACATTGGTGATAAATCTATGATGTCAGAATTTGTGTATCTGCTGCCAATGGAATTCTAGGCTGGTGATAAGCGCATTTCACCTCCAATGCTTTGTAACTTGTATACTCTTCAACGCTAATACTCTCATACATACATTAATATTATTTTTCTACTTATCTCAATGTTAGGACAGAACCTTGAATGAGTTTTAAAAACTTCAGATCTGATTAAAAGTGCCAATAAAAACAATACTAAATGCAATTTTTGTAGTAGTGTAACTCAGGTAACTTATGAGACTACAGCACTTAACCACAAGTTCCAGGTGGAGTTCTCATAGTAAACATATCATTTTATAATAGTTAAGGCTGCAGACTTCTTCTAAATACATGTTAGTATAAAGTAGCTCTATCTCTCTCTATTTATATTTTTACCATGAAATAAACATTAAATGACATTGATAATGGTACATATTGGACGTAAATTAGGTAGATATGGATCACCAGGAGTGAGAGCCGACTTTTTCATTACAGCTTCGTGTGTTTTACGTTATCAGTCCAATAGTTCTGGATAGTCATCGCCTCCAGGCTGTTCAGGAACGAGTCATTGTCCAAGCTGTACATCTCTTCCGAGTTTTCCTATTCAAAAATATTGAATAATTTGTTACAATGGAATAAAACTATAATACTTTCTAGTACATAAAAATAACATGACCATGTAACCACAATTACCATAACTAAAGAATAATACTGCAAATTATCTTCTTGATGAAAACAAGTTACAATGAGAATGTACGTTAAGGAGGAATACTAACGTTATTCTAATAAAATGCAAACTGATCTTGCATTCTGACAAATAATTATTAACTTTGTTTAATTAATTTAATTTCATTGTAAAAATAATTTTAAATTCTCAGACAGAGTGGCCACTCAAAACTTTTATTCAAATTTCTGGTATTCCCGGTAAAAAGTTCCCAGTCCATTTTCAAACCAATTATACAATAGTCAATAGTCAATAGTCAAGTTTCTTTATTTACAACAGCATACAACAGCAGTGAAATTGGGCGATAGTTTTCTGCTTTGGTTGTGGAGCCTTTTTTGTGTTTAGGGTAAATTTTGGAGAGTTTCAAATCAGATGGAAATTGGCCAAGATTAAATGATTTATTTATTTACAACTGCAATACTGTATTTAACCCGTACATCAAGTGCCACGGTGGCTGATTTTCATCATCAACAGTATTCACAGGAAATGTTACAAAGTTGTGGTGGCCTAGAAAACGTCATCACTAGCAGTATAAACAATAAATTTGGTGATTTGTCCCTACCACCTATTTTAAGCTCTATTGTTTATATCTCTGTGTTTGATATGCAGACATAACATCGTGTAAATAATAAAATGTTCCTTCTGTGATGTTTGGAAAATATATGTATTCAGTTCAGAAGAATAAAGAGAACAAAAAATTTCCAACACAGCGCTACCATGAGGAATGCAACAGTGTAAAACTGCGAGTCAGAGGACTGCGGTGCACTAATTTTCAGTAGGAGACCAAACAATTTTGCTGGTATACAAGATTGGTTCGACACAAACACAAAATAAACCAAAGAAACTTTCATCTGAACTCTGCTTTTTAACCTTGTGTACTCTTATGAGGGAAAAAGCCTAAGAATACTACACTATTTCAAAGGAAGGTTTAGAGAAACGGATATATTTTGAATACGTCATAACCTCTACCTTCTGTTTTTTAATTTGATATAACAGTAGATTATATAATGGGTTCAAAAATATATTCCATTTAAGTAAAAATGTATGGGTTTATATTTGTATTAATTATAAGACCAACATTTGAAAAATCAAACATCTTTATTCACAATTAGAAAAAAATGTAGATACAAACTTATATCTCAAATTATATATTTATAGAGCCTATTTGTGTACAACTACAAAACATAAAACGAGTAAACAGGGTAAAATAAAAATTAGTAATTGCCTGTTTATTGTTGAGCAGTTGATGAATGTAGCAATAAAAAATACAAAACTTTCAATAAAATAGTTTTGAAAATACGCTACTTTGTTACTGCACGTTTCTACACAGTTTAAGAACCTAAAAACGTGTTTTAGTAATCAGTAATTTGCATATTGCCACTCTGTAATGAGAGAAACAGGTCAGTTTTTATTTTTTTCTTTTTGGTTTTTTATTCTAGTTTCTGTACTTTAGTTCCAAATTTGGTGCTGATTGAAAGGGCTGAATTTTCCTAGAGATGGGTCACTTCTGAGTCTCAGTCCATGAATTAAAATGTTCTTGGTGATATTCTATTTTCAACTCTTGATTCTTTTACATTGTATACTCTATGCATAATTTTAATACCACTGCTTCTCTAATCAATCTAATGCAAGCAAATTTTAACAAGTTTCAACTTTTCAAATTAAATGGAACCGAGCTATGTATCAAGTTTTGAATCGGACTGTAACGCAATTGATCTGTTCTGTTCACTTAGTATAGAAACTAAGGAAAAATCACATTGCAGTTAGTCCTAACAGGGCCTTTGGACTGGTTGCAGAGTGACAGGAAGGTAAGGTTGAAGATAGGGGCTGGGCTGCCTCCTGGAGATTTTATGTTACATTCACCATGAGAAGGGATAGCGGACACACTATACCTCACCTTGGAAGAAGGCTGATAAATGTGAACAAAGCTAGCTTTGTCCCAGCCTTTTCTAGTCAAAATTAACAGGGGATGGTACTCCTTCATATTTAGGCTTGAAAAAACCTAAAAACACTAAGGATGCACTCATTCTAACCGTCATCCTTTGCAGTAAACGACCTATCGATCGTCACTATTGGGTCAGTGAAGTGCCAATCCTGGGCATCCGAGGGGGTATCCCAGATGTAAATGACATCGGTTTTGACTGTAACCACTGAAGTTACAAATGGCAGGATAAACCTGTTAGAAATGAAAATTTCTGGGAACACAATTATTATTTTGTTATAAGCAAGAACAAAAGAAATAACACCACCTTATATGATTATGTAAAGCCATTGTGAATAACAATCAATGAGTGTTTAATTATTTTAAAATAAATCATTTTGAATGTTTTTAAAACTAGTATTTGGTAAAACAACACTTTTCCAATAATCTTATTTTATTTTTTATTATTTTGTTTTTTAAGGCCTTTCCAACTGAATGTTTCATCATCAGGTAACTCCACAAATAATTGAGTGTTCTAAACAGTGTAGTAAAATTTAGTGACAAAAATACATGCTTCTATCAGTCCTTTTATGATATAAGAATTAATTCTACAATCTTCTATTGTTTTGATAAATAAGAAGCTATATTGCACTTTTAACAATAGAACTTGTTACTTTTTATTAGATGTGCATTATTTATTTAAATATCAATACTTTTGTTATTTTTTTACTGTAGAAGGCTTTAATTTTAAATAAAATTTAAGTAGCCTGATTCTTAAAAACTATTGAATTGTAATAAACATTTAATTAATTCTAGAATTGGCAGTGACCAGGATATACTTAGCTTTCTATATGTTCATTGTAAATACATGTTAGCTGAATAAATACATCAAATTTAGGATACATTAACCTCTTCAGAGCCATTGTATGCTACAGTATGCAGGAATTTTTTACTCAATTCAGGCCTGAATTAATTTCAAGTAAAACATTTATAGCACATTATGATTGTACTAACCTTAACAATAAACAATCATTCAATAAAACAATTATCACTCTTATTACTAATATTAGGAAATGTCCACTATACTGTACAAAATGCGAAATGGAAGAAAAATTAATTTGTTTGTGTTAATATGTATTGTTCAACCCTTTTAGTGCCAGAGCATTATAAAAAAGTTTGTCCGAAAAAACCAGAGCTTTCTTTTAAGCAACTATTTCAGCAAATTTTGTAACATTTTACTAAAACATGTATAAAATCAAAATGGTTTTAGATAGCCTCTTAATTTTTCTTTTCTTTCCTCTACAGATAAATTATTTATTTACACTTAAAAAATACGAGTATACTGCTAATTTATTATATTAAAAAAAAAAAAAACAAAAACAAATGGTTCTTACCAAAATGTTTTTTAACAGTTTTCCAGTTTCGTATAAAAATAGCACTTGGCAAGAATATTTCCTCACAACAACTGATACTATTATTTACAACTAAATTGTACACTTGCGCCAAAAATTATTTTATTATCCACAAAACTTTAAAGATAACACTGCTTTTTGTGTAAACCTACATTTTTACTTTTTCTGGTAGGGCTAATTTAAACTCATGATATTCAAACACAGTTTATAAAATACACAGGCTTTCACTGAGTTTCGAATAAGTGAAACTTCATCTAGAATAAGTTAGCAGAAAAACAATTTAGGAAAAATTATTTTTCGTGTTCAGTATAATGTACTACTACCTTGAAATATTAAGTCGAAGTATTTTTTTTTAATCGGGCCTGAAGAGGTTAAGTAGTTTTTAGATTTAAAACCCATGTCTATTTATATATTAGAAATTATCAAAATATTTTGAATTTTATATCATAAAGTTATAAATCATAAAATCTATACTTATTTACACACTTTTGAGTTTTACAAGATACATTTAGGAAATTGGTTAAAATTTATGTTATTACTAAAAAATAACACTATCGGTAGACCTAATACTATAAAAGATGTTGAGTTGTTACTTACTCTGAGAGTACTGTCGTCAATATACCCGCTGGAGTCGGCATTACTACACTTGTCGCTGAGGGTCTGGGGCTTGTTCCACATCCTGTGACGGTACACCACAAATCCACCTCCCGCTAAAAAACACAACAATTTGACTCCTTTCAAGAACTACAATAAAATTCATTTATCCATGGAGATGAACATTGCGGTTGCTAATAGTAGTTGCAAAACAGCTGATTGTGGCTATTTATATTAGCTATTTATTCTCCTATTATTTAGGACCACTTATAACATGTTACAGTATTTATAAAACTCAATAAACAGTTATTTAAATATTATCAACTATTTTTAAAATCTTAAAAAACAGCTGACAAATTATCCATGGATAATCAAGTTTACTGTATACAAGAAATATGAATAATGTAATAATGTAAATGTTGAATTTAGCTCCAGTTCACTCCCCTGTTAGTGGAGCACATTAAATTTGATGATGTTGTAGATTTAACTATTGTTATCTGGAGTCACGCTCGTCTGAAAAGATTCAACATTAGACACCTAGACTACACAATATATAGTAATGTGTAGGTGAAGAGGTATTCTCATTGTCTTATCAGGTGCGCTACAATGTTTTAGATATAATCCCAAAGCACGATGGAGCAACCCAGGTTTCTACATATAACATAGCTATTTTGTTGTCACAGCCTTGAGACTCCTATAATACCTCTTCATTTAAGCTTCTACAAATGTAATAATGATTTATTTACTTACCATGTGAAGCTAAACAACAACTAAATTTATATGTTAATGCTAGCAATATCTGGCAGAAATCTCAATGGACTAAATTTGAAAACAAGACTTTCTAGCCACACCATTGAATTAACCCTCGAACTGGCAGAAATGTTTTCCTCTGACACCTGCTTCAAATGGCTAGATGAAGACAATCGTTCTGGCAAGTTTATAACGTCACTGTGACATCACTTGCAAAAACAACATTTATTATTGGCACCAACAATTCTTTCTGTTTGAAATGGTATATTAAGAGTGGTGGTAGTGTTGATTTATGTACTATATGAAATGTCAAAAATTATAATGTTAATTATCAGTTCTAGAGTTAAAAGTTTTAATTTCAGCAAAGCATACAATTGTTACATTGTTGGAAGCCAAATACATTAGGAATATGTCCTTTATATTTTATTACAATCATGTATATAATGTAAACCTTTAATTTTCAATGATCTCTTGTGGTTATCAACTGTTATCTGCATAAAGAACAAGCATTTGGGTTTTTTAAATTTACGTTTTTTTTAAACTTTATGATATTGGCTGCCAGGAATGTAGGATTTTAAATTTCTAATTAAACACTAAAGCAGCAAGTTTAAAACTTGGTTCACAGGTACATCTCTTGATTAAAAGTGAAAATTCTTGCCTTGTTTGCATTTGCAACAAATAAAATCAAGAAAACTTACCCATCAAAGCTAGCAGAACAACAGTGCCGACAGTGATGCCAGAAATCATGAGGATGTCCAGCCCCTCGGATGCTGGCATGGTCCTTCCGTCAGCACTTGTGGTGTTGCTGATGTCTCCAAATGTATCTGCTGCACCATACAAAGACAAGATAACATTTTCAATATGTCATGATTAAGTACAGAATTAAGTTTCTAGCTCTTTACGATGTTTAAGTGAAAATACAGTAATCTCTCCCCCTAAAAAACTTAAAAATTTAGATTAAGTAAGAAGTTATGAGATATAAAAGTCTATTAGACTACTTTAAGTTAGGTATTTATATTTGTTCTGTTTTCTGAATGAAGGAATATAGGATAGTTCAAAATGTTCAAAGCGCAACCTCCCTAATGTAACCAATGTAATAACTCTCTGAAGACGAACCATTACCTATGCAAAATGCCTCTAATGGACCAGGTCTTTTTGGCTGGTAATGTATAATTTTCAGTTGATATCCAAATAAAAGGGATAAAGAACACAAAAGCAGCTGTTTTGAAATACATTGATATTTTAACATTAAAATTAGTAGTATTGATTATTTTGAGAACATTTTTTTTATTCGTAGTTTGAAATATGATTAATAAGTAATTAGTCAACTTCTCAATATCAATTATTTTATTTTTTTTTTTTTTTTTTTAATTTGTTATATAAAGTATGTTTACTGGGGCTGAAAAACAAAACAGCCTTTTATGCTTCAGAAATGCAATGACCACAAATTAAGTCTTTTTTTTATTGTAACCTGTTCAAAGACAAATTTTAATATAATGTAAACAAAGATGTTCTATACTTACTGTCATACATTTTAAATACTCATACAACTTTTTAAAATATGTTTAGTTGAAAAATTATTTTACTCAATAAGCATTTTTTAAATGTCAAAATGTAATGACAGACACATCATTTGTCTAAATTAATTCCACTGTTAATTGTCACAATCTATTACCTCAGTCACTTGTCTAAATTACAATTAATTTCACTGTTAGACCAGCATTTTATATTTTTAACGGTTTGAATAAGGCAGGTTTGTGACAAGTTGATTCATTACCTTAGTCACTTGTCTAAATCACAATTAATTTCACTGTTAGACCAGCATTTTATATTTTTAATTGTGTGAATAAGGCAGGTCTGTGACAAGTTTGTTCATTACCTTAGTCACTCGTCTAAATCACAATTAATTTCACTGTTAGACCAGCATTTTATATTTTTTAACGGTTTCAATAAGGCAGGTCTGTGACAAGTTGATTCATAACCTTAGACACAGTGTTTAGATAACAATTAATGTTGTTGTTCAACTGGAGATATAAATTCCATGATACAACAGTTTTGATCAGTAATTTAAGTAGTTCCATATGAATTTTATTATACAGGCCTGTATACATAGGCCTAATCAACAGATTTTCCTAAAATGTGAGCAACTTTCATGAAATACTTAAAATGAGCTCTATGTTTAATTCATGGAAAGAATCAGTAAACTAATTTCAAGTTATGTAAAACTTACATTTTTATAGACATAATGTTTAGTGTTGACTTTTTGTAAGAAGTTAAACATACATAATTTTATTTAAAAACTGTAAAAAATTAAACATTAAGAGCTGTTTAAACAAAACAACTAGAAATGAATGAATACATGCTAAAATCATTCAAAACAGTCACAGCCTGGCTAAAAACATGGGTAAACATTTTTGTGACCTGAAAGGGTTAATAAAGACATCATTATTATATAAGCGGTTTATCATTTCTGGTAATTCTATGTAAACTATGACTATAGGTTTTAGAATACATCACAAAAGCAATTGTAAACTATTATAGAACTAAACATTAATTCTTCATTCTAATGTACTTCATCTGGAATTAACTGTTTTGCTGTTTAGATACAAATTTAACAAAAAAGTTAAATTTGTATCTAAACTTGTAACGTATGATACTATATCACTTACTGATATTTGAAGATAACACATCAAGAGATTCATCATCGGAGAGATCAGTCACAGTTACATTGTGAGGTGTTTCACTGCCTTCCTCTGCTGGCTGATCACTCATCGCCAACGTTGTATTTGGTTTCACAGCCTTGGTAATATTCTTTGCTTCACCTCCTACATCTGCTTCCACTTTAGCTTTTTTATTTAAACCGGAGTATCTACTTGGAATATTAAGATTTGCAGTATCTCCCTTCAAAATATAATCACTGTAACTCGTGTTTAACTTTGTTTCTTTTTTATTGGGACCGTTTTGCTTCAACCCGTACCCCTGAGGACTGTACATAGTAGGTTTCTGTTTATCATTCAGACTTTCATTTGTAGCTAAAATCCTTGTTTCTGTGTTTACTTTATTGGAATTAAAGTTTTTAAAAAAGCTAGGGATATACTTTTGTTGTTTACTGTTTTGTTTTGATTTTGTCTGTTCTTCAAGTGGATCGCTTTCCTTCTCAATTTCTCTAGAAGTGCTGCTCTCACTACTTTCATACTGGCTGTTTATTTGTGTATCGTCCTCTAGTTGTGAGTTTATCTCATCTGGAATCTCACTGGAATACGGGGCTGGAAAAGCTTCTTCATCTGGAGATCTTTTTAACCGGTAATACACAGCCCTGTCTACACTTGCCGCAGGAGGAAACGGCCCTTCAATACTGCTGTGAGAACCAACTGGAGAATTGTCAACTCCATTGGCTATGGCCAAAATCACCCATAACACTGAAATAAAAAATAACATGTTTTATAATGATAACAATGTTTATACCAAACAGTGTCTATATAAGAACACTATATTAGCAAAGTATCAATATCAAATAGTGAATTGATAATTAAGCCTGTGATATAAGCCACGGTGAATATGAAGAGTGTAATAGGAGCATGATGTATATAATCTTATTATTAGTTAAGATCAGTAGATTCTTACCAAGTGCAACAACTAATCAATGGCCCAATCACAAATTACATCAATGGGAGTTTTTCTCTTTCACTTACAACCCAAACCAGGAAGATTCCAATCTTAGCTAAACCAGGTCACCAGACCTATAGGATATCATTTTAAATACTAACAAATGTTTTCAGTTGCACAAACACATGATTACAACGATATCACAAATCTATGATTATATTCAACATTTCAGACAATCAAACACAGATACACAGATTTTTAACACTTTTAACTGATTTATTATACACGTAATATTTTACAATCAGGAATTTTTCTAGATTTCTCAATATTTTTTCTTAGCAGCCTTGAAATTCCTCCACATAACTTTCAGCAGATGATATCAGCCATTTACATATTTCACTTGCTTCTCTGCACCCTATATGCCTTTCAACAAAATGTAAAACTATAGGCACTTAAAATACTTATATTGTAATTCTATTCTTTTAAAATATAAACTTTTTCATCTGTAAACTAATTTTTCATTGAAATGCCTAAGGGAGTACTTTATACACAGCAATTTGTTCATGTACAAGCTATCATATAATATAAACTTTATACTATACTTTAGGAATGGCAATAACTTTTGGTGATCTGTTCTCAAACATCTCTAAAACCTGTGATAGGCATTAGAATAAATCACTGTTTTCACACTCTCTCAATCCTCTCACTACATCAGGGCCTGTTAATCTCATCGGTTCAAGTATGGATATAGAGCACTATCATGTTTTTGTAAACAAATGTTTTAAATTTTAAATCCATATTTCAAACTTTGGTATACAATATTTACGAAATGCATTGAATTCACGTAAGTGGTATATTGGTTTTCATCACCATCATCATATATATATATATAGAGCACTCATGTGGGACCATACTGGTAATTTTTATTTTTTTACGATTCTGAATGTAAAAAAAAACAAAAAAAAAACAATGGTACACATGATACATTGCAAAAAACATTGTAAGATTTACCTTTTATAAAAAAATAAATGTATTTACGAGTTGCTGTGGGAATAATTGTACATGCTAGGAAAATTATGATGTGCATGAGGAGTTATTATTTGCTAAACATTATTTTATTTATTATTATATTATTAGTGTTTTAAATTTATTTTTTATGTGCATGGTAGAACAGCTGAGAGAGAGAAAAGACAATACACTCGCCCCACATACCTACATTCACACCACCAACACAATAAACAAAAAATAACACGCATACACACACTCTCGCACATCAGTTCCTTACCACTGACAGATCTAATCAAACATGCATTTTCTACGGATATGAACACCAGATTGTGACCACAGAAAGTTTTTAGGACTTATAATAGATAAAAATTTAGCTTGGGATAAACATGTAGATCATGTTACTAAGAAGATGTCTACTGGTCTATATGCATTGCGACAAATGGCAAAAATTAGTAATTTACATACACTTAAATTAATATATTTCTCTTTGATCCATTCACATTTAGCTTACGGAATAAGCATTTATGGAGCAACAACAATAAGTAATTTAGATAGGCTTTTGGTCCTACAAAAAAAATCTTTGAGAATAATGAAAAATTTAAGATATACAGATTCTGTTAAACATATTTTTTCTGAACTTGGAATTCTGACAGTATATGGTTTATACATATTTGAATCAATAATTTATGTAAAACAATTTTTTTGATCCGATACTACAAACCAATAAACATACATATAATACCCGTTTTAATAGACATGTCGATCAACACAATCTTGAATTTTACAAAAAGAAAACATATTACAGAGGTGTTAGATATCTACATAATTTACCAACAAAATTTATAATGGAAACAAATCTGTTAAAATTTAAAAAAGAAGTCAAAGATTATTTAACTAATTTGTCTCTATATTCTTTTGAGGAATATTTCAATACAAAAACCAATTAATTCATTTAAAGAAGAATTGAAGATAAATTGTTGAGATGTTACGATTGTATTTTTTTTACTTATATTTTAAAATTAATGTTAGTATTTAGTTTCATTGTAGTGACGCTATTCTTTGTACCTTGTACATATTACAGAATAAAGTAGTTTGACTATGACTACTATGACTATGACTAGATCTCATTCATATATACATATAAATTTTTATATTGCTGTAAAATAAAATAATTATATATATATATATATATATATATATATATATATATATATATATACCCCTGTGAAATATATACAGATGGTGTTTGAACCCAATTTGTTTGTAGAACATGCTTTAAAATTGTCCATGCCGGTTGCCTCAAACTATTAGATTTTGAAATATTTTGGGAAAAAATGATGCTCATCTATCATCAGTTCCTGAAATGTATTTGTCACTGTCTCCAATTGTTATTGAATGTGATGTTGGTCCATCATTTATGCATATTATTTAAAATAACAATAACATTCAAATAAGACTCTCATGATATTTTATTTTATACTTTTCAATACTCACTTGTTTTAGCTTCAAATGAACCAAAATCAATTATGTGATGCCTATTCATACTTTTACATGTATGCTGACTCTGGTTAGAGGTTATGTCTGTACTTTCAGAGAAAACTAATTTCATGTCAACAAGTAAATAGTAACTAGTTCTATTAATACTTTTACCTTCAGATATTGATACAAAACCAACACGATCATTCTTAGCTAGTAAACACTTATTTCGAGATATAGCAGTCAAAATGATTGGCATCAACAATCAACCACAGTAACTTCCTTTTTTCAAAATTTGTTTTAATCACAGCTTACATTACTATTTTAAAAACGTGGCCTGAAACAGTTTTCTTTATTAATATAATACAAAAAATTAAAATACTATTTTACTTTATAGTAATTCAATAAAATAAAATATCAAAGCATTTGAAAATGTAATTGGTGTTAAATAAATCGACTACAGCAGACAATACTTTTTTGTGACTGTTAAACAAATTGCATTACCATTTACATTGACTGAAATTGCATTTGCATAATTTATTTGTGCCATTCACAAATCTATTTGTAATAGCACTGATGTGGTTTCAGGTTCTAATTAAATTTAAAGAAAGCGCAGAGTGTTATGTTCAATTGTTTTATGCACTTTTGTAGTTATCTTTGATATATTGTATATATTTTCCGAATCACTAAAATTCAAACTTTATATATTTTTTTTATTAAAATAAAACTGTTTCCCATATCTTATTTTAATATGTATGAATATAATATTTATTTTTTAAATATATTTTAAGTTAAAATAAAGTTAATTATACCTTATCTGTACAGAAAGTTTAATTCCTTGATCAGCGATTGTAACATTAGGCCCATTCCTGTTTACAATAGTTTCATGTAGTGGATTTCAGATTCATTCAGAATCCACTTTTCTGAATTAAATTACTAGTTTTATTCGGTAATTTTTTCAAGAACTTCAAAAATAATTTATATTTACAGTTCTTTAAAAAATAGAAAAATACTTACGATTGTTTAAAGATTATTTCTTAACTGAGGGGAAATTATACAACTAATTAATTAATTAGGCCTAGCTTACTTGACTCTATAATGCAATAATGGAATATTAAACAAACCACTACAGCAGCAACACAATACAGTAGTAATTGTTGAAAAAATTAAATTCCTTAAGAAAAATTACCTTTGAGGCAACGAAAAGAAGAGTTATTGTTGAAAGGATGTGGAGCATGCATGGCTAGAGACTGCCCCAACTGACATAACGAAGCTCAGGGGAGAAGCCTTAGCAACTAGAGTGTGAGTTAAGCCAATAACACAGACAACTTACAAGGAGTGAGCAACATCATTACCAACATCAATAATCAATGGCCCAACACTTGGGCTGCGGCCTTGCCAATCAAACTCTAGTACAGTTCAATTTCTAAATATATTTACTCAAAAACCTGATTAATTAGTTGGCTTTATCACTTTAATTGTATTTTAAATTATTTAAAACTAATAACGTATTAAATAAAATAATATTGTACGATAATTACAAAATAACTGTTTACTAACTTGTCCAACCCAGACTGTTACATAAGACTTTAAAATTCCTACATGTATACTATCAGTAATAATAATTACAGGGAATAACGAGAGATAAAATATCCCACGTGCTGTCACAACATAGAAAACATGATGACATAATACTGATACTGCACCACATGTCAAATAAAAAAGTCTATACATGAAACTACTATCTTGTATTATATATTGTACAGTCAATATCGAACTTTCTTTATTACCCTGTGATTTATAAAGGATAATAAAATACCTTCAGGATATTTTAATATGAAAATTTTTATTTGCTGTATTCAGCACAGTCTACTGAAATATCAGATTCACCAAAATGTTATAAACAATAAATTTTTCACTCAAACTGTGTTATGAAATACACAATTGCCATTTCTATATGATTTTATCCTGAATTTGTTTTTCTCTGAGACTTTTATCTATAGATTAAGCTGTCCCTGTGAGAAAAAACTCTTCAGAGAAATACAAAATGAATTTTTTAATTTATTTATTAACTAACAAACCACCATAAACAATTAAAACACTTTTATTACATTCTTTCTTTTATTTTTTTCTAGAAGAAGAGCGTCACAAAAATTATATCTACCAAAGATTATACCAGAACAACCACGTTAACAGTGTCAATGTTAGAGCTCCAGCTTTACTTTTTGGCTACGGACAAGATTTCTTATTTATTTAAAAAGTAGCCTAAACCCTTTTTGTCATACAATAATATTTCTATTTTTTTAGTATATTGGAACATGAAACTTTTAACATGCATTGAAAACAATCATGTGTTCAAAACTTTGGTAGGTTTTATTTATCATTAACACATTTGCTACCGCCATGTAAACAATTAAAAACGATAGACTAGGTCCAGCAATGAGCGTCATTTGGTCCATGGCAAAATTTGTAATATATTTTTAATGCTATTTACCAAGCAACTCATATGTACGGCATTTTCAAAAAAGTTCGAAACATGAGAAAAATAAGTAGATATACATCGGTACATATATTTGAGGTTATTACAAAGTATGTTAATATAATGAATAGAAATGTGATTTGTGGTTAATGTTACACCAATTTATTCCCAATCTATATATAACATCAAGTATTTATCTAATTGTCTGAGGGAGTGAACCTAACGCCATACATATTTGGCACTCGGTTACATTTTTATCACTCTTTATTTATATGATATAATTTCTCATTCTATTCGACAAGATTTTAATTGTCAGTTCAAAGCTTTTCCATGTGTATGGGCAGAACAAAATAAATATTCAAAATTGGTTCAGCTTTTAATATCGGTTGTCTGGAGATGAATCCATTTCTGAATTCTATTATATTTTAAAAAATCTAATAATTTAGATTTAATTACAACTGGCAATATTTCACTCCATAGTTTGACAAACAGTTTATTGTGAACTTTGTTGCAATTATCTCCTAATCTGGAATTTTAATATACTTTTGTACTACTCTGTCATTAACCAGTAATTAGCACTTGATTGTTCAGATATTAAGGGTAGTGAATTGTTATTTTATTAAATTACATATTAATACATAACAATAAATTGTAAACAAAGCTAACTTACTCAAATACGTGTGATCAGCAAGTCCTGGATATTCCAAAAGTACAGCCATAGTAGAAACATTGTGTACTAATCTACATTTATCTGAAACAAAATGAAACCACAATTTTACTTGAGATTAAATAAATATTGTAATACATTACATATACCTAATGTCAACTTAAAGTTGTTTTTGACACTAAATATAAGCATAAATACATTTGGATAACATTTTGCATGCATATTTGTCTTACTGAACAGCTTGCTGAGAGACAGTTACATTTTTTTTCAAAAATATCATATAAATTTATTGTAAAAATGGGAAGCTTTATCAACCACAAAACATTTCTGTGTATTAAAACTAAAGCTTGACATTTTAAAGTTCTATAATTTTTGATCAAAATGTGTTCATAAAACTAAGAAATTGTTTTAAAGTAACATAAATTATATGAATTTATATACACTGATGTAAGTTTCAACTCACTAAAACATAGAAATACTCTATGACTTTACTAAGAACGAAGTAAATTACAATGACCATTAAGCTAATTGATGCATTTTCTTGATCGTTGCAATAAGGCAAACTCAAATTTGTGTCGATTTACTTTTTTGTCATTTCACTTTTTTAACTTTTACTACGTTTTATGGAAATCAATTGCCTGTATTGGTTTAAAGAAAAAAAGAGCCAACAAGTTTCCGAGCATGGAGCATGAGACAGACAGGTTGAGGAAACCTGGGATTCATCTCAATTTGAGCATGGAGCATGAGACAGACAGGTTGAGGAAACCCGGGATTCATCTCAATTTGAGCATGGAGCATGAGACAGACAGGTTGAGGAAACCCGGGATTCATCTCAATGTGAGCATGTAGCATGAGACAAACAGGTTGAGGAAACCCGGGATTCATCTCAATGTGAGCATGGAGCATGAGACAGACAGGTTGAGGAAACCCGGGATTCATCTCAATGTTTATCATTCACCTCAGGGATATTGGGAATATCTCATTATCAAAAAAAGGTTGTTAGATAATTCTCCAGTTGAAGCCATATCTAGAGAATATTCCAGGACCAGATAAGAAAAGTGTTTTACAATAAATTCAACATGGTATGAAGATCCTCTTTCTCCTAGACAAGGTTGTGTACACAGACTCAAGTGCTATTACAGTAACATTTTTATAGTAAAACCTGCAATTCATTACATTCTATTAATTATTGTATTTACAACACTTTTTTTAACTACAAATAGGAATTGTGATTTTTCTATAACTCAATAGATATTTATAAATCTAAAATTAAAAGAAGGTTTTCCAACACTTTTACTTTCTAAGGAGTACCTGTTCGTCATCCTAAAATATGAAAAAATTTTAATTGATCTAATAACTGCTAGAATGACTACATAATCAAGACAAGTCTATATGTAAACTGTCATTATTAGCATGAATGAGTGGTGTTACTGGTGTAAGTATTGTACTAGTTGAAAAATTAATAATTTATTATTATCTGAATTTACCCCAATATCCACTTAACATCAACAAACTAGGGGTAGGGGGTAACCAAAAATTCTATATAAACTAGTAAAAACTTTCCTAACCTACTACCTGACTTGGGAACCTACCCAGTTCCAACCATCTTAACGAAGGGCGACTAGTCTGACAACCTAACTGCCACAACTTCCTCGCCCTAAATGTTCCCTTTCTATATAAGTACAGTACATACTGTAGAAACTCTGATAAATTTTTAACATGGGTGTCCCTAAACTGAATAAATACAAATCAGGTATTTTCTGAGGCCACCCATTACCTGTTATAAGTTTCAGATGGCCAGAAAAATTGTTGAAAACTCATAAAAGAAACTAGTATTTACTTAGTTGAACGGATAATGAAAAAGACAAAACATGTGATAACAGTGAGTACAAACAAGTCACACAGACAGGATGCGTATGTGCGCTGCCGCAGCATGGGCCAATTGACTCGATCTTGACTGACCCAGTACATGGTACCGCCTAGACATAACTTCCTTGATCTTGGCAATTATATTAACCCTTTGAGGACCAGCAGGCGACCTGCACTCATTGAGACACGAATGTTCAAGCAGGTGAGCTATCACATGCACTCATTTAGACAAGACCATGCAGGTGATCTATGGCCCACATGATCTGCCGCTTTTCTTATACTTAGTAGTATCTGATGTTAGTGATGGTTATTCACTGTCAGATATATTTTATGATACTGATGATGTAATTATGTAAATAATAAATTATATATAATCTTAAAGCACTGATAATTAAGAGTCAGCATCCAGATGTAATGTACATTGATTTCATATTGAATTGGTACTTCTTGTGGGGAATTATTTGATATATTCATTTATTACCTATCGTAAATCTGTATTTATATCTTGACATAAGTTCACTCTATACGTAATACATTTTTTTGTTTTTCAGACACAATGTAACAAAAACCAATTTTAGAAAATGTACATATCAAATCACACACACATATTTAGTAATAGTATTTATACTGTATATATTTATTCTAAAAGAGTATTTAATCCTAGAAACAATGTGGAAGAAAGTATTCACAACAGGTCTGCCATTTTGTGTGAAACCTTCACAACCCAATTCACATCTACAGGGGTTAGAAAAACTTCTATCTCAGGTCAACTGGTAAAGAAAAATATCTTGCCAATTTACAAATACTTTATTCCTTTAAATTCAATCAAAATGTAGTGGTGTATGGAACAAGTAACTAGGCATAATTACTGATTTCATAGCAACCGATTCTCCTTCAGACTTGACAATAATGTTACAATAGTTCCCCCAAACTAACGGCTGCTGAGATGCTGAGCAAACAGATTGTTACACAATGGTAATGGATTACTCATATCACATATGTTTCTACAAAAGTAACTAGTTATTCGATATGCAACCAAATAATGATCATGAAATTCCAATATACAGTACAACCCCGATAAGTCGGTCCCCGTTAACCCGGAAGTCCGGCTAACCCGGACCGATTATCAATTAAAAAATAAAAAATCAGACAAACATTTCAATAATAAAAACGTAATATTTTTGAGTTGTAAAGTATCCGTGAATCGATGTTGCATCAGTATTTGATGGGACTGGGACAGTGAGCGTGTGACTCATGGCACACGGCGGCCGAGTGGCGGTCATTGTCCCGGATTCTCGGAAACAATCCCGTATTTCCCCAAATCCTCTCCCACGCTACCGCCACGCCTGGCCCCTCAGTACCGTTCCTACCTCGCTCCGCTCGCTTATGACCGTGTTGTGTGTGTAGTGTACTGTATTGTACACTACCGGCAGGCAGAAACATCGCCGGCTGAATTGCTCATGTTGAAGAGACTGCGGGATCGCACAGCATGCAAGCGGCAGACGACATTGGCACAACCAAAGCTGACTGAATTTTTTACCAGGAAATGAACAGTTATAAATGTACTGTAAGGATTAATAATAATTAAATGTGCATATTTTTTATGTTTTTACAATTAAAATAGAGTTTATCTGTAAGTATACCGTATTTTATTATTTTATACCTAATTCTCCGGCTAACCCGGATTTTCGTTAACCCGGATTGGCCGCGGTCCCGATTAATCCGACTTATCGAGGTTCCACTGTATAGAGAATGTGTTAATTTCACAAACACTATAAAACACATTGTCTGAAGAAGTGCTGGTATGTTATTATGGGAGGATACCGGTAATTTTGGTCTATTTGCATAATAAGTGAAAAACAACCCAAGGTAAATCCATAACTTAACATTACAATACACCTATACATTTTAGATAATCTTAATCAATTTTTGGGTAGAGTATGGTAAGTGGAACCTGTTTTTACATCAATATTAATAAACGATATTGCATAATTAAACCCATCGATACAATCAACCAATACTGATTAATTCATTTAATAGTTAACATAAGTCATCTGTACCAACATAAATACGAGGTGTGTCTATTAAATAACGAGACTGATGCTGTTGCGGATCAAGAAGGCATGCGTCAACCGCCATTAATCAACAGCTGTTCAGTGTGAACCTTTCTCTTTCATATACATCTAATCTTGCTTTCATAAATAATACCGTTTAGTCAAAGCCTACGTTCGCGTTATTGTTTTTTTGTCACATAAAATGGTTAGTATAATAGGTAGTAGAGCAACGATTTATTATGAAATTCACTTTAAACTTGGAAAAACTGCTAATGAAAGAATACTTATAATTTACTGAAAGAATTGTATGGCAGTGAATGTTTATCGTGGGCACATGTTTTTGAATGGTTTAAGCGTTTTAAAGATGGCAGAGAAGATGTTGAAGATGATTCGCGGTCAGGTCACTCAACATCAAAAACAGATGAAAATGTCGAAAAAGTCAGTAATTTGTTTTGGTCTGACCGTCGATTAAGTATTCGCACAATTGGTGAAACTGTAGGTATTAATAAAGAATGTGTACGCCAAATTTTACATGTGAATTTCAACATGAGAAGTGTGTATTAAATTGGTGCCTAAAATTCTAACGTTTGAACAACAAGAAGCTTGCAAAAATGTTTGTAGCCTACTAACACTTTGTATACGATTGAAAATTACCCAAATATTTTTGGAAACGATAATAACATATGATGAAATGTGGTTTTTTACTTATGATCCGGTAACTAAGTGCTTATCCATATACTGGAAGACCCCAACATCACCAAGAGCGAAAAACGCTCAAATGAGCGAGTCAAAATTTAAAGCAATGATGATTGTGTTTTATTATCCATTGGATTATATACTTCACTGGGTTCCAACAATTAATCAATATTACTATCCTCAGGTACTTTCTAAACTACATCAGAGTACGGAAAAAAAACGCCCCGAAATGTGAAAGTACAAATCATGGTTCCTCCACTAAAACAATGCACCAGCTCATAGTGTATTATTTGTCAAGAGGTTTATAGCCAAGTGCATCCCAATGTTTGAACATCTACCTAATTCACCAGATCTTGTACAGTACCATGTGACTTATACCTGTTCCCTAAGGTGAAATCTGCATTAAAAGGAACAAGATTTGAATCTGTGGTAGAAGTAAAAGATAATGCAGCACATGTCTCTGAAAGAGCTGAAAGAAGATGACTTCCATTACTGTTTCCAACAATGGAAAATTCGGGTAGGGTACGATAAGCGGACCCGGTTTTTTATATCGAAATTGGCAAACGATATTACTTAATCATAACCATCGATATAATCAATCAATACTGATTAATTATTTTGAACTATTAACTTAAATTATCTATATCAACAGCTGTAAACACTCTAAAATAATACACGTAGGATAATATTTAAATTTTACATAAGTAATTCTGATTATTAAAAATGGCAGTCAATTTTAGAAAACTACACGACGTTGCTTTTTCGTGGCTTCAACATGTTGGACTCGTACCGAAAAACCCATTATGTGAAATTTGTGGGAAAGAAACACTTGTAACTGTGAGAGGAGTAAATATGGTCGTCTTCGGTTTTCCTAATTTTGGTTATAATAATTGGTTTGATCACTGTAGATATTAAATTCATATTTTAATTTAAAACATATGATTGTTATTGAGGACTATAGGTACTTTTATATCGATTGATAGTCTAGGATTTGAGATGCGAATATTAGGTATCGATGACTATATTCTTCAATATAAGATAATTTCAAAACCGGGTCACTTATCGTACTCTAACCGAAAATTCGCATAGAGCGTTGTAGGGATAGAGGAGTGAATATCGAAGGTGACAATATGTGATTATGTATAAAATAAAATACAGTATAAAATAAAATATTTTAAACATCAGTCTCATTAATTAATAGCTACACCTCATACATTTTAGAATTTTAAACATGATAATTCATAGGTGACTTTATTTTTAATAAAATTGTTAGTTACCACTACAGAACTTACCAAAATAGCATTGAAAGAAGATAACGTATGTTTTTATGGTTTGTATATTTGTTGTTTTGTTAAGATTTCTTTATTATTTAGATGAGATTAATCATATTATTGTTTGATTCATGGTTATGTGTCCATTATTATTTAAGATGTTCTGTCATTAAATATACTAAATTAATCCTTATAATATCACACGTTTCTACAAAAATCAACTAATTATTTAATACACAACTAAACAATCAACCAAATTTGTTTTTTTTTAGACACAATGATATTGAATGGTAGTTCTATTACTTTACATATGAATGGTATCAATTTACAATAACGTGACCATGGAAAGGTATGTTCATTTTTTTTCTGAAAACTACAATTTTTCCTGAAAACAATAGTGAAGAAAAAATTCGTCGGCAACGAAAATCAAAGGAGTTATGATTTTTTGAAATCCTCTGAAAACTCTGTTTTTGACAGTACCTCTGGCAATACTATCCATATTTGACAGTTTGGTATTACTCCGCGGCTCTCTCAAATAAAGAAGGGACGCCATTTTGAACTATTTTGTTCCTCCGTGTCTATTCTTAACCTCCTAGTTCAGTAGTGGTAATGGCACACCTTTGTGTTGGATGTTCATTAAGGTAGGTGATAAGTTACTGAAATGATGCTGACTAGTACGTTAATCCTGTCAACGATGCCTGCCCGCTGCGCACTGCTTGCTCTTTTAGAAAAAAAATTAACTCGAGCTTGCAAAAGTCAAATCTCAGATCACGTGATGCCCCTGCTCCTTAACGCAATAAAGCCCGAAAGGCATCAATATAATACAATAATATACTTTCCCCCCAGTTTATATGCACCTGTGATAATAATACTTGGCTATAAACGCCCAACCCATGAGAAAAAAGTCCATTTTCCATGGTCACGATATTGTAAATAAATACCGAAGTATCGATGATAATACTCGCAATACAAAATTGGTTCTGTTTATCCTACTTGCCCCAATTTTTTATTATACAACTAACCTAATATTTCTGAGGATTATAAAAATCCAGAGGACATGCATAGCCTAACCTGGTTAAGCTAAGTAACATCAAGGGCACAAAAAGAAGATTGGTGGGGGTTTTCCCAGAAATTCATAAAAAAACCCATCACTATAAAAGGTTTTTGATAAAGTACATAACATATTTTGACATTCCAGATGGAGTAAATCATTGCTACTAAGAATAGAGAATGAAAGAAATTGTCATTGTCAGACTAACCGACAAAATCTATAGAATAAAATTACAGGCAACACTTTTAATTCTGTCTAGGTATTCACAAGTTTCCTTATATCTATTCTGAAGTGAATCACAATAATTGATGATAACCAAACAAATATAGAAAAAGCCTAAGTGAAAAGCTATATTAAAAAGTCATAAACTTACCTTTATTTTTGGATTGCCCGGAATAAAAACACACTTTAGTTTTTATGTGCGAACTCTGTTTAATTTTTATACACAGTTAATGTGACAATAGACATAAATACTTTTATCATTAACATTTCAAAACAGTATGTCTATGACATGTTATTAATTATAGAGATTATGGACTGGACTGACAGTCATAGAAACCTTATACAAAGAGAAATGATTATTTTCAAACACAATACCTCTTAAAGTATATATACTTTAATTAAATTTGTATTAACATAGATTGTCTTGTTTAATTAAAATTAAGAGTGACAAACAGAAAGATTTAGTTGATTAGAACTAAAACCTAAGCGAAGTATCTGAGTTTGAGTTCCAATGCGAGACTGAGCAAGAACAAGAACTTTTTGTTTATCAAAAGTGTGATGGTGTGTAGTTTTACTAGGATATAAGACACAATCCGTAGTTTACGTTGCCACTTATATTTGTAAAGCACCTACAAACTACCCGTCCACCAAATAATCAGCTGTCACATCTACTTCCGGATCATAAAGTAAAGATACCCACGATACTGTATATATTCTTTGTAGATTGCTATAAATAGTGATCCTGTGTATTTAACTTTTAGTTTACTGTATGTCAGTACTTCGCATTAGCTTGTTTACCTGATAATTATCTAGCTACCTCCTAATTAGTTCTTTGTATGTAATGGTTTTACGTTGGAGTGAAATAAAATAAAATAACAGGAATCCAATTCAATAGAAATCAATCAACAAACGATGATAAACATTGGAAGTATCCATACTCTTCTTAAGAAACTCTCGAGCTCTAGGAGCTCCCTGTTTCTGTAAGCTGCCTGTCTCTCAAAACTCAAATACTTGGCGTCTTGGACTCCAGGCAATTAAAAGATCCTTACCCCTGGAAGCTCTCGGGCTTTAAAATTTAACTTTGTTAATTTGTTTAACTTTAGCTTGTTAACTGTGGAAGTTTTCTGTCTTGTATAGTAAAAATTAATAAGTAAATAAAATGGTCTCTTTATCTCGAGTGTTTCTGAATACAACTGCTTTTTCAGAACAATTCGCGTCTTATACCTATAACTAAATAATAATGAACAACAATTATTATGAAATAATAATTTAAACGAGTAAAACTAAATTAGCTAGGCGGTAATCCAACGTACCTTCTAAAAATATGACCAAACTAAATAAATATATTTATTTATTTAAATTTAATTTCAATAAACATTGAATCGCAAAAAACTAAAGTGTATATATATATATATTAAATATATATAAATAAATTTAAAATTATATATATATATATATATATATATATATATAAAGTGTATATATATATATGTCCCAAAATTTTTTTTAGCTGTTATAGTTTTAAATATTCTTTAATCTTATTTCTAAACGCAGCAGATGTCACAGATGCTTTAAGTTGCCCGCGAAGGCCATGGCGTGGGCACGAGAGGTTCCACAGGTGCATAGGCACTTGCCAATAAGTTGATTTTTTGTTATTCAACTTTGGTACAATCATTGTTTATTGATTTATTTGTTTAGTATACGATAACAAATAATTTGGATGTTGAAAAACGTAGATTTATGTACTCATCCGTAGACTACTGGAATCTACTCTCTAACTAAGAGATCACGAGTTTCAGATCCCAGGGACGTCCCAACAGGATAAAATAAATGCAGTATACTTCGAAGTTAGCATAATCAAGGATTGAGGCTTATGAGAGAAAAAATTCAATATTTATAGTACTAATGTTATTATTTTAATTGGGAGTCAATAACATTTAAGTGGCCGTGGCTAGTGGCGATTTAGGTCTAGTTGTACGAAATGACAACAAAAGATTAGAGTGGAATGACTGATTTTGTTTTCTTAGAGAAAACAGTGTGTATATTTGTGTTTTGTGTCAAATTTCTTCAAGAATAGGAAATCTAAGAATATGAAGAGAAGAAATGCCGATTGTGGCAAACTACGGAGGCCCATCAAACGTACTAAAATCACAGACGGTTTTTACGGAAGGTAAGCTTCCGCCATATGTGGCTTGCTGGTAAAACTATACTTCTCTTGCTGGTAAATTGTTTTTGTGAAAATTAATTATATTTTGATCCAAATTTACTTAAAGGATTTCAGTAAACGCATAAGAAAATTTAATTATTGGATTGTTATTCTGTCTTACCTAAATTAGTATATCATGAGTTGCCAAAATATGGTTTATAATTGATAATGTTTTTAGCTCAAAGTAAGAGCATAGAAGTTGCTGACAGTTATTTGTAATATGTTTACTTATCTACACAATGTTATTACACGGAATATAAATGTTATGCCCTAAATTAGTTCAGAAAATTAAGGTATAAAATAGCCTATTCTCTTCATATTCCTGATAGGTCAGTAAGATAAGAAGATTAATTATTTTGGTAGTACTTGGACATACTAAAAGGAATATTTCATGCTATAAGTTGTCATGGTAAATTTAATATATCAGGAGCAATTATGAATGAAAAAAGTAAATAACACAGTAGGCTCAACCCTTAGAGTACTGGAATAAATTTTATTATTCCACCCTTGAATGGAAGCAGTTAAAAAAAGTTCATTTGCCTATCCCTTTAAGAAAGGTCGAAAATTTACAAAATACAGTTTTGTGACAAAAAAAGGCAGCCCAAAGTTCATTAAAATTGCCCAACATTTTAGGCTTGCCCTTGGGTAAAAAAAAATATTGTTATAGGTCTAAAAATTGTTTTCTGAAACATTTTGATGCAAGATTAAGGTTATATGTTTACTAAACTAGTAAACTTGCACTAGGCCTATATAATGTTTTTGCAGTTTTATGGATATAAATTTATGCTGATATTTGAGACTGCAGTGTTGCTTCACAGAAAATCAATTTCTCTTATAAATAATCATTCAATTTGTGTATTGAGAGTTTTGTTTATATTTTTGTTGATTGCCTCTGATAATATGCTTATTATACTGCAGTCTTAACAGGGCGGTCACCCGACTAGGAAAGCCAAGGAACTTTTTATAGAACTTGGAAAATCTAAAAAACAATTTTCTGTCTATAGGAACAACAAATCAAGAAATAATATGAATATATAGAGTAAAGGAATATAATTTTTGTCAGCTCCTTGAACCGGGAGTTGATTAATTCCAAAAATTGTATTTTACACTACATGATCCTTAAAACCATGAATAAAGATCGATGACGTGTGTGTGTGGTGATGTCACTGAAATGTTTATAGAGTATGTGTACACGCTGTCTTTGCTAGTGTGTGTTGTGATCGACAATTTGTTCATGAGCCCTACCTGATGTACAGGAATACAAGGTTGTCTCACTAGTGTAGTGGAGTTTATCGTGGTTAGTTCTATCCCTAAGTGATGTTAAGCCCTCCTCCTCCTCCACGTATGTAACAATTCACCAGATGATTAAATTTGGCGATTGCCTCAATTTTGTCTGTAAAGAAGTTAGCCTATGTGTTTATATAACGGCCATATCAAATCTCGACTGAACTAATATCGTCAGTCTGTAAACAGCCGAATTATGCATATAGTCAGTTCTCGTCATAGCAGCATTGGATAGATGACAGCTGGAGGAAATTCCATTAGTTTTCCAATCAACTATTCGTTTGAACAATTTGTAGACTTACTTTAACTAGACTGTTATTTTAATATTTTAAGGTGTTTTTTTCCCCATGTGTGAAAGAGACGATTGTCCTCACACTTAGTCCTAAAAGGACCTTTGCGCTTCCCTTACTTATATTTGAATTCTCAGAATCTGGAACTTTTACAGAAGCCGATCAGATTTGAGGGCTCCTGTTCTCTGATGTCCTTGGGGCTGTGGATATATGCCCCTAGGGATCTTTTCCAAATTTTAGATATGGCAGGACAGTTTAGCCATATATGCTCCGCTGATTCCTCCGTTTTTCTGCAGAATCTGCATTCATCAGTCTGTCTAAGGCAGACTAACTTCATGAGGTATTTTCTAAGGGAAAGATGCCCCTTTAGCATAAGGAGGGATAAACATTTTTGATTGTCTTAATCGTGAGGCCCCTACTCCAATTAAAGTATCTTGTCCTCTTTTCCTAATCTTTTACAAGAGCTTTGCTATAGGAAAAAGCTATCCTGCAACTCGGCTCTGGCCCGACCATAAAGTACTCCACTCCCTTTTTGGTGAAGGTATCTTGCTTTTTCATTACTATGAATGCCCTCATGGCCAGAGTGTTGCTATAGTTTTCTTAGGAAGTTGTACCAGAGCATTATTGTATTCCCGGACTGCTTTCAAATCAAACGAACAGGTATCAAGTGCCTTCAGTGCAGCCTGGCTGTCAGAAAGTATTAAGTATTTTGCTCCTTTTTGCCTCATTTGTATGAGTCTTCTGGTGCATGATTCTATTGCCATGACTTCCACTTGGAAGACCGTAGCGTGTTTTCCCAGGGACACTGTTAGGTTAACTCCTGGTCCGTATATTCCAAATCCGCCCTAGAGTCAAGGCAAGAACCATCTGTGTAAAACTTCTGGACCCCTTTTTAAGGTAGGCTTCCTTTTTAATCCATTTGTCCCTATCTTCAATAGAAACTGTATACAGTTTTTCGAAGTAGTATTTCTTAACCATTGCTTCTGACACAGTTAGCATTTCAGCCTCTGGAAATCTGAGTTATTTTCATGTGACCGGAGGAGGAGGTAGTCTTTATTACCCTAGAAGCTTAATTGCGCTTAGAGCGTCTGCCCTCATCATCTCTTGCTCCAGAGGAGTGTATCCCAGGATCGCTTCAAGTGCCAGGATTGGACAGGAGCTTATTACTTCTGTGATGCTTACACAAACTAGCCTATGAAGACTCTATAGCCTCTTGGCAGCTGTTTTTGTCCTACTTCTGCCACTACAGTAATGCAGCACATGTGACCATTGGTTTTATAATGGTTTCATGTATCCAATAAAATCATTTTGGGTTTCAAACCCCATTTAAATCCAAAGATTCTTGCAGGCTCCAAGGGCCTTTGTCGCTTTAGATATTGTGTTCTCAATAAGTGTGTTCCAAGTCAGCCTCTCATCCACGACTACGCCCAGATACTTGACTACTTTTGATTGTTTTATCCTGATTCCTTCCTAGACAGGTTGTACAAGCTGGAAGTTTCTTTTCCTGGTAGAGGTTATCATGTTTGTTTTTGATGGGTTAATCCGAAGACCTTCCCCGTGGCACCAGTTGCTTATGAAATTTAATTCTTCTGGAATAAGGCGTTCCAGAATTCCTTTGTTATTCCTTTTGACCATAAGCACTAGGTCGTCAGCATAGCATAGTAGACTTACTCCCCTCATCTCTACTTAGTTAGAAGGTAGAAAAGGAACCACCATTGCCCACTGGAGGGTAGACAGAACCCTTCCCTAGGGGCAGCCTTTTCGGGCCGTGATGGTGACTGATTCGTCCCCGATCTTTGCTTTTACTTGTCTGCTTTTTAGGAGGGCTACTATCCACTTGACATTATCTGGGGGGACTCCAAACCGTTCCAGAGCTGCCTCCATGGATTGATATGCTACTCTGTCAAAAGTTTCTGCAATATCCATTTAACTAATGCATAAATCGTACCCGTTAAATTAATTATTAGATATAGTCTACCATGGTAATTGAAATTTTTGTATTATAAAAATATCATAAACTGGACCCAAATGGCTTATTAATTGGTCACAACTTGAAACGAAACAGAATGCAAATAAATTAGTAAGAATTCTTTGCTCACATCCTTGTAACAAACAATAGGAAGCAGTTCCAGTTCACTTCCCAACTTGAGTTTGTAAGTGGAACCTTTGGAAGAGTCTTTGTGCTAGCTTAATAGATTGAAAAATTAGCTTGTAGTGCCTTTAAATTGTATATTTCATCATAAACATTAACATTATTTACCTAAATGCACAGCGTCAATTTCTGCATTTTGGTAAAAAATTTCTGACATTGGAAGTTGGTAGGTCCTAATTATAGAGGAAGGTAAACCTCAGGTTTGTCAGATGATACACAATTTATTTACATTTATTTTATGTGTTTTGATCAGATGTCTGCAAATAAACTTAAGGTGGATAACCAAAGTATACAAGCATTGTGGTTTGGTAATTAATGAGTATAGTTAGTTGCACAATCTAAGCATCAATGAGCAGAACTAGCCTAGTTTTACCGAACAAAGTTTTTGCCAGACAATCCTCATATGGAGGCGAGGTCTATTCTCATTTAAAGTCAGCAGATCATATTATGGGTTTTTTGTGTAATGTTTGACTAGAAGTTTGTATTTTCTGTGTCTTAAGTTTGTATGTCTGTTGTGCCTATACGAACATGAAAGATTCTTGGCAGTTAGGAGAACATGTATGTTTGCTGCCTGCCATGCATCATTAGTAATTCGTCTCAAATCAATAAATGTTGCACTATAGAAACTTAGATTTTAATGTCTCAATGCGAATGAATTATTATATTAATATAAGATTATTTGTCAATAATAATGATTTATAATTTATATTCAGTATAGAGTTTTTGAAGGAAAATATGTAAGAAAATATAAGTTAACTATAAGAAGAAATATTAACTCTCTGTATATTTATATATATATTTTATTTTATCATGATTGAATATAGTTTGATTTCTTGAAATGTTGGTGTTACAATTAATGCTTATATTTTTTAAGGTAAATATAATATACTGTGGAAGCCCGTGTTATAATCTACTAAAATTTCTATTATATAAAAGTAGAAGGTAGAGAATATGATTTGTAATTTTTAAAATATATCCATTCCCTGAACCTCTGAAAAATTCTTTGAAATAGCGTAGTATTTTTATTCATAAGACTTTTTTCCAAATTGGCAAAGTTATGAGTAGAATTCAGATGAAAATTCCTTTGGTTTATTTTTTTTATTCTTTGTTTGTACCAAATCGACCCTGTGTACCGGTAAAATTGTGGTCTTTTACCGAAAGTTCGTGCACCGCAGATCCTACACTGCAGTCAATTGAAAAATATTCAGGAAAATCACGTAGCTAACGGTATGAACTATATTCACTGATGATATTCTCTATATTTGTCTACCCTAACAAATTTACTATTTTTTCTGTGGTAAATAAATACAAATTTTCCAATATTTATTTTTATTGCTAGGCCTTTCGGAATCAATGATTCTATCATTAGGCACTTCACAAATGCTGCAAATAGATTTAATTGATTAACTCTCATGTGTGTGTTACATGAGCCAATGGTTAACCTTTTGACTGATATACAAGGATATATCATTTTGAGTGAATATGCCAAAAGGTTATACACAATGATGTATTGTTGCTGGCCGAAAATTGATATGCAATGATGAATTTACTGCAGCGTTTTTTTTTTTTTTCCCAAATAAATCTCACTTTATGTCAATTGATAAAGAAATATATCTGCATCAAAATAAAAATAACAGATCATTCTGTTATATACTACGTTTTGTCATCAAACTTAAACAAAATCACAATTTGGAAGGCTGTTCCATCTGAGCTTGGTCCATCTGCTCAACTCTTATTGTATAATTGTTATTGTGTCACTATCAGTTCGTTTGAGGTTATTAGTGGACACATCTTATAACCTCAACATCTTACATCACTGGTTATGTTTTTATCAAAAATGAGTAAAAAGAGGCCAAATTCTCTTGTGAGTGAGGACACTTTGATTGGTATTTGCTGGTGCTCAATTTTTAATTTAGTGACAGTGGTTCAGAAAATACATTAAACAGAGACAGTAGTGAATCTGAATCCAGTGAAGAAATTTTCGAAGATGACTCAGATGCAGACCCTACTTTTGACCCAGAGCAACCTAGTAAATCTGCATTTCAACCAAGAAGTAAAGGACCACTGATGTTAACTAGGCTTAGTATATCTCAAGGTATATTAACATCAGAGTCAGACAAAGATGAGTCTCCATCTAGGCCTAGGCCTAGTGTCATTGAGCAACGAGTTAGTAGGCCTAGGGATTGGCAAAATGATGTCCAGCAAAATGATCCTGCCGATGACAGTAGTTGGAACGAGGTGTAGGAAGGCAATGATTCACCTTACAATCATCAGTTCACGTTTGCTGAATGGAGTGGGCCAATGCATTCTCCTCCACAAAATGTTAAACCAATAGAGTACTTCAAGTTGTTCTTTACAACAACTATACTGACTGTTTTTGTAAATGGAACAAATTGATATGCAAGATTCTATATTGCTAAAAATCTAGAGACTGTATCCTTTTAGCTGAGTCAGGAAGTGGTTAGATGTAACCTTGCTGGAAATGAAAGTATTTTTGTCAATCGTTTTGAACATGGGAATAATAACCAAGCCAAGTATAACCAGCTACTGGGCCTCTCACTTCACAAATGCTACCTCCTTTTTGTCAATATTATAACATGCAGTCCTTACCAAATAATTATAACATTTTTCATTATTGTAGATGTCAGCAAACTTGTTCCACATGGAAATGTCGGCTATCACCTTTGTGGTAGATTTCAATCCATTATTGATATGCAAGTAGGTTGTTCAAACTTTACTACTTCCCAACACAGGCTCTGTATGTTGATGAATAGTTTGGCACAAAGAATCGAGTTGGATTGACTCAGTACCTTCCACAAAAGAAACACCATAAATGAGGAATTAAACTTTGGGTCCTTTGTGACTCATTAACACGTTATTGTGTAGCTTTCTATCGGTACAGAGTAGCACAAAGAATTCAGGAAAATGAAAGAGTTGTATAGACTGGTATAGGGAGCACAGTTGTCATGCAAATGTTGTGCATGGCAAATCGCTTGAACAAGGAACACCATTTGTATCTTGACAACTTTTTCATCTCTATATCTCTTGCTAGGACTCTATATAATCATAATAATTTCATTACAGGCACTCTAAGAAAGGATAAAAAAGGTATTCTTAACCATTTATTGGGAAAATGTGCGATGAGTCAGAAAACCTATGTGATGAAAGAAAGGGCCTCTCCTAATAATGGCTCATAGAGAGATAAAATCTAATTAGTCTCAGTTTTTTATTTTCTTTACTGACTGTCAAGCTGCTTCAGAGACTTACTCAATCATAAGAACTGGACACATATTAATAAGGACCAAAACAAAAATTGCTCAGTACCTTAAAGGTATGGGTATTGACTCAACTGAACAGATGTTGTATGTGTACATGGACAAACTCAGGACCATGAAGCATTCCATAAAAATTCATTTGAAATATTTGTTGATGCATGGTGCTAAATGCGTATGTATGACTAAAATAGATGGCTGTTTGGTCTCATCTCCAGTTATAATTTGATAAGATGAAAGTGTTAACCATCTTTGTCGTGAGAATTCAGAAATATCAATAATGCTACTTTTTTGTAGTTTTTTTTTCAGTTAATATTTTCAAGATCTTCCTGGTTCAAATTTGTAATATCCCAACTTATTACACAAAAAAAACTTTGTGGTAAAGAACACAGATAGGAGGCCTATTGAGAATTGGCAGTTTTCTTTATTTTTCTCATCAACTTTTAAATCATGAACTTTTGAACATTTGAATCAGTTTGTGTTTTTTTCCAACGGAAAGCTTTATTAATATCTGATAACATTTTCAGAACTCGCATGATTCTTATTATATACTTACTGGAAAATAATGAGAAACAATACAAATCTCATACTTTCACAGCTCTATGTTAGCTAAATGGAGTAATGCCTAAATTCCAAAATTACCGTGCCAAGCCTACTACTGTAGCTACAGAATCATACTTTGTGGACAGACCTTGTAATTTATATGCAGTTCAAAATTTATAATCTCATAGTACAATTGTCTCACAAAGCTCACCCATGTTAACATTAAACTGTTATGAATTATTCAGTACAATATTTTTAGATTATGATCTTAGCGAAATGTTTTTTAATTACCACAATTACAAAACATTGAGAATACAATAAGATAAATGTAATGCTACTTTCTATTACAAAGTTCATTTTTACAGCAATTATATCAATTCAAACTTGGGCACAGAAGTGTAGTTGAGTGTATGCTATCAAGATGGAGAAGTGTACTCAGTATTATTCACAAAAGTTTAACATTCTTGTACTTATGTGTATTATTTAACAATATTTAACTATCTCAATTATTCGTTGTTTCAGTACATTGCTGTATTTGAAGTTTTTCATATTATGGGCTGTTGTTTTGCTGGCTGATTTCATCCTCGAATTTCGCTTTGAATTTCTATGGCCATTTTGGTTACTTCTTAGAAGTGTTTACGACTCGTTCAAGTATCAAGGCCTGGTAAGTGTGAAACACTGTGACTCATTTTCTATACGGTTGTTCAATTGTTTCAATTTGTAATTTACACATTATATCACACTTTTTAACATCCTGTTGCTGGTAGGTGGTTTCCAGGACCGAGCATTTTCACATACCTTAGTGCCCAACTCTCTAAATAGTTTCTCTACCCAACTAGCCAGCATTAAAATATTTTGTTGATGATACATTTTGACATTTGTATGTTTTAGTTGATCAAACTGAAGTGGAAAATTTGTTCATATATTTTCAAAGCCCTAACTATGTTTCAATTACTAAATTATTTATAATTCTCTAGACACCAGGCAGTGACTTTACAATGCAATAAATTGTGATCTGCACAACACAAGGTGGTTGTTTGGGGCTCAGAGATGAAATTATTTTATTGTTATTATTGTACATCTTTGAAATATATCTTGAAGCTTGTGAGGTTTGCCTATACTAACTTACTAACCCATATAATAGTTCTATATAAATATTCCACAAAAAATGTCTGCAATATTAACTTACAATGAAGAACAACTTCAATGTAATATCTTTAAATTTTGAATGCTGAAGCACTTTTATTATCCAGTTCTTTGATGTAAAAGCTTGTATAAATGCTTTATTTTTATGAAATACTTTTTCATTCTCAGGCATTCTCAGTGTTTTTTGTCTGCATTGCGGTCACTTCTGACATGATCTGCTTCTTCTTCATACCAGTTCAGTGGCTGTTCTTCGCAGCAAGCACTTATGTGTGGGTGCAGTATGTGTGGCACACGGGTGAGTACGTGTACAGATGTCTGAAAAATCTGTTAAATGGGTGGGATCAAGCACTCACAATGAAGAGTGAATATTGTATTTTTTCTTAAAATGTGATAGAAAATGAAGAAGTATTCTATTTTTATGTGGCTGTAGAATTTTCTTTTAAAGTTTTATCTTACTGTCATGTGTTTTGTGGTTATTATTAAAAAAACTTAAATGTCCAAAACAGCCCTGATTTATTTATTTAATATTACTTCTTATATACATATTGTATTTAATGCAATACTTTTTTTATCAGATCTTACAAATAAAGGTTTTTGGACAAAACCGTCAAAATCACATTACATTCTGGAGGCTTACAACATTAGTTCTGAAATAAAAAAAAAGCAAAAGTATACTTTGACAGTTCTCATTACCAACTGTCACGTTACACTGTAAAAACACTTTGTCAGTTATAGTAGACTTATTATGCGCACTGATATTTTGAAGGTGTATACTTACAATTTGGTAGTATCAGTCAGTTGATACTTATATTTTTTAGATATAAGTTTTTTTCAAGTGACATTTTCTCATAAAGTTAATTATATTTGTAATATATTAGGACATCATAGCTAATTCCCACCATGATTTTATCCATCCCCAGGAGTTGACAGTTTGTAACTAGGTACTAAAAGTGCTAGTCTGACATCCATTATTTAACCTCAACTTTTACTATCAGATGTTATTTGTAGTTACTTTTTCATTTCACAACGAATATAATATTTTAATCACATTTGAAATGTAGAGAAGGGAGTCTGTGTTCCGACTGTGGTGTTGTGGCTACTGTTCGTGTACATGGAAGCAGCAGTTCGATTGAGAGATCTGCGACATCTTCCGTTTCACTTGGATCTTTGTAGACCTTTCGCTGCTCACTGGTAATCAATATAGTCTAAGATCCAATGCATTCATAAAAACAGCTAATAACATCGCTAATTTTATTATTTATTTTCTATGAAGCAAAGCTCATGCATGTCATGTTAGCAACATTTTATGAATAATTCAATTTTTATTTTAAACTAGTCATTAAACTGTTTAAAATCATTATGTACTTCAGTCAAAGTCAAAATATCTTTATTTATATTATGCACATGGCTACAATAAATAGTGTCAACAACTAAGTTACTTTTCTAATTAAAGTAAAAGTAAAATAAAGATGTCTTATTTTACCAGGTGAAGTAAAGTAGTCTAGCTTTCATAACATAGTCATTGTATACAATTCCTGAAATGAGTAAAATGGGTGTTTAATTAAATATTCTTTGAACTTTAGTTTAAACTTCTTAATTTCTTCAACACATGTTTTTTTTTTTTTGAACTGATTTAAAAAATTGTATTACAGCATAAGAAATTGTTGTGTGTGAATACTCTAAATTATGGTTAGGTAATACTAATTCCTTCTTATTCCTTAATCCCTAGTTACAATAATAATTGTGTAGTTTATTAAATAATCCTAATTATTTGAGTAAAAATATGTTTAAATTATACAATTTCTGTTGTTTAGAGCTTTAAAAATAGAAATTGTATTTAATAATACTAAATTTTTATGTCAAATTTTGTTTTTTCTTATTATTTACAGTCATCATATTTTAGATCTGACTGACATGAAGTTGAACCCAATACAATATTGAATATTTTTTTAATAAATTATTTTCACCATTATTGTTAAGACGAATAAAATATATGAACATTAAAAAATTACTATATAACCCCTGGTATACCCTAAATGGTAAAACAGAAAAAAATTAGGAGTCTTCTTCAGACACATAATATTATTATTTAGAGATCTGGATGCTAATGTCGTGCTTTTCATACAGTTACATATTATCAGTTAACTCTCATATGCCATAAGTGAACTAACTGCATGATAATTTGAGAATTTTTTGGACATACAGTAGACTGTAGTCCGACCATATCAGGACCAAACTCTCGGGCAGACTACAAAATAGCCGTACGAACCGTAGGTATTGTTTAAATGTAAAATACTTCCCTACAATTGCATACCTTTTGGAACATTAACTATTGAGGTGGTTTATACAATTTAATTACTCAACAAATGTTGCTGTCCAATTGTTGAATCATTTTGTCATTCTAATCATATTAATAAATAAGCTGTATAGACGCCAGGAATAAACCTTCTTAACCAGAAACTAAGGAGACAAGTTGATTCCTGTGGGTTTCTGACATCAATCGTCCTGCAAGCACATGTCTTATCTCCATCTCATATCAGTTGGCAGAGAGGGAATGTACTGTACAATATTGTTATTTAGTGTTTCTAAGATTTATAGTATTCTTATTGAAACAATATGTTTTCCTTCCAGTATTGGTTACCCAGTGGTCACTCTTGGTTTCGGTTTCAAGAGCTATGTGGGCTACAGAATGAGACAGGTAAGTATCTTAAGGGAACCCGTCAAGAAAATGTCATAACAATTCTATATATATATATATATATATATATATATATATAATTCATATATATATATATATATATATATATATATAGCATTAGTATTCTATGTTCTTTTCTTTGAACAATTTGATACTAAACCCTTGATATTTACATAATTTTTATGTTTTATTTATTTTAACATGAAAGTATCATGAAAACTAGCACTCACTTTTCAAGAGTTAATCCTATTTATATTGTAGTATGTATGACAACCTATGTACGTATTTATTTCGTTGTTTTTGTAATTACATAAATAATTTAAAATCCTTAACCTAAGTCAGTTTTAAAAGCAACCAGGTGGCTTATTTAGATCTTTCTGACCCAGCCCTTCTCAAAAGATGTATTCATGATATAACACTGAAACATTTAATAAATCCTTCAAGTTAGGGTGAAGAATTTCCAAAAATTCTTTGTAGGTCTGTACACAATAGAAAAATGGCACTATCGTTACTGTTATTTAAAACAGTAAAGTTGTATTAGGGAAAGTGAAAGTTTTGGAAAAGTTGTTTGATAATTGTGGTAAAAACTTTGTCGTGGGCCTCAAACTTCAAAATTGCAGAAAAATTCATGAAGCTGAAAAGGCATTGGAACACACTGAAACAAGGGCTGCACTAGCAAGAATAAATATAAAAAGAAGACTAATGGAAAATAAGGATTCAGCTGCTCCAGGCTATGGTTATGGTGCTCATTGATGGACTGTACAGACTTATCTGTAAGTTTTTGTTATTTTTTTCAAAGATGTTTTCTGACAATTGGATAATAATAAGAATTTTTTTTCTTGAAGCCTTATTAGGAAAAAATTAAATAAGTTATTATAGGAAACCTCTTTGCTTTTTAGCATTTAAACATAAATTTTATTACTTTATGTAAGATACTAAGTTTAACTTGAAAGGTATATTTAATTATATCAGTATTTTTTAAGAAAAATTTACAAACTAACTGGTTATTTTATCATGAGTAAGATAAGGAAGACTGGGTTCCTTAATAGATTTTAAGTGTTTAATTTTAATAATTAATACAGGTTCATTCTTTTAAACTAAATGTTATGAAGTCTTTTATTCTATTAATAGTATCAGCTTTAATCTTACTTTAATGAATCTTGTTCATAATCATCTCTGTCATTTGTGTCTTATGTTATTTTTTATGATTTTGGATAGGAGTACTTTGTTTGCTCCTTGTATCTCGTCCATACAAAATAGTGTTAACAGTTTGGATTCAATTTATATATTATATATATATATATGACTAAATCTACGAGAACATATTTAATATAAAGGCCGTTTCTCTATAGTCCCGTAATTAACATAATTGCTGCAACGACCATGCACGCCGATTCCCAGAATTCCTTCTGAACACACATGACAGTTGCAGCTCTTTAGCTAACTTATAAGCAGCACTGTGTGCGTATTTAACATTTTTAAGAATATTGAATTGCCTGTTCCCTGTGAAATTTGGTCAGTGATATGTATTTTTACTGCAAAAAAACATGCAAAATTAATTTGTCAGCTTGCCTGCGTCTTGTTTTGAATTGCTCAGTGGAGCTTGATTATGGTTGCGCAGTAGACTTCTGCATTAATTGTTGCTCTTTGTGGTATGAATTTCACCAGCAAAAGATCGTGGCAACAGTGACTGTTTGGCCTTGGCCTTGACCTTGACAGGAGAGGATGTGTGTTGCCATTCTATCAGTGAGAATTTTTCAGAAATTCAATGGAAGAGTGGTTAATGTAAACTATCTGTCATCAGGGGGATTCAATAATCTTAAGCATGTTAAATATGCATACAGTGATGCTTATAGGTTAGCTAAAGAGCTGCAATTGATACTTGTGTTAGTAAGGAATGTGCCAGGAGACAGCATGCATGCTTGTTGTAACAGTTATGTGAAGTACGGGTCTATAGAGAGAAAAGTTCGTTGTACAAATATATTAAAAAAATAACTTTTTTATTGTTTCTTGTCATTGAAAATCATATTGGTGAATACAATGAGAGAACATAGATTATTCAGACAAATTAGAATGTTTCGATCATTCAGATAAATAAACTTCCCTATAAAATGCTTGATTATGTGTTGTTTTTATGATTTCAGCGGAAGCAGAGAGACGTAGCCAAAGAAAACGAGTTTTACATGCAACTTTTGCAGCAAGCTCTGCCAATAGAACAGCAACACACGTTGTGCCACAACACAAGTCCTGAAAAAAGTAAAGGTAATATAATCATTTGAAATCGACCACATAAGTTTAAATCGAGCATAAATAGCAAATTTAAAATTTGAATGCCCAAAACTCATGATATGATTATAAATAACAAAATCTGTTTACATGATCTCATGGTCTTTATGATTTTTGTAAGGTGTCAGACAAGGAATGCTGCATCACCAAGTAGCTGGTAGGACATGGGGCTAGATAGGGAGGTGGCGTGAGAGGTTGCAGACAACATACAGGCTTCTGTTACTAGTTTATCCTACAAGGTTATCAAATAATAACAGTGGTTTAATTTCCGTAACAGTACAGATGGTAATAGTGAGCACACAAATGAACACGTTATTATAAATGTAGAAAATACAAACTGAAAGCAAAATATTATTTACACAACTACTATAAATTGTTAATTAGATTTAGTTAAGGTATTTCATATATAAATGACAACAATAACACGTTTTATATTAATAATCTGTATACTATTGTCAGCTGTTATCTGTGAATATTCATTAACATAAGTGTAGAAGATGAACTGAAAGCATAATATTATTTACAAAATTACTATGTTTTATGTATCTATCTATTTTCAGGGTGTCTAGTGACCTGAACAATCGGGAATAGTCAGGGAATTTTATGATAGACCAGGAAAATTGCCCGATTATTCTTGCAGGGTGTCTACCGGTCATGGAAGTCCTGAAAAAGTTACGGATTTTAATAAAGGAACTCGCAAAAAAAAAACGGATTATAACTTTATCGCAGAAATTTTCTGTTTAAAATATATGTTTTATGTTATTGTGATAATAACTAGTGAAGTTTCAAAGCCAAATCTCAAATCTACAAAATCTTCAAGAAAGATTCAGGTTTGAAAATTGATGGAGGACGGGATTCGACACTAGAATTTGGGTAAACTCCCCATCTCATTTATCGGCTGATCATCAGTATACAAATGACCCCATTACAAAATCATTTTTGTTGTATTTTGTGTTTGAAATGCCATAAATAGATCTTATTAAATCTTATTAGTGAATAGTATGAGTTTTTAAAATAGTATTTTACTAGGAGTTATTATTAAACACGCTCGTTGATCACCATGAGTCTGCTGCGTATCTTCCCAGATGACAGTTGATCGGCATTACGTAAATTATTAATTGTGAAAATATGATTTTGTTGCACTTTGTGTATGAATTTATGTATTTGTGTAGGTACATATCTCAACAAATTATAGTTCAGAAAACCATATTTTGCTTGTAGATCTTGTATTTATGTACATATATTGCTGTAAGTCTGCTGCATATGTTCACAGACGACAGCTGTGAGCTGAGCAATAGGTAACTCGGCAGTAAGTGAGTTACCTATTGCTAAAACATGTTTATTGTTGTATTTTGTATGTGAAAATCTGTAGTTAGATATCCTAATTTACAAATTATCTTACTTTTGTAAATATTTCACTTGCAGTAAACTGTAATATGATACACATCGCTGTGAGTATGCTGCGTATATTCATGGCAGTATACCGATCACTAAAACATGTCACACTTTCTATATAAAAAAGCGTAGACAGATTACAAATTGGAGTTTTTGTCATTAATATTTTTCTTTTACTTTGTATTTTTCTTCATTTTGCCAAGTAAAATTAATTGTCTTGATTTTTTTACAAATACCAAAATTCTATATATATTAAAATTGCTTGGGTTACTGAATACTTTACACAGTAAGGTCATGTTGTTGTAAAATGTGTCTTCAATCTATACATATATTTCCCAGTTCAATAAGTGAAATATGCCCTAAAGTATTGCTTTGTAAAGATGTTGCTTTTTTACATTATTTTTGTAATGGTTGTCAAAACAGGTCACTAAAAGTCCCCAAAAGTCACTCCTCAGCAGTACACGCCCTCTTGTAATCGTTAAACTTTTATATTTTTTTTTCGAATATTGAGAAGATGTAAGAAAAGTTTTGTAGACCTTCTGGAACTTTCTGGGGCCGGGTTGTAAATTTCAAACACAATTTCCTGCACATACGGCCTATCATTATTTTAATTTTGAGTGATCTACTTGTAACTTTGTCCAACTAAATATTAGTTTTTTACTTACTTTTAAACTTACTATTGTATCAGTATTTATGACCCCATATTTTGACACTCACACTACTTATAAATAAAACTAACTTTTAAAAAAATCATTAATTTGATCAGTAATAGGATATGGAAAAGTTAGAGAATTTCTTCAAGCCACTTCGCTAGACATCCTGTATTTTTTAAATACACAAAGTTTTTTAAAAACTGGTTTTATATTTTTGATTTGCTTACTTCTGATAAATTGTCATCCATGAGATGCAGCAGAATCGCAGCGATGCACAAGTGGAAATATTGAAAATAATTAAATTAATATTGGAAAATGTGTTGTCATTCACTAGTGGTATTAAATTATGAATTTTGTCCAATAATTAGTAATACAGTGAATTTCAGGATATCCATTATTTGTCCAATAATTAGTAACACAGCGAATTTCAGGATATCCATTTGTCCAATAATTAGTAACACAGCGAATATCAGGATATCCGTTTGCCCAATAATTAGTGACCCAGTGAATCTCCGCAGATCCATTTGTCCAATATTAATGATCTATTACTGAACCCAAATATATTTTTTTAATTCAGTATTCGGATTTAACTCATTACAAGATCAATCTTTCTTAACTGACAATATCTTGGTATATTGAACCAAACAAGTGGTTTTTGCTAGCTACACGTATGATCCTAGTCGGTTGTTACTGAACATCATATTTGTAGCAAATTTACTGTAATGTTTAAAAGTTACTGGTTGAAATAATATTCGTTGTTAACTATAGAAAGTTTGATGTGTTGCCTAAAAGTTATCATGGAAAATGAATTTTCAATTTAACATGTTTGACAATGTTTTCAGTCATGATGATGTTGGAAAGCAGCCTGTTTTATGATCATTGTAGCAAAATCTCAGTAATGTTTGAAAATTATGAGATAAATATAAAATATGTTCAGTTGTCATGGTGGAAAACAGTTTGTTTAGTGTAGTTAACATTTGCAAAACTATTATTAAATTGTTTGTTTCAACCTCTTCTGTAGGTTGAAAAAGAACCATTGTAATACTATTTCAGATATTCATTGATAGTTTTTACGTTTACTTGACTAGTGTTGTTTGTGTTGCAGGAGGAACGATAAACGATGTAGTCACATCAAACGGCAGTGTCCACAACAACAACTCCACACAAGTGAAAATCAACCACAGAAAGTCGCTAGACAAAGGGGAGCGAGACAAATCCTGTACAGAAGTGGATCATAAGACTATAAATAATAACAAATCATTTTCACACACAAACGGAGACATCCACACTGAGCTAGAATTCATTGAGAGGATTGGGTATGTTAAATGATACAGTAATTAGTAGATGTTTATATTGATAAAGTGGTACCTACCACTATGCAAGTATGGAATCACAGTATGGTCATTGTTATAGAAATGCACTGCAGTGTTGTTGAAGATTAAATTATAAACTCTGATATGTAGTGGGTACAGTCTGCCTTGAATCTCAAGCATGTAGGCACAGGATAAATTTGATTTATTAAATATTTTGAGTAAACAAGTTAACTCATTTACCGAGGGTGAAAATCAATGACTGAGTTATAGAGAGTCAAAGAACTGAACTTATCTAGATTGTGTGTCTAAGCAGTAAGTCTGTGGACATCACCATGGTACACACAGAAAAGCACAAAGGAAAGTAAAACTTTTATTGTTCCATTAAAATACACAAAGTAATGTGTCACATTCACAAATATACCGAATTACAAAGCGTGATACAGAATATTTGTATCTTTTTGTCCTAAGCAATTATGGTGGGGGGAGGGGGGGAACAGAAGAGGTTTGAAGTTATCTAGACACACCAACTTATGACCTTGTATGGTTTGTTGATGTCCATATAACACACTAAGGAAGCACTGTGTTGCAAGCCAGGTCTTCATCACTGGAGAGAGGTGGTAGTCACTTGGCACTAGGTCTTGGCTATATGGATAGTTGGCTGTGTGTGAGTGAGTGTCTATTGTCACAAAGAAACAAATTTATTGACCTCAGTTTTTTCCGATGCATGTTGTTTATTACCCTCTGTAGTTTTTTTAGCGTTTCACATACCTTTCTACATGGATTGTCGAGCCTTGTTCAAGGAAATCGACCAGATCACACCCTTATTGTCCCAGATAACAGTTGTCATGGCATATCTAGCTGACAGAGTTTTAGGGCATATTCTTGGTTTTATGAGAATACGTGTGTCTCCACTCCATCGACTGTCTTTACACATCTCGTCCCTGTTTCATCACAATTTAAGATATGAACAAGAAAGTCATTACAATGTTTATTGTAGTCATCAAGCAAATTAAGCATTGCAGCAAGTTTTTTATTTTGTAGTCTTTTGTTAAGAGTTTTAGAACCTACAACCAAAATTTGTGGTAGCCAAGCTTCTCCACAACAATTGCATAAACTAAAATGCATTAAATTTGAGGAAAATGTTAAAAAAAAACTCATTGACAGTGAAACAGTGATTTTCACGATTTTTCATTTCTTTTTGTTAACAAGTCTTCAGTAACCAGGGTTTGACAATCACAACAATCCTCTTCATGAACATTGGTGTGTTTATTTTAAAAATCAATACACCTCTGACTCACTCTGCTTTCAATCAGTTTATAGCTTTTGTTAACAAGTCTTCAGTAACCAGGGTTTGACAATCACAACAATCCTCTTCATGAACATTGGTGCGTTTATTTTAAAAATCAATACACCTCTGACTCACTCTGCTTTCAATCAGTTTATAGCTTTTGTTAACAAGTCTTCAGTAACCAGGGTTTGACAATCACAACAATCCTCTTCATGAACATTGGTGCGTTTATTTTAAAAATCAATACACCTCTGACTCACTCTGCTTTCAATCAGTTTATAGCTTTTGTTAACAAGTCTTCAGTAACCAGGGTTTGACAATCACAACAATCCTCTTCATGAACATTGGTGCGTTTATTTTAAAAATCAATACACCTCTGACTCACTCTGCTTTCAATCAGTTTATAGCTTTTGTTAACAAGTCTTCAGTAACCAGGGTTTGACAATCACAACAATCCTCTTCATGAACATTGGTGCGTTTATTTTAAAAATCAATACACCTCTGACTCACTCTGCTTTCAATCAGTTTATAGCTTTTGTTAACAAGTCTTCAGTAACCAGGGTTTGACAATCACAACAATCCTCTTCATGAACATTGGTGCGTTTATTTTAAAAATCAATACACCTCTGACTCACTCTGCTTTCAATCAGTTTATAGCTTTTGTTAAAAAGTCTTCAGTAACCAGGGTTTGACAATCACAACAATCCTCTTCATGAACATTGGTGCGTTTATTTTAAAAATCAATACACCTCTGACTCACTCTGCTTTCAATCAGTTTATAGCTTTTGTTAACAAGTCTTCAGTAACCAGGGTTTGACAATCACAACAATCCTCTTCATGAACATTGGTGCGTTTATTTATTTTAAAAATCAATACACCTCTGACTCACTCTGCTTTCAATCAGTTTATAGCTTTTGTTAACAAGTCTTCAGTAACCAGGGTTTGACAATCACAACAATCCTCTTCATGAACATTGGTGCGTTTATTTTAAAAATCAATACACCTCTGACTCACTCTGCTTTCAATCAGTTTATAGCTTTTGGCCAAGAAATATAAAATCACTTAATCCTGCTGTGGTGGGATTTTTAATTGCAGCACTATCCAATGGTTGTAACTAGCTTTTTTCCATAGGTGAGAAAAGTAGAAAAAATACAGACCACCAATACCACAGCTGTATGTGTACTGAGCATAAAAACATTTTCACTGAGCATAATTGTCTGTAACTGTGTCCTCCATATGCACCACTTGATACTCTTTCAAAAGAAACACATCTACATGGGGGAACACTGTTCAATCAACTACCAGGATATCTGAAGAAACGCAGAGAAAATAAGCATTTCAACACAGCATTTAAGACTTCGCTGATGCATTGTGCACTGTAAATTAATATTTAACAGCCTGTTTTGTAACCAAATTAGTTGACACAATCTTTTACTCTATGTCTATTATAATTAAAGATTTTATCGTTCAAGTCCTTGTTTTGAAAATCAAATATGATCAAATATTTTTTTAAATATTCTGGCAAATCTGTGTATTTTTATGATTTCAATCTTAATTATTTTTTATTTTCAGGTCGGTAAATGACTTTGATGAAAATGAAGCAGAAAAAGATAAAAGCTCTAAATCATACGTTCAGCTGAAATCGAACTCGAAATGGAGTAACCATCAAGCAAAAGAAAATGCTGTCAACTGCCAACGAGAACGAAGGAATAAAGCTAACAAAGATAACACAGAACACAATTCATCCCAGAAAGATGAATACTGTCAAAGGTAAGAAAATTGAACTAAAAAGAAAAAAATTTGTAACTGATTCCTTGAATCAAACTATGCTCTCTACCTGTCTCAGACTATTTATGTGGCAGGACTTCATCGCCAGTAAATTACAAGTGACATATCCCTATTAAATATTGGGATTTTATGGGTTCACATTTATGTATTGATTTGATTTAAACAATAAGTTTGTTTCAGTTTATAAAAAATTTGTTACTATCTATTCACGTGTTCTACTGTAAACTGTACATAGATTGAAAAAAGAGATTGATTTGATTGGTTTAAGGTATTATGTTTTAGATATTCCCAAGACAAGTATAAACCCTTGATCAAAAGTATCAAAGGGTGATCAAAAGTATAAACCCTTTTTTGATCACTCCACAAAAATTACAGGCATTTAAAGTAGAAGATATAGGAAATTTTGTAATCAGACACACATAGAAACAGCTGATGATAAAAATGTAAAATATTTGCAGTATGTACGAGTTATATAGCTTCAGGGAGTGACATTTTTTTATTCATTTATGACGCAAGAGTTGTGTATTTTAAAATTAAATATAATTTAAGAAAATTAGGGTTTTATAATTGTTTTTTTTTTTTTTTTTAATTAAACTTTTATATAAATAATAAAATATGTAATTTCTTCTATTATATTTGAACCTCTATATTTTCTAGTAGCCTCACTTCATGTTTAAATAAAAGACTAACTTCAATGAAACATTACTATTTTATTGTTTTATTTGACTCTCTATATATATGAGATTTTTACAACTGCAAAATAAACATTTTTTATCTTTTTACTCATACTAAAACAGCTGATTAGTTTTAACAAAATATCTCGATTATAATATTTCTTGAAAACACTGAACTATAAGAAATTATTGTTCATTTTGAACACTCTCCAATCATCTTTCAAATATGCACTGTAAAAAGTTTGTTTCCTAATCTACAACTGTTTTTTTCAGGCCCTGATTATAAAATACCTCTAAATTCTGCTTCTAATGCAGACTCCTCATAGAAATATAAAAAGCAATATTTATTTCTTTGGTCAGATATGGTAATTTAAAGAGACACTGTCAGTTTAACTGAGGATGTGTCCCCCTTGCCATTTATGAGGCAAGATATAATCTCTAGAAAATATCTTACTTATTTTATTAAGTAGATATTGGACTTGCGTGGTTAAAATATAGAGGGTAGGAAGGAGTACATATCACATGATTTGTTGTGTAACAGACTTCACTCAGGTTGCATGCAAATTTTGGAGTCTATAGCTACATGTGTCACTATATCACTTAAAGTGTCGTATGATTGAACTCAGTTTCTTTACAAATTTATTTATTCTGTAATTTTCTCATTGCCATCATTGTTACACATAAGACCAATGTAAAAATGTTTATGAACGCAGAGCGAAATTGCACGGAGTGGCATGCACCATTGTCGAACTCGATGTTGCTTATATAGAAATTAAGCTTCATGAAAAATGTTAAGTGTAAAAGTTAGTTCGTTATTAAGATAATTTGCGGATGAACTGACAAAGAGAAAGACATTTTTCAAGCCTCTCGAATGGTAGGTTTCACTAGCATTCAGTCAACTGTGTCTGAAGGACACAATACCAATTTCTTAGTTGAAGGTAATTAGTATTATAACAGAAAAGAAGAGAGAATAATAACAATATCTACAAATGGGAAGTATTCTACTGTTAGAAATTAGTTACTAGTTAAGGGAGGAAATCAGTTTTATAGGCAGTGAAGTAATTTTGTTTACAATAAATTTAAAGTAATCCGAGCTACTGCAATATTATTAAGTAGTAATGTAAATACTGCATGTAGTGTGAAAATTAGCTATGCAATATGCATACATTATTTGCATGGGATTTTTTTTTGTAATCATTAAGACTGAAACAAGTTTTACAGATTAAACTAAATTGTTAATGTCTTGTTTTTGGTTAAGGCTTGAAGCAGATGTCAAAAGATTAAAAATGGACCTGCAAGCGAGTCGCCAGACAGAGCAAGAGTTGCGATGTCAAGTAAATGCTCTGCTTGTTAATGAGAAGAGCATCAAAAGTGAGCTATGTCAGCTTCAACTTGACAACGATGATCTTCAATCCAAGTTCGTATATTTTTTCCTGTAATTACTTTTACTTAAGGTTCTGATTAATTTCTTTAGTTCAACACATTCAGCACCATGACATTTAATACAATCCATTCTCCACAGGCTGTTTGATTTTTTAAATGCACTATGTTTAGTGCCATGTGGATTATAAATGATACATGTCCCTTGTTACATATGAGTAGTTTCTGATACATGTGTCACTGCCTAACTTAATCCATCTGTATCAATACTAAGCTGTTGTATCATGCTCTATCTTCCATCAATAACGTATTTATCTCCATGCACTTAATTTTTCTTTCTTTATGTTCACAGAATTCACAGCTTAGTGTCAGCACGACAGATGGACAAACAAGCCGTGACGCAGTTAGAACGAAGAGTGCAGGAAGAACGAAGACTACGCACTACTACTGAAGCACAGCTTGCTGCCGAGCGTAAAGCTAAAGAAGCTGCCTCACGTGCGATGTCGTCTCCTCCCTCCAAGTAAGTCTGCTGCTATTCAGTATCCAGCTGCAATGTTGTATGTTGTACGTCATCTGAATTGACAAATATTTCTGACATTTGATATTTTGCTAAACTCGTATGCTAATAAATCTCTTTAATTGGGTTAGTTGAATTGAAAATTACAGTTTAGACCTAGAGTACAAACAAATATTTATAATTAAAATGTCAGTAAAACAGTAAAAGCACTAATCACTCACTAACTAAATCCATAACACTAAATTACAATATTACACCACAAAGTTTACTAAGTAAATCAAAGATCTGCCAAAATGTTCAACTTTCAAAACAAACTCATATTTCAACATGTCACAGTGTGAAAATAAAAAAATTAAAATGTAGCTTTTGTTAAGATATATCTTAATGTTTTAAGTGGTGTTTTAATCAGGTCGATATATTAACATTTTACACCATAAAAAATGCTTGTACCCTGGACATATAACCAACAATTATTATAAATACGGTTAAATCTTAATCTATTACTGTCTTATTAGGAGTTAGTGGAGAGCTTTTCACATCAATACGAGTTAGATCTTATTACTACAGTATAATTGTTACATGTTTGCTGTAGGGGAGAATGTACAGAAAGCTGCAGAGTAAGAAGAAGAGATCTTGAAGCAGAAACAAAACAACTGAGGCGAGAGCTCAAGTTGAAAGAGGAGCGCTGCTTGGCTATAGAAAGAGATGTTCAGGTAAATGCTCATGAGTTCTCATAATTCATATACATAGAAAATTTTAATATGATTACACTCCAAACATGATCAGGATTGCTACATTAACCGAGCAAGGGCTTATAAATGAAACATTTCTCTTGCTGCAGTTAGTTGCACGGCTGGTGAAAATGCAACCCTTGTGGTATTCAGTAATTTACTATCATTGAAAGTTAAAGGTTGTTTCTGACAAAAGTCTGACTTTATTCATTGGATTTTAAAAGCCTCTAAAGTCAAATTTTCAGTTTTGCTCGAGAAATTTTTGATCATTTAGATGCTGAAAGCAAGTTACATGAATATCGAAGATTACCTTTGGATTGGAGGGGTACCCTTTCATATCCACCACTAATAACAATTTTGTTTGCATTTGAGTGAGTTAAACTAAAATAACTGTTGATACCAGTGCCTCCCAACATATTTTACTTGGAAGTGTTTAAATTTATACACTCATTTTCTTTGTGATGATTTGAACATTATTGTATATGTTTATGAACCTTTTCACAAATGCTATTTCCTTCTGTATAAAGAGAAGTAAGCATAAAATATGGTTAGGAACATGAATGACATTGCTAATGTCATTGATGTAAGACATGGTGTTTTCATTTTTACCCTCACATAAAGCTATGTTCACTAAATAAACATTGAAAATGGAACCAGAAATTTGACAAAGATTATTTTCAAACAATTCACAATGTCGATATTGGGTATTCGTAATGGGGAAGAAACAATTTTTCCTTCAAGAAACCCCCAATACATTAAATGTACAGGTTCTTGGCCAGTTAGACCTTTTTATAGAAACATAGAAGTAATTCTGGGGTTTTCAGGTTATTACGATAAATTTCATTATTATTTTATGTAGTTCTAAAAATTGTTGTCTGTAATGTTTGTTTATGATGTGATTAAATTATTTAAATGCTGGTTTTATTCGCTTAAAAAAAAAATAATTACAGTTTTTCATTTATTTACATTTTAAATCTTGACTAAAATTCTTAAAAAATAACAATCACAAATAACATGATGGAGTATTAAAAATATGAAATTGATAATTTTTGAATAATTCTGGTCACACTTCAAAAATGTGTGTTTTAGTGTTTGAGGCAGTACAAAGAAAATCACAATGAGTCTGAGATACTCATGTCAGCTCTGTCTGCTATGCAAGACAAAAACGCACATCTTGAGAACAGTCTCAGCGCAGAGACTCGTATCAAATTAGACCTCTTCTCGGCATTGGGAGAAGCCAAGCGTCAACTAGAAATTAGAGAAAGTGAGTACGAGGACTACAAAATTGCTGTTTTATAATGTATAAACATTTGGTACCCTCCTCATTTTCCTTTCCTTTCTCCTCTCGAACTGTCCTCCTCTTTCTCGATCTTATCCTCACTCTCTTTCTATATTCTTCAATTATTTTAAATTTATTTTGTACAAATTTACTGGACAAAAAATTAATTCAACACATATCCAGTAATCCACTACTTCCTCAGGAGTACTGCCCATAAGGAGTCAAAAGAAAATGTTAAATGTAAGCATAGGTTGGTGTGCACATCAAATTATAATGGTCTTTATTAGTATAGTACAATTCCACAAACCTGACCTCAATTGGACAACCAAACCGGAAATGGCAGCCATTAAAAATTACTTCAATTTTCAGTTAAGCAGTGTAAATAAATCATTGTCATTTCATCCCTAGATTATGCCATTATAATGGGATTCAGCCATCATCAACTCTAGCTTTGCCTGTGAAAAATTAATCTTAACTACCACGTCCTTGGTCATCTTTACCTAATAATTGTTCAAAGACGGCTTGAATTAACAATTGTTAGGTAAACGCAATCAAGTTCATGGTAGTTTGATTACTTTATTCACAAGCAAAACTACTACAGGCCTGTGAATAAATAAAAGTAAGCTAAAACAAGCTGTATTTCATCTTAGCTCACTTCACCCTATTAAGGACCTTACAGGCCTTCTCTAAATCGTTGTGGTATCTGTCCATCTGTATGTCCATACAGAATTTGGTAGATAGATTTCTGTTGGTTTTGAGGTCAGAAAGTGTTTCTTGATATGTAGCAATTGATATTTAACAACTCTTTTTAGGTGGCAGGACAGTGACATCTTCCACTGGCTTAACTTACGCTTTCGGAGTCATATCCATTATATCATATCTAAATAATCCCACATATCAACAATTGTTCAGTTGTCATTTAAGTTAATACAAATTCTTGAATTTTATTAACATTTTCTCTGTTTGTAGATTTGATGGTTGACCAGAACCCCTGAGTTTGTCATCAGTAGATAGATATGTTACCATTTTTAAAACAAGAAAATCATTTGTACACTTGAGTTTTTTTCCAAATTGTGTCATTTTTGTAAGCTGGTTTCAACATTATAACCTTTTCAGTAGCATTTTTACAGAACTGGAAGCAAAATTTAACACCATAAATGTCGTTTATTGAAACATACCATAATAAGAAAACGAACAAAACAGCATTAGCAAAAATAATGACTAACCGAACAGAATGTCACCAGGTAGACAACAACGCTGGAGAGTTATACACTACACAAGCCCTGCCCCCAGTAGTGTTAATCCTGTTAATTTTTGTATCCCCTTATACATAGTCACCTATTAATAATATAGTTACAGTGGGAAGAGTTGATTCAACGCGAATAATAAGTTAAGCTCCATTCACTTTCCACTTAGTGCAGTGTCAAAATTATGAGAGAGTTCATTGTGAAAGTCTTTGTCACCGACTTTAAACACTGACTCCAGATTACATGAGTCAGTCTACCAGTGTCAGATTTCAGACAGGAAGGTTAAGGGAGCTTAACACATTATTCGCATATATTAATGTTATCTGTGTTGTCACTACTTCCCAAATCAGAACAAGAGAACATCTGATCAAACGTTAAACCAAATCTACTGTAGAAGATTGTGATTTGGTATGTATGGTAACAGAATTGAATGTCTGCTCATGCAATGAGTGTCTGTCAGATTTGATACGCCAGCAAGAGCGGGAGATGGAGGAGCTGAAGGCGAAGATGGCGCAGGTGCTGGCTGTGATGCCGACTGAGACGTTTGGCCCGGCTCCCAGCTGTAACACGTCCAAACTGCGACTGGCGGACAGTCCCAGTCCCTCGGCCCAGTCCAACCTCGACCCCAACGCCACAGCATACACTCCCAAGTCCTCCCATCTGGCACCAGCTGCAGAGGCCTAACAGGTAGAGAATATTTACTCTTACAGTGCCAATATTCAAATAGCACACAGGAATATTACACGGGAACATAACAAGCAGACATAGATTAAAATAATGGTTTAATTATCTAAAGTCTGTGATAGTTGTATTTAGAAAAAAACAATCTTTTTGAAAAACATTTGGTGTATTTTATTTTTGTTGTGAAGTTTTAGTTTTGTTCTGATTTTGGATTCCACTGAAAGCTAAAACCAGTTGGCATAACATTGTGTAATCGCATAATCCAGTGGTCACGTAATCAATAAAGGAATTTTACGTTAGAAAAAACTCAATTAATGATCACACTAGTCTTGGTAGAGTAAAAGTGAGAATTTAGTTGAAGGGTTAAAAATACCAAATGATAGTGTGTAGATTGTTCATGTGCTTTTTTCTTCAGACATGTAAATAGTACTTATCTCAGCACCAGCCAACAAGATAAACAGGCTGACAATGGAGACTTTTACATAGTGTATCTCATTCGATGACGCCGATAGAACTTTTATTTGTCTGATGATTGGCTACATTAATGTGACCGTTGAAATATTTTATTATTTGGTAGTTATCAACCTTTCACTATCTTCTTCTTTTTGACCCTCATGAAAAGTACCACGAGGCTTGTATTTAGTCACGAGGCTGTGACTAAATTTCTTTCTTAGGATTTTCATGATAATTTTATTTGTTTTCATACAATGAAAATTGGCTCTCACCTTGTATTCTATACTGTAGAATGTATTTTGTAATTTTGTTCTGAAGAATGTATTTTATAATTTTGTTCTGAAGGATAGTTGACTTTAACATAGTGAGATTTTACCTAAATCATCTATTTTACAATACAGTTTTAATAAAAAAAGTGCAATAATCTTAAATATTTTGAACACTTAGTTAAACATTTTACTGTAGAATATTTTTTTATTGTATTTATAAAGCAGTGCATACAAGGTTTGCTATGTATATTTTTGGCCTTGGCAACACTGACAGTTTCCGGTCATCATCTGACATTTCCTGTGTAATCTTTACGTTGTTGAATATAACCTCAACCATAACAATTTGCCATTTGAGTCCGATTAGTGTTGTTTTCAGTTAATTGAAAAGTTTAGTCTCTAGTAAAAAAATTTAATTGACCTGTGAATACTTTTGTGCAATTAATTTTCATAACTTTTGACATGGATTATAATGACAAGAGTGCATTAATGAACTTAATACATTATTTAGTGATGAAGCCCCATCCTAAAGCACTGTAAAAAGCTGGTATAGTGATTTCAAACGTGACCGATGTTCATTCTAGGAAGAAATCGTGAAGGCTGTCCTAAATCCATCATTTTGCTTGCAAACAATGATGCTGTGCTTGAATTGATAACCATCGTCATGTGACTTACCATGGGATTGAGCCATCTTTGGGCATTAGTATGACTAGCACCAATAGATAATACATAAACATTTGGCCGTAAAAAAATGTGTTCCCGTTGAATTCTGCATAACCTGACCAATGCTCAAAAGAAGGCTTGTGTCGACTAGTGCAATAAAATTTTAAAAACATTTGCTAAAGATGCGTCAAGGCCTGTGTGTAACATCTGCACTGGTGACAAATCATAGAGCTAGTCATATGACCCGAAACGAAACCGCAACCACCAGTGTGGGTGTTTCAAGACGAACCAAATTCAACAAGTGTTTTGTTCGATCCATATTACTGTTGCGTGTAAGAAGAAGGACCTTGAAACAAATGGTTGCCTGTTTCTTTGGCATTACCGGTCATGTGGCAATAGTGGCATTTGGTTTTTTGTCAGGTCATTGGAGAAATTCGGGAAACGTCAAAGTAGCACACAAACCAATCATCATGACAATGCACACTCTCACACCTCTAAAACAATTGAACTTGTAACCAGTCAGAAGGTTAAGTTGATTGGCCATCCACCATACAGCTCTGATTTGGCACCCAATGACTTCTTTCGTTCAGGTACAAAAAAAATTGTTTGTTTTTCAACACCAGAATTTGTTTTGCGTTCAAAACGCATATTTTGGAGCTTCCTCAGTTAGAGTGGAAAAAAGTGCTTAGAAAATTGGTTCAAACATATGGAAAATAATAGAAAATATTTTGAAAAATAATAAAAGTAGATTTGATTACAAATACTTACTATTGTAGTGTCAGGCCAGAAATATAAATCCAATCATCATGACAATGCACGCTCTCACACCTCTCAAACAATTGAACTTTTAACCAGTCAGAAGGTTAAGTTGATTGGCCGTCCACCATACACCTCTGATTTGGCACCCAATGACTTCTTTCGTTCAGGTACAAAAAAAATTGTTTGTTTTTCAACACCAGAAGTTGTTTTGGCGTTCAAAACGCATATTTTGGAGCTTCCTCAGTTAGAGTGGGAAAAAATGCTTTGAAAATTGGTTCAAACATATGGAAAATAATAGAAAATATTTGGACAAATAATAAAACTAGATTTGGTTACAAATACTTACTATTGTAGTATCAAGCCAGAAATATAAATCCAATCATCATGACAATGCACGCTCTCACACCTCTCAAACAATTTAACTTTTAACCAGTCAGAAGGTTAAGTTGATTGGCCATCCACTATACAGCTCTGATTTGGCACCCAATGACTTCTTTCGTTCCGGTACATAAAAAAATTGTTTGTTTTTCAACACCAGAATTTGTTTTTGCGTTCAAAACGCATATTTTGGAGCTTCCTCAGTTAGAGTGGAAAAAAATGCTTTGAAAATTGGTTCAAACATATGGAAAATAATAGAAAATATTTTGAAAAATAATAAAACTAGATTTGATTACAAATACTTATTATTGTAGTGTCAGGCCAGAAATATAAATAGCAATCTTCACATTGAACAGATTAACTTCATTCAGGATGTGTTTACTGCTTGCTGTTTTGCAAAAAACAAAATTCTCTATAAAATATTCCTAAAACGAAATCCTATTATAATGTATAATAATTTAATTTTTTTATATTAATAAAACAAAAATATAAACAGTTTCATGAATAAGAATTTGTGATGGTTTTGTAAGAAACCTAAGAATTGTCATTATTAGCTGAGATAAATAGTAATAAATTTATAAATAGTCCCATTCTTTAATAATATGGTATTTATATGTTGCTTTTTTTGGCTCTCCAAAAATAAGACTGAAATTTTTAAAACAAATACTTATTGCGTCAATTTACAATATTTAACATTCACTTTGTGAATTATGAATAATAAATACAATGTTTTTCATTTCAGGTTTGCGGATATTGATCGCCTGTTACAAACTAGCCAATGTTTTGTTGTGAATTGTTGGCACTTATGTGAATGTTTGGTGTGCTCTGCCAATAGACACTTCGATCCATATTTATTTATTTATTTCAATTTCGAATAATTAATTGTCATTAAGAACGACTTGAGTGCAGTGGTTTAGCGTTCGACCCGATCTTGTTTGTGGCTGCAATACAGCAATGCTTGGTAATGCCTCTCAAGTACCGGTTAGCTAGATTTATTATTAGATATTTGCTGTAGAGATTCACACGATCCAGTGACTTAATCCTTGGTTAGTTTTGTATTTATGTCTCTTCTTAGTTGTACACTGTAGAATCATCTATGAGTAAAAGGCTGATGATATATTTTTCTTTTTAAAACAATATGTGATATTTCTTTCTATTTTACATAATAAGTCATTGTTTTATATAATTTAGCTTGACCTTATTGAGGTTCTCATTTTAAAAGGTTTGTTTTATACTACTGTGTTTCAATGATATTTATTGAGTATTACTATGAAATGGGTACTTTCTTTAGTTTTTTTTCTATAGAAGAAGTATAGATTGACTGGTTAATGAATAAGTTTTAAATGCATTCTCCAGATTATTGCATTGTATTTTTTAATGGCCAAATAAAATAAAATATTCTTTTCAGAACTATTTACAGCTTTTTATTTTTGGTTCGGTTTTTATTGTTTAGTGAATAACATCTGTCAGTCAATGAACTCTGTAGCTCAAGACTAAATTAATAATATTATTAACCATGAAGTATTATTAGGGGTCACAAGTGAAGCAAATTACAAATAACATTATCAAAATGAGTATACCCTATTGTTTTAATTATACAAACTTATGTTATGTTATGTTTTTTATCACTTTGTTCTTTTCAATGTGCTGCAAAAAGTTTTACAAAACATTGAATTAGCTAATAAATGACATCTAATTTTAATTTCTAAATAGGTATTATGTTTTATGAAATCTTAAAAATGCATTTTTATAAGTTTTTACTTGTTGAAATGGTAAAAATATCATAATACATCTCCGATGTCTCTTCATATAAAACTTTCGGTTCCTCATCAGATAGTTTACTCAAGACAAGAATTATTCTGGAACAAAACTTCCAGTATCAAACATCCACCATAGGGTAAATAAATTATTTTAAAGTAAACCAGGTGTTATGCATTAGAGTCAAAGTTTGTAAGTTTTTTGATTGTTTACTAATTTGAATTTCTTTATTTTGAAAAACTTCTTTAGGGCAATATAACATATATTTATTCTAGGATCCTCAAAAATTTAAAGGAAATTAGAATGCAGGATATTATTTGGGTTAGTGAGAAACTTATAACGTTCAATGACTGATGAAAAATTCAAAAGTTCCAGTGTTTGTTTTCAATCTTGTTGATTTATGTATTTTTGCAGTAAAAATACATAAATATACTCATTGAATATTTTTGTAGAATTAATGAATAAAACATGTAGTAACCACCCACTTGTAGCTTAACCGTCATAGCGCTGTAGAACTCTGGTTTAATTAATGGGAATTTACAAATTTAAAAAATTTTATTTTTTACGTGAGTTAATTTTTTCTATTTCATGAAAGAACATATAAAAAAATAGTACATGTAGACGCTCTGTGTATGTGTGTGCACCTTATTGAATGTCAATAAAAGAATAGCAATTGTTTATAATTGATTTTTCACACAAAAAGCAATCCAATTTGCTTCTAAACGGTCATAAATCCGTACATTTACACATTCATAGTATTTTTGTAAATTATAATTTACACAATAAACTTAAATAAGACAATACAGATATGTGTTTTGTGCAATTCTGATGATAAGGACATATCGTTATGCCGCTTTAAATTATATTTGAAGTGAATCAAATAAGATGTTGGCTGCCCACCCTATTTTGGTACTTGTCAGTATTTCCGTTTCTGTATTCCTGCGTCAGTCTCAACATTTACAATATCTGAGCAGTTGATGATGATTATTAATAACTCAATTTAATAATATTGGCTAAACATACCTGCTGCTTTCTTTATTCAGCAATAAGCTTAGGTTTGTAAAAAAATCAATATTTGGTTTTCAAAACAAACATTATTTCACTGAAGAACATAATTCAATTAATGCAATTTTTTAATTTTTTTTTTTTTTTTTTTTTTTTTTTTTTTTTTTTTTTTTTTTTTTTTGGTTATGATGAATGTTGTTTTCCTAACAACTGTTTTCCTAACAACCAGCTGAATAGAGTCTACATTTGCTGTTCTGTGTTTTCATCTTTATACAATTGATAGATATTTATCCCAGTGTTGTTCTGTTTCTTCTAACAAATAAATACATAAAGTATTTCTTCATGTGTATCAAATAATGTATAAAATATAGAAAAATTATAAAAAAACTAATTAAACAATATCATCCCTTGAAGATTTATGAAAATAATAAAGTCAAATATTGTTGAATTTGTAGGCATTACAGCACTAATCATTAAGTAAAACCACAACATTTAATTACAATATTACACCATAAATCACCATATAAACACAATGCAATTATTTACTTGTGCTAGCTATAATTAAACAAATGATCAAAATGGCCAACGCAGTCATATTTCAGCAGGTAATGACATCATGGTATAAAACCAACAAAAATATAGCTAATGTTAGGATATCTCCTAAAGATTCAAGAGATATTTCAGTTATGTTTTTGATCCAATCTTATTTCACAATATAAGAAATTAACGAGTCAACGTTTGTTCTCTAAACGGATAACCGTATATTACCACAAAGAAGGTTAAACATTTTTCATTGTTTTAGATCAAAATTCATGTAATAGTTATTGATGATCATATATAGCTAAGAAAGTTAAACATTTTTCATTGTTTTAGATCAAAATTCATGTAATCGTTATTGATGATCATATATAGCTATGTGTAATAGCATATATCACAGATGTCTTCTCTGTTTGTGCAAAGAATTTTAGTATTAGAAACAGTTTTAAAATCATTTATATTAATAACTTGAAAAATAATTCACGTTTATCTACAGGTAGGAACAACATCTACTCAACTGGTTTGGGAGGTAATCATCTTTTGAGATAATATATAATTCTTAATTGGTTCTCATTTTTAGTTACTTCAAATTATATTACTAAGTCAATAGATTACATTCCACACTTGATCATGCATTGTTCTGTTTATAAATCTCAATGTTCTTTAAATTTCATTCCCTTTCAAAATTGTGTAGGACTAAATGTAATCAGTATTCTAAGTCACTTGATTGTGACTGCAGATAGGGATAAATCAGTAAGGGTCTGAAACCGTTACTTTTAATACAGTTAACCAGTGATACCACATACAAATACTGACTGGTTCATCATAGTCCTGTTCTCTATGGAGTAGGAAACTTAAAATCCGCATTTCCGTACTTGTAATGCTTTATATAGGCCTACAGGTTATTTCCCTACCTCCACAGTTTGGGAGTACTTTCTTGTAAATGAAACCATTAAAAATACATTTCAGTAAACACTATATGAGTAAAATTAAAATTAAGTCCTATGAATTTCCATTTTCCTTGAGATGTAATTAATTCTAAAATGAATAATAGGAATCTTTTTCATAACAAAATTAATCTGTTTTAATAAGTACAGTTTCTTTTTTTAGAATATGTTTTGGTAAGGTTAATCAATAGTGTTGAATAATAAAAAGAAGTAAATTAAGCTCTTTTTAAAAATACAATTATCAAAATTAATATGTAAATAATAAATATGTAAATAGTGGCACTGATTTATTGTAACTGAACAATAAATTACCTAGAAGAAAGACCAGACAAGAACCTATCTTAGATTAATATTTAAAAATGTAACTTTTATTTAACTTTTGGCGATTTCACTGTTGACAGGGTTTGAAAGACTGTTAATCACAACACTTTTTCCACTTCTCGTTTCATTCTTTAAGTGATACAACAAAACAATAACAACGCTCAAGAATAGAGACACTGTGTTTCTTACTGATATTGAGTATGCAAGTATTCAGTATCAGTACTAATAGAATATTTTTACCTTGTAGTGGTATCTGCCATCAATGTTTTGGCTCTTAGTATCTATTAAAGATGCAAGAGAAAAGTAAGTGCTAAAAATTAATAATTACAGAAATCCCGACACACTTCCATCTATATAGCCATGGAAGGAAGATTATTGTATGCTTAATTAAGTAATTATTGATATAATAATTTATGTTTGATGTTGAGTTTAAATATTAATATGTAGTTGTTCAAGTTGCCTATTAAATGTTATAAAACGCATGAACTTAATGAGCTTGTAAACTTGACTCAGATTTCACTAAAGTAACTTTTAGGACTCCAATTATATTTTATTATTTTTATGTTGGTATATTAAATTTAAGTTTAAACCATTTTTAAGAATATTCCACAATATTTTCTTGGTCAAATTTGTCCTAAATGTTCACTATTTTGATCATATTTTGTCAAAAATGTGTCTAAAAATAACATTTGAAGTGTACATTTTTACATTTGAATATAACATTTTATTTTTTAAATTCATTTTAAATTAACGCTCAAAGAAAAGCCTAGTTAAGTTTTCTATTAATGGTTTGTTCTTTTTTTTTAATTATCAGGCATTACTTATTATTAACCAGTCTAAATCCCATTTGAGAACTACAACTTTGGGAATTTGCTGAACTAATTCCTATGTTTAGTTAGGGGAGTACAACAAGTATTTGTTAACTTTAAAATGAACTTGTACTTTATATATGTATAATTATTATATGTTTTATTGTGTGGTTATATCTTTAAAGAAAAATGAAAGCTTTCAACATTTGCAGACAAGTCTTTGTCAATACTTTGATTTTACTTTGTTCACATTTATGTCTATTATTACACAAGTTGCTCTACACACTAACAGTAAATATGTTATATTTTTGTTTTGGTTTGATAACAATTGAAGTTATTTTAATTTAATAAAAACCACCTTATCTAAGGCTGTGGTAATTTGTAATATTAATTAGTTTTCAAGGATCTTAATGATTTTATTACTTTTAGGACTGTGAAGTTTTATTTGCAAATCTTCAACCGAGATTGAAATACTTAATTATGTATAATACTGACCATGACAGTATCGTAGTTTCTAATGAATTAAATTGCCAATATTGGTAAAGGAAGGATAAAATTGTAGTTAGAAAGAAATTAGTACAAACTATGATATTGGCTAAATGTGTAGTATGTAGTCGTGATACGGGGCACCCCAAGCGTGTATTGCAGCCACGTTTTTGTACTTAATGAGTGTATCTCTTACAGCTCTATTGTTAAAGCAATAGTTTATATGTCATTTGCATTTTTTATTTTGCAATAAAGTGACAAGTTTTGTTGTCCATTAAAGTGATTTGTGCAATGTCAGTTGTTTGTTTCTTACATGTTCACTTATCCTGTTTATGCCACTTTGCCGTAATAATACCGAAGCTGATTCTTTGAAAATAAGTAGCTTAAGAACTTGATTGAGTGTTTGGAACTGTACCAGATTTAAATGAAATAAACCCTTTCAACATGGCCTACAATATGGTTGAGGTGTCAGTTACTGATATGCTCATTTAGTTTGTTTTATGTGTTAACCTCCCTATAATAATGTACAGTGTGTATGTCTGTATTATAAATCAAAATTTAACCCTATTCAAGTGAAGGGGAAACAGGAATTTTCTGGACATTTGCCATTGTTTAGTGATCAGGAAATCAATAACACTACGTTTCGACATCTCAGGTGAATAACTAATCTAACACATTACGACCGCATTCTGACTATTCTCCCTTTATAGCTTAGCTAAACTAACTTCAGTGTGAAGATCAACCAGCTGCTACAGTGTCACTTTCACCATTGCTGCAGCAACTGGCTCTACCATGTTTTTCACTATATCAAACTCGCAATTTATTTGTTAAAATATCAAGGTTTTTTCAGTTCTAAAATCACGGTTCATATTAGAATTCCAAATATTATTTTCTGTACAATAAATGCAAAATGTGTGTCATATACCGATTGAATTTGTATGCCTAGCTGAACTGTGAAAGAATCGTTGCTATTTTGTGTAATGCGAGTAATTAAGTTAAGTGTTCCTAGTATTTTGGAAAGTTAGGAATTGCACTATATTTTAATCAATGGTAATAGGCAGCCAGCAGGAAGTAAACTCATGAAAAAACTTCTAACAAGAATGGTAAGAAGTACCCTAACTTCTCATTAAAGAAATTTAGAGCGGTGAAGTTAGTTTTAACAACGTACTGGAGGCAGTTGGTAATTTGAATGGTACTGTACCTGATTCATGAGGTAGGCTGATTAGGGCCTTCAAAACCCTGCCTTTTAATTGAATTTCGAATTTAGCTGCAGTTCACCTTCCTTTTATTGTAGTGTCTGGTATCTGACAATAAAAGGAAGGTGAACTGGAGCTAAACTCGAAATTCATAATAAGCAGTATTAGATTGCATATCTTTTCTTGCCACGTTATCCTGAAGTGCTTGGATGTCCACGATTCGCTAGAGCCAATAGGCCAATAGGGTTGGAGCAGTAGAAATATTTGCATATTCGTCAGGTCCCGCATCAGATTGTTCAGAGTTAGTGTCAATTTCACAATGTTGGCTTACAGCATCAAAATCTGAAACATTTTCTGTACCAACAACATCCTCAATTTCCTCTTCCTCAAGCAGCCAACCAGCAACTATTGTCTCTTTGTTGTCATTCATTGTCAAAAACTGCACGTAAAAAAAACTGCACGTAAAAAATAGTGTCCACATCCAACCAAAAATTTATAAAAGGACCACTCACGTGGTCAGGTGGTAATTGACGGCACGAGAGGGGTAAACTCCCCTCTACCCACCACCCGATTGGTGCTCGGACACTTAGACATGCCTCCATTCATGTCTGGCAAGGAATACACAGTGCCAAGATGTTTAAGATTTATTATTAGCCGAATCAACTATAACAATCTATTTTGGTGAAGATTTTTCTCACCATTGGAGTTAGACCAGATTAAGCACATATATAAAATGTTTGTTAGTACTTCAAAAGAAAGTGTCTTAAAATAAAAGCATGCAAAATAGAACCTGAATTCATTATAAGTAAGTGATTGTATTTGAACTTTAAGTTTTTGTCTCACAGAATTTTCCAAAGAGGGTGGAAAGGACTAAAAAAAGGAATTTATTTCAAAAACAAAGAGGACAAAAGTTGATGACTAATATCAAGATTACATGAAGAAATGTATGCAAAGCGAAAAAGTGTAGGTTAAGTTGGACATCGTTTTAATATGAGACATAGAAAATGGAATTTATAAAAAAAAATTACAGCCATTTAAAGTTTTAATATTGCACAAAACGGTTTACCAACTTCTAAATTTTAAGGTAATGGAGCTAACAAATCTTTCATCACAAATGAAGGCTTAAATAAAATGTGTTAGTTAAGGAAGCTTAGTTCTGATTAAAAAAATGTATTTTTAAGGAGACTCAATTTATAACATTACATAGTGACTTACTATCTAAGTAGTAGTATTAGTATAAATAAATTTTCGTCTTAATCACATAAAAATAGTTTTATTACTTAAGCACAATATTGTCTATCCTACTTTTTGAGTGTTATTACTACCATGATGATTCAAACAACGCATTTCAAAATGTTAGTTTTAATATAACTACAGTAAATTTAAATTTCTTTAAAAAGAAAATGTATAAAATTCTGAAAATGGTAGTCATAATCTGAGTATGATAAATATAGTGAAGATTCCATTGTTGATTTAAGAGACTGGTATTTGAAATTTTATTTTACAATCAAGCACATAAAATCTGAAAAATGAAAATGAAATGAAAAATTAATTGGACATGACTTTAAAAATGTTTTCTAAGAGGGTAAGAAGCGTTGGACTTCCACCAGCAGTAACTTTTCATTTTTATGAATTAAACATTCTATTGCGATTGCTGTTATTATACTTTCAAAAGATTAGAGGCGGAGCCTCTCTGTCATAACTTAGTCCTGATAACACCTATGCAGGAATTTCAAGGTCTGTGTTCTGCATATGCTGATTGCTTTCTCCTGATGTTTGGCCTTGGTGAGCCTCACTACTCAATAAGTTTTTATATGTTTCCGAATAAATTTTATTGTTTGATATGTACAGTTAAGGTGCAATAAGTTGAATTAATGTACTACAGTACAGTACAATTTGGATTATATGGAACCTTAAATTATAATAATGGACTATAAAATCGAAGTAACCAGATGTAAATTATTATATATCTTTCAAAACAGTCTGAAGAAAGGGCAATTTATGTGTGGACTTAAATAGAATCAATCCATTAATAGTTCTCAAGGTTTAATTTGTTTAATGCTGATGATAAGACAACTCTAATGGTTAGCACATTAATTGACTGAGCGTTAGTGAAGCCTATCACTCAGGGAGCTGGTAAAATACCACTTCTGTCTGTCTATCTGTCAACAAAGTGAGCTATAGAATATAAATTTTGCATAAACCTATATTTCTACATAGGTAACACTCAGTTTGATGATGATGCACGTCTTTCCAAGGGATTTGGCTGAGCGCTACTGACCTCGGTATATCTTGAGAATGGTTCGAGCTACAGACTTAAAATATTTTATATTTTGCTCTATCACTCAGGTAGACAGATAAAATTTTTGTCTTCCATAAGATATCTTTTGAAATTTTGTGTGTAACTTTTCTGGAAATTTTTACATAGGTTACATTTCTAAGATCGAATTCAATGATAGGGCATATTCGTCACTCAGTTAAGTCTATTACTGAGAGAGATTTCATAAGAATGAATGGGTTTGAGCTTTGGATGAAAATTCATTTCTGCATGGGCAAAATAAATTTTGACGATGGCACCTGTACCTTCAGTGGATGTTCCTCATCTGGCGAGGATACCATCATGTATACAACTATTGTACATCATGTATGTCCTCACAAACAGTGTAGGTCTAGGGAGACAGCAGTCCTGTCATGACTTCAGGTAATTTTTAGTACAATTTGGTGGTTGTTACCTATAGGTAGTTTTTCAGACATTGATAACCGAATATTGCTTATGGTACCGAAACTTAACAAAGCCTGATGCACAACATGTGTCCTGGTACATGTACAACTATCTTGTATATAATTTTTTAAACTTTAAAAGCTTCTCAATTTTTTAATCTTTACAAGATCTACTCGTAAATCAAATCACCCTTATTGCCTCAAGACCTAATACAAGTATTGACACCGTCTATATTAAAATGCCACCAGATAGTCCAGTCAAAAATACATGGACATTGCACTTATTCTAGAACTAAATGAAATAAATATAGCGGTTAAACAGTAAAAAATTATATATAAATTTATATATATACACACACATTAAAAAAGGGTTTGTACTAAATTAAATTTAAAAGCTGCATTGAAACTAATCAACAGTAATGCAATTGATATTTAAAAGTTTAACATAATAAATGTTTTAGTCGTAAAAAATATATTAAATAGTTCTAGGATTTGGAGATTCTTAATCCTTTATTTTTAGCTTTGTGTGGTGTTTATTATCTGAATGGATAGTTTTCAGATAATATTAAATGGTTACAGTCAGTTAGTAATTATGTTAGTTCATGTATTCTATCTAACTGCAGCAATGTTATTGCGCAGTAACAGTACAGTAGTCCTCAGAAGTCTTTATGGCCTTTATCTTTTAGGCCTTCAAGATTATTGTTAAGAATTCTAAAACCTGTTACTGTTCTGCTTTACAATGCCTAATACCTATTCCCTTTGAAAGTTTTGAAGCCGTGAACTTTAAAAGCTTTCAAATATATAAAAAATATAATCATAAAATGTATTTGAAATTTCTTTCAGGTTCTAAAACATTTTTTTCAAGCTTATGTTGTGTATTATCTAAAATAAAAATTTCCCAAAAATATAAACAGCTAACAACTTTTAAACTCTCTAGATAGATAATTAAGATTAAACAATGAATGTATTCTAAAGCATGTTTAATTGCAAGATTTCCATACTAAGTTAGAGTTAAGTCCATAGTTAGTTAGAACTTTGATTACAATAGTTACAGTAATTATTGTGTTCTCTTGTATTGTTGCTATATTATTTTAACTTCTCAAAATTTGTATTGCAGGTGTTTTGAATTGAATTCAAAAACAATTATAATAATAACCATTATTGTAAATGACCTGAGAATCCTTACATTATTTGTCATGATTCTCTATAAATTGAATATACCAACATAATATATTTATACTACGAGTATTATATGATTATCTAATGATATTTTCTATCTAATGATATATTTACATATATCTGTATAGACAGTAAAAATACTGGGATTCTCAAACTTTTTACCCTAGCCAGTGACATCTCATTTTAAAGGTATTATAAAAATAAGAATAATGGCACAAACTGGAGGTCTGTAATGTTACTCTATCAAATTTGGTGGCAAATTAAAGTTTGAATTTTGTTATGAAACCCCTACAGTTTGTTACATTTAAAGTTACTGTAAGACAGATACAACATTCACTCACTAGTAATTTGAGACCTTACGTCACAAAATCATAAAACATTTTATTACAAAAATCAACAACCATGATTAACATAGAATTTATTAAGTTTTTTATTTTCTAATTTTTTAGTATCCATACACATTTAATCCAATTTTACACAATCCTTAGGTCTTGCTAAGGATTTCTATTTAAAAATTGTTACCCCCCAAAATATCCCATATTAAGACCTGGTACTTTTAAGACACCCGGTATTGTATCATAGGAGGGTACTTACTGTATATATACATATGTTGAAACCTGTTTAGTCTTATGTTAATATGATCCATAAATATTTTTAGATTTGGAATGTTTACTTACTCTTTTCTTTTTTTCCTTTAAATTTACCAAAATTAGAATTGTATTTAAATATTATGAAGTAATCATATTTTTTAAATTCTACATGATTTGAATGTTGAATTAAGTTCAAGTTCACCTTCCTTTTATTGCACTGTCTGGTATGTGACGCTATCTCAGACTAACTTGATTCCTTGAATCGTCATGTTCGTCCAAGGAGATCCAAAGAATGTTGGTGACAAAGAAGCGCAAAACAAACCTGTACATTGTTTTAACATCTGAGACACATAGACTAAAAGATACAAAAACTGTGTAATCTAGATGAAGTGACAGTCATATTGTCTCATCAACTGCACAATTGAGTGCATTACAATTTTTTTGATACAATCTCTAAGCACAGTGGAGCAAACACTTTTCTTCACGTAAAGTAGCTATGCCATGTACATGATTTATTGATCTCTATTTTTGTACAGCTATCCTTCAATATATATGATTCCATAAGATAAATGTGTATATATGAAATCGTAATAGGTAATGAATTAATATATTTGTGTTTGTTTGGAAATACTTAAGAAAGTAAAACTCCTAAATGAAAATGTATTACTATTAAGACCATTACATTTTTTTCAACTTAACCCCTTATCAAGGAATATTCAAAGGAATTTAGTGAGACTAACGTTCTCAAGTTCATTAGCACTGAAATCCATTGTCAGTTTATATTCTCCTTGAGACCTGTTTACCTTGATGTTGTTTTTTCAGTATCATTATTAATTATGCAGTCGATGCAATAAAGCTATTCTAGACTTTGTAATGTGTATGTTTTGGCAAATTTCCACACAATTTTAGATCCTAAATGTGTTCACAGTTTAAATGATATTTCAAATTTTGTTTTATATAAATGGAATTTTTTTCAATTGCTTAATCAATTCATTTAGTTTATAAATTAAGTGGAAATAAATATGTATATAACAATACATCATTTTACATATGGTATTTTAAAATAGGAACATGCAAATTATACAACTAGCTATTCATCAGATTCTACCCATTGCCATTATCCTATTCCATTCCCACTGCACATCTAGCCTCATAAATTAGCATGGGGACATAAAAAAGACCAATGCGATTTGTCTTCATTTGAAAGAAGAATGCATTATGGAGTAAAACTTTTGAACAAGTTTTTCTTGCTATGCATATTTTAATAATAAACAATCTACATTACAACAATAAACTTGGAAAACATGATTCAAAATCTTGGATGATTTGAATTTTTTACTTGTCCCTTGAGCTTCGAAATGTTAGTGCCACTGTATCTTAACTTTTTGTAGATGTTGAGGCAAAGTTGATCGTTATTGAACGGTATGGCGTTTTAACATGGTTAACATTGGAAAATTTAAAATGATTAACTACTCAAATTTTTAAAATCGATATTGATAAAAAAATTTAAATTAATAAAAAAAATCAAATAAAAGAAACTAAAAATAAATATCAGTGGTATCAGTTTGTGGAATATATAATGAACAGAAGCATCCGCTCAAAGGACTGATCACAGAATACTTGTTATTTGTCCTTATTTTACAACAAAAGCGTACTAATGCTTTGCATGGTAAAAATATACAAACCTAACGTTTCATTTTCAATTACAAACAGTAAAGTACTATCTTTTTCTTACACATTTTAAAAAGTAAATCATTAATGTGTATCAATATTTCCGTCGGTAAACCTCCTGAGCCTGATAAATTATATCAATGACAGTAGTGATACTGGTAAAACTAACAATGCACTTAAACTACATAATTATGCAACATGAATTTTGCTGTTGATAACTCTGAGTATATGATGTCGAGAGTGCCCACTAGCAGCTTACTCCAGCGAGTATCTCAACAACATCCCAGTATGTGTCTAGAGGCACGTGTAAATATTAGCTGCTGGCACCAAGGACTGGCACCCTTTCAAGATTCACGTCCTCTAACTGTTGGCATAACCAAGTTTTAGAATTTGTGTTATCTAATACCTTTAAACGAGCAATTCTTGTGTATATATACATGTATACACACATATATATTTATATATATTTATATATATATATATATATCATAACGTATAAATCTCATATATATATACAATCTCAGAAATGGCTCCAACAATTTTTATGAAGTTAGTATGTAAGGGATTTTGTAAATCGATCTAGCTAGGTTTCATTTTTAGAAAACATTGTTTTATATGTGTTTTCAAGCAATGAAAAACTGTCAATATTTATTTTCTATTTCTTTGTTGACATTCTATAGTAAATGACATCTGACTTATCATAAGAGTAGTATAGCTATTGACGAATACCTCACAGCTGACGTTTCATCAGAAATGCCAAAGAGTAAAAATTTTAATTTTTGTATAAATTAACAACGGTTCAAACAGAAAAGGAAATTTTGATTGTATAATTTCACTCCTTTTAAAATTAAATATATTTATGTACTTCGTCCCACACGTACTGTTAAAGTCAAATGCCTGCAAACCTTAACTAATATTATAAGAGCAGAAAGGTCTCATGATTTAGATGTTTCAACGTCTACAAGATTTGCGGCAGCGAACGTCACATTGTGTAGCTACTGAAAATGACAAGCTAGGAGAGAAACACCTGCAAGATTTGCGGCACAACTTGTAGCTACTGAAAATGATAAGCAATGAGAATACCGATGAGAAGAACAAAGACGCCGAGACGGAAGATGTCATAGGGCTTTAGAACTTAATAATTATATACCGACATATAAATGTGCTGTTAATGCAGCTGTGCAATATGAGGTCACTCCTTAAGACCATTTGAAATGTTGTGTATCCATTGCGTTGCATTGCATTTCCCTGAGGAACGGGTTTCTAATCACACAAATAGAAATTTCCTTTGGTGACTGTTGTTTGCATGGACGTATTTTAATGGAGCAACCAACATTTTTTTAATGAATTAGTAGGTCTTTTTTTATTCCGTCACCCATATTCGGGAGGTTTCATACAAAAATAAGAAAAAAACACATTTTTGCTCTAGCACCCTTTAATGCAGAAGATGACAGAACAATAAATAGCCATGGCATTTATAGTGTTATCGTTTGCAGACGATAAAACTATAAACACACACACTACACTATAACAACTAAACGATAACACTATTTTATTATCATAAAATGAATCCCAAAACACGATTTACCAGAAAAATACTGAGCAAAGCTCAGTTTCCTGATATTAATATTTATATAATAATGTACAGAAATCTTTTTAATCTACCATTCAATGACTAATTATATTACAACTATACCCAATACTCATTTAAAACTTTGAAGGAACTACCTGGATCTGTAAGAAACAAAGTCTACATACATGAACTAATGTAGTATATTTTTAACAATTTGGCTCCCCGACAACACAGTATTGAGGAGTAGATTTACACAGTAAAGTCAGTATCTGTAAGCTCTCTGCTCTGGGAGTGAACTTGTTAAAAGATCAATTTGATTAAGAATATTAGTTGATTATAATAAGAGGTTTTTAAAGTGAAATAAAAACAGCTGTTTCAGCAATTAGACACACAAAGTTGATTTACAAAAAGGGGTATAGAACAAAGAGGGAAAGGTTGAACATTTCCACATACATTTTATGTAAATTGATAACATTATATTTTATTTCCTTTAAACAATTTTTTAGATTATAACAATTAGTACATGAATTACAGTCACAATAGGTACCAATAAAATAGGTGATAAAAAAACACCCTATTATCAATAAAAATAAGGGAAGACTAAGCAAAAATAAAAATAATGATTGTCTAAACATATTATTTTTCAAGATTTTGATCTTTCAAAACAATGGTTCTTCTGCAATAAAAAAAAACATTTTATTCTAATTACAAAAGCAATATTAAGAAAAATTATAATCAACTTGAAGACTTTTTTATCAATCTCAGGTAATAAATATTTCAGGAATAAAACAAATTCTCTATTCCTACAATTTAAAATAGTGTAGATTACTAGAATATTTTAATACAGCACAACTGGAGGAACAGGTGATATTGTTAAGGTCTAAAATATAACTTAATATTTAGTGTCAGTTATAAAACATCGTCAAACTAATAAATGTATAAATTTACGAATTAAATATGTATACTGTTATTAAATTATAAAATATTGTTATAAAAATAAAATATTTAAATTTATGTATTTATTATTCACAATGTTATTTTAAATTATTGAATAAGAAAGATATTCTTGAATAGAGTAATAATGTTTTCTTTTAACAAATCTGAAATTTTGGGTTTAAGTTCATTATTTTTTGGATTGATTTATATCTAGCAGGCAATTAATTGTACAATTTTCTTACAAGATGCTGTGGGAAACGCTCAAACAAACTAAGTCTATGAATTGGAAAGTGCAACATATCTCTACTGTCATATCATACTGCATGACTGAAGCGAATATAGCATGATAAATGGTTCACATGATAAATATTTAAACAAAGCTGGTTACCAATATTAAAGTGCAAATACAATTCAAAAGAATTTTACATTAAGATGTGTACAGTTTGTAAATGTTTGATTGTGAATAGATATTGGGTTGATCCAATACGACAATGAATTTTCAGAACTTCACACCATTCATCGCAGAACTTACTATTTCTTCAGATTCTAATAACCTATGTGAAGTTCAACGGCAGTGGTTGTAATATGGTATGTATTAATATCAAAGTTACAAATCTGTGGATTCGTTTTATGGGGAATAATTATAGAGGATTCAAATAGAATAGCAAATAATCAGAAATATTGTTACAGCATGTTTAGTAAAAAAACAGTCTGGCTTTTTTTGTTTAGCATTGCTTCCGGAAAGTATGATCATTCAGATGTTACAATTTACGCTGAAAAAGTTGTATTATTGCTCAGACTAATCTATTAATCAATCTAGCTGTGCCATGGCATCAGAATGAATCATGATATCTTCATTATCAGTATTGTTTTCACAGTCTTTTGTTACCATTGAAAAACAAGTCATCGTACCTATGCATTGTTGGTCTAATGCCAAGTTAAATCTTTCAGATTTATAATTAACAACCTCTCGTATATAGTATTGTTATATTGCATGCATTATTCTGAACGCTGAATATATTTAACAAATTGCAGTGGAAACTGAACAAAAATTGTTTATTCCTCAAACAATTTGGCTTCCCTCACTCTGTAAAATTTATAAATTCAAAGATTTTGAATAATGAAGTCTAGATAAACAAAGGTGTACTCTATTAAAGAAAATTAAAAGATTAAATACTTCTCGAATTCATTTCTTATAACATTTTTTTTATTTCAAAATTAAATTTTCTTCCAATTATAAACAGCAGCAACTATAAAGGTTGAACATTTCCAACTAAGATATAAAACGTTATCACTGGTTTTGTAACATATATAGTTTTATGTGTATACATGTATATATACAGGGTGTATATTATGTCTGGAAACACCCAAATATATCCTTTAATAATTTAAATATAAATTTGAAACCTCTTACAATCGTGATAGAGATTGGGCATCTACTTTTTGGAACAATGTTTTTGTTATGTCACACCAAACGGGGGACGTCCTGCCGAGGGTATCGTGAATATTCTTAATGGAAGCCTATACCTTGTGATACATAATTTTAAAGGTAATAGCTTACTGAATTGAATGCCACAAAACCGCATCTCAAAGGAATTATTCTATCAGAAAATAGGAGCATTTTTAGTATTGAAAATTTACTGATGTTCAAACAATGTAATTTTAACATGGTTCTTGCCACAAAATGTGTTACACTAATTTTTTAGCATTTTTTAAATGTTCAATTAAAATAAAATATAAACAATTTATTTTTAAGCTGGTTTCATTAGTACAAATTTACCAGTTTTTATTACAATGAATAAAACTTATGAGTCACTTTCTCTGATTACTTATGAATCTGTACTTGGTGTTTTCCAGTCAGCAGGAAGGTTTAAAGAGACAAAGGTCACTAGCCTATGAGAAACATTATTGTGTTATTAATCATCTGGTCTACAGGTTTCAGTTTGTTGAGCATGGAGCTTTCACTAGACAGGTCTAAGCTTGGGAATTACAAATGGACAAAGGTCATATCATTCCTGTCGAGTTAATCAGTGTCTCTGAAGCATTGCTGTCAAAAGTTATCTAATTACAGTAGTTCAGTTTTTATTTGGCATTTTAATGGAATTGTCTGAAAGAGAACGAATTTACTCTGTTGATGATGCGAGGATATGGCGATCGTCAAAGATCTTATCGGGAAGTTTGTAAATTTGTTTAATGACACTTTCCCAGAAAGGAATCCCATAAGTGTTTCAACAATATCAAAAACTATTGAGCGTTTTGAAATGACAGGGAGTGTACGTAATCGGCCAAAGTCGGGTAGGATACAATCTGCAACAGATGAAGAACATGCACTAGATGTTTTGCAAACATTTATTGAAGACCCACATACATCGCTCAGAAAAGCTGCACAGCAACATGAATGCACCCTATGTCTGTGAGTAAGATTTTGAAAATTAATAAATACAAAACCATTTAAAGTTCATTTAGTCCAACAGTTAAGTGAGGATGATGATTACGACAGAAGAGTTGAGTTTTGTGAACTTGTGATGCGCAAATGTGATGACAATAGAGATTTTCTGACCAACATACTATTTTCTGATGAGGCAAACTTTTTTCCTAAATGGCAATGTTAACAGGCACAAGTTACTGGGCTAGTGAAAACCCACATTGGATTTACTGAGTCCCATTCACAGCAACCACAAAAACTGAACGTATGGTGTGGAATTTTAGGTAACAAAATTGTTGGACCCTTTTTCATCAATGGAAATTTAAATGCCGAACTTTACTACAATATGCTCCAAAATGAAATAATCCCAGCTATTCAAATTGCATCAGGAGAATACTTTGATAATGTATGGTTTCAGCAGGATGGTGCTCCACCCCATTATGGGAGACAGGTAAGAGAGTATTTGGATTTAAGGTTTCCTCATAAATGGATTGGCCGAAGAGGAGAAATCGAATGGCCTCCAAGATCTCCGGATTTGTCACCAATCGATTATTTCCTATGGGGTCATTTAAAATCCAATGTTTTATAGAAGAAAGCCTCATAATTTGGAAGACCTAAGAAACAGGATTATAGAGGAGATTGCTTTGATAACTGAAGAAATGTTAGGCAACTCTGTCGAATCATTTTTACACAAGATTGGCTCATTGTCAAACCGTAGAAGGAACACAGTTTCGAACAATTGCTTTGACACCAAATGCAGGATAAAACGTTTGTTGTAAGACTTTTCTAACAGCATACATTATTTTTTATTTGTAATAAGAAATCAATAACATAAGTATTTCCATAATTGTACTGTAATAAAAACTGGCAAATTTGTGCTAATAGAACCAGCTTAAAATGAAATTTTTGTTTTATTTAATTGAACATTTAAAAAAATGCTATAAAAAATTAGTGTGTAACAACATTTTGTGGCAAGAACCATGTTAAAATTACATTGTTGAACATCAGTAAATTTTCAATACTAAAAATGCTCTATTTTCTGATAGAATAATTCCCTTGAGATGCGGTTTGTGGCATTCAATTCAGTAAGCTATTACCTTTAAAATTATGTATCACAAGGTATAGGCTTCCATTAAGAATATTCACGATACCACTCGGCAGGACGTCCCCCGTTGGTGTGACATAACAAAACATTGTTTCCAAAAAGTAGATGCCCAATCTCTATCACGATGTAAGAGGTTTCAAATTTATATTTAAATTATTAAAGGATATATTTGGGTGTTTCCAGACATAATATACACCCTGTATATATATATATATATACACACACACACACACACACATATTGTAATATAAAATTTTGGAAACAAACAAATTCAATATATACACACACACATGTAAAAATTAAATTTTTACTCAACAAAGAACCCTTATGTTTTATTTATGAAATACAAGTACAATATGCAATAAGTATCATGCCACAGCATTAAAATAAATTGAAGTTTTTGTTAAGAAATAAATATAAACATAACTGGGTTTTTTTTAACATTAAAGAGTCATAACTCCACTTATGGTGGTTTATTAGATCTAAATAAATTTTCAAGATTACACAAGTTTAATGAAGACTGAGACAATGCAACATATGGTGGGATTTTTTGTATAGAGATAATAATGTCAAAGAGAAACATCAGTAAAATAGAGTTCTTTACGAAAATAAATTTCTTATTCAGTTTAAAAACAGTGCATTAAAGAAACTTCACACTATTTTATACCAAATCAAAGGTTTATTTGGTTACTGCATTATAAATTTAATGCCACAATATTTATTTCTTTGCCAGGATATTCAAGTTATACCTGCATCTGCGCAGTGCCAAAGTTAGTACCAATTACACTTGGTTGGAAAATAAAACACTAAAATTGAGTAAGCGACCTTGGCAAGACAGTTTGCCATCTCCAGAGTCTGAAGGTTGATGTATTGAGCAGTGCAACCAAACTTTAATGTATTGCTTTCCCTATAATACAATTAATTACAGTCAAAACTATCTGTAAACCGGTCCTTGATTAATATATAATTATAATGTTATATAGATCTTATTACTAATATCTACAATAATTTAGATTATTTAATACTCATTACACTTAAAAATGCATTCAATTGTAATACAAAAGAGAATAGCATTGAAATTAACAACAGCTTAAACTCCTGAAATTCACTTTGAATTATTTTTCTTTAGGAATTTTAATAAATATGTATTGCTTACAAAAATAATTTAAGAACATATCTGAGAAAGATTTTCTGACATTCAAGGATGAAGTTAAAAGTGGTTTGTTGTGTCATTGATAAACTACTAATAAACTTCTTTTTTGAAGTCTAATATTGATGATTGATGATCTTTAAGAGCAACAGCATTTCAGGCATTTGTTGGCAAATATAATGAAGGCAAATCTCCAAAATCCTGTTATCCATTTGACCTTCTATAGGTTGTATGTTGATATAAGATTTAAGTCTCCATGCTCTTAAATCTATCACGTATTGAGTCAATGAATTACTACTGAGTTACAAATTTTCAAAGAAAAAGTATCCATGAGTTACAAACTTATTAATAATGTTGGCCTTCTTTGACAATAATTTCATAAAAGATTATCTTGTTTTTAAAAGCAGCTTATTTTTTAAATGTACTTAAAAAGATTAGATATGGATATGTTTTTACCAAAAATACATTTCTACGTTATAAAAACACCACAATGCACCACTGATTCCTTTGGTAATCAGTCTTGATTCAGGTAGATTTTATCTCATTGATGTTAAATCATTAATAAGTTTAATTTTTTTTTAAGTGACTACTTTTGGTGGGCTTTGGATGTATGTTTTGCATGGGGGAAAAACTCTTTGTTTCGCGTCACGGAATGTAAGGTAACGCTTGTTCGCTCTGTAGCTGCTAGGGGGGAACTATCACGGCCATTTTTATGTCAGGGCGTTTCTCTGATCAGTTCTGTGGCTGTACAGGCGGGCTAGTGATAGGTCACGTCAGTCGTTAAAGTGTCTACTTCTTTTGGTGGTCTATGGATGTATGATTTGCAATGGGGAGGGGAGGGGAATGGAAAGGAAGTAGCGGGACTGTCTAACAGAAGTGACTACTTCTCATAACGGACTGTGAATAATGTCAAACACAGACTAAATATATGATAAAATACTGGTTTAAATAAATCTACTAATTTATTTATTAATGAATACTAATGAATAATTAATTAATGAATCTTAATAAAATCGATAAACTTACTACATCACGTAATAGCAGTATTTAAAGCGCATTGGATTCTATATTGAATTTTTAGCAATAATAATTCATATTCCAGTTCACTACTAGTTTCATCCTGATGAGATTTAAAAAAGGATTAAAAATAAATTGATTAGGTCTTTTGTAGCTAACTAAGCCATATTGTAATTTAATCCTGAAAGAAAATTACTCTTTTTGTTGATTATAATTATAACCTTTATTCAACTATATTAGGCCTTAACCTAAATTCACTTAAAAAATGATTACATAAGACCATACTTTAATACAAATTTTGCTGCAGACACGTCAAAACCATTAATTGACTTTTTAAAAGATAAATTAAATTTAACAATGTCAAACGATAAAAAAAATCAGTACAACAAGATATTTAACAAGATTTATTCAGATTTTATTTCAGTTATTACAAACCTATAATTTCATTTTTAGAATATAATGACAATAAAAATGAAGTAATTATTTTGGAAATACAAAAGTTATAGTGAGAATAATACCGACCAAATTACAAAAACTAATACAAACAATAATAATGAAAATGTATAAAATATTTATTTCTTTAATATTTCGAATTCAGTAATTATTGTAATATATAACATGTACAAAAAAATTCCAAAAAATATGTATAAAATACAAAACTTTTATGTTAAAGAATTGAGTATCTCGTATTATTTTAAAATATAAAAAATAACCATTTAATAATAGTAAACGTACTATTTCAAGATATATATTAACTGCCCGTTATAAGAAGTAGTTACTTCTGTCGGTCAGTCCCGTGACTGCCTTTCCATTTTTTAGTAGTTTGTTTTGAGCTGTTGATGACTAAATACATTTTCAGAGTATTTAATCAAATGAGTCTGATTTTACTTAACATGGAGTTTTAAATCCAATAAGAATAAAAATTAACCTTCCAAAACACTATCATCATAAACATTGTTTTACAGCGTTATGTAGAGTGTTATGTTTTATAGTTACGAAATGGGTTAAAATCAGTAGTGTTATTACTGTATTTTAAATTAAAATAAAACAAATGTTTTATGTAATCTTGCTATTTTTAGAAATGTTGTTACATTCTGTCCACCAAAAAATCTTCTTTTTTGTGGGACCACAGTTACCAAAATTAATTTCAGCCTTCCTGTGTAAAAAAAACACACTCATATGAGATATTTAAAGATTATGGCTCAATTACTTTGGCCATTATTATGTCAAATAGCATCCAGCCAATAATAATATGTTTTATTATAATTTAACTGATAGCAAATTTAATTTTCTACATTATTTAGACCAGAAATAATATTCTTATTAAAATAAGACGGAAGCTTTTCCATTGTGCAAGTTTTTGAAGTTATCATGTGCAGTGTAAATAAGATAAGAGTAAAATGTTTAGTTAAAGTAAAATATAAAACAGAGTCATTATGTTATCAAGAGAGCACCAATTAGTGCAAAGGAAAAGGTTGTTGTGGTACTTTTAGTGAGTCAATTCATACTATAACAAGTGTCATTTATGCTATAAAACATTCTTAAAAAGTTCTTTTAGTACTCTTAATATGATATAATTTTCATTTTAAATAATTAAGTTAACCATATTTTGATATTGTGTGGTAATATCATGCACTTCCCTTTGCATAAATAGTAAAAGTGGCAAATGATAAGTGTTATTACATTTTATTTAAACAAATATTATTAGAATAATTGTTAAGACATTGTGTTTACAAGATATGCTTAACAGAATTCACTGGAATTTGTTGGTAACTTTCCAAAATGTTCACAAAAATATAAACTTGCTCTTCTTGTTTCCTGAGTGGCCTTGAGGACCAGTTCCAGCTATAGCAAATAATGTCTCCCAGTTCAACAGCAATGGCTCTCAAGGTAGGGGTATATTTTGTTACTTACGTGTTAACGCCTAGGAAATTACTTAAAGTGTCTTACAGACAGGTTTAAATCTGTAAGCAATGTACTGTTATAAAAAAACAAAATTTTAAGCAAAACATTATTTATTGATTAAAAATTCTCATGAAATTATAACTCAAATGACCAATTAAACAGTTTTCCTCTTATTCGTCAAAACATATACCATTATTTTAGAGTATCCTTTAAATTTACTGAATCAAGCAGTTTTTAATAATTTTAAACTATTGTGCAGCAGTTTAACTTATACTTAAATTTAGCAAATAATAAAAATATATGAATCTAAACAGCATATTTATCCCTGTGCAGAAATTTTATTTTAATCTTAAGTAAGCACTTGAAATATTCTTTCCTATGTTAAATAGTGTCATTTTGGGGGTTATATTTACCATTTTTATAATAGAAAAATATATACTGTAATCAGGTTATTTTTAAGGCAGTTTATGTTTTATAAATTAAACAGAAATGAAAACAACAACATGAAGTAAATAATGCTATGACATTCACTGATAACATCAGTAACAAGTTTCAATTAAGGGGAAATAAATGTATCTAATGAATATAATGTATATCTTTCTAAATGTATCTTTTGAAGCTTCTAACATTTGGGATAAATTAATAGAGTGGAAGGGAAGGGGGCATCTTTACTTTACAAAACCTAAATTTTGAAATATTGAAAAACATTTTCAGTGATATGATATAGCTGCCAACAAAACCAAGACATTAAAAATTGCCAGCAAGTCAACTTACATTTATCTGATGATTTTTAAAGATGTGATGTAGAGTAATTTGATAAATACAATATTTATTTCTATTCTATAACAACCTTACTGAAGTAAATATTATTATGTTCATTGCAATAGTCAATAAATTTCTGTCTGAGTTATGTAATTTGAACATATGAAGTAAAAGTTATTATATTCTCATTAGATTGATTTAATATTTTAAAAGTGTTTTCTTATTATAATGGTTTTTGTTAAGTTTAACAATTTTTAAAACAGCTACTCTTTTTAAACCAAGAGTACTTTTCAGGACAAAATGTTGGTCCTAACATCTACCAGCTAAAGACAAGTACACACTTTTTAATACAAATATAGAAAAGTAGACATGCATAAAGCTATATATATATATATATATATATATATATATATATATATATATATATATATATATAAACGTTTACAAGGAATTGTGTTTGTCTAGATTGGAGGAACAAATGTACAGAGACACAGATAAAAGTAATGTACTTTAGAACTGGTAAAATCTGTATGGGGTACTCTGTGTATATAAATAAACAAATATATTGATACATGCATAGTTTAAAAGTTTGTTTTTTTGTACAACACAACATATAATCATGCAACAGAAAACGTATTTTATGTTACATGAAAAAGTGGCTTTTTTACAATTGCAATCACAATTGAACCTTGATAAATACTAAAGAACATTTTTTTTAACATTTACTGAATGACAAGCAATATACACATGACAAAATATCTCAATTTTGGAGAGTTAACTCAGAGGTAATAGTGAAAGCTGTGATGCGTAAACTTTCCGTGGCTAAGGAGAAAGTAAAACTGAACTGATTCACTTACAACTAATTATAACAAACATAGACAATACCACACTTGTTCTCATTGAAAAAATCTGATTTGCATCAGGATTACCATATTAATAGGTCTACGTTTTACGACCACACTCAATCTCACTGGGTTTTCCCACATAAATGCAGGCAAGGTGTGAATCAAGACTGTTTATTGTCATTAAATACAAAGTGCAATAGACAAAGTTGCATTGTTTGATGTCCACTAGTATTATTACATAATAGCTTATTACGCTACTCCTATAACAAAATAAATAAATAGTAAGAGTAAATACATTTATTTTAAGTGTGAATTATTTAAAACAATCGTTTTTGCAGATGCCCTTAAATTTCTGAAATATTATCATCAATAGTAAACTTATTGTAATTTTTAAAGCATTCTAACAAAGTTTAAATTTAATATTGTCTTTAATTAAAACTTTTTTAACATCTTCGATCAAACATTTTTAATTTTATGAAAGCTACTGAATGATTTCACAAGTGAAAAATCTTTGCCGCTTTTGAATTTACATGAACAAACTAAACAAGTAAAATTATTATTATGGTGAAATCTTGCTTTTCAGGTCAGACTTGACATTATTTATAGCTAAAAATATCCAATTCATTTCAGTACTTATCAGGATTTGGAAGTGAATTTTCATCTGAAGATCCAAGATGCCCCAACTCTCTTCCCCAGGGTCAGAATAACCCACAACAATGTCCGTATGGCACTTACGCTGAGCAGCTGTCTGGCACAGCCTTTACAGGTGGGTATCTTTGGGTATTGAATTGTCATTTATTAACGTACTCCTCATCTTTTGTACTAATAAACTCGTTTTCATTTTAAACATTGAAAATGATATGAATATTTTAACAAATACATTAATAAAAATTGTATTTGATTCTCTTTACAATATCAAATTATTATATTCTTTTATTTATTAGTTTAATTAAGTTACTTACTAAAAAAAAGAATAATAAAATACAATCAAGGAGTTCTTATAACAAATATTAAAAGGCTGAATGAGCCAAGAAATAGAACTTAAATAATCTACGGACATAATTAGCTTGAATACACTTTTATGTTGATATCGGTAGCTGGAATAGTGGAATGTCAAAGGGACCAAGAAGTCTTAATCTAGAGGGTGGTTGATTGTGCCAGCCATTTTGGATTGTTACATTTGTGTCATAGAATTTGAATAATAAATATCTTTTATTAATAAATTTTGCATAATGTTTGCTGATTAAAGATTGTCTTGATTGTTAATGATAAGTTTTCCAAAGTCTTTGTCCATATTGAAGGTTCTCACTGATAATTAGATTTGAAGTAAAGCTTGGGTCTCACAAAATTAAAAGTCTCTTCACCACATATTTGTGTTTAATATGTGCCTTAAAAACTGAAAAATATATCTGTGGCATTTGCAGCTTATTAAAAGTTGACAATTATTGTAGGGGAATTTGGGCTAGTAGCAAAAATTCATGTTAGATTGAGAAGAAAGAATTAACAGAAAGCAAATATCATTCACACACAACATTGTTCAAGCACGACCTTCTGTCTTCATGGTAGACGAAATAGAAATGAGAGAACATTAAAGTACATAAATTGAGAAACTTTAAAAGATCCTATTTCCAGTAAATTGTTACTTTACAAAGGGTGCATATAACCACGAGTAAAAGTGGTATAATTAATCAGTTCCTGATTCTTCAATAATGATTTGTCTTATTCTTGTTAAATCACTAATCAAATAACTAAGGAGTATGAGTATGTTTATCTTTCAATAACAGTATGAGTAAAAATTAGTTCACACACAGAAAAAAACATAGAATATTGTGTAAAAACTCTTTATTTTTTACAAAATGTCTTATTATGTACCATACCAAAAATCCAACACATTACTCTATTTCAGCACCAAGGCTGGAGAACAAACGCTCATGGCTGTACAGAATTAGGCCTTCAGTAATGCACACCCCATTCGTACCAGCCAGCATCAACAATGTGTCTGATGACTGGAAGAATCGGGCACCCAATCCTAATCAGGTAATCAGACATACAGTAAACAGACAGATTGATATTCTTTTACACTAAATGACACAACAAATTTTATGTTTTAGAAATAAAACAAATTCTTGTTTCATGACAATTCCAATCTCACTGGTTGTAATCCACCCAGATACATGTTTGTACCTACTTCGGTATCAAACAGATAACCATAGGCAAGCCAAGGATGAGAAACAGTGAAAACTGAAAACAACTCAATTAACTTCTATCCCAAAGTCCATTTGTATGCAATTTTATATTATAAAGATGGGATAAGATATTTTGAATTGAATTGAACTAGACACACTGAGGCCTTCTGTAGCTCGAACCTTTGAATAACTCAGATGTAACATAGATAATGCATGCATTGTACCATATAAACTGATGCCAATTGTCATCTTTCAAATATATTTTGTTTATATAACATAATAGAATATATTTTTATTCATGTAATTTTACAGTTAATGATAACAGACCAATACAAATGAATAGGTACCCTAAAGACCTTAAGAGCCTGTGGCAAAAAGAATCATCTTCTGAATCATCCTATTACATTTATAAAACATTTCCTTCAACATAAATTCATATCAAAATAAATTGTTTACACAATACTTATGATAACTTACATTCTTATGTCTGTTTCTTTTAATGCACATTACAACTTGTGTTACTCTATATTCAGCTTAGATGGCTACCATTTGCACTGCCTGTGGGTAAAGCTGTGGACTGGGTTGAGGGACTGCACACGATCTGCGGGGCTGGAGACCCAACCGTCAGATCAGGGCTTGCTATCCACGTCTATCTCTGTAATAGATCCATGGAGAACAAGTGCTTCTACAACTCTGATGGGGACTTCTTGTTTGGTGAGATTGAACTAAAAAAACCAATGTGTTGAATTATATATATATTTATGACACATGTCTGGATAAGGCACAGTCAGTTAAAACAAAACTGCAGTATAAATGACATCACTTCCCCTGCAAGTGAATTTATTTTGCTGGCCATTAGCTTTCCACTTATGCTGAAACAACTTATTTATCTTACTTATGTTTCTTACGATAGTCTACAATATTTAAAGCCACCATCTGTAAAATACGTTCTATTATCCAATTGATTTACGAAAGAAATGTTATGATTCATTGTCAGATATAAGGAAAAGTAGCTGCATGCAAAACAAAACAAAAAGGACAAGCAATTTTATTGATCTATGACAATACAAGCTCTATTGAGTATATCCAAGAATAAAACAAAATACTTCCAAAGTAAATGATTTGGGCATTCAATTGTCATTATTGCAGATATAATAAACCCAAAATTATAATTAATATTACAAAAAACAGTGCATTTTGTTGGCTGAGGATCAGCAAATATTTTCACTCAAGGGGGTGGAAAATTTTAATTACTGTCTGTGTGCATATCTGGTGACAAACTGACTAGAAATGTACTTGAAACGTTGCATCACACATTATTTCTACATAGACAAGGATGGGTTCTATGATGGTACATGTCCATTGACGGAAATTGAAGCCTATCAGCATTGAAGCCTATCACTCAGTATATTGCACTATTCTCTTTTGTCTGCTGAGGGGATCTAAAGTCTTTTTTCTGTATTGTTGCCTGTCTGTCTGTTTGTAGGCCTTCTCAAGTACGAAATGAGCTATAGACTAAATTTTGCATGCAACCTCAACAAAGCCTGTTACGCAACACGTTGTGTGGTGTGGTGTAATCCTACCTTGCATCAGGGTATTTTAAAAACAAATGTTAAATATCCAACCACACCCAACTCTGTTATCTATTTGCATTTACTTAAGTTAAGCACATTTAATGTCAAAATAAAACAGCTGTGTGTTACATACTATCTGATAGAAAAATTCATTATCAGTGAAGAAATCTTTAATTCGCCCTTCCATGTTATTTGTGTTTAACTCATTCAGATCCAAAGTGTTAATATACAGTAAAATCAAATCAAGATTTTTAGATACTATTTAAAATTATTATGTGAATAACGTGTTAAAACTTATATGAATATTTTATTGCAATTGAGAGTTACAAAACAAGTGCAAAATAATTTTTATGAGCTTGTTCCAAAAAAGATTTTTATTTTGACATTTGGTGACCTAGGAATTTTAATACTTAACATTTATTGTGTTTTTCTTATTTTAAACAACTCAAAGAAATAGTATTGATGTTTATTTAACGTATATCAACTACAAGTTAATAGTTTCACTAGCAACATATTAAATAATTGAAATAAAAAATATACTTTCTAAACAAAAATTATTCGAATTGGACATTTTCATGTTTTTTACAATTAGCATGTACATACTTCAACCACAAAAATATTTTAAAGGCTAAAATATATTCGTTTTCCTAAATAAAAGCTTAGATTAATTTCAAATTGTATTTCAAGAATTCCAATATAATATATGGTTGACATAACACAACTTAAATAAAAAATGGAAATAATACTTTTTAAATTTACAAACTTCAACAGAAAACATTGTTTTCCAACTTTTCTCTTTGCATATTATGTTCCAGTTCCTCAACAAGGGAATCTAAAACTCAAGACTGAATTTGGAATAATGAATGTGGAAGTCAATGAAATTTGTGTTATACAAGTAAGTAAAATGATCTACTGGAATTATAATTGGAAACAATCAGTACAAAAGTTACTGATGTACTTCCTGTATGAATAATTTAAAACATAACTGTACTTGGCTTTAGCAAAACATAGGGTTACAGTCATTTTACACATGTAATTGATGATGTACATGTGAGGAGCAAGAACTTGTACACAGAGTACTAGTGACTTAATTGAAGAGTTTACAGTTTTTCTTTTATAGGCAATCCAAGGACATGAAACATCTGCCAGAGCTGTGCATACTATTTATCCAGCTCCATGCAATTTTTTCAATTATTACCTCTTGTGAAAAATGCTGAAAAATATTGCTGAACTTGTAACAGTGCCTAACTGTTATTAATTGGTGTTTGATATTATGCCACAGCATTCATTAAATAGCTAACCACAATGAATAAAATGAGGCATTTATTGTCACACCCATTTAAATATTTTCGGCTTTAATTTAACAAATCATTTATTTCGAAGTTCATAAGATGATGTCTGACAGCAATACTTAACAATAAACAATATATAATACAGTTTTTAGAAAGGAAATAAAACACTATCCTTATAATCCTGTTTGCATATTACACTTGTATAATAAACTTGCAATCAATATTCTAATGAGTTTTTTCTTTGTCAGCATAGATTAAAAGCCAAAGTGGTTTTTTGTATATCGCTGGCAAAGTAATCAAAGATTATAGTGCCAACTGTTTTAAATATGTGTGTATATGTGTATGTGATGTTAATTTTATAACCTTTTGATAAAAAAAAAACACGTCTTTTAGTCTATCTTATCTGTATATACATACAGGGTGTTCAGAAAAAGGGTGTCACAGACTTCTGTGGCTGATAGTACTCATGATTTTAAACAAAAAAGTCCTGCAAATATAGGTGAAATAAATGTGTCACTAGCTGCCATTTTGTATTCTTTATTAAAAAATAACTATCTCCAAAACTAATAAAGCTACAAATACCTAACTTAGCACTTAGTTTATGACAAATAAAATAAAACAAAGTATTTGTGTAATTTGCTTTAATATTAATTAAATGGCGCATGTCAAAAATTTTTATAGTTAAATAACAAAAACCCAGTATACTTAATAGAAACTTCACAAAATACCAAATATTTTGCAATTTTTATTACAATTTCAACGGTACTTCGTTCAATGAATTCCGTCAACACATAAGTGAGCAAGACCACTTTAAATGTATGCTTGTGCTAGCTGGGAGCAACAAACATTACTGTTAGTTAAGGGGTTTCAGCTGTTTTGACATGCATGGAACTTAAATGACAAGTGTACCTTTAAATGTATGTATATATATATATATATATATATATATATATATATATATATATATATATATATATATATATATATTTACAGGGTGTACATAAAGTCCTGCACTGGTATAATATTTTCTAAACGATAACAGATAAATGAACAAGATTTGGTACATCAATACTACACCTAAAAATCTACTTTTTGAAGGAACTATCAGTTTTCTGTAATATCATGGGGACGTCCCGCAAGGAGTCGGAAGGAAATCTTAAATAGGAGCATAGGTCAATATGCACATCATTTTAAAGGGCTTATCTAGCAGAGTTTAATGCCGCAAACCGCACTCAAAAAGATTGATCCAGTACAAAATGGCGGCTGTTCAAAGATTTTACTTGGTTACATTTCATTAGTAGCCATAACCCCGGTAAAGCAAAACTGCAACCAAACGAATACTGCAGATAAATACTACATTATGATTGTCAGTTGTACAGAAGTGAATTATGACGTAGGTTATCCTCAAGGTTACAAATTTGGTCCTAATATATTGATAACGGGGAAAACCTGATAACAGTAACAATTAAAAAAGCTCTTATCTTTGGGTCGCAGTTTGGACTTTCCCAATTAGCCAGTCTATTCATAGTAGGCTATTCTAGTTTTCTTGTTTTAGTAGTGCTGTCCAACCTTTCTATCAGTGCACTTTAGTACAAAAGAGTTTGTCGTATTGCTTGTAGTTCTTCAACTACACTATGTTGCTTGACGAACGTGAACGTATAACACTTCTTATGATGGTTGGTTGGGGAAACAACGGACGATCACACGAGGAAGCATGCCATTTATTTCATGACTACTTTCACGAGAGGCAGCCAATTTCTAGAACAACTGTAGGGAGAACTGTTCAACGCTTTATTGGAAACAGGAAGTGTTTTCCGATCGTCATAAGACAGGAAGGCCCGCTACTGCGACAACTGAAGGCAACTCTTTAGATGTATTGCACTCATTTATTGAGAATACGCAAGAGTCCCTACGCTCAGCAACACAAACTCATGACATCTCTGTTACGTCTGTTAAAAAGATTCTGAAAGGGTCTAATTTTAAGCCTTATAAAGTTCATTTGGTGCACGAACTCAACGAAGTTGATTTCGATCGACGTATAGAATTTTGTGAAACTATGATGGCCAAAATAGATTGCAACGAAAATTGATGCAAACAATATTGTGTTTTCAGACGATTGTTCATTTATGCTGAATGGAAGTGTAAACAGGCACAATTGCCGTTACGTACTAGAGTAGCGAAAATCCTCACTGATGCGGGAAGCACATACGCAGTATTCACTAAAGGTGAATGTCTGGCTTGGTGTGATAGGTACCCAGTTGGTAGGTCCTTTCTTTATTGAAGGAAATTTAAGTGCAATATCATATTAACGTTTGCTAGAAAATGAAAATTACACCAGCACTTCGAAACATGTTTGGAGAACATTACCAGAATATCTGGTTTCAACAGGACGGAGCACCCCCACACTACGGCATTGACGTAAGAGCCTATTTAAACACTGTTACCAATATATTAGGACCAAATTTGTAACCCTTGAGGATAACCTACGTCATAATTCACTTCTGTACAACTGACAATCATAATGTAGTATTTATCTGCAGTATTCGTTTGGTTGCAGTTTTGCTTTACCGGGGTTATGGCTACTAATGAAATGTAACCAAGTAAAACCTTTGAACAGCCGCCATTTTGTACTGGATCAATCTTTTTGAGTGCGGTTTGCGGCATTAAACTCTGCTAGATAAGCCCTTTAAAATGATGTGCATATTGACCTATGCTCCTATTTAAGATTTCCTTCCGTCTCCTTGCGGGACGTCCCCATGATATTACAGAAAACTGATAGTTCCTTCAAAAAGTAGATTTTTAGGTGTAGTATTGATGTACCAAATCTTGTTCATTTATCTGTTATCGTTTAGAAAATATTATACCAGTGCAGGACTTTATGTACACCCTGTATATTACAGCTTGAATGTATATCTTTTATAATTAATTAGTCAATTGTATTTGTAGCAAGGAATGAGATTTTCAGTGGAAGTTGAAGGACCATCCAGAGGCTACGTACTGGAAGTTTATGACAATCACTTCCAGCTCCCAAACCTTGGTCCCATTGGTAAGTGTACCAGAAAACTCATAAACGTTTTATTGAACTGTCGTTTGATTTGTTTTGCTTGGATTTTACCTTTTTATTTCCAATTTTATTTGATTTACTTAGTTATTTGATTTTGAGAGTTATTCAAAGATAGCCTTGATTACTAATACTTCTACAATATAAGTTATTGAGTTTAGTTTTATTAGCTGTTACTAATTTACATTTTGAAAGGAATATAGTGTTCAATTTGTCATATATTTAAAATACACATAATTAATTTAGAGGTTATAATTTTCCCAATGATGATTATTGAACTGGCATTAGGGAAAATTCCACTTATTTGTTGAGTATTGTGATGATGCTCCAGATATGGTTTATTTTTAATATACACATTCCAGGAGCAATAAGGCGTGGATATGTAGTGCAAAGACTGAGATATCACTAAATAAACATGAAGAACATACATACTACCTGACATTTCCCTGGTTTTATCAGGACCCAGGTGGTTTTCCACTAGGAAGCTTGAAGTTTTTGGAACATGACATGAGGCAAAAAGATTGAACAAGTTGCTGAGATGGAGTCGGCTTTCTATGACTGTCACTTAACTCATGGATGCTACGGAACACTTCATTGTTAGGACTCTGAGTGACATCCAAAGTAGGAGATCATGTGGATCCTCCTGGAGCATAGACCCCTGATAGAGTACAGAATGGGACTTTTAGTATTACCATAACAGATTTCGTTGATAATAGAGAACATTTTACAGTTTTTGTCATAGTACCAGACAATGCCCCTTGTGAAAGTCGTACAAAACGATTTGTGGAAAACCCACATAGAATAGCAGAGAGCAGGGTTTCTCCCCATGACTTGACTTGACACAGTAATACTACTCCTTAAACTTATTAAAAAGTATTTTTTAATTTTACGCTTTGTACTCAATTTCCCAGCATGGTGAAGTGGTTTTGTAACTATAACTAGCCTTCGTAAAGGTGCATGTATCTCTGAAATCAATTAACTAGGGCCCAGTACCTTTCAAATTCAGTGAAACTCATAGAGACATTGAGGGAGCAGGTCAGCCAACTTTGATTATAACTCAGTCAACTTCACAATACAGAGTCTGGAAGCCAAGAGAGTGAGAGTTAAACTCATCTTGTAAAGACTAGAAAATCCTTATCATTAGAAACAAGATAACATGAAAAAGTAATTGAAGCATCCAGAGATGAGGTTAGTATCCAGAATTGGTAGAAGACACAGCTATAGTTATGATTAGTGAGAAGGCTTGGTACGGCTACCGGGCCAACAAAATAAAAGTAAAAGACGCCACAAGAGTGTCTCATTTTATACTAAAAAAGTGCTGAATATTCAAGTATTGAACCTGAGCTAGACTATGTACTTCAAAATTAACAAATATATAGTTTGCCAAAACTATTGTTAGAACTACTGATTTTACATTTTCGAATTGCATGTTATAGGAGCAAATGGACTTGCCAATCCTCGTGACTTCCTCACCCCAGTCGCATGTTACGAAGATTTAGATGTGGAGTACACAATAATTTCAAAATATCAAGGCCACTTCTTTGAAGCAAAGCAAAACCACAGCCCATTTGATGTTGTTGCTTGGCATGGGAATTACGTGCCTTACAAGTATAATCTATCAAACTTCATGACGATAAATGCTGTTCAGTTTGATCATTGTGTAAGTAGCTTTATTCCTCTGGACAAACAAATATAGTTTTTATCGGAATTCAAAACTAATGTTGTTTTTAGTACTGAAGTGTACTGGGTGTTTAAGTAGTCTCTGATCTTACCTCTTTAAAATAGAAAAATAAAAAAGTCTTTTGGGAATGACTTTAACTCTCTACATGTACAAAACTCAGAGTTTTCTTTCTAAAACTCACTATTGTTAGTAAATGTTAAGACAAACTTATAAACTTTTAGCCAAGTCATTCTAAATAATAGAAAAATTCACTATTCTTTTTTTTAATATTAGACTTTTGTAGTAAATAATTGCAACTACAAAGTAGGTAAACAACAAAAACATCCAACTTTAAATTATTATTTAATCTACAATTTTAATTGTTTACTTATTAATATAAGTAAACAATATACTTACTTTGTTTGTTATTAGTAATGAATAAGGAACAAGCAAGGCACCTAAATGAAATTTTGGAAAATTCACAAATGCACACTGATATTTAACCACAATTTATGTTGTCTGAACAGCAGGTGCGAGAAAAGAAAGATATTTTTTCTCATCTAGTATAGAAAAGTTTTACTAATTCTCAGCTAATTTGCCTTCATCTCCCTCCCAGAATCCTTTACCAATTTGTTATTTCCAGTAATTTTAACCTAATTTTCTGTACAGGACCCATCAATATTCACAGTTCTCACTTGCCCTTCGAACAAAGTCGGAACTGCTATTGCCGATTTTGTCATCTTCCCCCCGAGATGGTCAGTGCAAGAGCACACCTTCAGGCCTCCATACTACCACCGTAAGTTTCAAACATAAATAGTTATCACACATAGTTTAACTTTTTCAACGATATTCTATAATTGTATAAAACCTTGTTGACAGGAAATTGTATGAGTGAGTTCATGGGTCTGATCTATGGCAACTATGAAGCCAAGGAAGATGGATTTCTGCCGGGAGGGGCGAGTCTTCACTCCATGATGACACCTCATGGACCAGATGTCCAATGTTTTGAGGCAGCTTCCAACGCTCCTCTCAAGCCATCCAGAGTGGCAGATGGCACCATGGTAAGTTTATGAAAAACATTAACTACAAAAATCACAGCCTATATTACATATGAAAAACATTCCAATCTCATACATAATGTTAAACAAGTTATAAAACAATAATTAGGTGTTATTTACAATCTAGCAATTCTATGTTCAGTTTTGGATATGTGTCAATTACCACCTAAATTTCACAAAAACATTTTATATTTTTCTGTATCAAAAATTTTGCGCTCAGATGGCAATTAATGCCTTTGTCAAGTCGGAGTTGTTTAGTTTTAAATTGTCTTCTCAGGTTGAATGGTGGTTTCTGTGTCAAATTGGATATATTTAATAATTTCTTTTGACCCTGATGCTGGATGTCCAGATCAGCTGGCCATTCAAACTTGAAAAAAATGCTATGTTGCTGTAGCGATACATTGTACAGAAACTAGAATGGTCAGCAGTGTGCAACTAGTCCCTTAAAACATGGCTGACAGTGTCTTCTTATAAAGTGAAGTTTTTAGTGGTTAAAACAACAGAAAACCAAGTAACTACTCACAATTATCATACCTTAAAACACGTAAGTTTGATATAACGATAAAAACTCATGAACCACTCAAGCAAGCTAAGAAAACACTAGAAATAAACTAACACCTCATAGCTGACTTATTTCTAAAAGGTACCAATATTGATTGACAATTTAAGTAACATATTTAATTGAAAATCACCAAAAATAAAAACAAATTTCCTTAAAACCCAACAAAAATACTTTCTGAAGTGAGTTCATGCCTTCCAGATGTGCAAGCCACAAATAATGACAACTCAGCACCTGTGCTGACTCTGTATTGGCTTGCATTCCTACAGAGCCTACCTCAACCACAACCAAATGGACAAAGAACTTGGTTATTCCTTAAAATCAAACAAAATTATATTCATAATCTATTCTTTAATTCATATTTTACAAGAAAATTTAACATTTTTTACAATTTTAACCTACAGAATCAGCCAAACTTTCAACAAAAAGCTGATTACAATTATTTTACAATTTTAATGTAGAGAACCAGTCAAACTCAACATAAAATCTGTAGATCTCAAACTTTATTATAAACTGACAAAATATGATTATACATCAGACATAAATTTTGTCCACAAGAAGCAGGCAACTCCTTTGAAAAACTGCCCAAAACTTATTTTCCAAACAAGATTAGTGCAGTTTTACATTAATCATGATATCCTAACTTTATTTCTAATTATTTACTACTGGAACCAGCCAAACCAGCACACACACAAACTGAATCTTCTATTTTTCACCCAAAATCTTTAAAGCTCACTTAAAAACTATCCTTCAACTGTTCAAAATCAACCTAAGCAGCCTGCCAAAGCTTTAAACCCAAGACAGTACTTTTAACTTGAGGAATAAATCAAACCAATCTATATCAAGACAGGCCAAACCAAATCCATTGCCCCTTTATTTTGTTGACGCAACTGAAGAGCACTAGTGTACTACAGGCATGTCCCAGAAAAGTGAAGGCATTGTCATCTTTTCTTTGTGGAATCTACTCTATCGGAGTGAAATGTAAAGGCGTATTTTGTACAAGCAATTGTAAAAGTTGGTTCAACTCACAGATGTCTGAACTGGCCAGATAGCAAAATCAAAAAATAGCAAAAGCTTAGTAAAATAGAAATAGAAACTTGCCTGTGTGTAAATTGTACATTTAATATCCCTATCATCCCTACCCATGCACCAGATATTCTAGTCAAAAAAAAGGAAGCTATGCAAGAAAAAATTCTAAATTTTGAAAACTCAGAAGCCAATTTGGTAACATACTTTAACCTGGCTATTGAAGCTGGTAGTGTATTAGCAACTGAGAATAATGAGTTAAAACGAGAACTAAATTACGTTTCCACCAAGAACGACGCTCTAAGGGAGGAATTGCATGCCATTAAACTATCACATTCCAGGCAGCAGTCAGAGCTGGAAGATGAACTAATAACATCAAAAGAAAATATACCATCAATTTTAAATGAAAGTAGTTGTGCTTAAACAAAAACGTGAGGAGCAGGGGAAGTTGAATAATGAGTTAATCTATCAGACTGACACTGAAGAACCTGACTTATTAGCTACAATTAAAGCCAGCAATTAGTCAACTCCAGTCTCTGAAGCCAAACTGGACATTTGGAGTCCGACTTGGGTGACAAAACTATTAATGTTGACTCACTCACAAATGAAAACACCAGGTTGGCAAGTGCTGTTGAAGAGCTAAAAATAACATTGGAAGAAAGAGAGGAAGCAATATCTCACTTTAACAATAGCTCTGAAATCAGGCTTAAAGAGTTAATTGGGCAAGAAAATAAAACTAAAGACTTCTTAAAATCCCTCTTAAGTACAACTCAGGCATTCTTAACACAGGCTCCACCGATACCACAAAGACAACTGATCACACCAGGAAACAACAATACACAGAAAAACATGAAAATCTGCAAGCCAACTCATTAAAAATCCAAGTAATCTTACAAAACCAAAATATAAAAATTAAAAAAATTGCTAAAATGCTGACAAAGCTTGAATTAATGGGCTTTAGAGACCAACTGGTTGAACTCAAGCAGAGCATGAAAGGGTTCAGTGTTTTGCATAGATCTATCAGACTCCCTGTAAACAGAGGTGTACCACAAGGTTCTGTCATGGGGCCTGATCTGTTTATCCTGTTTATATCTGACTTCCTAGCATACATGGAAACCTAGAGTAACACCATAATGCATGCCAATGACACGGTTCTCTTGATTTCTGGGAATAATAGATAGGCACTCGAAGTACAGTCATACATCGCATTAAATGTTGCTTTTGAGTACTACACAGCAAATTGCCTTATTTTTAACGAATCAAAGACCAAAGAAATTATCTTAGGCAGCATGAGCATTGTCAGCATTTCCCAATCTTGACTGGGTGTTGTGGTTAACAGTAGATTATTTTGGACGGATCATGTTGATAATCTGTGCGATGGACTTTAAGAGAGAGTTAAGTATGTCGGCACAGAAGACGCAGTGAGAATAGCCTACAAGACTGTTCAAGTGCCATCTTAGATGTGGCATCGTCTTGTGGGGTGGTACAACATATAGCAACCCGGAGCGTATTCTGATCACTCAAAAAAAGACTATCGGAATACTGGCTGATCTTTACTGGAGCCAAGATTTTTAAAGTCTTTCCTGATATGATCAAGAGAGCTGACCTGGTCACCTTTAAGAAAAAACTTCGAGGGTGGTTGCTCCAATGACCATTCTATACCATAAGTGAATTTCTGGACTGGCTGAATTTTATCTGTGACTGTTGTTGTAGCAACCATGTAAAGGAAGTTCTGAACTGATATTATTACAATTACATTGTTTTAAGTGACACCACTTTCAATCTTGAAAGTTGTAAAATAAAGATTAAAGATATTCTCAATCTCATACTCATTCTATTGAGCTGTCACAGAAAAAGCAGTGCAGCCACACAATTTAATGTAACGTAATGGTATATGGTAAAATAGAAATTTGTCTATTTTCCTACTATTGGCTTAATATGTGACTATTAAAATTACATGAGTCATATTAGATTCTATTACTTTGATAGGTCGAGCGAGGTACATACAGAACTTTTGTTCACAGTATTACTGGTTTAGTGCTCTTACCATTAGTGCAGAGTTTACAAATTCAATTCTAGATGAGAATAACAAAAGTTTGCTGTATTTGGCAATGTAATTCAGCCTTATGAATGTCACAGATAAGTAGTATATATATTTTAATATTAAGAATAAGAAATCAAAAGATAATAACGACAAAAATTTCAATATTTTATTTCAAACCATCTCCGAAAATAAAAGTTAATAAATAGGGCTTTAAGAACAAAAAAACAACACAGAAAAATATAAATAAAGTATTAACGAAGTCAATTGCTTAGAATAGTTGACCATATGATTTCATTTTCCAAAATAAACTTTATTGAGTAAAGTTATTTTGGATTCAATTCACTTGGAAATTTAGATTTTGTGGAAGGTAATGGGTTCGTTTCATGGCACTTAAACTTTGCAATATTTTCTGACTAGTTCACTGAATATGTTTCTTCAAAATTTAAATTATGCATCAAGACATGTACCATTGCTCCTACCTTTTAATGTGTGTATACATACCTGTGCCCTGTTCCTGTTTGTAAGAGAATTTATTGTGGAATCAATGCAATATTTAGGGAGTATCTAGTACTGGATTTGATAAATTAATAATATTTTTGGATTCACAGGATGCCTTCAAATACTCTGTAGGATTTTTGTATAGAGCTACTTGTAAATAAATGTTTTTGACGTGTAGTACATGTTGCATCCTAAACGTCTGGGTTTTTTGCAAGGATGTAATGCAATTATTTTTTTATTGTTTTGTGTGCCGATTGTATTCAGGTAATTTTGGGTGTACTAAATTATATCTAAAAACTAATGGTTTTCTAAATCTTATTTTAAAAATATGTTTGAAAGTTGTGTTTGGTTGAAGCAGAGCTGTTCAATAAACTTTATGCTTCTCTTAAAGATTATTGTTAATTTTGTATATATGTTGTTGTGTGTTCTTGGATTTCTTTAGCCAATGCTTTGCTCTACTAATACATTAAATCCCATCTTCATTACACAAAATTGTGACAAATACGTTTAAATTTAATTTAATTTTTATTTCAATAATTAGTAATGACATTATTTTTATTATTTTTGCAAATTTCCTGCGAATTCAAGGAAGATATTTTATATGTACAAGTATTAGTGATTTTTTTTATGGTACTATAGTACATGGCATACTCTGACGGTATTGCTTTGCTTAAGGAATAATGTGTTAAAATACTGCTCCTGAACACAAAACTAACTGTTGTCACACAATTGTTGCAGGCTTTCATGTTTGAGAGCTCACTCGGTTTGGGCCTGACGACCTGGGGTGAGAAAACCTGCAATAAAATTGACCCTGACTATTATAAATGTTGGCAAGGACTGAAAAAGAACTTCAAACCTCAATTTTCTGGAAAGTAAACCCATCGTAAATTTTACTACATGGAGATAATACAATCAAGTAATTACTTAAACTTGAGATATTATGTTAAACTGGTATATCATATTCTCTCAATTATATTGATACTCTATTTAGAAGTTACATATTCTAGAACATTTTAAAACATATAATATTTGTAATGATATAATGCAACATGATGCTATATGATAATGTTATGAAAGTTTATTTTAATCTCAGTTTGTGTTTCATTTTATTTTCCCGAATCCTTTCTATAAATCTAGCACAAGATATATTGTGCTGGGCGATGTCAAATACGCTCTTCATAAATTTTGCAATGATTTCAGATTGAATAATGCATCTGGATGTTTCTAGATCAATGGAACCTACATTTTGCCATATTTAAAATGTCTGACAGTACCAAAGGAAAGAGTTCCTTACTCAAAATATTTAAACAAAAGTTTAAATAACCTTGCAATATCGTTTTGGAAACGCCATAAAATAAAAAAATCTGATACCAACCAAAGCTTTTTGTCTCTTTATTTAAACCAATGATAACATTGTAACTATTAAACATGTCATGATTAACATTTAGGGGAAGGTAAAGTATAAGTGAGATATGTTCAGAATTGAGCATGTTCCACTGTGAATATATGGAAAAATGTAAACCCACAAGATTTTGAATTCTGACTCTTTAGTGTCATCCCTTCTTTCCTGGGTTTGGTACAGTGCATTCTGTACTGGAGTGCTTGCAATTATGAATATGCATCCATTGTAAAACTTTTCCGATTAGTACTATAACATGTCATCAAACTTTAACTTGTTGATGGTTTTGATATATTTAAATCATTATAGATTCTGTACTGAACCAGGGCTGCTGACTATTGTCCTATCATATCACACTCTCTGCTGAGTACCAGATTCAGATGGCAGAGAAATTAAACTCAATTATAAAACCTAATTTTCTGGTTTATTACTACATGGCATAGGCATGTTATCCTGAGTATGTATTGATGTTCAACATCAGACATTTTATTTATGAGATGGAAACCTTGCCTTCAGTTGGTTTACTTTAACTTGAATATAGTCATTTGTGTAAACCTAAACTGCATTGCTTGTATTTATTTATAGTATGGTCATGTGTATTGTATACAAAATTAGCTTACAACACCCAATTGTTCAGGTTTGGTGAGTAAGACCGTCAGTAGAATATTTAGGTTTGTCATGGCTACAGGTTTTATAAATGACAATGAATTTTAAAGTGTTCTACTCAGTAATAAAAAATCTGGCACTAACACTGATGATGTAACAGCATGTACCAGTAGTGCTGTAACTGCAAAGCATCAGTGCTTGCAACTAATGCACCAGTGCTTTGACTGCATCCACCAGTGCTGGAACTGCGATGTACAGTGCTGTAACTGCAATGCACAGTGCTGTGACTGCGATGCACAGTGCTGTGACTGCGATGCACAGTGCTGTGACTGCGATGCACAGTGTTGTGACTGCGATGCACAGTGTTGTGACTGCGATGCACAGTGTTGTGGCTGCAATGCATGCACAGTGCTGTGACTGCGATGCACAGTGTTTGTGCAATGCACAGTGCTGTGACTGCGATGCACAGTGTTGTGGGCTGCGATGCACAGTGTTGTGGACTGCAATGCACAGTGTTGTGACTGCGATGCACAGTGTTGTGGCTGCAATGCACAGTGTTGTGACTGCGATGCACAGTGTTGTGGCTGCAATGCACAGTGCTGTGTGCACAGTGCTGTGACTGCGATGCACAGTGTGCTGTGACTGCGATGCACAGTGCTGTGACTGCGATGCACAGTGCGTGCACAGTGCTGTGCTGCGATGCACAGTGTTGTGGCTGCGATGCACAGTGCTGTGACTACAATGCACAGTGCTGTGATTGCAATGCACAGTGTGTGACTGCGATGCACAGTGTGTTGGGCTGCAATGCACACAGTGCTGTGACTGCGATGCACAGTGCTGTGACTCTAATGTACCAGTTCACTAACCATTTAAAATATCACATTGAGAAAACTACTAGTACTAGTAAACATCAGTTGAGGTTTGAAAATAATATGTAGTAGCATTTTTTTAATATTTATCCTATATGTAAAATATAACTAAACTCCAAAAAATGTGATTGTTTTGTTATACTATGGGCAATTAATACTTACTATACTGTTTTTACCATTTAATATACATAGTAAAACAAATTATCAAATTAAATACAATACGCCCAATATCCTGTCAGTGGCAGTACTACATTTGGTGGTGAAATTTTTGCTGTAAACTGTGTTTTATCTTTTCCATTGTATAGCCTTATACTGTAAACCAATATATTTTTGAAGAGAGACATACAAGACAATATACTTATAAAGAAAGTGAGGTGAAATGAATAAAGTTAATTACTTTTGTTTGAAATAATTAATGAACTCAACAATCTGTTAAACCCTAGTAGTGACAGTCATTTAACTTGTTAATGGCAGGCCGTTTTGTGTGTTGCACAAGGTATTTTTCTTTTTACCTTTAAAAACACATAATATACAACAGCAATTATGATGTATTATGTATTGCTTTTTTCAGAAAAGAGTGGAGAATAACATCCTGTTCAGAAAACTTGAATTTATAATAGGTGTATATTTGTTTTATTATATATTCTATTGTAAATTATTCAGGCACATATATACATATATATATATATATATATATATATATATATATATATATATATATATATATATATAATTTACTTAAATTATTATATGTATATAATAATATAATTTACTTAAATTTTTAGATTTTTTAAAATTTATTTTGTGAGACCATGGTCTGAAAATATTTTTATTCCTACAACTTCAAAATAGCCAAAAGTTGTAAAACTTTATTATGTAGTTTTTGAAAATATATAAGTTTTTAGGAAAACATACAAAGAAACTAAAAATGTGTTTTGAAAATGTGTAAACATGCATAAAACTAAAAAATTAGCAATTCAACTCAAATAAAAATAATTACACATTTCAGTACAAAATAATGCTATTTATTACACATAAAACTAGGAAAGAAAGAAAAAGTAAATATAAAAAAAATTATACTTTTCACAAACAATTTTCTTGTCTCAATCTTGTACGGATATCATATTATGTCAGTTGTATGTGTATATACAAAAAGTTCATATTAATTATGTAATTAGGAATATATACAGGGCTTGGAAAAGTAAAAAAAAACAAAAAAACCACTATAATACACTAGGCTTTTACAAGATTACTAGTCAGAGTCACTGTTCTTTTCTGCAACTGGCTTTTCCCCCTGCAAAATTAACTTCAATAATGTTCCAATTTATGAAAATTCTTTGTGGACTCCCACACTGCACCCTGGGCCTCAAAATGAAGTCCTTTTCTTTGGGATGCACATGTCACAGCTATCATTTTTTTTCTGGCATTTCAAAGCGGTGACTGGCTACGTCTCCTCCAGACACAACAGCTGGAGTGAGTTTAGAAGGAGATGCCAGGCTCCTAATCAACTCCAGAATGAATTTCTTCCTGGACATACACAGCATACGCATTTGTCACACACATGTTCAGCAAGTTGACAAAGATCTTTTTCCACTACTTCATTGTGTGTCTGGAGCAGGACCAATAGTACAGGGACTTGTCTTTGCAGTCCACACCACCCATCAGTTTATTTGTATTGGTGTATCCACATAGGGTTTGATGGCTTCCATGCCACTCCCACGATTGCGGATAACTTGATCCTGAGCATGGTACGCAGTCGAAATCAGGTAGACTGGTTTCCTTGTAGGTTTCTGCTTGTAAGCTACAAGAAGAACCGGGCCTCTCCTGAAGTACACAGACTGGTCTGCAACAAGAGTAGTACTCAACATAGACTTTGACAGGTCCTTATGTCTTCTTTATAGTCCCTATCAAGTATGTGCTGTTATCCAGCAGTCGCAGAGCAACGGGAAATTTTATTTAGAAGTTGTCGGTAATGACATAATAGCCCTTACCAAGACACCCACCCTTCTCTAACAGATTCAGTACAACTTTTTGGGTGAACGGATCTTGTCCCTCTGCCAAGTAGTTCTTGTCCGAGTATAGCTCAACCTGAACGACATACAATGTTTTAGAGTCTACAAGTTCAAACTTTTTGACACCAAACCTTGCATGCCGTTTGTTTGGTATGTACTGTATGAAAGCATAATTCATCATACCAAACATACTTTCATCCAAGCTTAGGTTCTGTTTGAACGTACAGTTCACTGCATACAGGAAAGGTCAGATTTTTACCCAAGGGTCATAGCCTGGTTGACCTTTGGGTATCTCCTCCCTGGATGTGAGATGCAGCATTGTGTTCAACATCTGGAACTTGCACATGCTCATGGTCTTACCATACCAAGCTATGAACTCAAGGGGATCCGTAGACCAAGAGTCTGCCATAGTTTTGTGTCTGGTATGATTGTCACAAAAACTTTCATCTCTTGTACGAAGTTATAATACTCGTACAGTGGTATTATGCCATGAGTGAAGCCATGATTTTTACTTCAGACCACCAGCACTTTATTTTTCTCTGTTTCCTCAAGACATACAAATTAGTTTCCCGGGTGACTACACCAATCTGTCCTCGAGTCAAAAACAAATGGAAATAATCCAGAGGTTTATGGCTGACAGGGCAATCTCTGGAAACAGGCTGTCTAACCATGAATTTTGATTCCATATTTACAGGTTCCTCGTCATACACCCGAACCCCAACTCCTGAGCTTGGTAATGTTGCTGCAGGCTGGTCATCTAGGCCTGTGGTGTTAGGGATTGGTTGAACTTGTCTGGCAGCTTGTGGTGAAGGTGTCACTTTGTATGCAGTGCTAGCAGCTTGTTCAGGTTCCCCCTTATCTTCTACATCTACCATATTCCTTATAGGACGTCTTATCAATCTAGAGTCATCAGAGTCAAAGTCTGAATCAGGGATAAATAGATCATAACTCCTTGATTAGTAGTCCAGTAACAATTCACTCATTAGCAATTCTATGTCTGACACATCACTCTCATCTACATCTAACTCATTGTGCATTGAGTTGTAACCAAAGAAGAGTTCCTATAGAAAGAAGAACAGAAAAGGGAAGTAAAATAAAGTACATAGACCAAAAGAAAACAAGTCAATTGTTAAATGGTTTATAGTTTGTAATATGCCTACAACAAGACAGCAACTAACAATATAAAATTTCGTAGCCAAAAATGTTATTGTCTTGAGCCCATAAGAAAAAAAAACTTGTTAGAAAAGAAGAATAAAGTAATGAAATTATATTTAGAGTAAGAAAATGAGTCAATATTCACTTGGTTTATAGTGTGTATTAGCACTTCAGAGGCCTAGGCCTAGAACAAAACAGTAACTATCAATTTGAAATGTAGTAACAAAAAACATAATTGTTTTGAGTCATAATAAAAAGAAACTTATTAGAAAGGAAGAATAAAGTAACAAAATTATATTTATAGTGAGAAAATAAGTCAAATAGTTAGTTCGCTTATTGTTTGTAATGGTTCTATATGACTTGGGCTAAAACAAAACTATGATATCCATCTAAATTTTGTAAACAAATATATTACTGTTAGTATTATTTACTAAAACTACTCACATAAGAACATTACAGGACCATAATAAACACGTTTTGTGCAATAATCAATAAATACTGTTATCGAATGTAATAAATGAACAAAATAACCAATACAGTCAACAACTATGCCGGACTATAAAAACAGAGTTGAAAGTAAATTACACTTTATAAACAGCTGATTGTGTCATCTGTGCACTCGCTACGACTATTGAATACAATGTCTGCAGACAGGACAGATTCTGATGTTTGCATTGGTGCCCAAATCATGTTAATACGACGAGTTTCCGTACTATAATAAGTAACGTATTGACTAATCGACTACCAATTGTCAATTGCCAACAACTGTGGGACTGTCACCGACAAATAGTCATCGATTACCAACACTAGGGTTAATTATTCTATAGGCTCCACATAGGGAAAACAATTAAGATTACACAAAGTCAATGTTTATTACCTCAATAGTATTTATACAATCACTGAACAACAGTTGACTTCTTCTTCTCCTCTATTATTGTACCTGGCGAGAGTTGTATGGTACAGAGGGATTCCTTTTAATACTTGTGATGAAGCACCAGTTATCTGAAATTGATAAGTTGGAATCTTATTTACAATAAGTTTTGCCGTATATTTGATTGTTATCTTATTCATTATTCTCAACTGTAGTTAATGGTTCACTGATATAAAGCAACTTATTGATAAAAGTACTGAGACTACAGATTGCTAAGTATTCTACAGGGACAGACTAAAATCATGTCTTTGTCTATCTGTTCATCTGTTCAATAATTCTGGACCAATAAAGAACTCGATTAATTTTGGGGTCAAAGGTCAAAATTAAAAGTAAAAATAAAATTTTATTTTCTTTTTTTTTATTTTATAATTTTAAATATTTTTTTCACTGGTTTTATGGGTAACCATGGTGACAGGCAACAGCAGAATAAACAAATTTGTAAACAAACAGCAAAATCATATGACATTATACCATGTGATAAAGTAACATGTGATGAAATCATTATTTTAACATAAAACATTTCAAGAATGATATCTATATGGCCTTACCTTTACTGCTACATAGTCTCCAGGAGTTATGGGAGAGACAGGACCTTCCCCACAGATCTCTTGGCACACGTCAATCTTGGGTATTATTACTTTGGTATTGCCGTCATTGCGTCCTGCTAAATGTTCTTTCGATCTTTTGCTTTCCTTGAACAAATTGTAAATATTGAAAAAAAACCTACTACTGCAAAAACTTTTAGTCAAAATATCGTCACAATTAAAAAATTAGTAAATAATGATATTTTGGAAATTGCGATGATAGTCTTTGATGGAACAATATCACATTACATTTATCAGTCACATCTAAAATACTAAACAACATACATCTAAAACACCACATTATTCTACACTTACAACCGCTTAAATGATCAACAACCAGTAAAAAAGGTACACTTGCATTCCCTTTATTTTTTCTTCTTTACCTTTATAAATAACACTGATTATAGTAAATTGATTCATTTGAACAGTTTATATTGAAAAATAAATAGGTTAATTTTATAGATATTCTGCCTAAAGATCTCACTTTATAACCTTTTTTGTAAATATTTTTGTTGACTAAATAAATTGATGTATATTATAAAATATAAACTACAAAATTGTTGCCAAAACCATAATTCTCTTTTTTTTGCACTTTATATAAATCTGTAGATTTCCATGGTTACATAGGTGTTTGGTATACTAATTAATTAATAACATTCTCTAGCAAACAAACTGTAACAGGTCAAATTACGACATTTGAATATTCGCGGGGAATTGGCAGACTGTGACGTCAATGAATCGGCAGACTGTGACATCAGTGAATCACATGTTGTCGGAATTGAGATTTATTTAATAACGAAGACATTTATTGAACTTTATACGGGAAAAGATTTGATTAATTAAAATGAAGTAAACATAACCAAAATTGTGTTTTACAAAAACATTAAATAGAATTACGCAGAAGAGCCAATTGTGGTATGAATGACTTGTAAATTTATGACGTCATAAAGCACATGTTGCTAAAAATTTAAATAAAAAGCTTTGAAAAATTAATAAAAAGAAAATAGAAATACTTAAATTGATTAATTATAATAAACGTGATAAATTTCGACAATTATAAGAAAGAATTAAATTAAATTTATTCGTGAAGACGCTGATTTGAATGAGAGAAGTGATGAGTGTTGTTTTGAATCAGTATCCGTCGTATTGTACGGAGATTCGTTCTTCTACCACCAGACTCGAAGCAAGGAGGTTGTGTTAGTTCTCCTGGGAAAGTAATGATCTGTTGTATAGTATATTGAAATTTAATCAAGGATGGGATATTGTTTAGACTTTTAAAATTATCAAAGCACTGCAAGGTGAGTGAGTTTATAATATTTTTGAGAGTGTGACATTTAATAAACTAATCTCGTGGTCACTTGCTTTGACTTTCTTTAAATATCCCTTTTACAAAAAGTGTGGAGTGATGTTAAATTTTGTAATTATTACTTAATATATTTTGGAACCCTGACATACACACAGACTTGTCTCTGGTGATAACACCAGAGATATTCAAATCTAATAATTTTTGAGTAATACGAGGAAATACAGCTAGCATTGGACAAGATGGCGACCGATACTATGATGAACAACATGGTATAACAACGTGCCACTGGTGACAAGGCGCGTACAACTACATGGTGAGTGAATAATTCTAAAGAACTGACTTTCAGCAAATTATCGTAACCAATGTGGGAGTGACACATAGCAAATTGGTGTTATAACCTGGGACTCTCATCAAATTTACACTCGCATCAAATTTGACCTACATCAATAGGCGCAGCAACGAGGGGTCCTCATCAAAATTGACATCTCATCAAATTTGGCTTACATCAAAACATAAACTACAACTCATTCATCCATTACATGCACCACACTCATTGTTCTTTTGCATTCACCTCAAAACTAGTACATAAGTATGTGTGTGGTTTATGGCAATGATATTAAAATTAAAGAGCAGTTGCAGGCACTAACAGATGGGCAAAATCTTGCCATCCAAAAAAAGTGTACAAGTAAGTCAACGATCAAGATTATGTTGGTTGTGGTTTTTTATTGCCGGCATTGTCCATAAAGAATTTGTCCCATGTGGTTAGGAATAAACAATAAAATTTAACAAGGAATTATTGTATGTTAAACATAACACGCTGAGGCCTGAAAACAGTAAAACCTCTGTTGGGCATCATGACAACGAGTAAGCTTACACATCGCTCCTTGTCCACAGCTATCTAGTTAAACATTACAGCTCTCGTGTTTTCCCAACAGACCTGTTTTTTCCTAAATATAAAACCATACTGAAGAAGTGTTGCTTTTAAACTTTAGAAAAAATTCAGAACAACATGGTAAGAAACATGGATGCCACCTCAGAGAGTGTTTTGAGAAGCTCTTAAAAACAGACAAAACAATACTTTATTTTTGTTTCTGAACTGTACTCAACCAGCTACAAGAAAATTACTATTTCAATTCTAGTACAAAATCAAAACCTTTGCAGGTTAGTCAACGTGTACCTCAAGACTATGTACTTGGACCAATACTGTTTGTATCTTTTACCAATGACCTATCACAACCGGTAATTTAACACAGTGGATCATTTTACAGTTTGTACTATGTAAATTATACAGTTTGTTGTTATAACCTTATGATTGATATTGTAACTATTCTTAACCCTCCAACTGATGACCGACGGTAAAGCCGTTCATCAATAACGCTTGTGAACTGATAAAAGACGGCACAGCCGTCGGTCAACTTTCTGCTATTATTACGCGAAAACCGTTTAAGTTATAAAAACATAACTTTCACCAGGTGAATCCTCTACTAATAAATACAGATTCATTTTATATAGTTTATATTTGTAATATTACTCGTTGTCAGCTGATATCAATGCAAGGCATACAGCTGACGGACTATGTAGCTGGTGATATGCTGCACGGCTTTGACGTTCTTTGTTGCTAGGTTATTATGTAGGCTAGTTGTTCATAATTGATTGTTATGTTGTGAAATGGCCGATCCTTGTTCAAATTATATAAGTGAACTATTGGATGATGAAAATATTAGTTCTGATGATGAAAGTGACATATTAGCAAATAAAGTGCATGATGATATTTCTTTGTCAGATTTGTTGTCAAGTAGTGTGGATGATTATAAACCGGTGGAATGTGAGTTGGGTTGTGAAAATTGATAATGCCAGTGAAAACAATTCATTATCTGATATTCCTCTTGCCCAAGGAATATATCAAACACCACTACGGATATGGGTACTGCAAAAAAAGTAGTACTGGTACATATTTTACATTTTTATCAAAACACTTTTTTGTGTTGTAAATAAGTGTATATATGTTATAATCTTTTTGTTCATTACAAAACTGTGTATATTTTGTACATTTAGAGTATGTTACTATCTCAAGTCATGTGAAAGTTACAGAAAACAAAAAATTTATAATACACATTTTTCAATTTATGTACAAATAAAAAAGCAATACTCTAGTAAGTGCATATTTGTATTATTTTACATTTTTCTACGGTTTCTAATAAAAAATGTATATATAACATAAAAAATGTATATATAACACTTATTACTTAGCATTTACTACATACTGTTAAAAAATATATGGAAAATGACCAAAACCAAAAAACACAACAAAACCAGTGTATCATTCTGGGAGTTTCTTATCATCAGTCGGAGAGTTAATGGACAAGTTAATAAAAATTATTTGACTTTGTTATTACTTCTAATACAAAATTTTAGTAATATGTATAGTATAACTGAGACAGTCTCAAGGCCACCATGAAGCCAAATGCTGGCAATGTAATAGTAAGTTAAACTAATTTAATATGGCTAACAACAATACCCCTTCCACTAATATCAGCTGAGTCAATCCAATTTGAGCATTGTTCAATTCTTCAGCATCATATCTGAACTGATTAACTAGCATATCCACTCTCTTTTGCTTCACTTCACTTGGCACATCATCCTTGTAGCGTCTGTGAGCCGTTGTTTTCTGCAAGTTATCACAACATTACTAGACAAAATTGCTGACCAATCACCTATGTTTACAATATAGTTTTAAACATAACTTCAAACAGACAAAGGTTTCTTACCATTTCTATCAACATGATATATTTGGAATACTGAAGATTTGGTAGTATAAATAAATACACTTTCACTTGTTAATAACTTGCTAAGATAATATTTAGTACAATGAACATTAGTACCTAATATACATAAAAAACTAAAGAAAACTTGTATTTTGAAGAATTATACTATACTTTAGTAAAAAATAAGATTAAAAAAACGGGTACAAACGATGAAGATATTTGACCATCTCAATGTTTTTTGTTTAAAATTTGTTATTGACAATTTATGATTTTAAAGGATAGTAGGATTTTGAACATTTGCCACCATTATATTACAAAATAAGTCATAATTATGGCAAATGTCTGAAATTCTACTGTGATCTCAATGTTATAATGTTATCGTTCTTAAAAAAACAAACATAAAAATGTTGGAAGATCTCTTTCTTCTTTTATCAACTCTGAACTTTGGATGGAACTTCTCAATAAACCTTACATCAATTTTTTGTTAATTTACAACTTTCAGTTAGGTAACTTGATAATTACTCTTGTAAAGTTCACTTTTCACTCTTAAAGTTTACAGTGAACATTGTTATGAAATTGGAGAAAATTGTAATCTTTTCATCAACTTTACATTCTTTAGTACCCTTACTAAAACATAACAATATGCCCTATCAACTAAATAGGGTCAACTACAACTTTCTAATTTTATTTAAATTACAAAGGAACAACAGCTCTAGTAGTACAATAAGAATTTGTTAAACTATGTACAGAAAAACATTACCTCACGCATGCTGTAGGGAAATATGTAGGCAAAATTGTATTTAACTTCTTTCACTAGATTCAAAGTGTCCTCAAATTCGCTATCAGTTTCTCCACAGAATCCACATATAAAATCTGAAGATATAGTGACCTCTGGTAGAACTTCACGCGTGTGCCTGATCAAATCCAGGTAAGCCTCTTTTGTGTAGCCTCTTCTCATGCGTTCCAGGACCTGATTATTGCCTGACTGAGCAGGCATGTGTAGACTACGGCAAATATTTCTTCTCTCAGCTATGATGTTCAAGACCTTAGGACAGACGATCAGCATGGAACATTACACACAATGGCAAAGCTCATAGGTTAACAGTTTTTGAAGTATATGCAATAGATCTTTTATGGACTAAGTCTCTCAGAATCCAAGATTTTATGTTCTAAAAATAACAATATCAACTTAACAGTCAGTTTTTATATTATTAACACTTCAATAGTTAATTATATTTACCCTAAAAACTTTGTTTTTCTTAAACGTTTTATTTGTGTATTATTGACATGTTTTTTTTATTAATGTTTTAAAAGATAAGACATGTCTTGCTACCTTCACCTTTAATGCTGGTGTATACTGTATGACACCATTACTCTCAATCTGGCTCTGCACTGTAAAACAAGACTGCCGCAGTCAATGTGTTAAGTGAAAAATTATGCTTAAGTTATAGTATAGAAAAGCTGCAATAGTTTTTTTTCCAATAATAATTTCATAATTTTTTATTTCATAATATTATCCTCTAACAAGTAACATGACATGGACCTTAAAGTTTTTATTTCTATGCTGTTGTGATTTTGAAAATCTATGAATACTGTATATGTATTGAACTTACAACTAATACAAATCCTTGAACCTTCTTTTGGTTTCACTCAAAATTAAATGCCCAATATTTATATTATTTTTGTCTGTTTACTATGGTAAATATTTTAAGTATTACATTAAAGAATACATTACATTTAAAAAGTATTTGTTTTGTTTGTAATTGAATCAAGTACTGATATCAAATAAATATTGAGTAGCCATTATTCAATATTTATTTGATATTTGATTTATTATTCATTGGGCATATAAATATCGTAAAGATTATTAAGTATAATGAAAACATACTGAATGCAATGATATACATTATAATATACTTCTTTTGTGCTATACATGAAAACAAATTAAGACAATGTATAGGGTACTAAAAATACTCTATCATTGAGAGATATTTGACCAACAGTTCCAGAGCTAAAGCAAAATATATAAAATACCCAATTCTGACCAAGCTACACTCTGGTATTTTCTTTTCTGAGAAGCTGACACTACATGTTAAAGTAAAATGTTCAGCTCTTTATTGCTCAACTCATTGTGGAATTGTGTGTCAAGTGAATGTGAGATCTCACATCAGTATCACAAATACTGCATGCTTATTGCTTGTATAACTGATAACTGGAATATCTTTCCTTTATAACCCCAAAAGGAAATGTCTCCAAAGTAACACAATTTGGGCAGTAAGTTCAAACATGAATAAAAACATTATATTTAATTTTTAGGAACTGTTAAATTTTGGTATATTTCCAAATAAAATACCAAACTTAACATCAGATAAAGAATACTGACTGTCTACTGACTCATCTACTGATAAAAAGAGCAAACAGTTTATAATTAAATATATAAAGAAGTTACCTCGTCAGGAAAATCTTTAGGGTGAGGTGATGTAAATCGTATCCTGAGGTTAGGGTGGGCAGCAGACAATTTGTCTAAGAGATCAGCAAAGTTCAGTCCCCGTTTTTTAGGTTTATACACTGTTTTAAATCCTTTTACAGTTTCCATTTTTTGGCCACTCAAAGAATAAGACTGTGTTGATAAATCCTGATAACTATTCACATTTTGACCTGTAAAACATATATTCAATGTTAAAAATTGGATAAAAACAGATGTTTAAAAAATGTACAGTCCAATAGTTAAACATACATTACTGTCAAGAGTTTTATGATTATAAAACTGAGAATTGCATGAAAGCTGAGTGAATAAACAATTAAAATATACCTAGTAGTGTTATTTCCTTCACCCCTTGGTCGACAAGATGTTGTACTTCATTGACGATTGATTGAACAGGTCGCGAACGCTCTCTACCTCTGGTAAAAGGCACAATGCAGTAGGTACACATATTGTCACAGCCACGCATTATTGACCTGGAACATTAATATTACGTTAAAAAGTAAACCTCTTCAAATGTTAAATCTTTGTTGTTTTACTGAATGTTATTGAGATGTTTACAGAAACAGGTTTGTAAATTTTAGATAAATATATTCTTTTATGCAAAAAAACTTACTTTTCATTTTGTTCTATTTTTTATATATTGTCCACTAAATTATTTTCACTATTCATGTTCCTCTCATCATTACGTAAACAAATCCAATCGTCTAAATTTGTGCGTCTTATATTTCCATGGTACAATAAACACTTTTATATCTAAAACTATAAAATACTCCAGGATGGATGACATACGACAAAAACACTGGTAGCTGTCTGTACTATGTAACAAAAATATTGAGAAAAGTGTAAGGACCAACCTTTGACAATGGAGAGTGAAGGATCAAGCACAATCGGGAATTAAGAGAACCGTATACAAAGATTATAACTGAGATACGAAATAAAAGCATTAGGTGGACAGGGCACATATTGAGGAAAGAGGACAGCACCAAGACAATCCGGAGAACAACCTGGAAGGCAGAAGACCCCTTGGACGACCAAAGCTAAGTTGGTGGGATCAGGTGAACAAGGACCTGAGAAAACTAGGAAGAAGGAAAGAAGATGTAAGATGCAGAAATATCTAGAGTATTGGTGAGGAAAAGAACCACTCAGGGTACCAATGACCACAGCATTAAGTAAGCTAATGATAATATTTCATTGCATAAAAAGCTTTATAGACATTTTAAAAACCTTACACAAATGCAGACTTAGATCCTTCATTCAATCTAACGGGCATCACATCAGCATATGTCTCATCAAGTGATAACAACACATTGATGGCAGTCTGGTCATTGTAGGTAAGTGCCAGCAGTCTAGGCAAGTCTCTGTAGCTGTCTGGGCCAGCGACTACATCCACAATCTGCTCTTTCTCCAATAAAGTATGCTTCAATCTTTCAGCCATGCAACCTAGACAGTTTTAATACTTTGTTTAGTATTCTGATTACTTGTTAAATCTATTATTACAAAATAAAAAGGATCTCATTATTTAAACCATTACAAAATCTATTTAAAGACTAAAGAAACAACACAAACACAAAGTTGGACAAAGTTGTATTTAAGAAGTATATTATAATACTCTGGGGATTGATATATTGTACATGAAATTATAGTTCTGTTAAGTATTGAGATTGGGCTCATTTTCTATACTCAAAGACTCATAAGTTGCCGGCCAATTGGAAAATGAGTTTTTTTTTTTTAGAATATAGGTGCAGTGAGTTAACAAACAATAATTGTTCTCACCTTGTCTTGTGGCAGAGGAGCATTATCAAATAATGCTAGAGGTAATAGAGGTTTTAGTTTGCATTATTGTTAAATTTGGTTTCTTTTGGCTAGTGCAAACATTATGTAAGTATTTTTATTTTATTTATTTACTTTATTACTAACAGACAATCTTTCACCAATGATTATGGACAATCAATGGTTTGGAAAAGGCAATGGATTGTAAGTGATTTACAATTGGCTTAATCCTACAGTTATTATATAGTGTATATTCTTTTCTAACTAAATAATGATTTTTAAAGTTGTACAACAAAGTTCTTGGGCTCACATGGCCAGTGTCATACCTAACATCACAGTCTTCTGTTTCACACCACCTCAAACATTGCTTATACAACAAACTTCATTAAATATTTCGGCCTAGATGTGGAGAGCCACCTTTGGTCAATAAATGTTAAACAAAAGCTCCCAATAATAAGCAATTGTCAATATAGACGAGTTGAAGACAGAGCTTTCTCATGATTGGCTGAAGCTTGACCAACCACAGACCAGTTATTATTAATATGACTTCTGTTTCACAGGTTGCCGTTTCAAAACGATTTCACACAATCTCTTTGTTGAAGTTATTTTGCTTCTTGGTTATTATCAATCACACATTACATACGGTTTGATTTTATGGGGCGGTTCCACTGCAATTTCAAAAATTCTGCTAGTTCAAAAAAAAAGGTAATAAGAACGCTCTGTAAAGCAGGCCCATTGGATCACTGCTGACCTCTTTTTATACAACTCAAAATTCTGAGTCATTAACCTTTACATTTATTATATCTTAATATTTACTCAAATTAACCTACATCTGTTTTCCACTAGACAAGACATTTACGCCCACTTAACACGAAATAAATGTAAACTTAATATACCTCAGCACAGATTAGAAAAAACTGGCTTCTCACACAAAATAAATTCTGTATAATTTTCCAACAAGTTAGATGATTCTGCTCAGATTGCTCCACTCAATAGTTTTTTTTTTTTTAAATAGCAATGTAAAAATAACTTTTTTAAATATACACCTATTATGTAATCTAACCTCACTTATATTTTTATTTATAAATTATTGACAAAATACGTATTGCATTGTATTGTATTATTGTTACTTAACATTGTACTTGACTATGCTTATTTCATGTTGATGATCAATGGCAATAAATATTTTGATTTTGACTTGATATTTTTAAGTTTCACTTTTACTCTTGGATAATATTAGGGAATTTTTACCAGTACTTTTGTTTTGTCGAGTTATATTGGTTGTTTGGTCGTGAATATGTGTTCTGCAAAACACATTAGGCACAATAAACACATAGTAAAACCAGCCACATCACCAAAGGTGGCTCTCCACAGAGAGGCCGAAATATTTCAAGTAGTTAATTGTATAAACAATATTTCGATGTTGTGTGAACCGGAAGACTTTGATGCTAATTAACATAACAAAGTCTCATCTAAAGCACTGTCTAATCCTATGGAAAGACACATTGTGTTTTGACAATTTTTGTGAGTTTGTAACATTGAAATTTTAATTCTGTATATTAAGAAGAGGAACAATCTTCCACTCAAGTTAAGATAAGCCTCTCTTTCTAACCCATAAAAATACAGTTAATTCAAATCTCAGTTATTTGCGAACATAATTTAATTACATTTAGTGTACTATAACACTACAACGTGTACAAACACAAGTAAGTTTATGTTGTGGACATACAACTTTCAGAGTGTACTGTAATCAACAGAACATTTCTAAACGTACAATATTATAAGTTTAGGAATAACTTATAAAAATAATAGCATACTGTAAATTAGAAATAAATAAAATATGTGAAAATTCAATCTGCAATAAAATATGTGAAAATTCTATCTGCAAACAATTTCTAGGATTTAAAAGGTCTATGATTTATAAACATGCTAGTTACCATAAACTATAATTTCATATTTTCTGATATTCGGTAATTACTTACCAAGTACACCAATTTTCAATGGCGTCTTGTTGGGTCCCCTGGAATTTCTTTGTTTTAAACTTTTTAGATTGTGTATAAGTTTATTCCATATTTTATTTTCAGCTCCTTCTCTAATAGCACATGTCATTATGAGCACAACGTCAGCCTCATTTAGTACTTCAGTTTTTTCAAAGCCAGCTGATTTGAGTATTGACCAAACTATTTCCGTGTCACTGACGTTCATCTGGCAGCCATGCACATCGAAAAACACTAAAGAACAACAGAAAACGTATATAACTTACCATATTACTTAAACAAATTTTCAGAGGTAGTGTGTTCAACTAATGGTAAAAACTTGAGTACTAATAATAAGGTAAATGAAAATGGTTGATGAAAAGATACAAAAAATATAAAGAGACTACTAACAATTTTGTATGCACAACAGAGGTACTAGTGTTCTATTACCCTCATTTTTATAATCCATTTCAGTTATTAATCTTATAATCTTGTCTGTATAAGTTGTTAAAACTGTTCCACTCAGTGCCTGAAACTGTAGTACTGCTGTAGTTATTGATAATGTCAGAATTGTCTAGTGAATAATTTTACACTACATCTACTTAAAGAATAGCCATATTTACAAGACTGCAGTTTAGTGTTTCTTTTTAAGTTTATGATCTGTTAGGCCTTGTTGGCTAAAATGTCAAGAGAGGGAAACCGCATTCATGATCAACTACTTCCCCTCTCATGTTATGGGTCTAGGATCAGTGAAGCCAATTTTCATTGTACAAACACAAAACCTGGTTTCCTTTGAAATCAACAGAGAAATACCCCTTAAGAAAGAAATTGATTGTCAATCACGGTAATTCTGGTGGAGGTCTGGGTCGAAATAGGGAGGGTATCAATAGGGCTAAAAATATGACTCAATACTCTTTTTCTCAAATCATATTTTTTGTAGCTTGTACACTTAAATCCAACCCTCAGGCAACCAAATAAACGTTAAATCAGTATCAGCTACATTTATGAAGACTAACTATTAGACCTAGTTGCCCGGTCTAAAAAGTTGTCACTATGGTTGACATTAAAATGCACAAAATATTCACTCAACCCAAAATATGCCTTCCACATGTCTGTGACTATAGATATAAAGGGTTTTTCGGCTATACACCAACATCTTGAAGCCTAGAAATTTTATAACCTTTTAAAACAATTTCATTAAGTTTTCTAAAGTTGACTGTCATTTTAAATTGAGAGTTTAACTTAATTGAGTCCCTTATTAAGTTAAACACAAAAATATTATTTTTCTTATCTGAATTATTTACAGAAGACGTAAGTTAAGTTAATTATTTTTCAAATAAATGAATCAGTATTGGTTGGTCATATCGATGATTATAATTTAGTTAATATAATTTTTTAACATCAATATAAAAAACGGGTCCACTTTTCGCACTCTACCCTCTAGTATACATAAGTAATAATATAGTGGTGAATAAAAAAACTGTCAAGGAGGCTATTTGTATTTATAACATGTAACAAACACAACAATGTAACTTTTTACTATTTTGAAGGATAAATGTGTCTGACAGCTTGTGACACAAATAACACATGTACATTGCCACTGTATTTGCAGCCATTGGGTAGAGTACGATAAGCGGATCCGGTTTTTTATATCGAAGAATGTAATCATCGATATCTAATATTCACATCTCAAATCCTAGACTATCAATCAATATAAAATATCTATAGTCCTCAATAACAACCATATGTTTTAAATGAAAATATAAATTTATTTTAATATTTACAGTGATCAAACAAATTATTATAACCAAAATTAGGAAAAGTGAAGACGACCATATTTGCTCCTCTCACAGTTAGATTTGTTTCTTTCCCACAAATTTCACAAAATGGGTTTTTCGGTACGAGTCCTACATTTTGAAGCCACGAAAAACATGTCTTATCATCTTTCAAAGCAGTGTTGTGTAGTTTTCTAAACTTGACTGCCATTTTTAACAATCAAATGTTACTTATGTAAAATTGAAATATTACCCTACGTGTATTATTTGAAAGTGTTTAAGTTACAGCTGTTGATATAGATTATTTAAGTTAATTTTTTAAAATAATTAATTAGTATTGATTGATTATATCGATGGTTATGATTAAGTAATATTGATTGCCAATTTCGATATAAAAAACCGGGTCCGCTTATCATACCCTACCCACTTACTATACTAGCCAAAGTGGATAAAGTAAATAAATATTTAGGTTACTTTTATTTGATATATATATATATATATGGGTACGGTCCAATAAGCGGACCCGGTTTTTTATATCGAAATTGGCAAACGATATTACTTAATCATAACCATCGATATAATCAATCGATACTGATGAATTATTTTTAACAACTTAAATAATCTATATGAACAGCTGTAAACACTTTCAAATAATACAAGGTAATATTTTAAATTTCACGTAACATTGTGTATTAAAATGGCCGTCAATCTTAGGAAGCTTCACGAAATTGCTTTAAAAGACGATAAAATATGTTTTTTATGGCTTCAGGATGTTGGGTTTAGTACCTAAGAATCCATTATGTGATATTTGTGGAAAGGTAACAAATGTAACTGTCAGAGGAGCTAACATGGTCGTCTTCAGATGCAAAAAAAGAAGGTAATGGTGGACACAACTTTAGTAAAAACGTTTTCGTTCTGTTTCATTTAGTTAAAGTTATGAGTTTCCCTGATTTTGGTTATGTTCATTTATTATTTGTTATCATTAAATTCACATTTTAATTTAAACATATGATTGTTATTACTTTTATATCGATTGATAGTCTATGATTCGATATGCGAATATTAGGTATCGATGATTATATTCTTCGATATAAAAAACCGGGTCCGCTTATTGGACCGTACCCATATATATTAATTAATAACAATCAACTTACCCTTACGGTTATTGGAGTGAACATCACAATTACTTGTGTATGGTACATTTGCGCTATCCCCAATTAAATCCAAATGTTTTAAGTTTTCATATTTTATAAAATCATGTAACGTTGGCTCATTATTTGGGACTACTTTCGAATTTTTACTAGTTCTATTGATATTACATTGACTAAAATAAGCTGTTGACACAATTTGAATTTGATTAAGCTTGAAATAAGAATAATACAAATTTTTACAATTACCAAAAAAGTTTAACTTCATTTTCAATTATCCTGAATCAAGACTTAAATGTACATTAAATTGACAAACCTCTACATAGTATTTCTATCGAACATGATGATCAAGAATTGTTTTATTATTATAGTTAGTGAATGAATATGATCATAGTGTCCATTAAAACTATGCTTTGATACTGCAACGAGATAAGCTATCATAAATACTAAATCAGGGATATTTTAAAATAATTTTCAGCTCTCTACCTAGAGTATAAGTAATCTCTTACTTTTATCTATCCAAATAAACAAACAGCACAATTATAATATCATAACATAACCTAAACAAACTCGACCGTGACCTAACCTTACAAACCAAATTAGCAACTAGGCTTGTCTTGGCTTATGGTTGAATACATATCAACCAACATCATTCAAATAAAGTTAAAAGTAAGGTGTAATGAAAAATACAATGTACACCAGCTGATGAACAGCTGAGCTAAGCCTGTTTGCAATATATTTTAAAAGAAAAATACAGTTTAGAGTTTTCTGCTTTAGCCATAGAGTTGTAAAGTACAGAACTAACGCAGCTCACTAAAAATAATTCTTCCGTTAAAAAATAATTTACATGCAGATTGTTTCCACTTCCCACCGGAACAAACAAGTTCTGAAATTCTTATCTAAGTAGAATGTCATCTTTGTCAGTTACGTAGTTGAAGCAAGAAACTATTTATTCCTTTCCTTACTTATTTTACTGTAAAACCAAGATACAACCGATTATTTATCTTCTCACAATACACTTATATGAAGCTGGCTATATGATACAAGAGATTATGCTAACAAAGACATTTTATACAGCTAATGCTCAGGCAGACTAAAATGGTCTTTGAGAAGATCCGTTTTCTTTGTCAGTTACGTAGTTGAAGCAAGAAACTATTAATTATTCCTTTCCTTACTTGTATCTTTGAATTAATATACTTGTAATTAGTATAATCAAAGCTTACATTAAACAATGATGATTTGGCTGGTCTGAGCTTTCAACACTTCTTGCACACAATAACAGACAAATCTCTACACTTCAAGATAACCATATTTCCTCCCACCTCAGTAACTGTACAACAATGCATACAGAGGTTCATCAACTGCAGCAATAGCTCAATATAACAATAATCCGCTAAAATGGGGCTTTACAAATAGTGATGGATATATATTCCTAGAGTTACTAAAACTAAGGCAACTTCTTTGGAATGTTTAATCCCTTTCATTGTTAGCAAGTGCAAAGAATAGGATATATCCCCAAATATTAGTATCGAAAAAGCAGTTAAGTGATATTTAGTTTCATGAAGAACCTTCTTTTCATTTTATTATTTTATATAAATATAGATTGTAATTTTTTTATGTAAAACAATAATGTAAACTATATTGTGGCTCTTGTTTTACACTAATAGTATAGTTTATACATTATTTATGGTTAGGTGTTATACATTAAGAGAGGACTTAATAGTCATAACCTCGCCAATTGAATGTTTTTCTTTGTATTTAATAAAGACATTTTTCATTTCATTTCATTTTCAAGTGCTCAAATACGTGGAATTACTCAGAACATGGGTGTGTACCAATACTAATCCATTGATTATTGCTAAAATCCATTTCAAAAACCTTCAAAATGGAACGATTTCTTCTGTACCGGTCATTACAACTGTTAAAGACTTTCCTTATTAAGGACCAAATATTACTAACAATTTTAAGGATAGATGCTCAAAAGGACAGTTTTCAGGCCTCTTTCAAAAGGTACCACGCGACTGTACGCTTTGAAAGAATCAGGTAATACGTTAAAAAGCTTAATGCTGCTAATACGTATGAAATCCCATTCAAAATAAAACTTGTTTTATGGTAAGTAGTAATGGTGTTGTTATACTGTCTTGGGTTGTATCAGGTTGAAGTATTTGTTAAGTGAAAAAAATCAAATTGTAAGTTAAAAATGTAAATGATGAAAAGGAATTCTTGACTGAACTAAGCCTTTGATTATCGATCCTTCTGAGGTGATAATCAAGGAATAAGCTTAATGAGTATGAATAGATTGAGATTCTAATACTAGTGGATTTTCGTGTACCTGGTTATACCAGATATCTTAGCTATGTTGTAACAAAAGTCTATATAACATAACCCTTATCAAATAATTTACTTTTTATTAATTCTTTTTGCAATTATTAATTGAATATCTGCCCCTTTACTTCTGTTACTGTATAACATTTTCAGTGAAGTAAACAGGATTTTCCGGACATTTTCCATCGTTCGGACCTGTTTCCTTCACAATATTTCCATCGTCAAAAACAAACATCAAACAAATAACCCTTTGAGTGCCAAGAGCCGATGAAATCGGACCGCCGGTGGGCGATATTTCCGAAAAGTGCCGACTACATTGGCATTTCGAATCATTCTGTTACTAAATATTGACATATATTATGGCATTGTATTTAATCTCATTTTATATATGGCTAGCTTTTAGCCGCGGCTTCACACGGAATTTTGTTAAGTCGAAGTCTTAGTACTTCTTAGTAAAAGAGTTTAAGATCTAATTTGATGTAGTACAAATTACATTCTTCAAACGTAAGTAGGCATACATCAGGTACTGTACTTATTATTTCAGTGTTCATGGTTAAGAGTATAAGAGTTTAACCTGACTATTAATAAAATTATATCATATTTTGTACGTGTAAGAGCATTTCTGGTTCGAATAAATTATATTTCCAACGCTACAACTAAGTCTACTTGTGGTTGACCTGATCAAAACTACAGAAACATAGGACTCGAAAACCTGCCTCGATCAAAAAATCGTTTACTTCTTGCTCTTGTCATGTAATTCCAACCTAAAATATTTTCAGTGCCATAGTAGAGTTTGCCTTATTGTCCCATCAAAGAAAAATTGGACATACGTAGGTCTGAGAAGCCTACTTCGGTTAAAAGGTGCCTACTTCAGTTAAAACGTGTCTACTTCCCACCATATAAAATCACTTATGGTGTGACAGTTAAGTTTGCCTTTCTGACCCTGATAAAAAACGTACGTATGTAACTATCGGAAATCTAGTTTGTTTAAAAAAACGCTTACTTCAGGCTCTTGTAATCTACTTTCGGTCTAAGGCATTTCCAGTGCCAAAGTTAAGTTTGCCACGTTTCCCAATAAGGAAAATATATACACAGACGTAGGAATGAGAAGCCTAGTGGAAAATTCTACTAACTTCCTATCACTTCCTGGATAAGGGGGAAATTCTTATTAAGTTCATATAAGTGAAAAAAATCGTTTATAAGGTTTTGCGTTATGAAGTCTTGTTGTTTTTCAGACTATAGTTTGGGAAAGAATGTATCGTTGAGGCATTTTAGTGTTCATTTCTTTTTTTCTTCTTTAAACCACTGATAAACCCCATGCCATATCACAATGTTAAAGAAGCCCACCAGTTTGGAGTACCTTATGTGAAAACAGTCACAATTTCTTTCATTAAGAGTGGTTTAATAACAGCGTTTAAATATTATTTAGAATGCATTAGGTGTTTTAAATTCGTCATTGGTGCAATGTGGAGTAAAAGTTAGATATTAACTTTGTATTTGCTATATACATTACACTACTGATCAAGCACTGTACAATTATTCATATTTTATAACATTTATGTGTAAACAGATGTTTCAGTCAATTTCTTTTTTTCTCTCTTCGTTTAATTAAATAAGCTTGGGTGAATTCCCATGACGCCTCGTGGTTCTCTGGGGGTTAAATTTCTGCCATATATATGTTATTTTGTGTTACTATGGATTTTCATTGAATATTTATTTTTCCAGGGAGACATATATCCAGGAAGACATATATGTTGGTGTACTGTCTTTGAAGCTATATGTGTTTTTTTTTATTTGTTTTAAAAATTGGTTGAGTTCCTTGTATATTTCTATGTTATGAAGTTTTAATATATCAATCAAATTCATATTATGTGATCTAAGTAGATTATTTAATATCTTAAAGCGCAGGTCTCTCGCAAACTCGTAGGCTGGGCATCGTAGACTAACGTGGTCAAGGGATTCTCGTTCAGCGAGGGTACAACTTAAACAAAGTGGTGTGAAATATTGTTTGATGTCAAACAACTTTGTATTGACCCGAGCATGTCCAAATCTCATTCTAATTACGTTGACTATCTCCCACCTTTTGAAGTTTGTCATGATGAACCAAGGGCTATGGCCTGTCGTACTTTCTATTTCTTTGTACCATGCCGCTTTTGGTGTACGTTGGCATACCTGCTTATATGCTACTGCATACTGCCTTTGTTGATAGGCTTTGAAGTCAGATGTTGGGATGTAAATATTGAACAATTTTGTGCCGTCTGCTATGGCTTGTTTTGCTAGGTTATCTATATATTCGTTATGATTCAGTCAATTTGTTGAACTTAAGCTGAAAGTGTCACCAGATGTTTAGTGTCAGTTACAATTATTTGATTATAAAACATAAATAGTACCGCGTTTTCAAAATGCCAGGTATCTTCTCTAATCTTTTACTTAATAGAAACCTAACTTAGATTTCAATTAATATTAAAAAAGAATTAACCCCAAAATTTGGTCCAGCCCTCGGAGATAGTGCTTAGCAACACATCGGATTCATTTTTATGTATGAGTGATAAAAAAATAAAAAAAACATAATATCTATCTCGATTTGATTTTTTACTGCTGGTAAAATATGTTAAATATGAGAGACAACTTTTATGATTGCAGATTTTCAACATTTTGCACTACCTAATAAGAAAAGTTAAAACACAGTATTAGAGATATTTACTTTTTTTAAACTTGGTAAGTTAAGCTTGCTCCTATTTACATAGGTAACAATAAAAAGGTGCATACAAATGTACTAAAATCAAAATATTACAACTGTCTTGTATCAAAATGAGAACAAATTTAATTTTTATTGTATCGTTTTTTTTATTTAAAAATGTTAACAGATTTTATAAACCAAATAAACATAATTTGTAACCTACTTCCTCTCCCCCCCTATATAATAAAATAAAAAACCTCTCATTATGTTCTTTTTTTAAAATTGTGAATTATTTGGTAGAACACTAGACAAACGCCAAAACAGTGCTTGGCACTAAGAGAGGTGACCTGTCATAAATGCTTGGCACTGACAATGCCATCTCCTAAAAGTGTCTTGGCACTCAAAGGGTTAAATAAGTAATCAATTAGTTATCATCTAAAGATATATTAACTAACTTGAGTAAAAATATTAAAATTCAAGATTAATACTTTGCCTTGAGTTAGTGTTATTTTGACACTTAAGTTATTGCTATGTCGCTAATCCTAGGTGTTGTATAATATTGTATATTTAAGTCATTTGCTTGTTGTATTATGTTATTATTTTTGTATTATAAGTAAAGCAGATTATCTTAGCAAAAGATCACTTCTAGTTCTCATGTACTTTATTTTGATTTTAGCTGTGCATAATCTAAATAATTATAAATATAATTATGTAAATATGTAAAAAAAAAGGTGGTGTACTAGACAGTGTGAAACTTGAGTATTGTCATAGCACATTGTTATTCACAACCCGAAAAAGTTACAGTATAAAGGTCGGGACACACATAACCGCACCGTGCCCGACACGTGAGTCGGCCGAGTGTCGGTGCGGGCTCGGCTCGGTTACTGTGAGGCCACACATGTCCAATCAATCAATCATATTTTTATTGCTTTTAAACAATGTTACATTGTATTTGCAAACGTCAATAAATAAAGCTAAAAATCCTGCAATTTGCTATTCTAAGATTCATTCACTGCTCGCATACATACATTTAAATTTTTGTCTATGAATTGTCTATTTTTGTCTAAAAATTGCCTTCTATGTATATATTTAGCACACTCTTGTTTGTTAAGAGGAACTTGGCACTTCTGCCTGCAATGTCTGAGGTCCATAACTATGCAACTAGAAACAAAAATAAACTTATAAGTGAAACGATGCAGATACTCTGCAACTCAGAAGAGTTTTCTATACCAAGGCATAAAAAATGTTTAATGTTTTTGCCGGAAGGTATTAAAGAGCTGCCACTCACTAGATTTAGGACAAAAAACTAAAGAACTTTCTAGTTGCAACCTGCATTATACGATGTAACAGAATTTTACGAAGTTGTTAACTCTTTAAGTTAGGTTTAAGTAACCTTTTAAGTTGACTTTGTTATACATGTGAACATGTTTACAACAAATAAATATTTGATTTGATTTAATTACATTCTCCCTCTCATTCATACATGGCTTCAGTATCGCAGTCCGTATGCAGTCTGAGCGCAACAATCTCACTGTTTGTACTAGAGAGCATGTTTCTTTTGAATTCGAAGTGACAGATACTTAAAAAATATTCGGAAGATTAAGTATTGCTTGAGATAATTGTTAATTTCATTGCTGTTATGTTTATTAATCGCTGTGGTGAATGAAACATTGCAAATGCTACAGTAAAGCTTTGTACACTCAGCTAGTATGTAAAATTGTAAATATCATTATCTTGGTTATATTTTTTATCCCTATAATTCTTGTTCATTGTGTTTCATTGCAGTGAATTTCAGTCAAATACACTATAAACAGTATATTTGGTGTTTTTTGTATTAAACCCAAGAGCTATAGTGTGATTGCCAGAGAGTTTGCCATGTTGCAAGCCCTTTTATAATAATTTGTAAAACATAGTAAATATTTGTAAAATATATACTGGAAAAACATACAACAAACACATTTTACAAAAAATTTTTATATGGCTCCGAGGACATATAATTTATTGTCAGAATTAGTCAAAAATAGTAGAAACATACATATACTTTCTAAAAAAAATTAGGGTATGGTTGATCGGTCAAAATGATATTGAGTATATGTTTAAGATAATAAATTAGTACAGTATATGGTTAGTAATTGTCTGCTAAGTCATAATAATATTTAAAATAGACACGTTAGAGCATTATAAAATAATCATTTACAATATAATATTTAATGTTACATGTTTATATCCTAATATTTTAATTGTAAATCATGCATAAATCCTTTTTATTTAATGCAGCACAATAGTTATACTAAATTTTAAACTTTGAAACGTAATAGTACATTATTTACTACATAAGCTACAATAACTCATTTTTATGATTTCATTCTTGCTCGTTTCCGCTATTTTTATTTTTTACCCTTTTTGTATATAGTATCCCCAACACAGACACAGCCTTATGGGGTACCTAAATTTCCCTTATTTTGTAAATATATTGGCCTAATTATTAGTTTAAAAAAGAAAGAAAACCCTAAAAGGTTGTAACCTACTTTTTATATTTTATTAATCTAAGTAGATAAATTAGAAAGAAAGTAAATAGAAAACATTTTTTTTATTTGTTATTTACTGCTATTGTAAATACGTTATGTCATAGTATTATTTATTATCAAGCACTGGCAATAATATTTATTTGTAGTATTATTCAGTTTTTTATACTGGGGAAATAAATTATTTATTATTATTATTTATTTTTAACATGGGTTTTTCTTGCTTGAAAATCTTATTGTAAATAAAATATTTTTATTTTTACTTTATTGAAGTGAAAAGAATAAAACAAGTCATAGAAACATTTCTAAATATGACCCTTACAAAATACCGGAATAAATGTATCAAGTAACTTCAATTCATAAAAAATAGATTTTTTGCGCAAATAATTAATTACATTTTTGTTATTTATTAATAAATGAAAAATGTTTATAGATTTTTCATAATTCTAATTTAGCTGTTTAAAATCACTTAATGGACAACATGTTTTTCAAATTTGTTGTAATTTAAGCACAATAAGAAAATATGACTAGTTTACTGTAAGGTAAGAAAATGTAATACTTTTATCAATAAATATGATTTTGTATGCGAACACAGGATGTAGAGTTAATAGGCTATACTAAATAATTCAATAATATAGTATAGAATAATAATAACGCAATAAAATAGAACGTGTAGACTACTTAAATAGTTTTAAAAAGAAGAACGCAAAGGTAAAACAACATAATGATGCCGCTCGTAGACCGCACCGTGCCCGTCAAAATTCAAACTCCACATTATCGGTGACGGTGCGGTCACGACGGTCTGGTGGTCGGTGCGGACATGTGTGGACTTTGCAGGTTGAAAACTGCGCTGCAATTCTTTCACCGTATGTAAGTGTAACTAGAGTTACTTTAACTTACTTTAGAAGTACATTAACTTGGATAACATTAAAATATTCCAGAACTCAATTTCTTACACAAAATATCAATGTAATCCAAAAATGTTAGTTCCTTATTAAAACTTTAATAACCAAAGTAAGTTAAGAAACTTAAGATGTTCAATAATGCCAATTTTACCTCTCCCAAAACCCTATTTAGGCTCCATTCTTAGGAATTATTAGTAATATGGAAATCCAGTATTTTAATTTCTGTCATTCAGCAATTTAGTAGTTGGCTTCTTTGAAACCACTGGATTTAATTACTGTGGTTCTCTAGATTTTTTAGATTGGTTTGGCTCTGAGCTGTTAAGGAGAGTGAGTCTTGTTTGCTAACAGAGAGATTTTGAGATTCATACCAGTCATGTAGGATAGTAAGTCAATGAAAAAGATAAAATGTAAAGAACCCAGGACTAAAAAATCCCATTGACTTTTTTGGATTTCATATAAGCAGTACTTTAACAGCCTGCAAAATCTTAGCAAGGAATCAAAGTCCTTCCATTAATAAAATCCACAAGTGGAGTGCAATTAATGATCTAACCTTAACATGTGTGAACAAAGAAATAAAACAAAGAGTCCTACTGTAATGTGTTAGTGATACTCATCTTTCAGTAAGGATGTGGGACAAAACTTTTCGTAAGGTTCATTTTGGTTCTATCCACTGCCACTTAACATGTAATAAAGTAGTTTTCATAGTCAACTTAGTATGCTTTCTTTTAATAATACTGTATTATGATTTAACATATAAATAATTTATTGGAAAATAATAAACTACAAAATGTGAAAATTATATTTTACAAAAATAAAAAACTTTATTCTGAATTTCATTTAGCTTCCTATAGCACCCCACAACCCCCTTAACGTTGCCACTGTACGTGATAGTGTGGCCTCTAATGAAGGACATTGTTATTAACATTCTGACAGATTCATGAGAAAACTTTCATAGAAGACCTTCAAAACAAAGATATAATTTAACTTTGATTTGTTCTTTAAGAATATGTGAAATAAAAAATATCCTTTAAATTGGCACTTTATATTGTAACCCCCATACTACCACTAATTGGTTTAAACTTTTTATAAATCTAAGTTCAAATCAGATATCATAGTATGTACAGGGTGCGGGAAAATAATCTCCCTATTTTCATTGCTTTATTGTGAGTAGAGGGAGGCACTCAGAATGGTGGGGATAGCCACAATCGACGCAGGAGAGGGGGAAGTTTAAGTGACGCTCCGCCCGTGGCCGTAGGCACCAATCGTCAGTCGCCATCATGGTGTGGACGAGTGCACAGAGAGCTTTTGCGGTCGAAGCGTTCATTCGTAACAATGAATCAGTTATCATGGCTCAACGCGAATTCCGAACGCGGTTTCAAATTCCTCCTCGTGATTCAGTACCGGACCGCAAGTCTATTGTGCTGTGGGTGAAAAACTTCAGAGAAACTGGTTCTGTTGTGAAAAAACGAGGTGGAAGACCTCGTACACTAGAAAACGTTAATGCGGTTAGGCAATCAGTTTTGCAGTCTCCTCAACGATCAGCTCGCAAACATGCAGCCGCCCTTCGAATGTCCGACCGTAGTGTTCATCGAATTCTACACATGGATCTTCATTTCCATCCTTACAAGATGGTTGTTGTCCAAGAGCTGTCTCAACGTGATTGGCAGAGTCGTATGGAAGGTTGTCAAATAATCTTGGAAAGTCTCCCACCAGACGCTGTTGTTTTTTTCAGTGACGAAGCGCATTTCCATCTGTCTGGAAGTGTGAATAAACAGAATTTTCGCTATTGGAGTGAAAACAACCCGAAGGAAATCCATGAGAGACCTCTTCATAGTGAACGTGTGACTGTTTGGTGCGCGTTATCACGATGTGGAATCATTGGCCCTCATTTTTTTGAAGAGGATGGCAATGTTGTTACTGTGAACTCAAACAGGTATGCCAACATGCTAGCAGAATTTTTTGAACCTGCCCTACAACAGAGGGCTTTCGAGAATGTGTGGTTCCAGCAGGACGGTGCCACAGCACATACTGCCCGAATAGCAATGAACATTTTGAAGCAAATGTTTCCTGGCCAGATGATTTCTCGGGGAGGGGACATTGTGTGGCCAGCGCGATCACCCGATTTAACCCCATGTAACTTTTTTCTGTGGGGTTACTTAAAGGCCAAGGTGTTCAAACATCGCCCCAGAAACCTGCAAGATCTGAAGCAAGCTATACGGGAGGAAGTTCTGCGCATACCTCAAGCCATGCTCGAGAGAGTCCACGACAGTTTCAGAATTCGCTTGCAACAATGTATTGATAACCACGGCCACCACTTATCTGATATTCTTTTTAAAAGAAAGTAGAAAAAACTTCCCATGTCATAGAATAAGTTAAAATGAATAAATTTGTTTTTTGGAAAAAACTGTGGTTTTTATTAGCATTTAAAAATAGGGAGGTTATTTTGCCGCACCCTGTATAGTGTATCAAGAAGAGATATTTTGATTAAAGTGAAAAACTTTCAAAATAAAAATCAATTTGATTCTCTTAGAAATTAATACTTTTCCAGAACCCCACATTGATTCAGCGTAACTTCACAAATAATTCAAAGCTGATAATATTAAAACGAATAAAAATGCAATGGTACGTAAGAAAGACATAAACATGAAGTAATTTACATGTAGATTTATTTATTTATAAATAACCGCACAAAACTTTAATATATTTTTTTTACACTACTTAAACATTTTTTTAACAATTAAACTCTTGAAATATTTCAACCTTTCCAAAATCTATTGACCCAACACATTAGCCACACAAATCGCAAGGACATGCTGAAATCAGCCATAGCAAAACATAGTTACAAAACCAAACGTGTAAATAAATTTGACAAAATTAAAGAACTTGGATTGATTCCATACCATCCAATTAAAATAAGAAAAACGTTAGAAATAAACTGGAAATAAATTAATTTTAACAAAAATATAGCAGCCGATTATCAAATACCTGTCAGCTGTGATAAAGAAGCAGTGACTGATCACTGATTGGTCAGATTGATTAAGCTTTAAACAATCAAAAAAGCTAACTCACCTATATATAATGCATTACTATGTCAGTTTTGGTTAAATATTTGTTGACTGAAGATTACTCCACAAAGTAAGGCCCAAACATTTCAAGAATTTATGTAATTGTTGGCAATCTTTTACGCAGTCGATATAAACCAAAAGACATTGATGATAGTCTTGAAACTGGCCAAAAGTCTAAGAGTCAAGACCCCAAAACTCACATGGCAATAAATTGAGTAGGATATACAAATAAAACAACACATGAAAACAGATACAATTTTATTTATGTTTACCTAGATTACCCTTTCACCAATTTTGTACAATCCCAATGACACTTGAATGAAATTTCTCATCAAAATCTAGTTCAAAAAAATTAGTTGAGAATTTTATTCAATTTTTAAAATAAAATAAAGCACTAATTTAAAGTTTTACAAATAAACAAAATGAGATGACATCATGATTTTATTCTTTGATGCTATGGTTTGCAATTTTTGGTGCTGTAGGCTGAGTTGAATTAGATAGTGCACCGTTTTATTTCATTTATTTATAGCTTGGGCTTTTAGCTTAACCCTCCAATAGAAGAATCAAAGACACTATAAAAGCTTAATGAAAATTTAATTCCACTTCAACATTTTTATTCTATCAACCATATTTTTCAATATAAAATGCCTTTTTAACTACTACAAGAGTTAATATTTTGACAAGACTTTTATTCTCAACAATGTTTCTTGTGACATCATCTCATTAGAACTCATACAAATAAAAAAAAACATTCTTTAGCTCCATTTTCTTGCTACTTAAACATTATTTTCATGCTGTCAATAAGACATGGTTATAAAACAAGTTTTTTTACAAAAAAAAAACTCAAAACCAAAACAATACTACATAGTCGGAATGAATTTCGTTCTCTTACCACTACAACTAGCATTATCATACAGTAATGTTGCCCATTTCTGCCATATCAGCTATCTTAACCAAAGATTTGCCTTCCTAAATAGAAATTTAAAATTGTTATATATTAAGCTTTATTTCTCTTGCCATGGATGTTTTAAGATTTTTTTCTACGTCAAGCTTGAAGGAATACTCAGCTATGTGGTAGAACTAATGTTCCTGTTTTAATTAAGCATCTTCAACAGAGATTTCTGTTAAATAATTTACTTGACCAAATTCAGGTCAATTACTGGTCAGGTAAATTATTGTATATTCCAATTGTATTAGTGTGTATTGTGATGTGGGAGTATATTACACTAGTTTTGATTCCGTGAGAGAGCAGTTATGCCTAAGGAAGGGAAGGAGAGGAGCATGCCTGAGAAGTAGAATGAATTATCTGAGGCTGAGAAATTTTTAAAAAGATTACTTTTATTAGGAGTTCCTTACGGATTTGAACTCTGAATCTCGAGCATGCAATGTTTAAGAGACTATCCCATTTTAAGATTTAAATATTTGTATTTAAAAGACATTTATTTCTTGAAAATCTTAATATCAGCGACTACAGTATTCTTGGTTAATTGAGGTCCTAATTTAAAAGTATTAATTTAAATATCTCGGTTTTTTAATAAAATTAAATATACACCAAGTGTATTTCTTAGGTTTGAGCATAAAATTACAATAACTGAATGAATTCAGTATTATTATAATACAAAGAACTGTTATTGGTTTAGTGCAACAGTCATTATGTTACAAGTTCAGTTTAGTAGAATGTTATAAATTAAACGTCAAAATCTATTCATCCATCTGAAGTTCCTATATTTAATTACGTTTTTTATGAAGAACTTTAAATTTATTAAGTTAATACTCCATAATTTTATAATTAACAAAAAAAGAAATACAATTCTAAATAACTCAAATGTTGTTACTGCATATGTTTATATGTATTTTGCAGTTTGGAGATAGAGTGAATGACTAATGAAATTAATTAATAGTAGTATTAAGGAACCGTCACTTAAGTACGTAACATTAAAATTAAACTTTTTCAACTCTCCCCCCCTTATACTACAGACTCTTAACTGTAACACCAAATAAGTGAATAAACCTTTTTTGCCTAAAAATCTTTATTTTACTTTTATTGTTTTGATAATTGTGTACAAAAGATTGATGGTACAATAGATTCGTTTTAAGAACATTATATTTCTGTAAGTAAATAATATATTATAATGTACTTTATAAATAAAGATTTAACTGAATTTGGCACAGTTAAAGTGATATTTAAAATACATAAATTATTGAGTAAAAATCAATTAAAATTGTAAATATCTATTAGTTTAAGTAAAATAAATATAAGATTGAGCATTAATAGATATACCAAATTTAGATTATTTTATCAGGTTAACCTGAAATCTTTGTAAAATATAAGTTTTTGTATTTATTAAATGCTTTTATGTACCTATACATATATTCACTTAAAATGTCAAGTATATATATTGACAGTACTTTCCAGTACCAATTTCAAAAATAAAAGAACAGATTGAGAGAGGAATAGATGTTTTGTTCCAACAAAACAACCTCGCCCAGGAATAATGACCTTGCTGAAACTGTAATACCTTAGTGCTGTTGTGTCAGCTTTCAAATGACAGATCACGAACGTGTTGTAGTGGGCGAATGGTTACTTTATACTTTTTCAGTCTGAATTTTAAATGCTGTACATTACTGAATGTTTAATTTTCCTAAAGAAAATTTCTATTGAAACTCTTTTTTTATTGTACATATAAACTACAAAATAATCAAAAATATCCATTCCATTAAGTTTAGTTTTAAATATAATTAACTTTTTGTATTATAAATATATACAAGTTCAAGGGAAACAGTTCCAATATTCAAAATGTTTTCATTATTACTTAGTGTCTTCACAAAGTAAACAGTAACATTGGTGGTGCATTTGCTAGGAATAACTTGTTCTTCATATCACGATTCCATATCTATCCTCGCCACATTAGGCCGGACATGTGAGGTTTTACTGTAATTACATTTAAATTTCAAAATACGAGTACAATGTGAACTTTTTTAAAGATAATGGTAACAGTAGAAAACTATAGTACAGTTTAACACCAAGTGTTGCTGAGTCTGATAATAATAATTTTGTGTTTTGGTACTAAACATGTTAAACACCAATTCATTAGGTATATTTTAAGACCTACATTCAAGAGTTTTGCTGGTGTAGTCTATAATATTGATAATGAAAGTACATCATACTCAACAAAAAAATAATTCAATATTTCCAAAATACAGCTAATACTTCTTTTTATAAAAATGTTTAAAACTAATTTTCTTATGTATCATTAATTTTTTTTGTCTATTTAAACTCAACAAAATTAACAGAGTGAATGTTGCGTTTAGCTACAGTTCTCCTTCCTCTAGTGCAGCGTCTGGAATCTGACGCTGTCACAGACCTAACTCCTGGAATCTGGAGTTATGTTCGTTCAAAGGGATCCAAAAAAGGTTGGTGTTGAAGAACGTCAAAACAAACTCTTTACACCGTTTCGACATCAGACACTTAGGTTTCTGGATCTCTTCAGACGAACATGACTCCAGATTCCAGGAGTCACATATGTGACAAGAGTCAGATTTCTGACACTGCACTAAGAGGAAGGTGAACTGGAGCTAAACATAATATTCACGTTGAATGAACCCTTCCTACCATAGCTATGTTGTGTGTAAAATTAACATGTTCATTAATTTGATTTTTTATCCAAATTCTAAACTAACAGAGTGTAAAACATTCTTGAAAATTTTATGTATTAACTAACTATGTAATGAATCCAGTTAAATTATTAAGAAATATTATTATTCAATGATCTGTACTGTAATAAATACATTTAATATTATTCAATAAGTTCTCTAAAAACAAAGTTACTGAGCTCAGTGTCGTGTTGGGTACAGGCTAGGAAGTGCAAGGGCGTAGGAGGTAGAGGAGGGGGATCTGTGTCCGTACCTGGCCTCGTGGTAGCTGGTTACTGTAACACATAACAGACAATTTAAACTATTCTAAATGCTTTTTCTGAATCCGCCAACACGGTTTTTTGGGAGGGAAGAGTGGGGGGTGGGAGCAGGCACTTTGGGTGACAACCAGGGACCTTAACATCTCAGAACAGCTTTGACTTTTTATGACTTCATCTTCTGACATTCATTTGAGAGGTTAATAAATATTAATACTTGAGATAGAATCAATGAAAATTCTCTGAACCATGCTAAATTTTTTATAATACAAATGAAGTAATAAATTTTGCCCCATTGCAAACTTATCAGTACTGCAGATATCTAAAACCAACTTTGATAGAAACCTCTCTTAAATGATTATTGCTAGCATCCAAACAATACCTAAAACAATAAATTAATTTTATAAAAAATATATTAACACAACCATTAAAACTTAGTCGAATTGGAATCCTTCTTATAAATGGAATGTAAAATTATCTTGTCTTTAACATAAACTAGACTAACGAATCTATTCTAACACTTACACGAGGTGAGGTCACTAATGAATATAACTACACAGCATTCCAATAGAGAATGCTTTTGAGCAAAACAACACATAACAATATTGTGAGGGCCGAAGATAATAAATAACAACAGTATATGGTTACTGAGAGGCCCTCAACTGCAATAAGGTACTTTCTGTTTGATTGTCAAGAGTTCTCATTCATTAATTGGATCCGTATAGTTATTTAAATCAAAGTTTGTATCTTAGTTAACATTTGTAGTGACCAGTTTTAATACATTCATAACTTGAAACAATATAAAGTATTCATCGAGCTTAACAAACAATAAATATCTTTTTTTTAATTTGACTAATAGTGCGTTATATTTGTATGTTTGTTTTATTTCACATGTATTGAAATACAATTTGCAACAGCTACTCATAAACAGAAAATTATAAAATCAACAAAACAGTAACCCAGTTCAATAAAAAACAAAGTTTAATTGTGTTTAGAATGGTTTAATATTTGGCAAAAGCAATAGTTAATGTATTGTTAGCACAATAATTAACATATAAATTTTAACAAATTCTTGAAGGCATATGTCACACATATACTTTTTTCTTTTTTTTTTTAAGAGGTTACTGTTGTTTATACATTTTGAACCATTCTACTTCACCCCTTGTCATCTAGATAGCATTATTATGCTCTCTTACAAGTATTTATTAACTTTACTAACCATAGACAGTTGTACGGTTATTTTGTGGTAATCACTTTATTTGTTAATTATTCTTTCAATATCTATTTTTAGACTTGTGTTACCCTTTTTGAATCAATAGGTTAATAGTAAGTGTGTACATATATTTTTTGTTGCACGTTTATCACAAAATATTTAAGGAAAATTAGGTAATTTTTGCCTGTTTTAAAACAGCTGTTGAAGGGATTTAAGCATTTATTGACAACATGATTACTTTACATCCTTCAATTAAATTTCAATCTGCAATATTAATAGAGAAAACGATTCAAACAACTATACGAGATCCAGCAGTTAGGCTAATGGTAATATCATAACATAACTAACACTATTTGTGAACAATATATGCTCTATATGCTACTATCACGGGGTACATGAGCTAGCCTACGTGACTTTTTGATATGCATCTAAAGGCACAACATTTTGACATTGATTTCAAAGAGGCATATGCATAGAGTATAAAATCTACTAAGTGACACTAATGAACAGACGATATTGTATGCATAAACAAAATAGGAATATAGAAAAAATATGTAAAGTTCAATAAAAGATGCAATATCATAAGGTAACTTACTCTAGAAATATTACAGAAATCCAAAAGAGGAGAAAGGCAATTTTAAGTCTGATATAATTATTTGCCAACAGAATTATTACAATGAAGCATAATAGAGTATAAAGAAATGAAATAAAAGAATTCAACAAACTTACAAGTATAATACTAAACATTTATATTTCCCCAGAATATAAATTAAAAACTATGTGTACTTCACACACTGACTTCGTCCCTAATAGATTTACAACACTATAAAGATTCTGAGTATGAACACTAAAAACTAAAAAAATAATATATAATCTAAACACTACATAATTATGATACAATAACGGATAGCAAAAAAATCTCTATGTGGATACAAATTAACAACAACAGTAACAATATAATTTTTGGACGGACGTCAAGGCGATATTATCTACACAACGGGAGATCACTCGAGCCAATTGTCAAGGAGTCTTGCTGTTTATATGTTAATATATATTTCTGAATAAATAAATACATTTCTAGCTTACAACAAACATGCAGTTACGTATTTTTTTACAGTGAAATATTATTCGGACTAGAATACAGAACCTTGAAAGTTGCAAACATAATCAACATCAAAAGCATAGTTTTCACAATTGGTCTATTGTTGAAAATAACATTATTAAAGAGATTAAAACCAATAAATATAATAGAATAGAATCTTATTTTGTTGTTTGGTTCGACAATATACAAAATATGTTATAACAAATCTTTATACATTTAAATGTTGCCTAGTGATATTACAATAATATATTTTTGCAAAAGATTCTCCAATATATGATGACCAAGTTATAAACTAAGCTTCCTCTGAAACAGTTTTTTTGTAGTGAGTTCGTATATTTTAAATTAAATATTACTGATATATTAGACTCAAATATTGGTAATCTAACAATTAAATTGTTTATTATGTTTTAGAATTATTATATAGTGTTTAGGTCATTGACACTCGACAACATGGCTTATAAGCAAACGGACTAACAAGGCTCCTTGTGAACTATAATGTGTGGTTTGTCTGAGTATTCTTACATAAGTCATAAAATACTAATATCATATAATTGAGCTTTTCTTCATACACACACTACTTTGTATACTACCACCAACACATGTACAACTCTTTCAATAAGCCAAACTTAACAACATAGTTACAAAATATCATGTGGAAGGTATCACTCCATGTTTTGGTATTACAATTGCTCAAAACACCTTTAAAACATTTGGTCATTCTAATTATGTTTTATACCTGGGTTATATAGTACGTAAGTTCTACAATTATTAACCCTTTTAGGATGAACAGGCTATTTATAGCTCCGAACATATGTGTCATCTAAGAAGCCGATGCAGGCTGTATTTAGCCTGCTTTTAGAAACATTGTAAAAATCGTAATTCTCTATGCTAATGTGTGTGTCCTATGATCTTCCTACAAATGTTTTATGCAGTCATGTTGGTAATAAATTAATCTACACCTCTTTTATTGAACAGTTGTCATTGCATAATACTCTAGCTGTATTGTCAACCATTCAACATCAAATTTTGAACTCTTATATAAAATAAGATATTGAAAAATGTTGTTTCCCCACCATAAAATTTGTTTTTGCTCACACAGTAAACTAATAGCAAAAAACAAATTGAAATAAAAACAAAGTACGATATATTTTTTTATTTTGTACCCCATAAAATTAATATTGGTGTATTTAAAACAAATTTTATTGTGAATAATTGGATAAAAAGTATATACATATCTTTTTTAATACTGTACTTATAATGCATTTATAAAACATATCCATTTCCCCTATTTTCCCTTTCTCCTTCTTCGGTACACCCTTCAGAAAAAAGTAGTCATTTCAAATGTATTATCAAGAAAAGTTACAACGATTATCATCTTCCTAAAAGGGTTGTTTGTAAAATTTAATAGAAAGGAAATTCAAATAATATTCAACTTGGCATTCCCCATTAAAGATCTTCGAGCAAAATAAATTAAATTTGTTCAAATCTCTCATACTCTTAAATGTATAATAATTATTGTAAGCTATATAATTTTAATTATTAACTCTCTGGGTGCCAGGTGAGTATGGACACAATAGACTAGTTTCTCAGGTGTATGAGCATCGCTATCTGACGCCCAGAGAGAAGCTAAACACAGCCTGATCGTTATATAACTGTACAAGTATGTTAGCTCTTTATGACAGTTTCATACAAACAATTTTTTTTCCTTCAGGTTGAAGTGATCAGTTTTTAGGGCTCAAAGCATGGCACTGAATATTTTTAAGAAAATAATTTTAGTCTAGAATTAATATCCATTTTGTCCCTTTTATCTGCTTAACACGTTCATACACAAAACTGGAGCTTTATGCTAAAGATATAGCTGTTTCTTTTGAGTTAATTTTTAACAAGATTATTTTCCATAATTCTTAAACTAGTTTATTTTACGATAACAAAACCAAAGCAATAGACTAAGATTTAATTAAAAAAGCCAAATTTTAACATTTTAGTTTTAATAAAATAGGAAGAGTATGCTTACTTCCACCAGAGAGGAAATGTGTTCCTCTTCCTGTTAACATAGGCACTGAGTGTACAGAAAACTATATCTCTTTGTGGTTAACAAGTGTCCAGTGGGCATTAAATATCTGATTTTTGTGTCTTCTTTTTAATGTACCTAGGCTAAGATGAAGATAAATGTCCTTCCAATTTGGTAAAGGTAAGCTTGCTCTACCTCCAAAATTAACTCCCATGTATTAAGTTTTGCATGAGGAATAAACCACTTTAATGTAGTAACCTACTATTATGAGCATGCCCTCAACCCTTTTAGTGCTGGATATTTTTACATCAGATTACTGTATGCGATGAATCCTAGTAGTGAACACTACGATTAATTATCCTATTAGCACGCTATGACAAAAGTTAATTGCCGGGAAAAGCGGTACTACTACCATAACACTGTGGCGGGACGGTTTCACAGTGAAACTTTGACTACGTAGTTATACTACATAGCAGCAATGAACAGGTTGTAAACTCTTCCTTGTCTTATCCATCATATATTTTAGGTTAATGGTTGGCATTACTGTGAAAAATATTACCTTTTCTTTTATTGCAGCCAGCCTGATGTGTTTTTGTTTTGACGAATGCAAAGATCCACTAACAGCTATAGAATTTGTAGTGTAAAATGGTATCTTTCCAAAGCAATAAAAGTAATACTGTTTGTCAAAAACCTTTTTACAAGGTGACTCGTTTTAATAATAAATTTATGAGAAGTATAATTTTGTGGAGTTTCATGATTATGTTTCCTATTGAATCTATTGCAGTTTGTTTGTAAAATCTGTCAAATCACAAATAAATAGGAATGTCCAGGCACTAAAACACCATTAAAAATTAGCATTCTAACAAAGTCAAGAATTGTCAGTTAACAAGTACTGTAACACCTGCTATACTGTCCAGCAGGCCAAGGTGTTGGCACCAAACAAGGGTTAACCCCAAATATGGCCCACCCACATCATCATTTGTACAGATCTCTTTATTTTAAACGTATATAAAGAGTTAATTATTCAAGTAAAGTTTACATTATTAAATATTTTATTCTTCAGTACATTACAGGATTCATTTATATGTAGTTAAATGATTTTTATATTCCAATCTAAAACAGCATTTTTAAAGCACTGTAGATAACAAAAATAGGATAAGACTATAATATATGTTTTAAAGTAGATTCCTTCAAAATCTATAAAAATATTTTTGAGAACACCTTACACACAATGTGTATTAACATTATTTTTTTTAGAAAAGTGTATAAAATGTCTAGTTTCAAAAACAAAATATTTTACTGGACAAAATATAAAAACTTTGCATTAAAAAATCTTGTTCTAATATTCTAACTTAAATGTTCTCAGTACATTAATTATATTTCTGTGTCTTCGTGACTATGTAGTAGAAGATTAATTTCCTGTAAAATTATGACTTTCTTACTTGATAGGTTTGTGTAGTAATTGTTTTCTGAACAACATGTGACATGTTTTAAAAGAACTAATAAATGTTTAAAATGTAGTTTACTGCTGTCTTATTTACCGAAGTATTCCCACCAGGCTAGTAAAAGTGGCAATCTATCTTTTTTTTATCACAAAGAAACTTTTTTGTAGCCTAAATATTACTTGCCACTTTTCAATAAACTATGAATCAAGTTAAACTGTACGACATTCCAATTAATGTGATATACAATAAAATATCACATGTCTAACAACTGAATTAAAAAATATTGCAAAAATGATTCAAACGTATTGAATTAAATTGAAGAAATAATTTTAATAAAAGACGTCAAAGGTAAAACACGAATACTAAAAATTCAAGTCAAAACAATGAAAATTTAATTAATTTTTAGATATGCTCTGTGTTTAATGTGTAATATGTGGTGTTTTAACTATTACTATGAAAACTAACTGAAATATTAGTGCACTTATTATGTTTAGTTCTGCTGTTTTAACAGTAGGACAAATAACAATAATAGATTCAATACAAATGTTGAGTTCAGCTCTAATTCACCTCCTGCTTAGAACAGCGTTTGAATTCTGACACTGTCAAAAGACTTGACTCCTGGAATCTGGAATCAATGTCCGTCTGAAGAGATTCAAAAGAGCCGTCCGTCTGAAGGGATCCAAAAAAGTCGGCAATGAAATGAAATCCTTGCATCATTTTGACATCAGAGACACGTAGACTACATAAAAATGTAATCTAGATAAAGAGGTGTTCTCATTGTCTCATCAGGTGCAAAACTGAAATGGAGTTGAACATCCGTACTGAATCAACCCTTCCCACCACAGGTACATTATCATTCGTACTGAATCAACACTTCCCACCACAGGTACGTTATCATTCGTACTGAATCAACCCTTCCCACCACAGGTACGTTACGTGCAGGTAGTAGATTATTGAACTGCTGGCGTAAGCTCATCTACCAATTTAAATGAGATACCAAGTGACAATATTAAATAGTTTATTCAATATCTCAATGAAACTACTCGCATATCCAAAACCAGTTTTAGAATAAAAAGCCTTTTGATCTGCGGATGTAATATATAATCCAGTTTAAAGTTAAAAAATATAAATTCAAGAACTAAAATATAGATTTTAATTATAATTACGGCTCGTAACAAAAATAAGTTATTATTCACTTTTTAAACATTGTATAGGTGTAGAATTCTAGTTGCTTGACAGTGAAAACATCGAAAATACTCTTGAGAAATTATTGAATTTGTTGACTGAGCAATTAATTAATTAATTTTTCTATTATCTTATTCTAAAAAATGTTATTTAAAAAAGAATTTTCAGGAAATAAATATGCCAACTAATTTTGGGTATAAACTGAAGTAATTGGTTCTTAAAGGGTTTGAATTGTTGTACACTGACTAAAAACCAAAGCAACATTCATTCTTTTCCTAAAATTAACCGTTTTTGGTAGTGATTAAATACTTGTTATTCAGTAGCCTAACTGGTCCATTAACAGCACTAAAAGAGTTGAGTATCTATCTACAAAAAAAAATTAAGATCAACTTTCTAAGAATCACGCTCATTCTAAGAATTACTGTTAATGTGATTAAATTAGACTTTTCTAATGTATTAAAAATGGAAGAAATTTTGATATTTATGATGTTTTAAAATCCCTTAAAAATATTATATTATAGTTAGTTTATATGAAGTAATTATGCTTGTGAAAATAATTATTACCTTATTTTGAAGTAATTCCTTTATAAAGTTGTTAAAATTCATGAACAGAATCCCAAAAATGTCTCACGATAAAGAATAAAAAATATTCCAGAATTAATTTTGATTCAAACTCGTTCTGTAGTGGAGTTGGATTTTTTCCAAAGCATCAGAATGGATATTAGCACAACTTCTCCTGTACAAAGATATAAATAATCACCAATAATCGGTTTACTGATGTGTTTTACTGAGCAGATGAGAATTGAAGTCATAGACGTTGCAGCACTGCTCGCCACAGATGTTGCATTTCCAGGGGTTGGACTCCGAGTGGCATCCTTTATGCAAGAAGTAAAGCGTCTGATCCGGAAAGCCGATGCCACAGAAGACACACTGGAGTGAAGCTGAAGTACGCTTGAGTGGAGCACACCTCCAGTCCGGGGAGGAGCTGCCATTAGACTCCGGAAGAGGTGTGGAAGGTGAGCCATCTGGTCGGGCACGTCCCAGAGTCACTGCGGTGCCTCGCCTCTTGAGATCATCTCTTAGCAGGGACTTCAGCGGTGACACCTTTAAAAAGCAACCCGATAGGATAATTATATACAATATATTTATACAATTAAATGATCCTTAGCTAACCCGTTTTTTTTTGACATGATATGCTGAAGTTTTCAAGTACAACAAATAATGTGCATTCTTCTATGGGACCAAATAGCACATGGTGTATGCACTCCTGGCTGGCTTTAGGCACACTTTTGCAACAGGTTAAATGTGCATAATATTATTCACCATTTGTAAACACAATACAATGCACTAATATAAGAAATTTAGAACATGCTTAGTGTAACTGTAAGCGGAATAGACTGCACCAGGTGTTTCCCCACATTTGTTTTGTAAAGCTACCTTATCAAGCTTTTGGTGCACTGAGGTCCTAATTTTTACCCTGCTGCTACCCCTACATCATTTTGATTCTATAATAGTGACATGTGTACGAGCATTCCACTCGCAACTCGCAACACTAACCCATTGAGGTAGTAGTTATATGAGCCTATGCAGACCTTGTAGCAGTAATTAATTTATGTTAAAAAGAAAGCGTTTAAGTATACCGAAATAACTTTTTTTTAAATTTATGATGGAGTAATGAAATTTGAAACATTGTTTAAAATAATTGTTCCTCTAAATTTGTTATATAAAATGTAATAAACAAAATGCTTTAGTTAAGAACTTTTAGTTGCATTCAAAAATTGTTTTACAAAAAGAAGTCAAGATAAAAATAACGTAATTTTAAACATTTCTAACTGTGTATTCAGCTTATTTTAATAGTCCATAACGTTTTTTACAGAGGAAAGAATAATTAACCATATTATATGTGGTTAAATTTGGTATATACATATATTTGAACTTAAACCAAACAACAAAATAAAATTCTCACCACTGTTCGATCCACACAAAAGTCGTGACTTGGCGTTCGGTCCCCGGCCAAGCGTCACATAACCAGTGCGTGTGTCTACCTCGATGGGTTAAAAGTGGGAGTCGAGATATTTGACTGGCCAGTACAGAAACTGTACTATTTTAGTAACGACATTAATCTACTCGATCAGAACGCTGTACTTAACTGGTATGTTTAAAAGAACAGTTGTCTGATACACTTTACTTTCAACAACTAAATGTCGGGTACAATGTATGAAATTTCTCGAAAAACCTTTAACAATTCACAGGTTGCTTATTGTGAGTGCAAAATTAGATTATACTTTAATATAATAATAATAAAGTATTTACTTATTACGTTTTATCATAGAGACATATGATATAAAAAGTTACATTGTCAGGATTTTAAAATTTTTTGGCTAGGCAATTTTTGTCAATGGGAAAGTTTTATATGCACAGTTAAAATTTTTTTTTATTTGAAAATTTGCAATTAATATAAAACAATAAGTATTTTTTTTTATATTTTACTTGGTGAATTCCACGTTTAGCAATAATCCTCACAATAATTAATTCGCCCTTTGAATGCTTACATTTAATTTCACTGTAAATTCAAATCTTTGATTTCCTACATTCTGCCATATTAATTGTCATTTTCTTATGAATCTTCAGTGTTATCATTCATGTAAATAACATCCCCTTCCAAAGCATTGACAATTTACCATCCATTCTTCTCTTCTGATTAATGACTCTGGTTATGCAGTGTGCTTTTGATTAATTCACCCACCTTTTTGGTCTCTATTTACCCCTCACTTTCACGTCATTTTTCGGTGAGCTGAATGTGTCTATGTGTCTCACATCCCACTGTTAACGAATCTAACATTGATTGTTACTATTCTCATAACCTACTATCAAGAGCATAATTCATAGATCAGCAACGTGTCCATCTCCATCAGTCCATCCTATCTGTCAATAACAACAAAAATTAAATTATTTGTCTGTCATTTCACCTGAATCAACAAGCCGTTATACATAGAGGAATCCACGGTTAACTATTTTGCGTCCACAGCCTTCTGAATTATCTTCAATGGATATACTATATTAAAGAATCTTACTGCTTGTATTGAATACTCATTGTTGGTGATGGATCGAGCAGCTACCAGTCAGTGAGTATCCGCACACGGTGCATTGAGCATCGCATCATGACTTCTACTTCTGAAACAACTTGCCCCATTTGTGTCAAGACTGTGTTAGATTCTGAGGAGGGTATTGACTGCGATGGCGTCTGCCAGCGCTGGTTCCATAGAGAATGTTTGAGTATGCCCAAGAGTGACTACAACCGAATCTGTGCTGATAATAAAGTTCAATGGCACTACTCACGTACCGACTGCATACAATCTTCTGATCTGCCACAAAATTTGATACTTAAACAGCTTACCATACTGACAGCTAAGATTGCTGATCTGGCAGATAAGGTTGACTCGCTTACATCACTTCCTGCCAAGGTCGATAGCCTAGTCTGTGAGGTGGAGGGTTTAAATAAAAATCTCTCTCACTTAGAGTCTCGCCTTAGTGTAAATGAATCTAAAGTACTTGCACTTGAAGAGAAACTTAATGATCCGTACATCAAGATGTCAATAATACAGAATCGATTATTGCAGAGATGAGTGACCGAGCTCGTAGATCGAAGAATGTCATGCTCTTCAATTTTCTTGAATCTCAGGACAGAAATGTGGAAGTTAGGGTAAAACACGACAATGCCCTTGTATCACGCCTGCTTGACAAATTTCTTCCTAACGGAATTAGTGACTCCCTTAAAACACCTCGAGTTGGCAAGAAGGTTCCTGACAAGATAAGGCCTCTAAAGGTTATATTAAGCAAGGAATCAGATGTGATAAGTTTTCTCTCAAGCTTCTCCCTTGAATCTGCTGCTCAGGTGGATCAGAGACTCGCCAATGTCAAAGCCTCCCGTGATCGCACCCCTAATGAAATGAAACTGTTTAAGTCCCTCAAATCTGAGCTTGAAGAAAGGACCTCCCATGGTGAAACAGGCCTTAGCATTAAGTACAAGAATAATATCCCTTCTATTGTTAAAAATAAAAAAAACGAGTAAGCTCCAACGGTACACCACGTAAAATTGTCTTTTTCAAAATGTTAATGGTCTTAAAAGTAAATTAAAGGAGTTATTGATGAACTAGCAACCACTTATTATGATGTGATTGCCCTAGTTGAGACAAATCTTACGCCTGATATTCTTGATTCTGAACTGGGTTTCCATGGATTTTCTGTCTTTAGGTGTGATCGGTCAATTTTGAATAGTGTGAAATCCAGTGGCGGAGGTTGTTTAGTTGCAGTGCATAACTCTATCTCCTCCAGTCAAATTTCTCCTGGTAATCAAAATACTGAAAGTGTATTTGTCAAAATGAACTTTGCACAGTCTAGCATGATACTTGGGTGTGTATATATTCCTCTGAGTCTTCACCATTCAGTATATAGTGACCTCTGCCAAACAGCAGAAGAGGTTTGTGGCTTCAGCAACGACAAGTTACTACTGGTAGGGGATTTCAATTTGCCTAATACTGATTGGACGAAATCTCCTCGACCTACTGACGAATCCTCACGCTGTATCCTTGATCTGGCAAACTTGTATGATCTCAAGCAGTTCAATAAGGTCCTTAACTTCTGTGGTGTTTCACTGGATCTGGTGTTCTCGTCAATTCCTGACACTGAAGTTGCTCCAGTCCTTGACTCCTTTCTTCCTGAGGACCGACATCATCCTGCTTTAGAAATAACTTGTGTCGTCCCTGAACCAGCACGAGCAAGTTGCACCAGGCTCGTTCCTGACTTTAGGAAATGTAACATGGGAGCAATATTCAATCGACTGCAGGCCCTCCCAATCCTGGAATACGGATCAATCATCTGGTCGCCTTATCAGCTTGGCCAAATAGAATTGTTGAATAAAGTCCAGACTCGTTTTCTTCGAGTATTGGGTGTTCGTCTTGGATACGACTACAGAACCCCTCCATTTCTTGAGCTCCAGGTCCGTTTTGATGTCCAACCTCTCTACCTTAGACGTCAGTTTCTCGACCTAATTTTCTTTTTTAAGTTGATCAATGGTGGGGTTGATTCTGCTGACTTGCTGCTGCAGATCAACTTCCTTATACCAAGAGGAACCAGATCTTCACACATGTTTGCACGCAAATATCAGCCAACGAACTATTCGCTCAATGGTGGTCTTGCCAGATTGCAGCGCCTTGGGAACGAAATTTGCTCCAGAATAGATTTTTTCAGTGAATCTTTGCTGTCCTTCAGGAAGAAATGATTTTATTTGATCTTTGAGCAACACTAAACTAATCTAGATGCTTAGTTTTAGGTAATATATTTGTTTTTCTGGTTAATCATAGTTGTACTGCCAATTGTTCCTGTTTTCTTAGTTTATCCCTGTTAATGTTTTCTCTTAGTAAGCTCTCACCACTGTTAATGTCTTGGCTGTTGTTTTGTTAGTTATTTATTGTTGTTACTGTTATTTATTATTATTGTATTGTTGAATTATTTAGCCACTAGTAGAATATTGTATGTAGTATAGTATTTGCCATCTCGAAAATGTTCCTTTAATTTATATTATTATTGTAAATGGTGTATCCGTTGGAAGAATAAATAAATAAATAAATGACATTTTCCCCATATTTTTAAATTTCTTGGATAGTGAAAGTAGTGTTGAGACTTCTTAAATAATTGTTCATTCTGCCAAATTAATTTACTTTGGGTTCACTTCAAGATGGCATACACGGAGCTGTCACCACTGACCTTGATGAGAGTGGACGAGTAGCTACTGGACGTAGCTTGTAGACGGATGGGTTCCGACAATCTCTTATCGTCTTCAGGCTCCTGCTTGATGGGAATGAGAGACACAGAAGGAGTGACATCTTGCTCGACCCGCACACTGCTGGAGGGAGTGTTGGAGTTGGAATCAGCCGACTGAGGGGATCCTGGACAATCTCCCGCAGTGCTGCCCTCTTGTGGTAGCTGTCCACCACCATTCACTGTCAGGCAATTTGCTGCTGACTGTTCTATCACCTATAACATGTGTCAACTATGTTTAGATAATGGCTGAAAAATCTAAAAAAGTGGATTCTATATTTTTAAGTAAACAAGTCCAATCACACTTCATATTGAATATTTTCACTGAGAAATTAAAATTGGGACATACACTAGATTCCTTATACGTTATAGGCATCCACAGAAAAACAGTTTTGTTCATCTTGCTTGTCTCAAATCTTTATCCAACTGACATTATAAGTTGAAATGAAGGAGCTGACATTAGATTGCAACTGACAGCTTTATGAAATCTATTTAAATTTAAACTTGGAAAATATTATGGAGAAATATTTTGAACGCTTGTATGATTAAATGACTAACCTGAGAGGGCGAGTATTGAGTTGGGTGAGTTGGTACTGGATCTGTCATGGATATTTCTACATGGGGAGTAAGGAAGTGCATGGGTGGGGTGGCATTGTCTGCCGACCTCGCCCCCGTACTGTCTCCGCTGTCACTACAACCACCTGCACTCACACTGCTCTCTGCTGTACCATTGCCTGTAGATGGACCAGGATTGTCCAAGTCTATGCCATGCCTGTAGGAAAAGTTTTCATATAGGTACATAATAATGCAATAAATAGTAATTTGAGCTTATAAATTTCACATGTTACAACGCAGAAAATATATTAATTGAATAAGTACTAGATATAGACAAGTATATAATCTAGATTATAGATAATTGATTTTTACAACTCTTCTCTTGGTATGGTATAACTTAATTTCTAGTAACCCATTAGCCTACTTCGATGAGACCATCTCGCCGCTAGCGCTATGCACGGTAAAATACTTTGACGAAACCATCTAGCCACCAAGTAGTTCGCCTATTTCTCACAAGATTTCAGCACCATTCAGTCCTAACTTCGTTTCTGTGTTCTATGCAATAATGGGAATTGAATAATTTAACTTTACAGCTTGGCAACACTGCAGTTGGGGAAGGGGAACATAAACAGACGATCGGAACAAGTAAACAGCTGACTCGAGTAAACAAACTAAGCGTGTGTACAATGGCACGACATGGAGCTTTACGTAGTAGTGAAATTGATCGTTATATTGACAATGACGGATTTATTTTAAGTGAATCTGATGGTGAAATCGGTTCTAATCATGTGGAAGAAGAGTGGAGGATTGATAGTGATGAAGAATTCAGCGACGGTGAGTCTGACAATGCCCTCTCAGATATTGATTTTGAAGAGATGGACGTAGGCCTAAACAATTTATGTAGAAATTAACACAAAATTAACCCAAAATTAAAAATTTACAAATACTGAAATTAAAAATTATATGATATTTTCTTGGAATCAGCTATAAAATATTTAAAACAATAAAACAAAATAAATTTGTCTACGAAATTTCCAAAAAAAGATTTTTATTTTTAAATTAACTTAAAATTAACCAAAATTAACATTAACTTACTATTTTTAAGTCGACAGTATATGTATACTTAAAAACATTGTAATAATAAATAATTGTCAGTAAAAAATAAAAAGTGTTTATTTTGTAATTAACACAAATTAACAAAATTAAAAAAATTAACATTAACTTTTTAATTTTTTTGTGTGAAAAATATAGTTTAGGATGCTTTTATTAAATATCCCAAGTTTTATTAAAATCTAAACAGTACAACTAGAGTAATGGAATTTTAAGTAAAATTCTCCATTTTGGGCCAAATTAATTGGATTTACTGTGGAGTTGAGAGGCTGGAAATACTAGTAGGCCAATGAGTTAAAAAGCAGTTATAATTATGTTTAATTAAATAACTTTTTGAACTTAAGTTAATTTACTTGTTTAATAATAATTTAATTGAATTGTACAATAACTGGGTTATTTTATGTTTGTCAACAAATAATAAATAAAAGTACATTTTGGAAACAATATTATTCTGTATGTCGAAGTGTGCCCTGACAAGGGGCCCGAGACATTCATGGGTATGAACCAAGAGGCAACGACAATTATTGAACTGGGAGACACAGGACAGTAGTTTATGAACACCTGCCCTCACAGGCTGGTATACATTTTATCAACAGATTGCCAGATTTCTTAAAAAATGATTCAATGCCCAAAGCATTTTATAATGTCAACGGATTTTTGGCTGATAATTGGGAGAATGCCCTTATTAAAAACTGACACTGGTGTTGGAAATGCAAAAAAATTGTACAAATGCAAAACTGTATGTTTGAATGTGTTATTCTGGTATGAAAGCCAACATTTTTACCTTAGATTCCCAAAACTTTAACAGGGTAGCCACTCAAAACCTCTTTTCAAATTTCTCCTTTTTTCCCAGTCGAAAATTTGCGACTATCTGCTCTATTTTCAAACAAAATACACAAGTACTGTATTTAACCCTTACGCCAAGTGCAACGATGACGTTTTATCATCACTAGCAGTATTTGAAAGAGATCCCACAAAGCTGCAGTGCTCTAGCATTTCGTCGCTAGCGATATGCGAGAAATTCGGTGACAATTTATCGCTATAACCTGTTTTTGGCTCCTTAGTTTTTATCTCTGTGTCTTCCAATGTGTCGACATAACATTGTGTATACCTAATAACTTTCCTTTCTGTGATATTTAGAAAATACATATCCAATTTGGAAATACAAAGATAACAAATAAATACCAACACAGCGCTACCATGGGGTAGACTGCAGCCCAGTATTGCAGGTCAGAGGTCTAGCGGTACATTTTAGGCCTGTGCTATCTATCTAACACACGTCTTTCCAAAACACTATTTTCTCTAAAGAAGTTAGACAACTTCGTCCGGAGACCCCACTTCGCCGACTGAATAATACGTAAGTACAAAAAACCCGTTTGTAACATGGTTACTACCACTCTGCCGCATTACCGCTTAAAGCGTACCACTCGTTTAGTGACGAAGTCAGAAACGATCGGTCGGCCAATTTTAATTGTCTAATGCATCGTTATGAGTTTTTGAGTAGGAGGGGCGGAGGGTTGCCACGGCACAAGAGTAGAACTAACCAAGATAAACTCACTACACTAGTGGAGGTAACCTTAGATCAACCGGCATCAGATGTACCTCACGAACATATCTCGATCTTCATTCACAATTTCAGAAGCCACGTCACGTAAAATACGATGTTTCATGATTAATCAGTTCTTGATTCAAGAAGCTGTCAAATTATATCTTGATTTTATAAGTTCTTGGTTCTCAGAAAAATTCCAATCCCGGTTTTCCCGGTCAGGTGGCCACCCTGTTTAAAAGTTGATTAAACATGAAAAGGAAGTATAGCTTCTATTAATTTTGTTTTTATTCAGATTACAAAGCAATAAAGAAAATAAAACCCTTAACAAAAAAATTTTAATAAATATCTATGACCTGACCTGTTAAAAAAGTGGACACGCAAACTCTTCATAGAGTTGGCTCTATAACTGCACAGGGGACAGGACTTGATCATGTCGTGCTGACCGACATGTTCATTCTGGAAGTGCGCCCGCATTGCTATTTGCCGCTGGAATCCTCGATTACAAATTGGACAGTGATAGGGCAGAGTCTTGGTGTGAGTGGTAAAGTGTTCTGCGAGGTGGTCCTTCCTGAAGAAACGTTTTTGGCACACTCGACACTCGTAGGGCTTGACTCCTGTGTGTCGCATCTTGTGGCGCCTCATGTTGGCACCATTGGAGAATTTCATGTTGCAGACATCGCATTCAAACATCTTGCGATTGCGCGGGTCACCGTCTGCCGGCCCCTGACACTGCGTCATGTGCGCGAGCAGGGCCGAGTGACTGAGTGTTTCGTAATTCTCACAACGTTCACAACGATGTACCTACAACATTCAAGAGTCCCTTTGAAGTTTTGGTTACTTCTATTTTAAAAGCATGTAATAATAAATAAATAAAGACACACATGCAAGGTTAAACTAAATCTGGTAACAGCTTTGCGATTGATTAATTGTTCTACTCTAAGAAATTAGAAATAGATCTACATTCAATATAAGGATACAAACTATACTTTTATGGTATCAGAAACTTTTTACTTTCTCAATGGGTTGACCCTTGAGGATTCAATAGAAAATTTTCAATGTACGTACTAGTCAAGTTATATATAATTTTAATCGTCATTATAAAACAAAAACAATGATACAAAAATAATGAAAAACAAGCACACTAGTACTGTATGACAGCCATTTAAAATATTTCAATACTTCCAACTAAATATTTCATGTATACATAAGGTTTATTTAAAAGTGGACTCAAAAAACAGGTTCATAAATAATTTAATGGAGTTTTCTTAAAACTAATGTTTTACTTTTAGACCCCCTCTCTCCAAAAAGCATGGGAACGTATATTGTTTTTCAGAGAACTGCTAGCACAACGACCTGCTCTGTGCTACATATACTTTTTATAGCCATTATACCAATTCATTGTAATGTGATGAAATCTGAAAACAGTTTCATAAATACTTTCTTTCATATCCCAGTGATGCTTCTGTTGCAGTTCATGAGATTGACAGACAGAAAAGTTTTTGGCAAGAAGTCATCATATTCTTGTCGCGTAAATCAAGAAATTTTCATTCTCGTTCTTAAAATATGGTTAAAACTCATTTAACAAGAACACTGTTGTACCACACCGGCTACCCACAAACTGATAAAACCACGTTGTTGTTTGCCATCTTCAAGACATCTGATTTTGTGTAAAACCGAGCAGTTCCCAGGCTAGCCAATGATTGACAGTAGTCTAGATGGAAAATATTCTTAATATAAAAAGTTAATTGTTTGGTTTCAACATTTTGATATTAACACTTTCTATGTCTCTATTTTTAGGAATGTCCATAGTATCCGCTAAAAATTATAAAATCTGGATGTAATAGGATGTTTACAATATATTTTTGTGTAAATAATATTAAATAGTAAATACTCTTACTACACAGGGTGTCCGCATATTACAATACAAATCTTTGTAAAATGATTTATCCGATGAAAATAGACGAAGTCATATACAGAATATTAATTATAAAAAAGTTAAAGCTTTAAATTCTAAAATTTAAATTTGTAACTAATAAGACCTTTTTTTAAAACACTCTCAGAAAATAACTTTTTAGAAGTTTTAAAACTGAAGATTATAACAAAAGTAGAGCACTAAAACATTGCTTGTTTTTAGATGTAAATTTTTAGACAGATTTTACTGTGTTTCAACAATTAACAACAGTGTATTGAAGGTTTTGCTGAACATACAATAATACTAATATACTTTAACTATACAAATACAAATAGGAATGCTGTTCTTGTTTTTGACCCTTGATCTTGCAAACAACTACTCACCAGTTGTTCTTTATCTCCTTTGTCTAGCTTTTCATGGAAATGATATTTAACCCTCCAAGCGCTACTATTGCACTGTACGATATGTTCGAACCACTTTAAAGTGCTACTATCACACTGTGCGATATGTTAGTTTTTGTAAAACTACCGTAAAACGGTTTATTGAATTATTCTGTAATTTTCATAGTACAATGTAGGAGATTTCTTTACGCACTGGCTCTATTTTGTAAGCCTTTGAGTAGAATGAAAAATAACAGTCAGCTGATTTTGTCAGCTGTTGCCGCAATCGCTGCGCTGTAATTCTCTTCTTTTCGTCTAGGTTAGTTATCGTTCGGCAAGTAGAACATACAAGTATGGTTGTATGTTATACTTCTCAAAAACAAACACGTGGTCGGTACTGGTGCCCTGGATGTGATTGTGGTGTTCATCCTGGCTGTCCTGGCTGCTACAGTGCCTTAGAACACTTCAGGAGGCCTGTAGGGGGAGGCAGAAGAAAGAGGGTAGCGCAGCAATCAGAATCTGACTCTGACTTCTTTAGTCAAATGTAAATATGTATATAAACAAAAGGACCATAATAAGATTTTTTTACTATTTATAATTATTATTATAACAGACATTTTTTAGCTTTTGTGAGGTTATATGTACATCCAAACCAATGTTGTTTGAGAAGTGTTTACTTTGAATGTATCCATTGTGCAAATTTTGATGTGCGGAACAAATTTTTAGTTTTTGTTCAAAAGGCTTTGAAGTGACATTTTTATTGTTAACAATTAAATTTGAAACAATTTTTATATTTTGAAATATCTATATCCATGTTTTAAAAAGCATTTACAACCTCACCATCTAAAAAATACAAAAAGAAAAAAATCATCTACTACTCATCAAGACTTTTTTAGAGAAAAGTAGTAAGTGTTTTAAATTATCTTTATTTCCTAAAGCATGTTTTTCTGAAAAGAATGATATATAACACATGATCTTTGAATGTATATTTGTATCTAAAAAGTGGCTTTTAAGAAACCATGTATTTTGCTTCAAAACAGCCCAGCACTTATAATTAATGCTTGGAGGGTTAAATTGGTTGTATTGTAAATCAGCTTAATTATGACAATTTATGGTTTAAAATAACAGGTTATTGGAATATAATCCATAGTATTTATGCTCTAAACATAAAGTTGCAATACAACAGTTTTACCCTCTCATTTCAATGTATTTTTAGTATGTATACCAGAGACGGCACTCAAAACCTCTTTTCAAATTCCCGGTTTTTAATCAAGGCAAAATGATATTCTACAAAATCTTTAATGGATAACATATCAAACCCCAGGCTACAGCCCTGTGTAAGGGCAATATTAGACATGTTAATGGAAGACCATGTGGTGAACATTAGAGACCAAAGGTGCTTTGGTGGAGGCAGAATTTGATCCCACAAAACTCTAACCCACGAGTATTCAAAACCATGAGCCCCAGGATCTCCAAAAGAATATATTGTTCATTAATATAATTTTATACTAACAACATCTACCAATATAATTTACAATTTTAATCCTTAAAACTCTAATACCGATGTTATGTGATGACCACATATATCTAAAACTGTAATAAAGTAGGAATTGGAGTGCAAATATAATTAATAAGTAACGTATTAGTTATACAATTTTAAATTGCCATAGAATTAAATTTCTAGAGAGAATGTTATTTTTATTTTGTTTAAATCACTATTCTGATGAAAAGTATCTCCCCAAGTTTGTGCCACATTCTTGTATTTGAATAATGCTTTACTTTATCACTACAATCTCTCATGTTCCTCAAAATACTTCCAGGTAATTCTGGTAAAACAACTTTTAATGTGCAAAAATATTCGTTACATTTTAATGATTCCTGTAGAGGGAACCTTGAATGCTGTGCAATTGATACAATTCTGGTATACATTTTTTAATGAAATATGATTACTTGGACATACCTTTAATTTTCATCACACACACAAGTTTTAAGCATTAGGGCAATGTGGGTGAAAATGATAGCTAAAATCTATTTAATAATATACTATGTGAAATCACCTAAAGCACAAAACGTAGCCATATGCGAATACAGTGATATTACTATTATTATTACAGCTAAGTGAATATTACATTACAGCTAGAAGACTGAGTAGTGGATAGTTCTGCCACAACACAATGATGACAGTGTGAATGGCTGCTCTAGTGTTATCTCAGTCAGATGTTGGACACTCACTGTCATTATCAGCTCTGACACTGTTATCAGTTCTAGGTCAATGTCTGTCTCTAGTCTCACAACCTTCAACAGTAACAATTGTTTCTCCCTTAGAAAAATGTTCATTATCCTTACGGCCTTGACTTTAATTGGACTTTTTAAAGCAAAACTCCTTCATATGTTATTAATGTTGAGTAAAATCTAGAAAACATTTATTTTGAGGAATGGTTTTGTAAACAAATCCATCATTAGAAGAAACATTGTTTTGGTGACAACACTTTGAAACACCATATAATTAATTTATCAAATAACAAAAATCAATAAAAGGTGCAAAATATAGAACAAATATTCCTTTTTACATATTAGACAGTGTATTTCAACAGTTCCACTAAAACCAAAACCGTCGGGAATTGACTTGTCAAGTCGAAAGAGCTTTATTTCTTTGTATGTACAATGTATACAAATAATTTGTATGTAAATTTTTAACACATGATTGTAGAACAGGTTTTTGTTCATTTATGACTCATGGAACATATTTTGTAGTGAAATATAATTTTAAAAAATGAAATGTTTTAAAATATTTGTTTTCTTGATAAAAGTAACTTTTTTATAAATAGCATAATATGTAACCCCCATAACTTATGTACATACTGTACAAATTTCAAGCTGTTTTTATTTCGTCTGATTACAAAATGGCCTAAATTGCCTTCTTTCACGTGAAGTGATCAAAACATTTCCTACTTCTTTTGTATTTGGGAAAATCATCTTAAAAGAGCTATGAATTTAACATAAAGAATATTTTTCAAAATAATTGCAACATATTAAAACAATCATTGACCAGCCGTTTTTAATCCATTTTGCAATAATTTTTTGTTTATATTTATAAAACATATAGTTTTAGAAACAACCTATTAGTGGAGCATATTATTATATTCAGCATAATGTTTAGATTGTAAATATATGAAATATAACAGATTATATGATGCCCACAAAATAATTAAGACAGTTGAAATGAGAAAGTTTAGATTATGAAAACATAAATTTCAAATTAAAGTGCATAGCACAAATATTTAATTTTTTAATTCCATAAGTGTAAATGTGTAAGTTTCAAATTTCATTTTATAACACAGAAATAATACACAGTTTGTTGCATTACTAAAACATACAGAGTTGCAGCAAAAAAACTATAAATAAATTTTAAAACATTATATTAATATTTAAAACATGTAAAGCAAACTTGGGCTTTATAAATATTTTACGAATATCACACATAATTGTGTACTCAATCAGAAATATAAAATACTGGAAATAAATAGAGTTTAGCAAAAGAAATTGTTTATGCAATTTAAAAATGAGAAAAACCACAATAATTTCTTGCTTTAAATTTATGGTAAATTGTTCATTTCATTAGTTTGCAAATGAAAGATTAATATATATATATATATATATATATATATATATATATATATATATATATATATATATATATATATATATATATATATATATATATATATATATAATTTGTGTTAGTTAAGGTAATAATTATTGTAGCCAACTGGCAATAAATTTGTTTCAGTCAATAGAACAGTAACTCTTCCTCTTTCATCACATGTGTCATTTGACTTTAAACAATAAGAATTACAAAAATAATTAACATTTTTCTGTAGGATAACCTTATTATTATATGACCCTGAGAAGACACAGATGTTCTAATTGGAGAGAAAAAATATAAAACAACATAAATCTAAATGGTTTATTCTAGCGAAATACTGACAATGACTACGGTTTAGAGCAAAATTGAACTTTCCATTCATGCCACTTTGGTGGTTTTCGTCTCCTTATCTGAATGGGTTTGTAATTTCTATAAGGACGTAGTTGGGATTTGAGCAGCGCACCAACTCTGATTCAAAATATTAAGTTTTTGTGATAATAATAAGCAAACGTGAGTCAGAAAGGTGTATATACATGAAAGTATTTCATTCTCTTTCGATTGGTATGCTAACGAGGTGTGGCAGAAAAGTTGAGAGACTGGAATCACTGATAGAGATCTGGCAACACTGCAACCTTCTCCTTATCACAACTTGTACTTTGGACTCTCCAAAGGGCCCAGTACAAGTTTCAACCTTGTCCTGTGACTACATGACCCCTTAGAACGTGATAAGTGAAGTGTTTCTAGTGTGGTGTGTTTTGAAAATGGAACAACATAGTTTGGAGCAACGGTGTGTACCATTAAATTTTGTTTTAGTCTGGGTGAATCTGCGACTTTGACTTTTCAAAAGTTGCAAGAAGCTTAAGGGGGAACATTCATTATCACAGAGCACAAGTTTTTCAGTGCCATAAGGCATTTTTAGAGGGCCGAGAGTTAATTGAGGATGAAGCTCGCTCTGAGAGGCTTTCAACATCGAGAACTGATGAGAACATCGATGAGTGAGAGCTCTGGGGAGGTCAGACTGTCAACTTACATTAAGGCTAAAGAGTATGGAGTTGAGATTGAATCGTTTCACTCTTTATTAGATTCTGACACAAGATTTGGGCATGAGAAAGGTGTGTGCCAAGATTGTACCATAAAACCTAACAATTGGACAAAAAGACAATCAAAAGAATGTATGCTTTGATCTTCTTTACGTATTGAAAATAACCTACAGTTTTCAGTCACGTAATGACAAATCATGGGTTTTTGAGTATGATCCTGAGACAAAACGAAAAGTGAAGAGTGGCACATTCCCCAATCTCCTTGACCAAGAAAGGCTTGCATGAGCAAATAAAAAAATCAAAACCTTGCTTATTTTTTTTTTATAGAAGTGAGATCGTTCACAGAAAATGTGTGCCTCTAAGACAGGCTGTTAACAAAATCTTTTATAAAAATAGAATAGAAACACATTTTTATTGAGGCAAAATTAGGTTTTCTTACATTTAAGGAATTTTTTTCTATTATAAAGAAGTCCTTGAACGGCTCAGAAAAAAGGTACTTTGTGTCAGATTGACATTTCAGACCATTGGGTGCTCCATCATGACAATGCCCCCTGTCACACGCCAATTTCTATCAACCAGTTTTTTACCAATAAAGGTATTCCTGTGATTCTCCAGCTCCCGTATTAAACTGTTCTCAGCCCCTTATGACTTCTTTTTGTTTCTTAAGATAAAAAACACTTGAAAGGGCATCATCTTGGTACTATTGAAAACATCCAACAGTAGTGTTATTGAAGATTATTCCAAAGTCATTAATGGTATCAAAATACATGGCTCGTAGAATAACAGGTTATTCTATGGTGCATTGAGGGTTAATTTAGTATTACAAATACTTTTTAAATGAATTTAAAATTTTTGTGGGTTTAAAATGTTGTGACTTTATTAGAATTGGCGAATTACTTTCCAGTCCTACAAGAAAAAATTCTGTCTGATAGACAGATAAATTTGCTTTAATTTATATTATCAATCAATGTCCTACTACTTACACCTCTCATATAGTCTAGAAATAGCAGAGATCCCAATACAGAGCCTTGGTGTACTTTCAACTTAACTGGTTTACTCTTTGGTGATGATTTAATGATTTTACTGTAACTAGTCCAGTGTACAAATTCTTGGCAATCTTTTGGAGAGATAGGAACAGAACGAACTTAAGATTTTAGTTACCCCACAGACGTGTATGTAGCTTTCCCATTAATGTAATAGTGTTTGAAGTTGTGAAAAGCTTTAAAAAGATCCACATTACCCCTTAAAATCCATTTTACCCCTTAAAAAGTCACTAAAAATAATAAAAATTAACAAAAAATTGTTTTTTATTATGTATTTTGATTTACTGGTCAATTTTAACTAAAAAACTGACAAAATAATAATTTTTTAGCTAAAACTTTGGAAAAAACACTATTTTGACTGTTTTTGGTTTAATTTGAAACCGGTCTTTTAAATTAATTAACGACAATTGAGGTACAGCACTTTTTTACTGAGTGATTATATACATTATTTACTTATATTTGTTTGTGAATGCCAGTTTTAAAAGTTTTTTTACAGTAAGGGAAACCTAGAAGAAAGGATCCACGCACAAACCTACATCGTAATCACTGAACTGTATTATGATCCTACATTCAGCTAACTCAAGTATCAGATTGTAAGCAAATCAGCATGCAGAAACCATCTAATGGCTATTTATTTCACAGTTTTCCCACTAGTAGAATCACCATCCGTCTTAGGTAAACATAAACTGGGTTGTTCCACGTTGTATTAACTTGTCAGTGGTCTTGTTTTAGCCAGACATCAGTGACAATTGACTCCGGCAAATGTCGTTAAGAGTTAATAAACTTTCTTCTATCTACTGATTCTATTACTGGTTAACCCAATCAAAAGTAATACTGATTTTGGTACAGAAAGTCCAGAACATTGTTTTCTAAAACGTCTATAACTTGCCTTACATATATTTTAGATAGCCTAATGATGGTAAAAAAGATATATGTAAATAATTGTGCACACATTAAGTGTCATCTCTTTTATTAGAGAGAAGTTTGATTGTAGGAGATTATCAATTCCATCATTATAACAACTATATCAAAGAAAATCAATTTAAGTTGTAATTAATGATCAAGCATTCATATTGGAAGATGTGTAAATATCTCCTTCATCAAACACAAGTTTATTTTTGGATAGGTTAAATATATTGATTGAAAGAAGACTAAAGAAATGTCAAACCTTAATTATTATTAGTGATAAAAATATTAATTATTATTAGTGATAAAAATATTAATTATTATTAGTGATAAAAATATTAATTATTATTATTAGTGATACAAATATTAATTATTATTAGTGATAAAAATATTAATTATTATTAGTGATAAAAATATTAATTATTATTAGTGATAAAAATATTAATATTTTGATACAAAGCAAGGAGCACAATGATTTTAAATACATCTTAATTAAAAGGACATACTATGTCACATTTAAGAGAATTTCTAACAAGAGTATCAAATTAAACTTAAACTGCTATCAATAATGTATTTTCTAAAATATTTAATAAATATAAAAGTTGAAGGTATCATTGGTGGGAAGAAGCGGTTATGGTGGACCTGTTTGTCCAATGGTGTAAATTTATAAGAGGGGGATAGAAACCTCCAAAATCTATACAAATTAAAAATATATATGTAACAGCAATCCAACTTGTTTGAAATCATTTACAGCAGTTAAATGGGTTTACATTGAATTAGGCCTAATTAATTTATTTAAATTTAGATATAGTCAAGTTTATTCCATAACACACAGTGTGGTCAGCTCTTCAATCAAATTCATCTTTCCCCCCCAAAAAACCAGGTCCTAACTATGGCACTGTGTTTGTCTTACCATTATGGCCAAGTTATAGTTATTAAAGCTGGAATAAATTAACCGTTACCGCTTTCAGGGTGGGGCTGGCCTACCGATGCGTTGTTTTGCTGAGGACTTGAAGAACGGGACTGACCGCCTACTGTTTAGCTACTGTTTATTGCATCATAGACCGAATATCTCAATGAAAACTGAATAGAAATCGATCTTAAAATTTGTCTAGATACATAATAAAATCAAAATAATCAAACTTAAGACAACTGATTGCTTCCAAACACTTTGAAAAATAAAAATTTCCAGTTTTGGTTTATTCCTGTAATAGTCTGATACAGGCCGGATGTTTGTGTTTACTTCCTGTAACACTTCTGTAACTGTGATGTATTTTCATTGCTTCTTTTCAAACAGGGACTCCTTTGTTTTATTTAAGTGATATAATGTCAGTATATAGTAATATAGTGTCAGTGATTGTTTTTATCATGGAAAGGGATTACTTGGATCGGCATGAAATAGGTGCAGTCTTAGATGAATATTCCGATGACAATGAAAATAGTACATTTTAGATTATGTACATTTATTTGAAATTATTTACTGTACAAGTATTTTTTTCATACACAAATTGAAATTATATTTATATGCATCCATAAAATAAATATATGTGGTATCCTGAAAGAAATATGTACAAAACATAAGTTTTAGGCATTTCCTACAACCTTTTTTTACATATTTTTGGTTCTAAAAAATTGTATAAATGCATCAGGGTTTTTATATGAGTTACTAAATAACTTTCAAGAATGAAACGTCAAACCCCTATAAGAGGACAAAATATAACAAGAAACATCTAAAATACCAAATCACTCCTAAACCTACACATGGTAAATCAATTGGGCTACCCGTTCTTGTTGAAAGTAATTCGAGGGCTATTGGTTAAAAGTGAACAGATACATATAATAATAACCAAGCAAGTAGAAACTTCTCTGATGTACATTTGAATTTAATTTCATAATTACTGGCATCATAAAACTGGTATGAGGTGTATTTAGGGATAACAGATAAACTGAAACTAGAGAAAAAGGAAATTATCAATATGGGTAAAATAGTAGGCAGAAATAAAAGTAGCAAACTATTAAAATGGATCTCTGCATAAGCATTATATTCCTAGTTTTAATTCATTTTGACAGATTAGCACTTTTATTCCAAACTACTATTTTACTCATATTGATATCACTCAATATTTACTACTGTATACAAATGTCAAACCACAATAAGGGGTTCCTGATACTGACCGGTATTGCTCCATCACACGAATCATAGTTAGTGTTGAGAGCCCCGTCAATGCCTCCCTCTGTGTCAGGATCTCCATTCTCCTCATTGCTGTTGGCACCGTTATCCAGCTGCATCCCAGAGTCGGCTTCAACCTCTGCCTCGTCTCTCGCATACGGTGAGTCTGTCTCTGCCATCCTCCCTTTTATCAGCTCCTATAGAAAAATAACATAATAATTGACAAAATAGTTGTATAACTTATCTATATTCAAGATAATTTTTAAACCCATTTAATTTATATTTTGTTTTTATAATAGTGAACATGAAACTAATAATTTTCATATTCCTGTCTACAAGATAATGCCACGTAATTACCATGAATGTTATGTCTTATTTAATGAAAATAAAATAAAACAGTTTCTACAAGAAAAGAAACAAGTGCTGTTTCTTAAGGATACATGTTTCTACAAAAACATAAAATAATGTATGTGGATGAAACATAATGGACCTTCATAGCAGCTAATTTAAGAGAGTAAAATTACATTATACTAACTTGTATAGAAAAAAAGGTGTAATGCTTTTTAAATATAAGGGAAAAGAAAACCTTCCTTGAGATAGAACCTAAATTCAAGCTCAGATCACGTAAGCGCTTATAAAGGTCAAATTTTTGTAAACTACATTACTGTACTGTCCAGTTGTGTATGTATTTGTGTGTGACTACTAACATTCCAGATCACAATAATGTCTTCTAAAGCTAGAGAGGTTAAAGGATAATTTTTATGAAATCAGCATAGGCTATCTTCTTTTTTTTTAATAATTGATAGAGAAAGAATTAGAATTTTCATTGGTGGTATTGGTTAGTAAATAAAACATTAACCAGGTTGACATAACAACAACTCAAATTATTGTGAACTTTGTTGTTTCTGATGAAAAACTACATGTTGATAGAATAAGATTCATTTATGCATTTGAGTCTTGTTTTTGATTTGTTTTAAGTGTAAGTTCCACAAATCTAGGGTGAAATATACAGGGTGACAATTAAGTCTGGAACCCCCTTTTTAATTTTTGAACCACAATAGAAAGAAATACCAAAGTTCAAACGTGCTTACTAGTGATAGTAACGCACACATCTGCCCAATTACCGACCAGATATTCCCTTTGGGGGACGGTCCACAAGGAGTCAGACAAAATTCTTAAATAGCAGCATAGGTCAAGTTTGGTATCAAATTAAAGGTCTCACTTAGCAGAGTACAATGCCGCAAACCGGACTTCAAAAGGTGGATTCATTCAGTAGTTATAGCTATTTGAATTTTATAACAATTTAACAATGTAAATTATTAAGTATTACAAGTAAACACCAATTTTTAAGTACCTGTGATCAAAGTAAGTGTTCAAAATGTTCCCCTCCCATCATCTAACAATGTAGTAATCAAAGCCAGGAATCAATAATTATTACCAATAACACAATTACTGTTAGAATGTGAAAGTGGCAGATTGAGTCATACACAGCATCCACAGAAACTTAACGTTTGGGCAGGTATTATAGGAAATCAAATTATGGGCCCATTATTTATCAATGGTAATTTAAATGGTGACTCGTATCTAGCAATGCTCCAAAATGAGATAATTCCTGCACTACAAGCTGCTCTTGGTCGACAATTTCAAAGAATTTATTTCCAACAAGATGGCGCGCCACCACACTTTGCTCTCCTTGTTAGAGAATACTTGGATACAATATTCCATCACAGATGGATTGGAAGACGTGGTGCAGTAGAGTGGCCTGCTCGTTCCCCTGCTTTATCTCCGCTGGATTTTTTTCTTTGGGGATACCTCAAAGATAAAGTTTATCGTACTAAGCCTCGAGATTTGGCGCACCTAAGAAATCTCATAGTCCAAGAAGCTCAAGATATTCCTCGTGACTACCTTCAAAATGCAGTGGATGGTTTTAAAACCGCCTAGGACATTGCCAGATGATGGGAGGGGAACATTTTGAACACTTACTTTGATCACAGGTACTTAAAAATTGGTGTTTACTTGTAATACTTAATAATTTACATTGTTAAATTGTTATAAAATTCAAATAGCTATAACTACTGAATGAATCCACCTTTTGAAGTCCGGTTTGCGGCATTGTACTCTGCTAAGTGAGACCTTTAATTTGATACCAAACTTGACCTATGCTGCTATTTAAGAATTTTGTCTGACTCCTTGTGGACCGTCCCCCAAAGGGAATATCTGGTCGGTAATTGGGCAGATGTGTGCGTTACTATCACCAGTAAGCACGTTTGAACTTTGGTATTTCTTTCTATTGTGGTTCAAAAATTAAAAAGGGGGTTCCAGACTTAATTGTCACCCTGTACAGATTGTTCAGTAATTAGGTAAATCAGTGGATAAGTACTGTGGACACAAGTACCTATCCGTTCTTGATAATGTTTACTTTATCCACAATGCCTAAAATTATCTAAAACTCTTTTTTTATTGCTCTGTTATTTTGGTAAATTGGTAAACTTCTTTGGGCATCTTAGTGATGTTTTGTGTTGTTAATTTAAAAAGTTGTTCTTTCATTTTTGTGGTGCAAGTGGCTTAGTGAGTGATAAATACAATACGTTGTTTTCTTGTACTTTCATACAGAATATAGGCTAGGTTAGACATATTTTTTTATCTTTGAATTTAGCCCTTGTCATCTATTTTAAACTTTACAATATGTAAAAATGTCTTTCTCTTTCTGATTTTCGGACAGGCTGGTATGCAGTATAGTAAGTGGCCACCACCACACTGGAATCAGGAAACCAAAGTTGATTAAAAGTACCAAATATGTCAAGTAAAAAGCGTTCTATACTAAATAAAAATATTGAAGAAAATAATTTAAACAAAGAAAAATCATTTCTATGGTATCTGAATAATGACCATAAGTAAAATGTCGATGCACATGTGTTATTTGTGCCACAAGCTGTCTGACAAGTTTATATTTCAATAAAAAATGTTACACTGCTTTATTTTTTTACATTTAATAAACCCATATAGCTTAGGCAGCTTTTATTCTTCATTAAATTATTAGTTTTTTAGGTATAAAAACAAATAAACTATGCTGTAATATAAAATACCTATAACGTAATTACATTAGGTTTCAACATTTCAACATTTTGGTTTCAGTAATTTAGATAATTATAAATAAGTCGATCGATGAATTGATTGTGGGGGTAGGGTACGATAAGCGGACCCGGTTTTTTATATCAAAACTGGCAAACGATATTACTTAATCATAACCATTGATATAATCAATCGATACTAATTAATTATTTTGAACAATTAACGTACATAATCTATATCAACAGCTGGAAACACTTTCAAATAATACATACGTAAGGTAATATTTCAATTTTACATAAGTAACATTTGATTATTAAAATGGCAGTCAATTTTAGAAAACTACACGACATTGCTTTGAAAGATTATAAGACAAGTTTTTCATGGTTTCAACATGTAGGACTATTACCGAAAGACCCATTATGTGAAACTTGTGGGAAAGAAACAAAGGTTGTCTTTAGTTTTCCTAATTTTGGTTATAATTTGTTTGATCACTGTTAATATTAATAAGGGGATTCCCTACTGAAAAATGACCAATTTTTACGAAACAAATTGAAATTAACTTTTATATTTATTTCAATTCTATGGCTTATAAGCAACCATAAAAACATAATAACATTTACTATAATACAACTTTTCATCACTGTGAAAAAATATTTGAAGAGGAGCACGCACACCTACTTTTGGTCTAGTCAGCCAGTGCCAGAAGACCCCAGCAATCCTTTTTTTAGTAATCATATAGCAAATATAGCCTTTTCTTTCTTGTTAGTGGTTTATTAGGCCTACATAAGTCTTCAATATATAAATATACCATTCACTGACTATAAGTACCAGTATGGTAAGTTACTTTCATCTATAGCTACTAAATAGCTTGTGTAAACTTCAAACGCTGATTCCCGCAGATTTAAAATTTTTATATTTTTTACACAAAAGTTCTAATAACTTTTTAGCTATTAAAGCTAAAGCAGTGAAACTTTTACTACATATTATTTATAATGTTGTAAACCTTTTTGTGCATGGATATTATTATATGTTAAATAAAAGTTTAAATAAAAAATCATTAAAAATACTATTTATAAAAAAATTTTTTTAATGTTTTTGTCAAGCCATAAATTTAAAACTATTTGAGAAATAAACTTGAGCATGCACAAAAACTTAGTACTTGTCATGTTCTTAAAAATGAGATAATAAAAAATAATATTTCATTAGTTACAAAGTTATAAGACATTCAAAATCCCATGTATTTTTCTAAAAAAACAACTCAACAATTCCAAAAAGGAGGTAAATATGTGTATATTTTTAAAATATAACAGTGGCAATCATTATTCTAAGACCAAAGGAACCCAAATATATACATATTATAATCATTAAACATGCTTTAATGAAAATCACTAGTTTCAGTAGGGAATCCCCTTAAAACATATGTTTGTTATTGAGGACTATAGATACTTTTATATCGATTGATAGTCTAAGATTTGAGATGCGAACATTAGGTATCGATGATTACATTCTTCGATATAAAAAAACAGGGTCCGCTTATCGTATCCTACCCGATTGTGGTGGTGGCTGCATCATAATAATTAAAATGAATACATTCATAAAATTATTGTGCCTTTGAGTTAAATTTGTGGGTCAGTATACTGAATGCTTTTACTCCTATTAGAGCCGGCAAGTAAATCCTAAGTAGTTTCACTAATAATCGTTTTCTGATGACTTTTAAATATACTTTTTAACCATTTTCCGTTTAAAAAACTATCATTACGTCCTAAAGTAAATGTTAACCTCTATTATTTTTCCTGGTTCTTTTTGTTTGTAGGCTAAAGTGGCAAAGCATACTACAAGTAGGCTACGTAAGAGTAAATTACAATATATGTGAATGTTAAACAGGGACCTTGGCACTGAAGGTGTTATGTTGATTTATATTTAAAATGACAATATTTGTCTTTTGGAACTGACCTCTGTTGAATATAGTGAAACTAAATTTACAATGGTGTTAATTTAACCATGAATAATTCAAGAGCTTCTAACTGTTTATACAATATGATAAATTGCAATATCATTCATTAGGATAACTAAAGTTAATCCATGGTACAGGAGAACATTTAAGGATATAAAAGAAAGGTTAATGTAATAAATGAAGAAATACAAATAAATTTAAACATTTATATTGATAAAACAAATGTAAATTATAAAAGTTGTTGCATAAAAATGAGGTCGACAAAACTGTGTCAAAAGCAATGATTTCGCTAACTAGGCTAGCCTAGTTTCACGACCTGAAAACTGTCGGGCCTAATTAGAGCGTGGCTGGATTATGTGTAAATATTAGCATAAAACTTACATCTTAATAAGAATAAGTCCTGCACATATATTCATTGACTGTTACATTTAATGCAAATTTTGGTCACACATTATCGTACATATTATTAACACCCATACTCAACAAATAAACTACAAATCAACACAACATCCATACACATACACATTAAAGTTATGTACTTTTAGGTTTAGACAGCAGCAGATGGCATGGCAGTCAGGTATGTCAACAGCATTTCAGCTCTGTAAGTTAATTTACCCCATCCAAAACCAGCAATACTCCTTAACGGTTTATAGATATTCATTCATATATATTTTATATCAATTTAGGTGCTCTGTACCACAAATTCAATAAAACTCTATTTTTTTATAAAACCATTATTAATTATTGGCCAATCATATAATACAGTTACATTGTGGTATTTGATGATTTAATTATGTGCAAATTATGTTTTAAGAAAGTAATTGATAAGCAATGAATTTGAACATAACAAACTTTCACAAACATTGAACCACGTTTTCTAAACTTTGAAAAGGAGATTGATAAAATTAAGCAGTTCCTGAAAGCAAAAGTGCCGTTATTGAATAGAAAAGATCTCATGACCGTGAGCGTATCTCTTAAGTTTTCAACGCTCAATCAATCGAACTCCCTTAGACATAATAGAGTAGTAATAAGAAACTCATCTACTGAATTAGAAAGGAAACGTTCCCATTCTTCTGAATCAGAAGATGGTGAAGATGCAAACAAACAAATATAATTAAACGAAAGCAAATGTCGACCTACAAATTTCCCGTTTCCTTGTATTTAAACACAAGGACGAAGAAAATAACCTGACAAATGTGAGCCCTGTCTTTGTCAATAAAGCCTTTGTTAGCGCAGGCCGCCCGCCCAAATCAGTCAAGAAACTCCGTAATGGATCCATTCTGGTTGGGGTGGCAAACCCCCAAGAGACATTACATTTTAGCAAAGGGATAGTTTTTAGCCGAGACATTGTTGTATTGTAGATAAACTAAAAGAACTAAATGATTCTCTTGGGACTGATGTGGTGAGAATCATAAGGATGAAGAATGGTGTACAGACATCTACACCAGCTCAATTTTGGAATTCCTTATGTGATCTTCTCGTCTCGGGACGGGCTTTTCATTTACTCACTCAAGACCATTTACAGCTCACTTGTAAGATCTCATCTGGGATATGCGTTGGTTGTGTGGTCTCCGCACCAGAGGAACCACTGTGAAGTCCTGGAAAGCATTCAACGCAGATTCGTTATACTGATTAGGATTCGGCTGGGTTTTACTTATTCTTCCGTCCCTGTAGATGAGGTGCATTGAGGCTTGGGATTATCCATCATTGAATCAAGAAGGAGAGATATTGATATAACTTCCCTTATCAAGATTATCAATGGATTCATTGAGTGTTCTGAGTTGCTTGGGGAAGTGGATCTGAGGGTTCCTAGAGCCACCAGATCTTCTAAACTGTTTGTTAGGAGAACCTTCCATGGCTTTTCCAGTATCTTCTCTCGTCTGCAGCACTCTGGAAACCTTGTATGCAGTCGCATTGACGTATTCAGCCTTTCCTCCCAATCCTTCAAGAGGCAACTGTGTACTCTGCCAGCGATCTGATTCATCTTTCCTGTGTACTCAATATTAATCATTACATGCACATTCCCACACAAACGCATTGCCATTGTATTTTGTTATTGTTTGGTTAATTTATTCCATTTTATATATTTATATCGGGTAAGCAAAAAAGAAAGACTGCTTTCCTGTTCTTGCTACTAGGCTATACTGTTCCCTGCCAAATGAAATGAAGATGATAGATCTTCATGTTTTTCAGGCATAAGGTTGAGTCTCAGCTGAAGTCTAATCTACTCTACTCTGTAAAAGAATATTTTGATGTCGACTGGGACAAATAAACATCAACCCGCCGCCATGTGATATTATTTTAAGTTGTAAATATCAGTGTTATCTTTTGTGCAATCAGTCTATCGGCTTAACAAGTGTGTAAATATTAGTTTTATTCGTTGAACAACTTTACTGGTCATTGATGAAAAAAAGGTTTTTCAAGTTATTCAAGGGTATAAATGCTAAGCTTACAGAATTAACTTCCTAAAAGATACCACCAGCCTCATTGTGGATTACCATCTTCAGTCAACAGTTGATAAATCGAAACGCCCTACGGTAGTCGTCTGTATAGAAATTTTGAAGGGTGTAGTTTTCTTGTGATTGGCCGAAGCCAAACCACAGGTGAGTTATAATCAATTTGGATTCTGTACCACTGATGGCTAACTTTTGTGGATTTTCACCTCTTCTCCCTTATTGAAGTTAGTATATGCGTATATATTTTAAACTAAAAAATAGTTTTTAATCTTTTTGATGGAAAGAAAACAAGTTTGTGTGCTTATACAGTGCATTTTGGCTCTCAGATCATAAACTAAATTCTACTAAATGAAAAGTATAATCTTGATTTTAACGTACATAGAGTAGATGTAAATTTTAATGGTTGCTATAAAGGGTTTTGTATTTTTTTAAATTGTTTTATAATCTATTTTATTTACTTTGTTTTATTTGTTCGTCATTTGCTTTGTGTTTGTCAATTATAATTAGCCTAAACTATCTTTTGTAAATTTGAATTTATTTATAGCCTTTGCATTATTTGCACATAAATAGGAATATTGTGATCTATATCTGCAAATATAGTAAAACATATGCATTGACAGAGCCTCTGTAAATGTTTTGTAATGGTACAAAAAATGTTGTTATTCTTATTTTGTAACGAACGGTTGCAACACTGTTTTGTATTCCTAATTTTATTATTCACTTCGTTTATTGTCGTTCTGGCTCTACCATCTTCCTTCGTATTCCACTCAGTTGTTTTCCCATTTCCCAAGCGTTATCATAGTTTCGTTGCTATCTCTCAGTTCGTGTCGATGGGTGCTCCATATTGAGTTGTTTTCAGTGTTGACCTGTTAGGTGTATTCTACTACATATTTAGCAAAATATTTGTTGAGTTCTTTGTCAATTATGAAGTTTTGGATTTGGATTAGTCACACAATTGTTTTTGATCTTGTTATATTTGAATTAAAATCAAATGTATGTATCCAGTGGCTTCTAATTAAAAATTGGTATGTTGTATATTGTATTGACATTTTAGACACAATTCTGTTAGTTGCCATTTCCTAATTTCGAATAATAATATCTTAATAGAAATTTGTATGGTTATATCTTGTAATGTATATTAAACTTGTTAATTAGCCTAAGCACAATATCTATAATTATTAGGGTAAATAATAATTGTATAGGTGATTTATATGTTAAAAATCTAGTTGCCATTTTGATTAGGTTATGGCAGATTCCTAAGTGGACAGCCTCTTTTCTTCAGGGTTTGTTTTTATCATCTTTATTTAAAATCCTTAAATTGATGTCTGTGAAGTAAATTGCTGGAGTTGGTTATTATATTATTAATAAATTCTTCTCGTGGTCCTGTAGGGCAGAACAGGTTATGCATAGACTTTTTACAACTGCATAAAATATAATCATTGGTACTTAATAGCCTATATAAAATTAAATAACTTTTGATATTTATGAATCAAAAATAAGTTAAGCTATCTAAAATTTCAATTAAAAACATAGATGTTTGAAAATAAAACAAGGAATTACGTTAAGTAATGTGCCTATAGTAACATAAACTAATAGAAAATGTAATGAAAGCATATTATCTAAGTAAGAACTAAACAAACAATAAAAATATAGGCTATGGCATATTTGTGAAGTCTTTTTCAATGGTATCTCCTCTATAGCTATGCTACCGCTATTAAAAAGTGATTGAAATGGTCCAGGCAACCATACTTTTCATAGATTTAAGTTGTCGTAGAGATGATCTGCTAGGAGATTGGTAGTAGGCCTGATGTTGCTTGAATAAGAATTCATTTTACACCATAAAAGTGAACTATTATTGTTATTTTTATAAAAAAATTGGATAATGTTTACTTTAGCCAAGTTACCTAAAACAATACACATTCACTTTTAACGATTAAAATATAATACTTATATTTCCATAAGGAATATTTAGGCGGTTACACATCATATTTTGCTTAAAAGTTATTAGTGTTTTAATATTAGGTTATATCCTAATTATTAAACTTAGTCCATCAATCTAGAAGACAGGGAGAAATTGGAGTTTCTGGGTGGGGAAGGATAACAAACTGAGCAGGGCTAAGTATAAGAGGAGCGGATTCCCTAGGAGGGTTCACTTCTGGCTGGTTTATACCTTCCATTTGAACCCACAGTGGGTATAGCAAAAACCGATGTCACTGAAATGTGGGCAACCCTATGGGTGTCCAGGAGCAGCACATCACTAACTGCAAATGTCGAGATTCTGGGGCACAAGGGCAATTCAATAGGTCTAGTCTACTGCGGGAAATGACTGTTGGGAGTTGGTGGGATTTGTTACCTAATAGTCAAAGGTTCTTGCCAGCCTAGACATAAGGGTGTGCCAACCCCTGTCTGCTTTGACTGGAGAGGCTGGTTCAGTGCTGGCTTCTTTTTTCTAGGGGACATGACTGGAGATTAGTGTCCTAAACTTTTACTCATGAATCTCAACAGGAGGCGGCCCCTAACCTTACCCATCCAAAATATCCTGTCACTTCGGAAGCAACGCAAAGGTCCTTATAGGACTAGATGGCTGTATATATATTAGATGCAATTTATAAGTTTCTTGTCCGAAGAGAACAAAAAAAGACTAGGTGATAACGGGGTTGTCAACACTCACACGAGAATTTGAGCAGGAAGTATAGTTATACCAACTGCATTTGAAGATAATAAGTTTTTCTGCACTTTATTGTTTTTCCTCATTTTGGACACAGTTTCTATCTTGATGGTGAAGTTTATTTGTTGTTTACTATTATCATATTGGGTGAAGATTATTCACCATTTTGCTTTTTTATTCTGGTTAATGTCTGTTAATGCGCAACTTCTTTGGACATTTCGGTGTTGCTTTTCCTGATTGATCAGGTGGTGGTTGTACAGTCATTTACAGAAATATTAATTTATTTCATTTATACAGTGAGTGCACTTTGAAGTAGGCTGTACTACTACTTATTGTGTCAGAATGGACAAAAAAATTGTATTGTCTTCTATTTTTTTACTTTTCAATATAATTTTAAATTGTTTGTGCTCTTCTACAGTAGAGGCCATTACCCTGCTATATGTAAATTAATATGGTTAAGTGAGTCTGTAATATTTTTAGCTCACACGCATTAGTGACCAGCCTTTTGGAATTTTGTGTACTATCTCGAGTAGGGTATAAGCTGCAATCGCATTTGTTACATTTTGCGAAATGAGCAGAGAAAATGCGACACTGTTTTGAAAAGCTTGTGTAAAATTGCAAGAAAGGACGACTATCCTCTAGAATTTTTTTCTGAAAATAAGTTTAAAGAACAGTATAGTTTTTTAATGATACTGTGAGTAAAATCATATTTGTCATTACATTTAAATTGTTGGTGTCTACTGACACCCAAACACGGCTCTGCCCCATTTAGCTAGCGTTCTTGAAGAAATATCCAACAATTACAGCATAATCTGCATTGTGGGGAATTTCAATATCAATAGTTTAACACATTCAAGAGATAACACTGGTTTATGTGACCTGCTTTTAAATCTGGAGATTTGAAGAATACCACTGCCATCATCCAGAATAACTAGCATCTCTGTCATTTCCATTTATTTGGTATACACAGACCTAAAACAATATGAACTGAGTATTCAAGTAGGCCTAACCAATAAAGGCATCTCTGATCTTACGGGCAGCTTTGTTTCTTAATAGTTCCATCATATATAAAAAATTCTATTACTTTAACTCAAAGGCACTCAAATGAGGACAACCGTTTGGATTTGAAAAGCCATCTTATGCTTCAATCTTGGTATCTACCAAGGAAATAGTGCAGAGAATGGATACTCTAATTTTATTGATATTTTCACAACTGCACTGGACAATGCCTGCCCTCTAAACACATCTCAAAATAAATCAAACAGAACCAAGTTACACATTAATTACCATCCAGAAACTAATGAGCTCAGAAAGAACATCATTGAGGTATAAGAGGTTTTCCAATCAACTAAAAAAGAAGAAGACAAATTTATTTCCTATCAAAGAAGAGAGGATTACGATCTGAAGCTGAACACTTTAAGACATGAGGCATATGAACTTAGATTGCTAGATTTGAAAATAAATCAAAAGCCATCTGGAACATTATAACAGTGAGAGATTTTCCTCAAGCGCAGTCCCAGTTTGTACATGGTAGATATGAAAGTTGCAGGAGAAATTGTTAGTGATCTTATCAAAGTGAATATTTTAATACTTTTTTTACAACTTGTAACCTGCGGTTACAAATAATAATGCCGATATATAAATTTATACAACAATTCGCCTTGACATCGTGTCCCTTCAGGACTGGAAGACTTATTGCTGGCCAAATACTTATTTATTAGTTCGAAAAATAGTTAATTCTACTCCAGAGCTGTTTCCTTAAACTAAATTTCTAATTAAAATCACACCCAGCTTTAATGAGGACCTACGAATAATTGAGAATAATAATCATCGTGTAACTAATTTAGTGCTGGTTGATTCCTGCTGATTCCACATGGCCTGCTAATTTTGAACTGAATAATTGTCAACTACATTGTTAAAACTAATTTTTCCCTCCTAACACCTCACCCCCGGGACTCTACCCCTAATTAAAGTGAATTAGAACATGGTATTAATAAGTTACTACAATCTTAAACTAAGGTACTCATCTGTCCGCGGTCTGCACGCCTCAAGAGCTTGTCCCCAATTCCTGACTTTATCGCTATAACCCCCCGCCCTTCCTACGTCACTCGTGACGTCATTTGTACCTTGTCCCTTTTGGACTTACCGTGGCTCCGCCACAACTGCAGGTGAGAAAATATTACACCAGACTAACATCTAAAAAACAAATTATACTCAAATGAATAATTCATTCCAAGGGGAAGCTCTTACATACTAGCAACTTACATGATATGAAGAGGTCATAAATGTGGTTTCTTCCCTAAAATCAACAAATTCTACTGGGATTTATGATATGAACTCTAAAATTGTAAAATTTTGCATTAATGAAATTATTAAACCCCTCACCGACATTATTAATAAATGTCTGTCCCAGGGAACTTTTCCATCTAAAACATGACAAATTTATCATCTCTATTATCAAGAAAGTAAACAGGTGGTAAAAAACTAAATCGCCATATCCTTTGTTCTGACTATTTCCAAAAGTATTTAAAAATTAGTATTTATTAGGCTCACGGATTCATTTAAACTTCAACATCTTACCTACAAGACAACATGGGTTTTTATCTGGAAAATCAACTAAAAGTGCACTTATTGACCTACTTGGAAAGATAATTGTCAACCTTGAAGAGGGAAAAAATGTTTTAAGTGGCTTTCTTTACTTCAGCAAAGCCTTTGACTTTGTGGATTTGAGAGAAATGAACTAATTTGATTTCAAAGTTATCTTACAGGGAGGAAACAAATAATTGAAATAAAACAAGTACAGAATGGGACTGAAAGAATTGTAGAATAAAAAAATACGAATGATCAAAAGAGGTGTCTCACAGTGTTCCATATTGGACTCAGTTTTGCTTGTACTATTTACTCAATTCTTCCAAATTATGTCAAAATTGATGCTATCCTATCATGTATGCTGATCATACTGTCCTGTTCACTAGCAGTAACTCCACTTAGCTCTTGGACATTAACACATACATCACGGTGAGTATGGCACAACAGTATTGTAACAACAATGGTCTTCTTTTTAACTCCTCCAAGACAAAACTTTTAGTATTAGGAAAGCTAAAATGTGAAATTACAGAGCCTTCAGTTCAGATCTACAACAAATTGAAGCAACCAAGCATCTAGGTGTAATATTGGATGAACATCTTTTTTTAAAGCTTCACATCAACAATCTGTGTTCTAAACTCAGATCTGCTATTTTTATATTGAAAAGAATAAAATTTTAAGCATACCAACAGCTAAAAAATGGAATATTATGCCCTCTTTGAATCCCATATTTGTTATAGAATAATCCACTAATCAATTGATAATGTTGAAAAAGTCTTTGTTATACAAAAACACGCTGTGGGGTTCCTGACTGGACGTTAACCTAAAGATATCTGCCAAGATGCCTTTAAGACACATGGCGTTCTCACTGTAGTATCTATTTATAACATTGAAGTCATCATACATAACAATGACTTCTCCTTACCGATGCTTCCACAAGACTTTAAAAATTGTGATTCCAAAACCCTAAAAAAGCGACTATGCATTTGACTTAGAGATAAATCAATCCACACCATTCAAGAGTTTCAAATTGCAAAAAATGCTTACCCGGAAATAAATTACATATATTTTAACCAACTTCAGTTTTTTTTTATGTAATTATTAAAATATTGTAAACTATCATGATCATATTGTAGTCAATAGTCAATAGTCAAACGTCTTTATTCATGAATCATGTACATTGGTGGTACAGTGAATAGTGTCAAAATAAAACTAAAACACAATACCATAAACCTAAAACAAAAAATAATACATACTACATACAGAAATGTTGTGTAACTACAGCTAACTATGGGAGGTGGAAAACTCATCTAATGAATAAACTGATAAATTTATTATATATTCTTTGAGCATTTTCTTAAATTTGGAATTTTGACCAATCATTCTCTTTTTTTAATATTTTCAGGAACATATTTTTAAAATGTGTTACCTGCATATGAGGGCTTTTTCTCGAAAAATTTTAACCTGTGAGGCTGAACTATCTCATTTCTCCTCCTAAAATTATAAGAGTGGGATAATGGTATTGATTTTGCCTCTAGTTCTTGTTTTTTGGCAATAAGAATTGTTTCAAATATATATTGACCAAAATTGTAATTATCGGACACCTATTCATATTGAATACAGATTTCTGACTACAAACTAGGCTACTTTTTCCAGCTGCTCAGATGATGCAAACAGAATAATAGCTGATAAACAATTATGTAACCAAATAAGTCACAAGCTAAAATTAAATGAAATACCAATAAATATAAACTAGAACTTGGTCTTTAATTTGATATGCCATTTAAAGGTATGTGACTAGTAACAAAGATGATGCACTGATTCTAATTGGTGAATTCCAACTGACCAAAATTGGTCAGTTGACGGTCCTGTGGTTAATATTTTGGGTTATACTAGCATTTACTCAATTTATTGATGGTACAACACAAAATTTTTACAGAAAAGTTTTAATTATTTTGTAACAGTTAAGCTTGTTTGTTATTTATCTGTCAATTATTTTAATTTGTGAATTAATATCTTTTACACACTTTTATATTTATATATATTTTTTTCAGAATGTGAGGGACCATAAGCAAGTAAACTCCTGGTGCTGAAGTGAGAGCCTTGATGATGGAGGGCCACAACTCTGAACAGATGTGTCCTGTGTGCACACTGTACCTGCGACCAGGCATGGCACTCTCTGATCATCTGTTTACACATCCCAAAGACCAGGTGATAGAGGCTCTGGTGCGCCAAGTTAATAGTGGGGGTCAGATGTTGAGCGGAACCGCCACCATCAACACCAACAGTCAGTTCACTGCCATCACATACCGACAGTTTCAGACACTGACCACTAATGTGCCGGAGCCCAGCATCCCTATGATGCTCAACCCTTGCCTTGTCACACAACCCAATAGTCCCTTCACATCTGGAGTGATCAGATCTTCAGTGCCGCTCCTCTCGTACCCTTACTATCCACAACACTCACAGGAGCAGGAGCGAGTGGTAGAAAACAACACTCAGTGTTCATATTCATTTGCTACCCAAACGACACAGACGACTCAGACAAATTTACCCTTTGTGACACAACATTCACCTTTCAACGAAGCGGAGTGCGAGGAAGTGCAAGAGATTGATAATTCAACTGAAAACTATCAGCCTACTGAAGATCCTTTTCTGAACGAAAGAATAGAAGATAGAATCGACCCTCCAAAAGATGAATTTGGTAGTACAAACTTATCTAATATTCAAGAGTCTAGAGAAGAAATATTTGTAAACAAAATCAGTGATGTTCACAAATCCAGTGAAGATTCACTTATTGAAACTATTCATAATCAGACAGAAGATCCTTTTAATGATGAAAACATAGAAGATATTCAAGAAACTACAATTGATCCATTTGTTGATAACAGAATAGTAATTGAAAAAGAAAAACAGCTTGATAGAAGAGGGAATGGTTCAACTCAAGTAAAACATATAGATGATAATTTAATAGAAACCTCTCACAATTTAGGAACAGTAATATCCAATACCCACCGTTTGATAGCCAACGATCCATCGTTAGATTATGACCAGGATCTGCAACCCGATGACATGGACTATAATGACCATGCTTATGGCAACCTCAGTCCTAATAACAATTTAGGGTCCCCAGTTTCTGATGTCAGCAACTGGAGTGCAAGTTCAAATATCAGGGTCAGGAGAGACCTCAGCAACTTGGATGAACAAGGGAATAATCACATCCTTTATGTACAACCCAATTCTAATGCTGCAGAATACGTAACATCCGACCCATATGATGACGGGATGGAGCATCATACATCAGATGCTCAGCTGACTAACTTGGATGAGATGAATTATTCGGTGGTATTAAACTATGGGGATGGTCACCAACGAGTCAGTTTGAATATGGAAGATAAGGAAGACAACTCTGTGCATAGTACCCCTCTTAACATTCACAGTGATGAGCTGATGCCTCCCAGAGGTGAACTGTCTGGTCAAGAGAGTCTCGGAGCTACAGAAAACTCAGTTTGGGAGATACAGGTTAGCCAAACATTTTTATTGCTTACAATTTATTATTGATAATGAACAGTTTAAAAGATAAAAATATTTTACAGCCTTCGTTAAATGCAATGGAATAACTTAATATCTTGAAAACTGCTATCTGTTTTTATAGTAAATATAAGCAAAAGAAACCAACACCGACTCTTGTGGGACCACCTATTTTCGTAGTTTTTATTTCAGGTTGGCTCCGTCATGTAACAATTTCCCATCTATCCTTTATATATGTTACTATTAAACTAAGATCCTTTCCTTTCACACTGTTGCATTTTTCAAATGAATGTGTCAAAGTGGAAATAAAATAGCTTGATGCATCGATATTTAAAAAATAATTTAACCAATTGGAGGAAACAAGTTTTCTCTCAAATTTAGAATAGATTATTTATTCAAAGATCTTATTGTTCTAAAATAGATATTATTAAAATCTCTTTAAATAACTAAATTATAAAAAAACAGCATGCACACCAGCATGATCATATAAATGAGGACCAATGACTTTACAGTCTACATTACCACTTGACAGACAAGTAAGAATGTTGTCTAAACAAGGATCTAACCTTGTGAGGTCATTATTCAGGCAGTACAAATTATATGATCTTAATACATCTAAAAAGTTGTTAGTGCTTTCAATATATTTACATTATAATCACCTGATATTACATAATGTGATTTGTTATACTTTTTGTTTACAAATTTAATAAAATTTTCAAAATAAGCTAAAATGATATTAAAGTCTGAATCCGGTGTACAATATATTGTTGCAACTACTACATTCAAATTTGACAGGTAAATTTCTGTAATTTCAAAAACTATATCTAAACTCAACTTGAAATTCAGTTTTCTTTTTGATAGACACAATAATCACCCCCTACCAGAGGAGGCTACCTACAGTAACTACTGGCTAAGTTATAACCTAATGGAATGTACAGTTAAGTTCTTGTGCATCCAGGCAATTTCCATTCAATGTTACAATATTGAAATCATAGTCATTTAATCAAGTATTTGAAGAGTTTAATTTATTCCTAACCGATTCAATATTAAAGAAATCTCATATGGATCGTTGTTCTTTGGAGGTTGATGAGGAAGATTGGTGTCTTGGAACAGTTGGATTAGGAGTTTTCTGACAGTTGGAAAACAGGTTCTAATAGTTGTTCATCTCTCTTGAACTCAAATTTTGCACAGAAAAAGTGTCTTTGAAGTTCTTTACTGCTATGCGTATCTTCTTATTTTCAGCTTTTTATTCTCATATCTGTTCAAATGTATTCCATGGCGAATATGTAGTTTTCTTTATGCTTGACTAGTTTCCACAAGTGTGACATTTAAGAAGTTTTGACTTAGAGCTTTCAACTTTACGTCTGTTTCATTAACTGCTTTATTTACACATTGCCAGTCCACTAGATCATACTCTTTGATAAATCTACAAGTATTACATGTTGACAAAAATATATTACACTTTACATTGTCAACAGTGCCAAAAATTTTGGCAAATTCAAGATTAGTGGCTGCAGCTGACCTGTTCTTTCCATAAAATTGGTACCACTAATTTTATCTCATAAAAAGCAGATAAAATACATTTTATAGACACAGACTAGTTACATACCTACAACTGGAATTGTTGTTTACAAATTATGTTTAGAATCGACGCCCACACAAATGATAGTAGTATAAGAAAAACCGCTCTTAACTTTTAAAGAGCTATTTGTAAATAATTATACTTAATAACTTTTTTTTATATGCTGTAGTTACATTTTCCATTTCATCATGTTAAAACAAAATCAAATAAATACCAAAGATTGATTTGTGATTTGTTTGAAATTGTTATTATATCTTGTATTTTGTACAGGATCATGGAGAAACGTCGTATCCTCTTCTGGAAAAGGAGCGCTGGCAGATGATGAGTTCTGTACAACAGGAAGAATTGAGTGAGAGCTATTCGAGTGAGGTAGTCTTGGCTGAACGTAACCACAGAGTGCAGTGTATGGAGTGTGATATGAAGTTCACTTGTATCAGGGAACGGAGGATTCATGTTCAAACAGTACACAAGACACCTTCTCACACACAAGTGAAAGTGGAGGAAGAGATACAGAACCGAGCGAACCGGTACAACAAACTGGGGAAGGCTCAGATAATCAAAGTCAAGCAAGAGAGAGGGCTCAACATCAAGACGGAAGCCACTGTCAAGACTTGTGCTGACTGTGGTCTCGAGTTGCAGTCCTTGAAGCAGTTGCGAATACACAGGAAGGAATTCCATGAAATGAAGAGGAAGTGTGATACTTGTGGAGCTGTGTTTATAGACAATATGTCGTACAAGGAGCACATTGCCAATGTGCATCCAATAGAGTGCAATGTGTGTGGTAAGCTTTTCCCCACCAAAGTGGCAGCAAATGCTCACGCCAAAAATCATTTGAAATATAAACCTTATCAGTGTACTTTGTGTGATAAATCTTTTATTTCGCGAAACAAACTTAGCGATCACAGTAACGTTCACTCAGGTGAAACTCCTTATAAGTGTCCAATGTGTGATCAGACTTTTAGGCATAACTCTAATTTGATCCAACACAAAAAGTTTTTCCATCTCAAAATCAAGAAAAAAATTAAAGATTACTTTTGCCACTGTGGTGAAATCTTTCATTCAATCAAAAAACTACAATGGCACAAAGAAATTCATGATAGCAAACCAAAACAGTGCATGTATTGCAGTGAACGATATATTCACACCACCAGTCTGACAAGACATATACGACATGCGCACGACAGTACGTATCTGCCAAAGGCCACACGATCTCTCAACGTGCTCTGTCCCGTTTGTAAAATAACTTGTATCCGATCCTCATTGGCGCAGCACATGAAAATTCATACCGGCGACAAGCCCTTCACTTGTAATGTATGCTCTAAGGAGTTTAACACAAATTGGAATCTACAAATGCACAAGTGGACTCATGCGTCACGTAACAGTAAACCATTCAAGTGCAAGCAGTGCAAGTGCGCATTCTACATGCAGAGCAGTTACCAGGCACATCTCCGGTCACATCGGAACATCCGGCCGTACACGTGCAACTACTGTGGACAACAGTTTATCCGCAAGTACAACTGTGTGCGACATGTCAAGGAGCATGAGATGAACAAGTCCTACTGTTGTGCTGTTTGTAACAAGACGTTCCACCGTAGTTATTATTTGACAGAACATATGAGAACTCACACCGGTGTTAAACCGTACACGTGTCATATATGTTCAAAAACATCCAGCACCAAATCTAACCATAATAAACACGTAAGGACTCACCATGCTCGTGAACCTGTCAATACTGAAGGTTAGTTTAGAGCTAGAAGAGAAATTTAATGTGATCCTGTTATAGATAATGTTACTCAGACTTAATATGTTATGTATTTACAGTGATAATTGAAAAATCATATTTCTTTAAATGTACACACAGATAAAATTGTATCTGTATATCGAAAAAATGTGATTGTTCTATTTTACTGGGAATACCCAAAATTGCAACCAAATTATTATTTAGTTGCACATCGCAAACAGTTAAAAATTATTTGCCTATTTATACTGTTGTTATTCTTTTTGTCAGTATAATGTGTTATACATTGTTTTTCATTTATATTCTATGAGAATGATTTATTTTTAAGTACTGTTATGTTTTTAAATTTAAATGTTTTATTCAGTTGTTCCTCTAAATAAAAATGTTATAAATGTCTCTTATAATTTTAATGTTTTTGTCTTTCATTTTCATAATGTAGGCTAAACGTAAAATATTCAAATTGTTGTTCAGTTACAATTTTTGTTAGCAAAATCCTTTATTCTTTTCTTTATTAACATACTGAACCATGCTTGTGAACAGTAAGACTGATCAATAATTGTGAACTGTGAATCAACTGTAACTTTGTAAAATGAGACAGGTTTTAGCTTGAATAACTTTATATTAATTGGAAATACTTCATAATTTTCATTTAAAAATATAAATGCATAATTGTTTTACAAAAATGAAATAATGAATTGTCCTATAGTGAGTAGGAATCCATCTCTGTTAAGTGATATGTGCGTAAATTATTTTTAAGAAATCTACTATTATTCTTCTAGTCATGATGCATGTTGGTACAAAGTTTTAAGTATGTGCCCTTCTCACGTATTTGTTTCAAGACATTGATTGTCATAATATATTACAATTCTATTTATTTAAGTCAATACTCAATTTTCTTTATTAGCAGACATGTTTTTTGAGCAATGTAAAGGTTGTAGTCAAGACATTACACTAACTATTCAATAATTTTAAATATATTTCATAAAACAGTACAACATCTCAAGATGGTATCTTTGTTGTTGAAAGGTCTTGTGAAATAAATTTAAAATTACTAGAAAAATTGTCTAGTTTTTCTACTACAATATTGATTGCCAATAAGTAAGAGCTCCCACTTCAATGAAAAGCAAAGTTGTTATAAAAATGTGTTTACCTGAGGACTGTATTTAAGGTTATTATAATACACCTATGTGTTGTATAATTTTGGAATTAAAATTATTTTGTTAAAAAATGTGGTATGTTTCTAGATTAAAAAGAGGAATTGTACAATTTATACATATAGAAATAACTTAAATAGTGCAATTTTTGTTGTTATTCTCTTCTCAGTCAAGTATTCATCAGTATGAAATTGACAGCAGTGTTCTCTTTTTAACAGTTAATTCAGGGACTGTCTTGTTAAGATTGTTTAACTGTAAAATAACGGTTTTTATAAAATGTAACTTATAAAAAATATATAAAATTTAAAATTGTTTAAACAAATTTTCGTAATAATTAAAATCCTTAAAAATGAAAGTATATAACATACTGATTAATAGCAATGACAAGTAGAATTATGTAACTTTTACTACTGATGTAGCCTATGACTAATTCAAACAAACCATTTAGTTTATTTTGGATGTTATTTAATTAAATATTGTATCATAAAAAATATTGTGAATGTGTGCACCTGAGGTGCTTGAAATTGGCCTTTATCGTTGTAACAGGTCTGTTTTGAATTGATGAAGGGTATAATAATACTTATTAGGTATAAACCCATTGATACTGTATTTTTTCTACATAGAATGTAGGAAATGGGATGTTATAATGAACATATATTAGAAAGCAAGGCTAATATAATGTATCAAGTTTAGATATATTCATACTTTCAATGAGAATACTGAAATTAAAAAAAAAAAAAAACAGGATTATCTCTGTGATAGTTTGGATGTTTGTGCTTTGGTCATGCAAAAGCTACTGTCTACGATTGTGTTGAAATTTTACATTAATATAAAAATAATATTTACTTAAAATATGGCTACTTCCGTTTCAAAATTATCATATTACCAGTTCATCTTAAGTGCTTTGACTAAGAAAGCTGAGGACTTTGACACTTGGATTCCTCCACACTGGCCTAAAATTAAAGTGTTACAGAAATCAGATATATGAGAGCCATCCAGAAAATTACAGACCTTTTTGAATGGTGCAGCAGTGGATGGGGCTACAGCCACCATCTTGGTGTCAAAACATTCTGGCGTGTTCAGTACACATCAATCTGTAGTCGCGTGCAGTCTGTATCTCTTTAACTTTTCTCACTGTGATTAATTAAAATGTGGGCTGCAATTGAAAATCCCGCTACTTTTGAAGTGCGTTCAGTGATAAGGTTGGCAAAAAAACCATAAACCAATTGAAATCTAACGCAAAAAAAATGACTGCACCAATGTTTATGACGATAGTCAGCCTAGCCTAGTGACTAAAGATTTGATGTTGAAAATCAGTGACAAAGTTCGTGGAAATCGCCATTTCACAATGACTGAACTCTCGGAATATTTCCCACAAATTTAACAAAGATTACTTCATGAGATTGATTTAGGGAAGCTTGGATACCACAAATTTTGTGCCAGGTGGGTTCCAAAAATCCTTACGGAAGATCACAAAACATCGTTAACTTTCCTTGATGAATGTTAACAAACTTCTTGATCGTATCGTTACTGCAGATGAAAAATGGGTAAAGCATATCAATTGTGATACAAAAATGCAGTCTATGGAATGGGGCCATATACATTCTCCATGGGATGGAAAGACCAAGAAAATGCCTCCAAACTTTTTCAGCAAGAAAGATTATCGCAACTGTTTTTTGGGATGCTAAGGGTGTGATTCTCTGGTTGATTTCCTTGAATGAGGGTCAATAATCAAAGCAGGGAGGTACTGTGAAACATTGCAGAATCTGTGGCGAGCAATACAAAACAAGCATTGGGGAAAATTGAGCTCAAAAATGTTGTTTTCCCACGTCTATGCGCATCCCCATACAGCCAATCGTACACAATAAGATTTGGAGATTTTGATTGGGAAGTGTTTGATAATCCACCTTAAAAGCCAGATCTGGTACCAAGTGACTACCACCTCTTTCCAGCAATGAAGATCTGGCTCGCAATGTAGCGCTTTGATAGTGACGCTGAACTTCACGCTAGCGTTAATCAGTGGTTAAGATCTCAATTTCAACAAAACTGGAATCGAGAAATGTGTGTCACATTATGATAAATGTCTCAATTTGAACAGGAATTACGTTGAAAAATAGCATAAGAGTGTAGCTTTTAAATGTATATAATAAAATGTTCCTATTTCAGTTGCTTAATTTTTTTATTTCAAAACGTCTGTTACTTTCTAGATAGCCCTTGTACAATGCTGCACAGATGTTTTGAGTTAATTTATTGGTTTTTATAAAAACTCATTTTTAAACACTAGGGCTCCGAATTACTGCTCTCTTTAATATTTTAAGTTCAATTTTAAAGTGGATCAGAAGATTGGAGTATTTTTCAGAAACCATCACTTATCTTAAGAATATGTTTGATATTTAATTTTAAAATAATATACCTGACTTCTCTGTTTTTCAGGCAATCACAAGTGAAGTCATGGGTAACTGCTAGTTAATAATAAATTAACTAAATATTATTTGTTAAAATAATTTAAAAATCACGCATTTGTTGATAAATGTTGGAATGGTGATACAAAGAAAACATCACTTAATTTTAGGGCCTAAAATACAAAATTAATGCATTAAATAATTAGTGCATTTAATAATTGATTGTTTACTCTAGAAGTTGACCTATGAGATATTAGTGGAAATTCTAAAATATTATGTACTATTAAGAGAATTTGCTTAAATATTATTAATCACAATTGTTTTTATCAATTTTGTGAAATTTTATTTGACATATTTTTACAGAAGGAGAACAATGCTATTACATTCTGACGGCTAATGCAATATTATGGACCTAAATAAATTTTTACTTTGTAGCGGAATAGGTGTACCTAAGTTTTACAAGTTTACTATTTCTAAAAAAAAATCATTTAAAGTTAGAACTAGGCAAATCCAATTTTCAGCCTCTATATAAAATCAATCAATACAGTAGTTCTTAGCAGATGTCCGTCTCTTGGATTTTTCCAAATCCTTCTTCTGATTCGCTTTTAATTTTGTTCCTTGTCACATTTAAAATTCATTGACTGAAAATTCAATTTTTCTTTCATTAAAATATTTAACTGCATCTGTTACTTCTAATGTAAGTGTTGCAAGTTCTACAAACTCTGTTCCAGGTGCACTGGTTGACACATACATCAAGGGTTCTTTTTTCCGTTAAAGCAATGCTTCAATAACTCTTCATGTGAAAGGACTTTGTAGATGGACTTGATAGCAACTGGTTCAGAGATTTGGTATGTTATGGCTATCATGGGCGATTGCTTTATTGAATGTGCACCATCTAAATGAGCCAATTAATAAAAGGTGACCCTCACAGCAGCATGAAAAAAACAATCTCAACCAATTTTTTTATATTGTTACCACACAATGACCTAAAATAACTATATAATAGAAATATGTATTTAAAATCAAGAAAAAAGAATATTTTGGGTAAAGGAAAAAATGAAATTTTTGACCAAAACTATTGACTACCCTGTAACAAAATTGCAAATTTTCTTGTGAGAATTTGTAGGTCATTTGGTTTGTACCTACATTCTTATTTTATTTCCTTAAAAGTGGCAGAGTTTATTTAAAAGAATAAGTGAAGAGGTCTTTGCTGTTCCTCCCCATTTAAATTATTACTAAGAGGCACAGTTCCCAGGATTAATTTTTTAGTGCAAAAAAAATACATATATGTGGACACTAAATAGATTTTTAATCTGTTATTAATGTCTCTTTATTTTATCTGATGTTAAAAATAGACTAACCTTGAATCTGGCTTTGAAGTTCCTGTAATGTCAGGCACTATTTTGCTAATTGTACTAATCACCATTCAAACAAGCTATGTAGAATGTTTATTATTGAAGAAGTAAAGTATATACTAGCCTATATTTTCTTTTTTAGTACATTGCAAGGAACATTTATATGCAGTTGGATCTATTTTTGTATCCCCAAAATTGTTTTATGTAAAACAAAAAATATTCCACTTTTTGAAAATGATTTAAATATTTTTATTTAGATAGTAAAATTTTTTGGGTTCACAAAAATCCACATATATTCACATTTAAAAATTCTTCAACACTTCCAATATGCTTATTATATTTTTAAACTTTCACTATTATATACTACTTGATAGCAAATTTCGTGATGAATAGTTTAATGTTACTAGATACAATCACAAGTCTATAATAAAATTTTTTTTAATACTAATACCTAGTCAAAACTAGTTGTTTGACATTACAAAAATGCTGTTAACCATGTTTGCAATGGATGTCTTTCTTCAGATAATAGAGTAACAAAAAGATGTTTGAAGAAAATGGTCTTGTTGAGGAAGAAATTTTGAATGCAGTGGTGTAGCATAAATTTTTCCCAAATGGAACTTTCTGCATAAAAAGTAGGAGAAAAAGTCCCGTTATTTTTTGTATTCTGTGGACGTGGGTGAGCAGAAAGGGCAAACAAACGTTTTTTGTTGCCAACTTTATAAATTCACTGAATATTTATTAAGCATTATGATTTAATATCAAATACAACAAATTAAACTGTAAAACATTCCAATTAATTAATCTGGTGTATAATTTGTCCTTCCTAAAGCTGATTTTCAATAGCAAAAGTTTGATTTAAAAGATGACTGTAAAAACGACTAGTCATTTGACAGATCCAGGGTTAAGGAATTACAAATTTTTAATAGATTATAAACATATACTAATGTCAGAAATACAATTCAATGATGATTACTTTTTTTAAAATTAAGTAATATATTTTAATAAGAAGCTGGTAGAGTGTGTATACTAATGTGTTGATTTTTAAGTAAGTGGTTTCAGTTATTTAAGAAAACATCCCAGAAGTGTTCACAAAAGTATGCTTAGTTAAAATGTATTATTGAACATCTTTAGAAAAATATATTTCATTTTAAAAAGTTATACAAGGTATAAATAATACAGGTAGATGCCAGTCCTGTTGAAACCAATGTGAAAGAAAATGGACACACAGTATTAGCTCATTCAAGTCATAGTATCCTATCGGCCAGGATATACCTTGCCATGATTCTCAAGAAGTCTCATCTGGTTAGGTGTTACAAAAGGTACATCCCAAAAGGTCAAGTTCAAAAAGGTTAGTTTTATAATGAAAATCCCATATAGCACATAAAAAACTAAACCATTCACACGGCAGCATTACGGTTATAACATTGATTGATTATAACAATATATATGCTCAGTTTCATGGCCACAAGTTTTCTCAGTTCAAAGGTCAATTTATATTAAAAATGCAGCAACACATAAATGTTATTATGACATATTTTATGTATTACTAATTACTGTTAATTAATTTTTGTAGAAAAATATCATCCTGGTTATAATCATGTTGATTAAAAATTGAAAATGTGTACTTTTTTCATTGTATTTTCTAATGTTGTTACTGGAAATTTTTACCATATAAAATCATAAAATGGAAATTTCTGTCAATAACCAAAATTGCATGGTTGTCATCCCATCAAGAGATTTGAGCTAACATAGTATATTACCCATAGTAAAACAACTAGTCATTAATAGATAAGTATTTATTCTGTTGGAAACATTTGTAATACGTAATAGTTCAATCCTTTTCACCTTAGGCCTTGAGTTTTTATTTATGTTATTAATTATTATAAGTTTTTAGTTTTAATTTCTCTTGTTGAACAAGCCATAAAATTAATATGGATTTACTGTACATAATTGTAAAATTAGTAACATTATGGAACTTAAAATCATACAGAAGTGTATTTATTTCACAATGTGATCCAGCTTTACTATATTTATTAAATGGTAACTGTTCCATGTGCAGGATTTATATTCGTACTATTAAGTGTAATAAACCAACCTCTTTATTATAAATATTGTTCACTTTCTTTCATTTTCCTTAGTGTGTACAATTTTTAATACATTTACCTACCAGCTGACAATCATGATTTTTCAGAATGACATAATCAGTAAAAATTAGACCTCTTGTTCTTGGTAGTATAACATCAGTTTTCAGTAGAATGCATTATAACTGAGATTACAGTACAATTTGAAACTCTGAAATTACTATCTTAAAACCTTAAGAAAGGTTTACAAAAATATTGTATTACCTGATGTTTTCAGAATACTTTGAGTTCCTGCCTTTTGTAACATTTTTTTCTTTTGGCTTTGGAGTTTTTGTAATCACCATATAAGACTTATAAGGAGCAAATGTTTTCAGGTAAGCTAAAATGGCCTTTATAAGCTTATACTTTTGTTATTCATTCTAGTTTTTCATTAAAAACTTCAATATATCAACTTACGAGAACAAATAAGAAAACAAAATAAATAAAAATATAGGAGATATGAAATTATTGTAAAACTTCAATATGGAGTGCTTCAGGCAGGGTTCAACTTCATGATGCTATCAAGTGATAAACAACTGGTGAAGAGGCACTTTAAAGGATTTATACAGGCTTACAGAGTTGGGCCTAATGTCCTGGGTTGAGAGGGTTGGGCTTCTGTCACATCCTATCCAATGCCATTCACAACACAGTCTGATAACTAAGGAAGCTTCTGCTGCAGCTTTGTTTAAAAGTTTCAAACTTTCCTAGAAAATCTTAAACTTTAATTCTTTTGCACCTTTTATTTAAAGAGACATCCCACATCTTCATACACGCACCAATTCTTCATATCTATTTATTTAAGTATTGACAAATGTGCTATGTTTGCACAGTAAATTTAGTTCAACTTGAAGCACTTGTTTGATGGCAACTGAATTTTACACTGTCCGAGATAGGTAATAAAGGTAAAGAATGTGTTATTTCACTAGAAAAAGTGAGGCCTAAGAGCTGACACAAACTGGAGACCCTTTTCTAAATATCCCTCTGTATGTTCTATAAAATTTAAAAAGCAAGGGTGGTTTGTTTTGACTAAGCTGTGTAACTCTTTTCTACTTGAAATTCTTATTCTCGTAGTAAACCAGGAGTTTTAAGTAATACTTGTCTTTTCAGTAACGGTTACCATTGGAAAACATCCATTAAATATTAATAAGACAATAAAGCATTGAGGTTATTGTTAACATTATAAGATTGGTCCAATACCCAATTTAGTCTTTTTATTTTTGATTCAAAATTAAAGGCATTTATTGCAGAAAAATAATTTTTACTAGTTAAAATGGATTCTTTTTTAGTTTTCTCAGGTGACTGGATGGAAATAAACAAAGAATTATGATTTAACCCCAAGTCAAAATTTATTTTATCATTTATTATACAATTTATACTTAAGAAAATGAAGTCTATACATGACATTGTAACATCTGATATTGTGGTTGGTGTCAAAAAATTATATAATTAACACAGTTTTTATATTGGCTAACCAAATCCAACCAATTCTGTATTTTATTTTAAAAGATTTCTGTGAAATTTGATGAACAATATTTAGCTGGAGGTGGAGTTCTATGAATATACACTATTGTAACATTATAATAAATTAAATTTACAAAACAACCTTCAAAATGAAAGTCAGCATTATTACATCTAAAATTAATGTTTTCTTCAAATTTAATACCAGTTTTGACTAAAATGTATGATTCACCTCTAAAGGTTGTTTTTCTTACAAAGTAAGATGCAAGTTTCAACCCCTTTAATTTTTTCTATATTTGATTCATTTAGCCAATATTCATTAAAGAAAATAATAGATAGATCTCTACCTTCATCTTCAAAAAAATTTCAATGTTGTTTATTTTACACATGAAACCTTGAGTGTTACAAAACAAACATAATCCAAATGTTGTTCCTGTGATTAAATTTAAAATTATCAAATATTTAATTATCTATACATTTTTTCCTGTGAAAGTTATATGTATACATATAACATCTATAAAAAAGAAATAGGAAATGATACACAGATTAAAACACAAATTATACTTTGTTAAGTAAATATTTATTAGCAATTAAGTATGTGCAAGAAGTAAATAGTTATCAAATTAATACTTTTCGCGTGTTAACATTCGTAACGGATTATAATATTATAAATAAAAAATTTGCAAGCACGATCAGTTTTTTTAATCAAGTTGTCCTGATTCATAAGCTTGTCTGTAAGAAGGATCGTCTTTGCGCTCAGGGTCAAGCTTGATCATGTCATCGATGCGCAGAATGGTGATAGCAGCTTCAGTTGCGAACTTGAGAGACTTGATCTTGGACATGGCGGGCTCCAACACTCCCGCTTTGCGGTTGTCTCTCACCACACCCTCAGTCAGATCCAGTCCCACCCTGTAAATGTTTTTGCAGTCAATAGTCAAGTATTTATTGTGAAGAAAACATATGTTTGTATAACAAACTACAATACTGTTCAATTTAATAATCATACGACATCAAATACCCATTCCGACATACAATTTACACATTCTTTCATTGCTAATTTTCCCACTTCAATTCAGGAATCACTCTCATGATTGCGCAGTTTCCCAGTCATATGCCAGAGACATACTTTTGATGCTAAACAGGGCATTATACTACTTTTAAAAGGATTGAGCGTAGGATTCATGAGCTACTGTCACGTGTTTCCCAGCCTGGTAGTTATAGGCCTCTAGTTTCATATGATTGTACAGCTCAACTGTTGGTCAAAACACATTATTAGACATACAATAAAAAAGTGATTCTAAAATATAAGAGACTTGGCAGAGTCAACAGTTACAATGTTTTTTGGTATCAATTATAATGTGTTAAAACAAACAATTCACTTGATATTGTCAAGTTTTATGAGAGAGTACAGTATTACTTGATCAAGAAAAATACGAAAGTCAACATGCAGACTAGGTGATGCACAGCTATTATTTTTATAAGACAACTTGAAAGATAATACTATTTTTTAATTTGTACTCTCGAAAAATATTTAATTAATAACTAGTGCTGAATAATGCCCGAAACTTTCTCTTAAAACCTCTACTGTGTCTTGAGTAACTTTCTCATGTCACATCTAAATTACATGGTACAAAATAAAAAAAGCACAAATCAATTTTTTCTGATTCTGTTAATGTTATAAAATATTTGTGGCACTTGAAATATGTCTTAAACATTTTGGACGTTGGGCATCTTTTATTGAATTCCACAACCTGTTGATGAATAAGCTACCTGCCTGTAGGGGCAAGTGTCTATTATGTCTCGCAGATACTGAACAATTACTTGTCTCTGCCTCTAGTCCCATATGTCTGTATGTTTTGACCACATGTCATGGCACATTTGCACCAACTAAACAAGGTTGTTTTCAAAATGTAGAGACATGGCAGAATCAGTTTGAATTTTTGGAAGCCTTCCTCACAAGACGAACTGTTTGAAGCTTGTGTTTTATAATTTGGATGCTCTCATGAATTGATTGGATCCTTATTCTAAATCGTACATTTGCCTGTATTCAAAGTTTTATTGTTTATGGGACACAGACAAATTTAATTTTGTTATATTAACCCTTAAAGCGCTAATCTAAATTAATGTCAAACGCTAAGACATAAAAAAACTTTTTTTTTAAATTTCCCAATGCTAATTTTTGTTTCATATTCTTTGGTATTACCTTAATAAGAAAAAATAATAAACATGTAATATTACATATTTTTGAGAATTTTATACGCACGAAAACATTTGAAATTTTGAATAAACTGCATTGCAGGATAATGTACAAAGGAACACTATTTGACAGATTGCATTACATTTATACAGGTTATTTATAATGAGTAAATTGTAACTGAAGTTTCTGTATAATTAGACTAGTACATAAAAATAAATAAGTTCAGTATAAGATTTTGAAATTTAATAATATGAAATTCAACACAAACTTATTTATACGATAGCCTACAAGGGAAATGAAACAAATATTGTACTTATAAACCTTATTTATTTAGAATAAATAAACTAGACTTGTATGGTGAGACTGGTATAAAATACAAAACAAATAATTGAAAAAAATATTACACATAATATACCAAAAACGCGCTCATTCGTCAAAACTTGTGTCATCTGGATTAGCCATTATAACAAAAAATTATACTAAATGTTAGTAAAAACAAACTAAAACACTATAAGAATAACAACGGACTGATTCAAAACACTTTGTTTTACAATATAACCAACATACGACCAACACACACGTAGTTAAACAGCTGAATGAAACGAACACGTCTGTAGGCATATGCCACGTCACAGGCCATACAAAAAATGGTGGCGGTTGCTTTCGACCCGAGTAGATACGTTACAACGTCCACCAACAGTAACAAAGCGTTTTGTCTAGTCCTGACAGTCGAAAGGAACACTGACCTGCTCTCTTACGGAAGTTTTAACAACTAATTCTTCGCCATTTCAAAAGTAGAGCTTTTGCGTTTGTAGACGTTATCCGCGTTTAAAGCATCGGCAGTTCCGCATCTATAGGCGTTAGCCGCGTTGGAAGGGTTAAGGCTTAACCTTATGCTTTTAAGGGTTTTCACACCTGAGGATGAGGATTTGATTCCAATCTTCAAAACATAGTGGACTATTTTATTTTGTAACACATACAAGGGTGGTCTGAAAAATTTCCGACGTAACAAAGAAACAAGAATTTTTTTCAGAAATTACTTTTTTTTAATTTTCAACATAGTCTCCTTGTAATTATACACACGTCTCTCAGCGATGCTCCCATCTCTGAACCAAATTTATACAGTACTTGGCATTTTTCTCTGCAAAATAATTGTTCACAAAGGTGATAGTCTCATCATTTGACAAAAATTTTTGTCCTTTGAGCGCAATTTTTAGATGAGGGAACAATAAGAAGTCGCTTGAGGTTAGATCTGGTGAGTAAGGCAGATGGTTAAACAGTTCAAACTGTACTTCGTGTAGTTTCACCATGGCAACCGCTGAGGTGCAAAATGGTGAAACAGGATTTTTTTTCTCCAAATGTGGCAGTTTTTCCAAAAGTTCTGTCTTGTCAAGTGATGATACATGGTATGCTCCTGTAATGGTTTTTGAAGATAATTAATTAAAATAACTCCGTCACTATCCCAAAAAACAGTCGCTGTCACTTTCCCAGCCGAAAAATCAGCTTTTGTTATTTTTTGGAGCCAGTTCCCCTTTGCAGTCCACTGTTCGGACTGTATTGTTGTTTCGGGTGTATCCAAGTTTCATCAACAGTAATTAATCAGTGCCAAAACTCAAGATTTATTTGATCTAAACTGCACCAAAAGAGTGTTGGAAATGTTCATTCAAACACAGTTTTGGTCTAATGTGCGCAAACATGGCACCCAACGCGAGTACAGCTTTCCTCATGCTTAAATGTTGATTTAATATGTGACAAACACGTTCTTTTGACATGTTTATAATCTCTGCTACCTCTCCCACTTTAATTTGGCGGTTGTCTATCACCATTTGATGAACTTTGGCGATGTTTTCATCAGTAGTTGCAGTTTTTGGATGCCCTGTACATTAGTTTCCCAAGCTCTTACGGACACATTTAAATTCAGCAGCCCAAAATTTCACGATGGTGCTGAGTCCTCACATACAGAATTCAACTCATCTTTGATTTGCGAAGTTGTATTGCCTTTCAAAAACAAACATTTCATGGCAGCTCGATACTCGATTTTGTCCATTTCACCAAAAAACTCCCACCAACTCATTCAAACAACTGTTACATAAAAACGGTGTGTCCAATATGGCTGAAACTTTGTTGAGTACAATGAAATTCAGTAACTTTTGTTTACGAGTGCTGCCATCTTCACGTTGAGGTCTGAAACTTTTCAGACCACCCTCGTAGCAATGAGAAGTGTTTGAAAAACTGTTATTCTTAAAATCATTCATCATCAATCACAAGCTTAAAAAAGAAATGAGATAAGATGAAGAAATACCATTTGAGATCGGCATGGTCTTTCTTGGTCTGGCTGGAGTTGTGGTAGGCTCTCAGTTTGGCAACCAGATCCGTGGCATCCTGTGCTGCATTCACAGCCAAGGTCTTGGGGATGACGAGTAGTGAGCGTGCAAACTCTGCAATAGCCAGCTGTTCTCTGGAGCTCTGCAACAATTACTCATTTATAATTGTTTATTCAATTCTTTACCACAAGTTTAACTAATAAAACAGGTATACAATATCAAAATACTGAAGATATTCTTCAATAAATGAGTTAAAACAATAAAGAGAATAATATGGAACAATTAAAACTTCAAATATTACAGAATTGTTGTTAAAATCACCAGGCCAATACCATAATTTATGTACAAGTACAGATATGGGCTATAATACAACAAATATTGAAATTTTCTATTTCTGGGAGATGAGTGAATATTTTTTAAATATTTGTTTTGTTCTGAAGTTAATTTGTAATACATCAAAATGATACTTAAACATGTTATTAACATTGACATAAGCTTCATTAACAGCTTTAATATTTTCAGTATTACACAGTGATTTCAATTGTGACCCGCATAAGTATTTTGATACTATAACTCAAGAAGTGATTTACAAATAACTAGTATTACACAGTTGACTTAAGGCAACCGACTTCTGATGATACGACAATTAACTTGAATTTTAGTTATTGAAAGTAGTACTCAATTTGTCACACTAAAAAATGAACAAAAAAGAAAAATTGAACAATCCTGTAACTAACAAAAAGTTAATACAAAATAAAATATGTACATGAGGTCTGGTGTGAAATCATGTTACACATTATAACTATAGATTATAGATTTCTTGAATTTTTCTAATTAAATGACTTTAATGGATATATAATGCAACACTTCTTAAAGAAAACTGAAAAAGCAGAGATCAATAAGATATAGCTCTCAACACACATAAATGAACAATAAATAGAAGAAAATGAAGAAGTCGCACTAGTCTAAAATGACAAAACAATACAATCTCTGATTGGTTGGAAACTAACAATAAAGAGAGAAATATGTTTTCATTACTACCAGATAATTGCTTCTAGCATGGATACTTCATTATATGATTTTTTTTAATAGTTACAATAAATAATGGTACGTTTGCTACATATAATGTGAGTGTGTGTGTAATTTCTTTCTCAGTTTAAATACAAACATAAATTTATTCTGAAAATATCAGTACAAGAGAGGGAAAATTCTGAACAAAATTTAAATAGAATTGTAATTGTTATTAAAAAAGGGGACAAAAATAATAAAACGTTTTCACAATGATGAAACTGTAAAATATCATTTATCTATTTTAGAATATAAATATTAAACCTTTATGTATTAAAATATACTGAACATCCTTTGCACTGTGTGTAAAACACACACACACACACACACACACAATTTAAAACCTATATATAACTAATTCTTAACCCTTTGCACTCCGCGGTCCGACATATCGGACATCGTAGTTTAGGCTAAAAACTCCGCGGTCCGAAATATCGGACATCGCAGTTTAGGCCATAAACTCCGACGTCCGATATGTCGGACCGTTGATAAGTCGCGTTTACTGGCTACATAAATGATCCAAATGCACCTAATTTGCGATATACGCAATCTGGGATAGTTATAGATTATAACGATGTACGGTAGTAAACTTTGATACTCTATGTTTTTTTTTTTGTAATGAATAATGCAACATCACTTTCTATGACGTATCAGCTGAAGTCAGGATATCAGCTGGCTTGTGTATTGCTTTGTTCGCTGTGAGTTCGTGCTTTGTTTGCTGTGAGTTCGTGTTTCAGATAACCTCTTTTTCAGTGGATAAATCGTTTTCAATATAATTAGTGTTTTATATTGTTTATAAACAGTATAAAATAAGTGTTCAGTATGAGTGAGCTTTCGTCTGACGAGGAGGAAATGTCTCGGAAACGGGCTTCACCTGTTAGTGAAAACACGCTGATTAGGAATGTTGTTGCTAGTGGTATGGAATACATCGGCGATCTTAGTGATAGTTTAGTTTTGTTCTGTTTTATAACATTTTACTTTGCAATTTTTGCTGTGCAATACAAACAGTAATAAACGGTTTTGTGTTGAGAAAACATTTTTAGATTTTATAACTTAGCTATTTTTACACATAAGTAAAATTCCATGAAAAAAGTAAAAATGCTATTTTTTCATAATCAGTGTTATCTAAAATTTGTATTCTTTACTTTGCATTCATACAGAGCAAAAGTTGTATGATTTTTATCTTTCGTGCCAAAACATAGACAATATGCCAGTATATCACAGACATTTCACGATTTGTAGAATTTGACACCAATTGATAAAGTGCCCATAACTTTTTGGATTTTCGAGGTAAGTTCATAAAATTTTGAGTGTAGATACATAGTTAGATAAGAATTCCAAAAATAATAACAGTTTATAGGGGGTCAATGTAATTTTAGTCAGTTATAAGAGCTGAAAGTGAAATTTTATAAATATTTTTACATAAATATATATAAAAAAATTAAAAAAAAAAAAAAAAAAACAAGATTTTTGGATCAGCATTTTTTATGTTCTTTTATATGCAGAAACTTATAACAAACAAAACAAAACAAAATTGTTGGCTTTATGTACTAAAATAAAAAAGTTATGATTTTTTTATGAAACCCTTACACTTTTGATCAAATGGCATTGGAGTTTTTCGCTAGTACACTTGCAATAGCCACTGGAGTTTTTGGCAGTGACACAAAATTTCACTCCGGAGTGCAAAGGGTTAATATAGCAAAAATTTACCAATGACGTGGCAAAGTTCTCCAAGTATATGGATAATGCTGCCTCCACCGCACCACCACCGGCAACCACAGACTTGGACTCCAGCACTCGCTTGACGACACAGAGCGCGTCGTGGATAGACCGTTCCATCTCATCGCAGTAGAAGTCATTTGGTCCTCGTAGGATGATGGAGCTGGCCGTACGAGCCTTGGGCCTATAATTGGTAGATGTCATTTGCATTACTAAATGTTTCAGATATGACCCTGCTGTCACTCAGGGAAAGGCCAAGGATGTATACACCACATTCTGTTTGTTATACTACTCCACTCCCTTTCCTTTAGGTTATTGTGTTAACTACAATGAAGTTTACTAGAATTAATTAGGTTTACTCTGCTATATGGAAAATGAAAATCTTCATTACTGTCTTCATTTTGTTGAAGATGGAGGTATTGGTTACTTGTTAACTTATTTACATCAACACAAAAACCAATATTTAAAACTTTTATTTTTGTTAATTTTCTTGAGATTATTTTGATTATTCTTGATTTCTTCTGGCAGAGCATTAAAGAGTTTCTTCCCAGCGTAGGTAGGTTTTTTTCTCAAATAAGGCTGTTCTGTGAAGAGGTAGTGGATAGTCTTGACCATGTCTTGTATTATGCTTATGGAGATCACCATTTTGAGGAAGGTCTCTTATTAGGCAATACAATACTGTTTCTATTATGTAAAGGGATGTTACTGTAAGTATCTTCAATTCTTTAAACGTAGCTCTATAACTTTATCTAGGTCCTAGGTTGCCCACTAAACGTATTGATTTTTTTGGGATTTTGTATAATTTAGGTTAATTCTATTTTGTATGGTTACAAAACGAGAGTAAGTAATTTTTTTTCATAAAAACATCTTTTATCAAAGTTTTCAAGGGGGCCGTAGCCCATATGGCCCTTTCCTTGCTTCTTCCATTGTCTTTATCTATACTTAGGTCCCAACTCCCCACTGATTAATTCTGATTCTGATTATTCCTAAGGGAATTAATCACAGTTAATCTAGTTACTCTGTGGAATAAACTTTCCACAGGCATTAGTGATGATTTTCTTTTGCAAAAATGAACATTTTCTTTTAAAAATTAACAAAATGTTCTATATTTAGTACAAGCTATAATTTGCCACTGCCACTGTAATTAACTGAATACATACCATATTATATATTTAATGTTTTGTTTAAACTCACCCCTTTATAAGGATCAGTTCATCATCGCAGACAGATTCCTGGACGACTTCAGCTGCTTCGCCAACGTTACTGGCCTCAAAACTTTCCTCGCCTACAACAAATCTCACGTTAAGATGAAATATGAGAGGATTAAGCAGCATATTTTGGGATAAAGATCCTAAGCTTTACCTTCCATGTTGGTTAGTGAGGTGAGGTAAGAAGCTCCAGTTGCCTTCGCTATTCTCTTGAGATCAGCTTTCTTTACACGCCTCACTGCCATGGCACCTGCTTCCACAAAGTACTGAAAACACAGACAACGGTTTAAGTTAAGTACACTCATTTAAATTTTGGAAGTGTTAAGATTTTAATTTCTCAACCATATCTAGCAAACCAGTTCTTGGTACCAATACAGAAAACTACTAACTAAAAATGAATTACCTCTTACCCACCAGTCTCACACAGCGTGAGATAGTTTTGTAGTAATTGCAAGCATAATACAAAAATCATGTTGAAAAATGTACAATCTATATTAAAGAAATTTGTTCGAGCAATAATTCAATTTTTGTATTTTTTTTATTTAGCTGAACACACTTTTCTGTAATATTTCCATTTGCAATGCTCTACAGCTTATTAGATTGACTAGTAATTCAGCAAAAGAAAACTGAAGTAATAACTACAAAACCGATGCATCACACAACATATTCTGGCAAAAATTTAATTTGGCAGTCATGATAAAAAAACCAAACGAGTGTAAGACAAGTTGACATCCAACTGTATCGGTGAGTTGTAGTATTAATGAGGCTGTATTGGAGATCAAAATACTAATGCAATGTATCATAAAAATACTTCGGTTAATTTTGATATTATTGGGTGTCAAGTTCAATAGAATATAATAAAATGTATTGTTCAAAACGTATTATCATCACAATAATGCATACATTTACCCATATCTTGTTCGGGTCCTGGCAGAGGAAGTACTTTTTGTGATTCAATGTTTATTGAAAATTTAAATCAGACTGTTGCCGCAAATTTAATAATAAAAATGTAAAAAGTCATTTGACAGGTATTTGGCCTTCCAATCATATGTTACTTTGCTTATTAAATACATATGCGATAGAAACAGTCAAATACAAAATATTGAATCATAAAAAGTATGGGCTCTGTAGTGTAGTGGTAACATGCTCGCTTGGCAAGTGAGAGACCTGGGTTCCAGTCTCGGTGGACCAAGCACTTATTGCGATTTAATTCTTATTGAAAATTATGTATGTATATTATATATATTCAACCCTATTAGTTGCCTAAAAATGGGCTACGGTTCTACTGAATGGAATGGTTATGTAGACCTGAGGTCAGTAAATTATCAATAAATATGGAGGATACGACATATGGGTGAAATAGGCGTTATTAATTTAAAATCAAACAACCAATGGCAATCATTGGAATAATACTAGCTTATACGTACTCCAGACCACAATGATTCTGGTTTTGGGGATATTCGTAGGCTGCGGAAATTCAGTTACCTAAATCAAATGCCATCACCACAAAGAGATACCTGTAAGGTTAATTTTAATCCATAGACACACTAATTTTAGCAAAGGGTTTCATGGTTTGGCGTTATTACGGTTTAAATGGGTATTTTTATTCTTCAACGCTTTTTAATTATGGTCAAAATGTAATAATGGATGCCTTGCAAAACATAAATAATACAAATTGAGTAGTTTGATTTTTATAATACTAAACAAAAAATCCAATTTGGGTGTTTTGGGTCTGGTACATTTATACCAATGCACTGATCCCATCAACTTCCACCCCAGCCAACCAATGTTAATTTTAGGTAGGCTCTACTACAGAACAGTGATTCTCATAAACACCAGACCATAAACACCAGACAAAAATCTTTAACATCAGGTGCGAGATCAAACCTGCCACTTCAAGGCTAACTCCCATGTCCAAGAGTAGTGCCTTATACCATGCAGCTATCCTGACTTGTCACTTGATCTCGCTATAACGGATTCTTCTCCTTGTGCTTCCGTTGAGGATTTGTGATGGCATTAAAGTGTGACGGAACCAGTCGTCAAAGTAGCCCAATGGGTTACTAAACAACAAACTGCTATAAAAATCTTATTTACAAGTGGATGAATCTCAGGGCTTTGATTCCATCAGTTCCAGTATAACAATTTTAATGCTACTGAGATTAAAACTATAAAACCTTATTACCTTGAGACAGAGGTCATCTATGCCACCCGTACACAGTACCACGTTTGTACCGACAGCCAGTATCTTCTGTATTCTTTCCTTAGTAATATCTGACTCTCTCTGACGGATGGCATCCAACTTCTCTGGGTCAGTGACCAACACCTGCACACACAACCCACACTTGTAACATTGTACTTGCAAATTCAGTTATTATTACAAACAAATATACTAGGAGTAAGAATAGTACTTTGTTTTCCTCCAGTCAAGAGACTGTGAAGTTAAGCGATCTGGCAACTTTTACAAATTTCCAGTTATGTGCGAGTGGGAGCACTCCTTTTTCAAATTAATTTCTGGTGTCATAGTTGAAATGGCATTGTTATACTGATCAAGAAAATATATAATAATAAAAATAATGTATTCTAATACAGGTATGTTTCTCTCAGGAAATGGTATTTTATTTGTGTCTTTACAAATTTTCATAGTTTTTGCTCATTTTTATACAACTCAGGTTAGATTTTATATCTCTCTGTGGTAGGCATGGATTTCATGCCAAGAAAGATGCAGGCAACTGTAACATTGAGCAAAAACACTTTCTTAAATCAAGATTTCGAAATTAAAAAAAAAAAATCCTAAATGGCCAGCATAAATGACCAACCCTGAGTGTACGAACTTTATGTATCTATCCTTCTAGCTGATGCAAACACTTCGAAAGAAGTTTTATCACTAACCTATTATTGATTATTTAATACAAAATTGTTGTCTTCATTTCTTAAAAACCTATGTATTTTTTTTTATCAATTTCAAATTTATAAATATAAAGTACAAGAGTTTACTAGTTGATAATTTATAAGAAAAAATAAAACCTCTTGTCTATTTATTATAAAGCACTTAAGTTTATCAATAAATTTTTCACTTGCAAAATGCATAATACCTGACACACAGTTATCTATATAGCTATAACACATCATTATCTCTTAGTAGATCACTTTTTTCTCTTTACAAGAAAGCAATCATACACAAGCAACACTGTAAACCTGCCGGACCAAAAGCGATATACGTAGTCAAAAGGACCACTTAACTCAAAAAAATACATAACGTCCAACTGATCTGCAGACAGTTAATTATAATTACACTAGCAGTTACCCATGGCTACACACACAATTTTCAAAATTGAAGGACACAGCCTACTTAGTGAAAGCAATTATGATGTAATATGACGGAGCCCTATATTTTTCATACATAAGTAGACATAGACCACAGGTAAAGAAAATATATGCATACACAAGCTTAAAAAGACTACTTCCGTCAAATAGCGCCGCTTGTGTTCTTGTGTGTATAAGGGTAAGTGTGCCATCCCCTTGTTTTCCTTAAGCTTTAGCAAAAATGTAACACAATGCCAAGGGAGCCAACCAGTTTTGGATGTGACCGTGATATCAAAACATAACATCACTTTATTTCTATAGGAGATCCTGGCTTATCCCCGGTTTTCCAGGTCGTGTGGCCACCCTGTGTAATGAGGCTATTTCACCACCGCAATGAACATGTCAAGTAAAAGTATCAACAAACAAACTATTTAATACAGAACAAATATTACTAACCTGCACACCAAGCTTCATTTTAGCCTTCTGTAAACTGAAATCCAAACACGCTATTTTGGCATTTGTGATTTTCTTTGGCATTGCTGTAAAAAAAATCAATTGAATACAACACGAGATATAAAATAAAATCTAACTCTAGCATAATAAATTAGCACTGTCAATGATCTGAAAAATTATTGAGTATTTAGTCACTGAAGTTGTACTAACCATACACAACCACATTATATTCACATATTGTATGCCAAAATAATTCCTATATTATTGGCCTACAAGGTTTTTAATAGTTTTATAAAAATATTAGCCAAAATAATGTTGTTTTATATAATTTTTTAATCTAACTAATTTCTAAAATCTTGATCTAAAACTTTAACTGTGGGAAAAATATTTTCAAGTACATACTGCTCCTTATACAAATAAAAAATCATGGAATATATTAAAAACCTACATAAAACAAATAATTTTACGTTACAGAACATTTGAGGAAAAATTACCTAAAGACTCAAAAGTAAACTTACAACCCTCACGGACCTACAAATATTTCAGGACCTACTCACCATACAAGCTGTGTATAGAAAATAACGAGACTGAGGAAAGCAAATTTCACTAACACATGTTTACAATTTTATGTTATCCCACAGAGAGTACATGGGATACTGTATATAATGTAAAAATGCTGACCAAATCTCAATTTTTAGCACAGATAGACTAATTTTTAACACATAGACTTTTATTTTCTGGACATTACTCATTTCATCGTTGTTTGTGTCAAGTGGGATACAACAAACATTTCTTACCCTGAGATGCGACTGTACAATTTAGAGCATAGCCTTGCACCAACATGCTCTCCCGTACCGATCGTCCATGTGCCTTGAGTACGTTCACAGCCTTCACCGGGTACTGGGCTTGGCCTTTACTGTCTGTGATCTTCACTGCCTGAGCTGCGTCCACCACCATGTTTGAGAAAAACTCATCGTCACTGTTTACAACCAGTTAAGGAATTTTCTCTGTTTATTTCATTGTTTGATCATGAAGAAAAAATACATTAAACTGATACTACAATGAAATGTATCTCAATAACAACTACATTTGTAAATAAAAATATTAAAACTTTTAGTGCATTTGAAAATAACGTGTTTGTGTTTTTATATTATACACATACATATAAAAGTTTACATACCAGAATATTCATTGTAATGTTTCATTGGTTTCATGTTTGAATTTATATTCACAATAATAATAATAATAATAATAATGGAATAATTTCCACAATTAAATACTACTTGTACATTTATTTTAATTTACTGATGTCTAACACTTCTATTTACAAAATAACTACACTTTATACTAATAATTTTATCTGTTTTTAAATTCTAACTTCTGTCAGTATTTGTTCAACTCATTTAACAACAAACTTGCCCTAAATAACAATAAATCTTTGCAGTTTAAAAAGAAAATCAATTAATAAATCAAAACAGATAAAAAAACAAATTATATATTTTAATGCCTTCAAGAAATGTAAATGGATGTGACACGGAAAGACAAAAAATAACCAACCCACAAATGATTGCACCACTTCTTTCTGTTACGACTATTAACACAATATACTCTATAAAAGTTTAAAATTATTCATAAAGGATACGACCCAATGACTTTGCTGGACATGGAAGTCTTTGCAACATTTACAAGACAGTCTCGTCCCAATTCATCAACATTAACTGTTAAATGTTCCTGGATGTATTTGCAGGCTTCCCTGTAACAAAATCAAAATCCATTGTTAATATAACAATAAATAACTCAGAACTTAAATGTGATAATGAATATGTTTGATTCAAAAAATAAAAGTATAAAAGAGAACTGTAAAACATTAATGTAGTGCTAAGGAATTAGATGTTAACCTCAGGAATATGATTCGCTCTCGACAACCATTTCGGCATGACACTCAAGGCAGTTATTCTGCCGAATGTTATGATTTGGCTAAATATCATCATCAGTTAACAGTTTGTTAAAATTAAATTGAATATTTAACTCTTTGAGTGGCACAATGAAATATTTTGTTGTTCACTACATGTTATATTACAAATATGTACTGGTGGACACACTGCTGTGGCATACGAAGGATCAGAAAAGTACTGCTATAAAACAGTATGTATTTATTAGTTAAAAAAAAAACTTACTTGCATGCCAGCCTGTAACCACTGATGATTGAGGTGGGGTGAATCTTCTGCTTAACAAGCTCATCAGCATTCTTCAGCAGCTCAGCAGCAACAATGACCTGAGGAAATCTTTGTGAGTTAGTTATCTTCTTCTATCACTTAAGACAGTATTTTAGATAATTATATAAATCCATAACCTGAAGAATAAATTGTAAATGGAATGTATGACAACAGCTGTTAATTCAAAAAGAGTTCTTGATAGCTTAAGCTAACAAAGAAAAAGGAATGCTGTCTTATCATGAACACACTAGCAACTAAATGATTGTATGTCATTTAATTTTAAACCGGCATAGTACATAGTTCTGTTGATAGATCATATCCTTGTGCCTTCTAGAATATAGCCGCAGTCCCTGATTGAACATCTATTTATAATACTTTTTCTTACTCTACTATCAACAAGCTTCTAACTGCTTTGAAGTAAAAGCAGATGTACAGTCATTTTCTTTCAAGTTTTGTGGTTATTTCATTATTTTTGAATGTTAAATAGTAAATATTAGTTAATATTAATTCCTTGAGAAAGATATATTGGAAGATTCTGTTTTGTAAGTGAATAAAATCGAATCAAATACACAAAACGTAAATAATTTAAATAATTATTTTTTCCGAGTACAACATAAATAATGCTTGTGTTTTTTTAAATTTAATACATATTGACAGATATTAAAGGGCACATATAATAAATACTCTTGACATTAATGGATTGGTATAGTACAAACCTTATATGATTTAATGAATTATTAGTCTAACCAGTCAGTTATACAGAATGTTATTAACATTTCATCTTAGTTTTTATAGTCCAAAGAACATATTGAGAAGTTTCATGCAAAATGTATGCAGTCTGTAAGAAAACAAATGGTTCATAATTTTATTATAACCTTGGCTGATATTAAATGAAGAAAGAAATATGTTGTTGTGATAAGATATCCAAAGAGACATGATGTGATACATGATAATAGTTCAATTTTTCCCTAAGACTAAACTTAGCAACTTTTTAAAATTGCTTGATCTTTAATGTTTATTTGCATTCCTGGACATGTTCAAAGGATTGCAAAAATCTGATTTAAACCCTTTTTGAATTATCAAGAGTTTATATTGGTGAGTTATTATTTATTGTAGGATTAAAAAGTAAAACCAGGAGAGCCATTTATGCTTTGTGTTTGGGCTATTGAGGTATAACTTCGTCCATATTCTTCCTTTGTTGAAAAACAATAGTGCTTGTATGTATGTTTATCATAGAACCAAGTGTTATTGGCAAAATTTCTGTCATTCTTTTAAATAACTCCACATTTATATCAATCAAATAATCAAATATTGTATTCACAGCATTAAAAAAATATAATAATGTATGTAGTAGTAACAAATAAACTCTCTTTCTTTAACTACAATCTGACAGTATAATCTGACAGTATAATTTTAACATGCAGTTTGAATTCTAAATTGAAATAATCCAACAATAAGTCCAGTTTTTAAAACACAACACTCACAACAGATGTAGTTCCATCTCCAACTTCTTCATCTTGCAATTGTGCCAGCTCCACTAACACTCGTGCTGCCGGGTGTTCTACTTCCAACAACCGCAGAATGGTGGCTCCATCGTTCGTCACCGTCACGTCCTGGATATTCGTACAAGTTAAAATCACGTTTGGCTGAGCCAACTACTGGATACTCAAGTTGTTTAAAGAACCATTGGATTGATATCTTGAGAATATACCAACAGAAGCTATATCTAAGATATAACTGAGTTACTTAATTCAATTATTTAAAAGACTCATACCTGAAATCTCTTCATCCCACCTAAGCAAATCTTCACCAAATAGTCACTTTATTCACAAGTTATAAATTAAGATGGGGTCATATTACCCAGTAATTCTTTGATTTGGTTACAAGTATGGTCAAATAGAGCTTGTTTATGAGGAGGTAACATTAAGATTGAGAGAAGTACAATTATTGTTTACTTATCTCTTAAAATTATTAAATACACACACTCAGAAGAGCTGTTGGTCAAAAGGCATCGACACAAACTTATGGCTTTTATTAGGCTTAACAGCTAAAAATTTTGATCTCGGGCTCTTGAATGGCTTTTGTATATAACCTTTGTTTAGGACGCTTTTAAATAAAATCAAGCGAGTAGGAGGGCAAGTTTTTGATAAAAACTGGCATACTAGATAACAGATACAGTAGGATGGGAGTCATAGATTCTTTACTAACATTCTATTATGACCATGTAGGTAGGTTTTATTTAGCCTTTCGGGAGGACTGAAGGTCTTGGAAATAATACCAATAACACTCTAAAACTATTATGGCAGCTATAGAAATAAAAATAAGTCTCGAAGGAAAAAAGAAGAAATGTCTTAAAGAAAACAAAACAGTGATCACATTCCAGGAGGTAATATGTGACTAACTATATTTAATGGAAATCTTTCTATTGCACATTTCAAATCCAGGATTTTTGTGTTTTTCAAAAAGTTATATTGCCTTTTTCATTAAAACGATTTTTGTTAGAAACTGCTATATGATGACTACAAAATGCTATTGAACTACAATTTTTAACATATTTTAAGCATGTATATGGTCTTGTGTAGGCCAGAAAATAACAAACATTTTGTAAATGAACCTTAATTGTAGATCAGTGGACTCTTATGTTGCTAGTAAATAAAAGGTGAAAATTGCATACGTCTATCTTTCAGGGTTACTGGATCATATATTTTGTAAATTTAACATATGGCCTTATTCACAGTTGACTTCCTCATAAAACATTTGAATAAGACTAATTTACAAATATATTGTAATTAACCAAAATAAATTGATGCATCTGTGTATTGAAGATCTATCAGAACGTAACCAAAGTCTTACCAACAAATTAATTTCATGTTATATGATACAATATTATATCATTGTACTCAGTTTGTTCATATATTTGTTTATTCTGTGTGATTTTCTTGTTGTCATCATGATTACATAAAAAGCAAATGTAAAATGATACTTTGGGATTATACCGACCACACCCAGACATGAATCATTATTTGACATTTTGCTTCTACAGATTACTAGATTAGCGTAGAACAATATTTCATCAATATAAAACAGGAATTGGCTTATCGCAAACCCTCCCCATCCTCAGACAGAGGTCAAAGTCGAGCGGTCTAGTAGATAACATGATTGCAGAGTCTCGCCGCCCGTTCAGCTGGTGCGTCGCTTTGTTGTACTTCCGTGTTTTACCTCTACATTTCTACAAACACAAAAATTCAACAAAAACAAACATTACCAAACAAAAACTAAACTCTTTATTGAGAAAAAAAAACACACAAAACTTGTTTTTATTCTTGATCACACTCCGCCACCCAAAATGTGAGTGCCTCCGGCCATCAGCGCGGGCTTCGGCAGCACCTTCTGCCCCGCGCTGATGTCAACGAAAGAAAAACATCCCTCGAGATAGTACCTATCGGTAAAATATCAAATTCTAGAGGGGCTGATCAGAAATATAAATTGTAATGGAAAAATAATTGTAATGGAAAGGCAATTATGTACTGTGCAAAAGAATTAAATAATCATGTGATGCCGCACGGCCTGCCGTAATCAGGATTCTCGAGATCAATAATAGCGATAACAATACCGATCACAATACCTGGAAATGCTTGTTGATTGATGGAATGTTAGTTCTGTTACTCAACTACATAGTTTTATAACGTTCTAAGTTCATTGAAAAAAGTTTAAGCGATGGGGGCATATAACGGAATCTGACCCCATTAACAATTGATAATCGTTGTAAGTTCGTAAGTTTGTAATTTTGTAATTAAAGAGTTGTTTTTTCGTTCTATCATGTTTGTTTCTATAAATTTATATTTTTGTGTTCTTCATACTGGCGTGGTCGGTATAATCCCAAAGTACCTGTAAAATTGTTAGAAATTTATTTTTAACTTTTAATTGTAATCTTTTGACTCTAAAATCAATAAAGTTCTTCCCTGAACCAAACAGAACCTGTCTATGTACCTAGTTTCAGGTCTCTACCTTTCTATCAAGAGTTATGATATAGATAAAGAGATATATGTCAAAATTTTAAGAAGGACCTACCACATTCTTTCTAATGACAACCACGAATCAGTTTTTATTTGTTTACCCAATTAATAAGAATAAAAATAGCTTATTTCACTAAATCACAAGTGTATTACTACTACTAATATATGCATGTATATAATAGGCGCTAACAACAGAACCGGTGTTAAAAACTACTAGCAGAATTAGAAAAATCTGCAGATCTACATTGGAAAAATAAAATACCCTACTATCAAAAATAATTAATTTTTGTACAATGTGATGAAAATTATCTGTTGTGAATGATCTTTTAATATTTCTGAGAAAATGCCTGATAATCTTGTATTAGTTTAAATTGTATTAACATTTCGTTTACTACAAACATTGGCTACAGCTAAAATCTGAGTCAAGGTTAATTGGATAAGTATTATTAGTACTTACACCAATATCATCAACAAGCATTTTGTCAAGTCCAACAGGCCCCAAGGAACTCTTCACAATATTGGCAATTGAACTTGCTGCCATAACTGTAACAAACAATATTTATAATTAACTTAGTTGAATAAAACAACGCATGACATCAGTACAATTATTGGTACATGCTAACAAACAATTCTGTTAAAAATTACTACAACACAGCTTCTTCTACTTTTTATTTACAGGTTTCATATATATTTGTAAAAAATTGTATAAAATAGTAATAATTTGTTAATCACATATGATGATTTGAGTTTTAAACAAACTTGACTCACTTCGATTATGTTTTTGAAGGACTCGTAAGTCCTTATATAAATACCTCCATTAACAAAAAACACAATTGTAGGAACTTTAACTAAGTTTAGCCTAATTTTCTTAGTTTTTATTATCATTATTTCATTTATAATTGTATATTTTATTACATTTTAACTGCATTTAATCTGTTAAGAATAATTATGTGTTATTTTATCACTGCTGTATTTTAAATTTTATGCTAATCAAGACGGTTTAATTTTTTATTTTATTTGTAAAAAGTTGAGCTTTTAGTCAACTATAGACAGACGACAAATTATCTTTATTCTTCTTTGCAGATTAAATAGTGTCAAGAAAATAAAATTAATGACAACTACAACTATAATAATAGCTTTATGACTGACAGTAAAGTTCATCCACCTGCCTGATGTACTATATCATGGGATGTTTTTTATTCCTTGCCTGTAGTACGGTATAGCCAAACATAATTCAAACGTAGTAAACAATTGAATGAATTGTAATTAAAAAGTAACTATTGAAAGTGTATTTATACTGTCATTCATTCCTTATTTTAACAACAGTTTTAACAAAAATGAAAAATTTGTTTTAACTCAAATCAAAAACCATGTGTAAGAGACAGTTGTCCTAAAAATTAATTTAAAGGAAATTTCTGAAATTGGAGCAGTAGTCAGTTTTTAATAAATTTAATCTCCTCCACTCTCTCTCAAAAAGGTGTCCAGCTCAAAAATTATAATATAATCAGCTAAAATCGATTTATTTTCCCACGAGTACCACTGGATACATTAACAAAATAAATAATACTAGGCGAAAAAAGATAAAGTAATCATAGCAGTAACTAATTTAGGACACGGGTTTCCAACAGTTATTTGAACAGGAGGCAGATTTTGAATCGCTGGAAGTCTGGCAGGCCGAAAAAATTGCTGTGTGTTTTGGAAATGGATACCTGTTAATTTTTAATTATTTAATGCAAAATTGTTGTCCAACTTTACAATACACAAATGAACAATGTAATAAAATCATGTCCAAATAATTGATTGTGAATAATAACTTTAGTCCTCAAAAATTAAACATTAGTGTTTTTATTCTTACAAAAGTAAAAACAAAAATTTAAACCCTATAAATTATAGCATTTGATTTATAGAAATGCTATAGACGTCATTTCCAGATGTTATTTTTCATTTATGTAGTGAGTAGTCTAGTGACAATGCCAAGAACTATGGTGATGAACATGCAGATATTGGCCCAAAATGTATTTTTAAATATTTAGCAATGTTTTAAATGGTTGCAAGGTAAAGAGCTTACTACATTATAAATAAACACTAATGTAGAAATTTCCAAAAGGAAAAGAAAAAGTGGTAAATTTCATTTCGTAATTTGCCCAGAAAATAAATAAAATACCGATTCATTTATTCAATTAATTGTGAAACATGTAAAACTAGGAACAACTGTTATGGATTTATGGAAAGCTTATTTTGGCCTAAAAACAAAAGGTTATGATATTTTACTGAAAACCACTGTACAAACTTCATCAATCCACTAATTTCTAAAAACACCCAAACAATAGAATCTAATTTAAAGGCTACAAAGAAATCTTAAAAACTGGTCTCAGGATTGACTACATTGCCGATCATCTTATAGAATATATGTATCGACGATTAGTGGTGGTGATCCATTCAAGCATTTGTTAAAAGCTATCACACATTCTTATCCTTTGAAGTAATTATAAGTACTACATTGCTCAAAAGTCGTTTAAATAAAGTTTAGTTATTCTATATAAACTGAAATAAATAAATTTCTTTTAAATAGAAAAGTATAGTTTCTCTATAAAACAATTTTAAAAGCCTAAAACTTAATTCACTTCAACATTATTATTAATTATTCAAAATTAATTCAAAGCAAAATCGTGTTTTGAAATAAATTCAAGTGAAATCACTTGTTTGGTTATTGAATAATGGCAGCAAGAACAATAACGATGTACATGTGTTCTTTGTTGCACAAGGAGTCAGACACGTTCATCCTTGAAATTAAAAAAGGTAAGTAAATGTTATTATATTGTTTGTACCATTTTATAAATATTGATAGCATAGATATTTCGGTACTTTGGGATTATACCGACCACACCAGTATGAAGAACACAAAAATAGAAATTTATAGAAACAAACATGATAGAACGAAAAAACAACTCTTCAATTACAAAATTACAAACTTACAAGCATTTCCAGGTATTGTGATCGGTATTGTTGTCGCTGTTATCTTATCTTTCTCGAGAATCCTGATTACGGCAGGCCGCGCGGCATCACGTGATTTGCACGGTACATCATTGCCTTTCCATTACAATTCAATTTATATTTCTGATTAGCCCCTCTAGAATTTGATATTTTACTGATAGGTACTATCTCGAGGGATGTTTTTCTTTCGTCGACATCAGCGCGGGCTTCGGCAGCACCAAAGGTGCTGCCGAAGCCCGCGCTGATGGCCGGAGGCACTCGCATTTTGGGTGGCGGAATGTGATCAAGAATAAAAACAAGTTTTGAGTGTTTTTTTAATAAAAAGTTTAGTTTGGTAAATGTTTGTTTTTGTTGAATTTTTGTGTTTGGAGAAATGTAGAGGTAAAACACGGAAGTACAACAAAGCGATGCACCAGCTGAACGGGCGGCGAGACTGCAATCACGTTATCTACTAGACGCTCGACTTTGACCTCTGTCTGAGGATGGGGAGGTGTTTGCGATAAGACAATTCCTGTTTTATATTGACGAAATATTGTTCTACGCTAATCTAGTAATCAGTAGAAACGAAATGTGAAATAACGATTCATGTCTGGGTGTGGTCGGTATAATCCCAAAGTACCGATATTTCTTTTATTTATCATTCACATATTAATTTTTAAGATTAAAACCATCATTGTTTTTTTTAATATATATTACGTTATTTAGTCCGATATCTTATATTGTATTATTAGATAGATGGTCATGAATATTGATGATTCATATCATTCGATAATCATTATATAATTGTGTTGGTGGTTGCTTATTATACTTCAGCCCTTTTTCCTGAAGGAACACAGTAAATTGAAAGTATGTTTTCTTTTTTGAAGCACTCTTTGAAGTTTGCTTTAAATAAATTGTTTGTTGTCAGCTGGTTTACTTCAAGTTCAGAAAGAATTCAATCAGGCATCAATGTCAAAGCTGAATTGGTTTATAAACAACTGAATTTCTTCCAGAACAAGGTAAACATTTTTAATCTCTTTTAGTAGCTAATGAATAATTCTTACGATGTAATTAAAAAAAAGTAAATACTTCTCATAAAAAGTACGAGTACTTTGGTATTATCCGGAGGCCACTAACTTATTTTTGGATTGAGTTTTTTTACCAGAACCTAAAAAAACTACATTATTTTAAAGAACACTTTATTTGACTTACTGGGAAAATGACATGTCAATAAGACCATCGGTTCTTGTTTTCCGTTTCCCAGAAACTCGTTATTTGGTTACTTGAATAAAATGGTTTGATTGTTTTTATTGGAAAAAATAATTTAATATTACAATTTATTTAACTTACCATGTAATTTCAACTTATTAGTTACAGTAACTTTTAATGTAAACAATAAACAACAAGAAGTAACTAATATTTTGAGACTTTGAAAATAACAATGAATACTAGGAAATTATGAGAGATATTTCTTACTATATTCAACACGTGGGTTTGGCTCCTGGAAACCCATGGGAAGAATTCTTTCCTCCATTTTAAAAAAGCTCACTGCTATCAAGCTGAACATATTGGAAGATTTCTCTGATATATAAGTCTAGGCCATAGTTAGTTTTATTATGTTATTGTTAAATTTATCTTATTAAAATTGTAATGTACAACATTTTGTTGTTACGGTAATGTATTATAACTCTTATTGTGTACGATTATTATATAATATTGAAGTTAAATAATATATAGAATTGTTCAATAATACCAATTAAATAATGAGTGTAGACTGCTTATTAAGCTCTCCCCTAGGAAAGTACCGATTGAAAATGCCCCTTACCATCAGTGGGTAAGGCATCTTCGGCGTCACACTGTACTTGTAACGATGGAAGGAAAACATCCTTAAGCTAGTACCTAAATTCAAGCTCAGATCATATGAACACTCGTTACTTGTTATATTTATAATACATACATTCGTATTAACCTACTTATAGTCTACTAACACATAGTAGATTGGGGCAGAGTGGCCATTTGCGTGCAGACATCGCTTCCTTTTGGGAGGCAGGAAAAAAGAACCAATCATCATAATGATGTAATTTTCCCAGCAAGTCAAATAAAGTCTGTTCTTTCTAATACTGTAGCTTTTAAGGCTCCCGATATGAAAAACTTTTCTAAACATAGTGGCCTCTAGATAATACCATTTAGTACCTAATATGTACTTGCCTACCTACATATATCACCTAATAACAAATAGCACATATGGACAGAGGATTACTTTGCGTCATATAGTTCAGCTGTTTTACATCTAAAAATAAAATAATTTAATGATTAATAAAAACTATCTGGGCTATGTTTATTTATTAAATGTAACTAACAAAGTAATGTAACATTATTACTTTTTACTATTTTGAAGGATTTAAACATTTCTGACAGGTAGATATAATAATTTGCTTGTCATAATTAATTGTACTTGCACCCATCACTCAAACACCTTTAAATGATTTACTTGTTTGAATTAATTTGGAACTAATTCAATATATTTAAAAAAGCTGGCAATAATTAATTGTAAATAACTATAATTAGAATATTTTTGTATTCCACAGTTTAGATATTTTTAATTAATAAATTAGCACCCTGATTCAATTTAGGTGGTGGTGGCCATTTACTGTTCAGCAACCATAATTTGGTTCCTTAATTCGATTATGGAGGTGGCCGCTTACTATGATAGGGCTAAATAATATGTTCATGATAATTATAGATGAAATATAATGAGGGGCATATGTTCCTCATAACCTATCCCTTCAAACCTACACATTTTATTTGTTGACTCGAAATAAAATAAAGTTCAACTGTTACTATAATGTAAGTAGTGCTAATAATTATTATCAGCTTTGAATAGAATATCCAATAAGCTAAATTCATGTTCATGACAAAACCTAAAACGCCACTATTTTACAAGTGAACAGAGTAGACCCACATGGTTGAATTTTGTTGGAATTAATAGAATTCCTAATAAATACCCTTACCATTCTGAGTTCTGACAGGGGTACCTGATGAACGAAATCCGGCAACCGATAAAGGAGTAGCAATTGTAGACATTTTAGTTCAATAATTGAAAAGAAACGTAGAAGACTCACAACAAATAACCGCAGGCCTACCCACAACTTCTACAATAGAATAGTCAAACTTGGTTAGTCAGTCACACTCTTGTGTCCCATTCCACACCCAATCAGCAATCACGCTGTGTTCCCACTTTTTATTTGCATAAATGCAGGCTTTTTATCATTTGTCATGCTGCCTCACGATTGTGTATTTGTTTTGATTTTGTAGGTTTTAGATATTTTTCAATATAATTAAATCAATAAAATAGTATGTCACATAATTATTGTTTTATTAAAATTTATAAATTATTTTTGTTAACAAAATCAATTGGTTTTTATGTTGTAATATAATAAAAGAGTAGTATATATTACAAGACAAAATTAAAACATATCTTCAATATTTATATCGCTTAGGGAGTGGTTACAACTCTCAACCCCCTGGATACGCAAATATATGTGTTTTTATAGGAAGTATGAAGATTTTATTTTATAAGCAGATGCTTCATTTAACGTGAGAACCAAATTAAATATTTGAAAGGATTACATTTCTTTAGGGCTGAGCAGTATCTCATAAAAATTAACTAACATCTCAAAAAGCACATTGAAATCCATTTCAAAATACTTGATCAAAGTAAATTTTAGAGTGCTCTGCATAGACAATCTGTACCATATCACATTTGTATTCTTAACGTACTCTGTGATCTGTAGGTAACAAAATATAATATTCTGAGTTTGGAACAAAAAGAGCCATTATTTAACACAGAGCAACTAACAACAAATCAAAGTTCTAATTAGTGATGTTTTAACACTCTGTAAAAAGTAGTTTTGTCGTTAAAAATACGTTAAATTACATAAATATATAAGAAGAGTGTAGTCTCTTATCTGGCACTAAAGAATTTGATCTAGAAAAGTTTATCGATTTGCAGATGAAATAAAAATGAGTTCTATAATAACTCTTCGCTTGTTAACAACATTTGCTTCGGTTTAAGACAAAATCAAAATAAAATTGACTAGAACAGCACGTGGGGATGTGACTATAGGGACGTACGAGTATATGTTTTAATCTGTACATTACTTATAAAATTCACAACAATTTGAATTTAGTTGAATGGGTTTGATACCTATACTTCTTCATCTTAAGAAAAAAAAGGGAAGTAAGTTTGTAGGTTTGAACTGAGAGGAATGTAGACAGTCCCTAAAGAGACTTCATACCAGCTTAAGTAATACAGTATTTGACGTAAAATCACGTTTACCATCTTTAATCCTTCTTTTTATCTGTTAGCGGAGTTCATTCAAATATTTATATTCAATACAAAATTAGAAGTCCACTACATTACAATATGTTGTCACTTGAAAATGTTGGTAGCTCAATATTTAGAGACAAACTAAATAAACAGTGATTGGAAACAACTCAGAAATAAATATATTAGACGTGTTGTAAAGAGTAAAGTCTTACAATAATAAAAATGCCAGACATTTTAAATTTAGTTCATAAAAGTAGGGCCATAACTAACAGATTAAAATGCATTACCAGACTAAGCAAAAGATTTAACATGATAAAGCTATATGTCCATTATGGAACACATTTTGGCCTCACAATCCCAGTATGGATGCAAGTTCTATTCTCTTTTAGAGTTGATAGCTTTAAAAACACGCACGATCAACATTCGATATTGAGGTTTTTCTTATATGCATTTTTATCCGAAATGTTGAAAAGTGTGATATTTGCCCTCCCGGTGGAGCGATTATGGTCTTCAGCGTAAATATTTTCAATATTCTTAGCATACTTATATCGTACATTGTAATGTAGTCGTTCCAACCAGCTTATTAATGGAAGATTATTATAATTTTACTAGCTGACCCGGTGAACTTCGTTTCACTTACCTCTTAACTTAAACCACATTAATTTAAACCCTAATTATGTATTGCAGAACCGGTAACTTTATAAAGGCATCATCATCATAGTATAGTCTATGCTATGGCATCTTAGAACTGTTCAAAATTCAATGAATACAGCGCCTTCTACATCGCAGCTGTTGAACAATGCCACAATAATTAATAAAAAAATGAAGGTGTCTTTAAAAAGGCGTTTTAAATTTCTGTCAGATCATGTGTCAGATCGCTTTTTTTTATAATTGGCTGAATTCCTTTGTAACGTGATAGTCTCTTTCCTTTAAATTGATTGATTGATTTGTTTTTATAGAAGAAGAACTTTTACAGTGCATTGTCCCTTTTGCAAAAAGTGGATAGAACGGCAGAATAAAACCACTACCTGTCCCAGTTGCACTAAAAAATTGTTAAGATGCGACGAATGTTTGACAATAACCGCTGATACTTCAACTTTTGTATCAAGTGCGGTCACAATTTGAGCCGCATAATAAGAATTAACAGAGCCAAGGAACAAAACAATCAAGTGAAACAACAATTGTTATCAAAACCAAAGTTCGTCTCAACAATGCTATCATCATCATCTTCATCATCTGAAGGAATATAATTTTCAGAACTTAATTTAACTGGTGAAGAATTAAAATATTTGGATGAGATAGAAGAAAATCAGGAGATCAACATCGGCAATATTCTGGCTGTGCCAAACTTGTCCGAGTCACCGAGGCCTCCCGCCACGTCGTCAGGTCCTAGTGAGCAAAGTGAAGACATCATTAGCAAGCCGGGTTTATAAATAATATCAATTAATCTAACATATTATGTTGCTGATTCTAGTGCCGAGAAATTTAAGAAAATATGTTTTCTAGCATTTACCCTTCACACGCAATCTTTTAAATCGAAAATCATAGCTTTCTTATTGAAAGGATTTATGGTGTAATATGATGGAACTCTACAATTTTTTAATAAGATTACTTTAGTAATAATGCATCTACTTCCGTCGCTTGTATTCAGCTTCTGATATTAGGGAAAGAATGTACCATCCCTTTGCTTTTCCTTTAACTACAGTAAAATTGTTAAGGGATACACCCAGTATCAACCGTATGTGCAAAAAACATTCGCAGCTTTCTTAAAGGTGGGTATTAGAACACCGTTTAAATATTATCTTCAATGCATTAGATGGTTTATTCGTCATTGGTACAATCTAAAATAAGAATTGGATAATAATTTGTATTTGTAATCAGCATAACACTAGTGATCGAGCATTGTATAATTATTTAATATTTTATAAAATTTTAATGTAAACAAATATTTCTGTGTCTTTTGTGAACATCAGCTGAAAGTTTCAACAGCTGTTTAGAGTCAGTTAAGTTTGGATTACGTGTCGTAAATATTATAATTATTTTCCTGAATTATTAAATATTCTGACAAACTCTTCTAATGTTTCTGACCTTTAAACCTTCCCTGGACTTCCTCAAACAATTCAAGACCAAAATTAGCCAAATCGGTTCAGCCGTTCTCGAGTTTTAGCGAGACTAACGAACGGAAATTCATTTTTATTTATATAGATTTAATTAATACGATTATTGTATCTTAACTAATGCAATAGCTAATATATAATATTTTCTTACACGAAATAACGACTATAAGAAATGTAGTGATTGGTTAAACTGTTCTCTCACGCTACACCAACACCAGTCAAAATACCGGCTTCTCAAATCGTTATTTCATTGGTTGGTTAGAACTAGAATGAGCAGAGCAGTATTTCAGCATTAACATAGCACAATGAATGAGAAGAACCGAAAGCCGATGCCCGATTGTGACGATTAGCAGTCTTTGGTGTTTAAATTCAATGTTTATTAATTTATTGTTGTAGAAAATTAATGTAAATAACTATATTATTTCATAAGTAACAGTAAATGATTGTAGCTTAATCAAGATTAAATTTCAACACCCAGTCTAAGTGAGGTACTGTACGTAACAATATGAATAACATAACATACTCTAATGCATGAAGGGGTGGCACATGTTGAGTATGCTTACCATTTTACATCATCCCTTTAATTTTATTGAAATACATTGGTTAAGGTACATATTTTGGAATTCTTTATTAGTAATTTTTTATACTCTACTCTGTTGGTGTAGTGGTTTATGACATAAAATAAATACACTTAGGTTAAAATAACTTAAAATTTTAACATAATTTTTTATTATTATTTTGTATGTAGTCTAACCTAGTATATATTTACTTGAAGCCAGCACTAGTTGGTGGAATGTTTATTTTTGGCCATTTCATGGATCTCGCTGTTTTAAAAATGAAATTGCTTAGAGTAAATTTAAAAAAACAACACGTTTTGTAAAGCCTTGAACATTTTAAAAATCAAAATTAAAAGAAACTAGTAAAGGTACTGACAGTAGTACGTCCTGTGGCCATCATTGGGACTGTCAATGCTGCCACGCGCTTATGGCGAAGAAAAAAAAATAAAAAACATCCTTCAAGATAGTCATATTTTACTGCTCATTACCAGTAAAATAGGCTATAAAATTCGAAAGAGCTGATCAGTAGCTGTAGGCTAATGGGGTAGAGTACGATAAGCAGACCCAGTTTTTAATATTTTAAAACCCTTTGAACCCCAGACCAAAATATTGATGGTGGAAAAAAACGTACCAAAATCATTTGACCTAAGAACTACCGAGAATCCCCGGAGCAAAAACAGCTGTTTTGCATACTGTTTGTAAAAAATTAATACTTTTGCTATTTTTTATGCTATTGTCTTGTATTACACACCAAAATGTCCAGAATGAAATTGTATACACAGAAAAAGATTAGTCTGAAGTATAAAAAAATGTTTAACAGCATTAAAATAATTTTAAAATATATGTATATAGATTTTTAGGCAAAAAAATTGATTTTAAGATTTTTTAAATTAAAAAATAAGAAATATTTTTACTATGGGCACCCACATTTTATTTTTCTAAATTTAGTTTTGTGTATGTACACAAAAAAAATTATATTGATATCTCTAAAAATAAACTTTTTTTGAATTTTTATATAAAAGTATGTGACTTGTAAAAACCTCTAGGCGTACAACACAAAAATCACTGATATTACCTAAATAAATAAATTAGTAAATAAATAAATAAAAAAAATTAGTATTTTAATAAAATACATATAAATATGTATTAATACTCATAAAATAAGTATTTTACGATTTCAAATAAATAAATATGTATTAAACGCATATACCATGGCGACGATATTACGTCGCCCGGGGATTCTCGCAACTTCATTGGCGACGATACATCGTCGCCGCGGGGATCTTCGCATATCTTCTCGGCGACGATATTTCGTCGCCTGGGGTTCAAAGGGTTAATTGACAAGATATTACTAAATTATAACTATCGATATGCAATATAATCAACCGATACTCAGTTGTAAGATTACAAAGCTGTTTTTACTGTTGTATATGTGTCTCGATATAAACTTTCAAAACTTTTCATTCAAATTGGAGAGAATGGGATTGATGCTAATGGGATTGAAATTGGCAAATTCCATGTTTTGTTTTGTTATACATCTGTAAAAAAATATAAAATTGTTCAAAAAATTCCGTTTTTATGTTTTTCTTCCTATAGGCTAATAACTTCAGAAGTTTATTAAATTAAATAGAACTTTAAACAAATTAAAAGTTTACTTTTAATGCTAATAGGACGCTAGGGGAAAATATAGGAATTTGTATTCAGCGCTCTGAGGGTTAAGAGATTGTGGACTAATAAATTTAACGGATGAAATAAATCAAAACATTGAATATTTTGAGCCTATAATTTATTATTATATTAATTATTTAAATTTTATTAGTCTAATACAGTTTTTGTGTAATGAAAAACATATTGTTTAACACGTTCGCTACCAACCGGCACATATATGTGCCGGTAGGGTCCATCAAGATAGACCACCATTGTGTGAGTTGGGCACTTCTCACAGACCAGCTCAAAGTAGTGTGGTCATTACCGTAGCCCAAGAGTACAAATTTGTTCAAATCAATTTATATATCATTTTATAGCCTTAGGCAAACGTATAACTTGATTCCACATCCCTTTTTTTTACGTTGTATACATTTTGGCTAGTGGCACATATATGTGCCGGTCGGTCTGTAGCAAAAAATTAGGCTTAGGCTAAACCTCAAATATAAACTTTTTCTAGTTGAAAGTCAAGTAAAAATTGCCATAACTGTGTTAGGACACATTGGGAAAATAATAAAAACTAGTGTTGACATGGTAGTTATGTGTATTGTGCAAACTAAAACAAGATCTTTGGATAAACACTTTGGAAATAGCAGAATATGTTATTAAAAAACTCACACAAATGTCTCTTATTTTATAAACTCCATTTATGTAATGAGCTACATTTTTATCTTTGACATAAAACAGTTAGGAAATAAAAATGTCTTAGGTAACACACATTTTGTTTTAGTTTTTCACTTGTGAAATTCATTGAAACACTCTGGCATGCAGAGTCCGAATTTATTGTCCTTTTCATCTGTGCAGCTGGAACATGTGAAGAAAGTTGTTTTCCGCTTTTTCTGTCTTATTCTACAAACATGACACCGTAGCCTCTTGTTCAATTTGACTGGGTCATGGCTTTTTTGACCTGAGACCTTGAACTGCACCAAGGAAGAAATTGTGAACATACCGAGAGACCAAGTGGCACAAATATGTGCCAGACATCCCTGTAGACCGATATGAAAGAATGAAGTCGAAAGAATAGACCGATCGTTACCACAGCCTTTTATTTAATAATACTACACTGGCACAAATATGTGCCGTCGGTCCACTGGAACTGTACCGAGCGGCACAAATATGTGCCATCGGTCTATAAGAATCAACTAGCCGGCACATATGTGTGCCAGCCGGTCCATATTAACGAAAAAGTTTTTACATTTCGGTAGCGAATGTGTTAAGAAGTGGATTGTAAATACTCTTTAGCTTCTAATTATTTATACACATCTCGTTATCCAAACACATATATAAACATATCTAAATATAAAGTATATTGTCTTTGATAATCTAAATGAAGTAATTATTGCTAATCCCATTGTTTTTTAAACTAAATTTTGATAATTAGTGAAAGATAAACAAGGCGTAAAAAGTAAATGAAAACACTGACTGAGAGAGTAAAAATACAGAGAATTGATACAGAATAAGAACACTTATAATATCTAAGGAGATTAACTGCAGAAACATGAAGCCAGAGCCAAGGAGAAAAATAAAGAACAGGCATACATGTAATAAAGCTGATGTATAATATATAGCATGTTTAGAGCTTGATTGGAGTCGAATTCTGACTATCCTGATAGAAACATTTCATTCTAATTACAAAAACTGACTTTTTGATATAGACGTTTATAGGGATCTTACACAACTTAGATATGTGGTTGCAATATAGAGTATAGTAGAGGGAGACGAAGGCACAGTTTAAGTTTTTTCTCATACTCCAAAAAATGGTACTAGTAGCAGGACTACTTTTAAAATGAATGAAAATGGGTATTTTATTACATTGTGAAATGTTTGGCATACTGGCATAACCATAACTCAGGTTGGGAATAGTTATGTATCAGTTTGTAAGAATGATTTTTCAACTTTACATTTTAGAGTCTGTGCAATCATTATATGCAATGTCAAAAATTGCCCTGTCAGTAACAAAACAAGAAGCCTATCAATATTTAAATTTATTCGTATTCCATAGATATATTTTAGATTATGATAATGTAATGTACAAATATAGAATATTAGTTTTAAACAACTAAATTTCAAATCTGTCAAATAAATACATAGAAATGTTTTAAATGCTCAGAAATTTATCCAACTGTCTCATCCATAACAGTGGAATGGCTCTATTAGTTTTTTGTGGTTAATTGAATGAATAAATTTTAAAAATGGAAATTCACAGTAATATTGTTTAATATTTATTTGTTGGTGAAAGTAATTGTGACAGTGGAAAGTGGATAATGGGCAGAGTGCAATATGTGGAACCAGCTTAAATATTATAATCATTGATATCATATATCAAGTAACAGAACTATTGACTCTTATCAATTGGGTAGGCTACATTAATTAAAAATATAAAATTATAAACTTTCAAAATATATAATAACTTAAACCTAATTATTAAACAGGAAAAGCAGGAAATGTGATTTTTTAAGCTTGTTTTAAGCTCTCTCCTGTGTAGCATTCAACAACTTTTTTCAAGAAGTGGTTGAAAAGATTGTACCCAAACAGTTATGTAGCTCACTTCATTTCCTTACCTGGTATTTACTATTAGGGGGTTACAATGTCCTGTAACCAAGAAGAACTTATTTATGATCTTTTACAGCAATTTCATTTAGTAGCATGAAGTTAACTGCCATTCTTTTTATCTTAGATGAAAATAACCTATTTTAACAAAAGGATTATATTTAAAGTAAAAACATTGTTTATAGTAAAGATGATTTAAGTTACTCAAAATTAATTTATCAACATCGGTTAATAATTTATTGGTTCTAATAAAAGATATTGTTCGTGAATATGGATATAAAAACCAATTCCGTATATTGTACCCCACCCAGTAAGATCTTCTGAGAATTGAATATCAAGTTTGATTTTTTTCTGCTATTCAAGCGGTCTTTGAAAGTAAAATCGGAAGAGGGAGATGATGTAAACTAGTAGATTTGTTAGTCTTGCCATTGTTGATTTGTCATTATCTTTGTCTAGGTACATATATACATTCTTGTTGGATAAAATCAGTTGTTTTATCTTGACTGAGCAAGTTTTATATAATAGACTTGGGCACATGGAATAGTGAATAGAGAGAGTTGTGGGATGGAGGGATTGTAAAGTCTTTCTGCAAACATAAACTCGAGGCAGTGAACAGGTTGAGTCGTGTCATTTGCAGGATATAACTGTTACTTGTCACCAATCAGTTCTGTTTCACATGTGCTGGTCCGTAATTACTTAAAAATAGCTGCATTAACAAGTGTGCATTATTAGTTGATTTCTTTTTATTCCTCTTAGTGTTCTACCTGATTTTATAAATAATTAGTATTGTATTTTGTGTGATAGTGGTCTGCCTTAAAATAGAAACATTTGTGGTGAAGATCCATGGAAAATGCCAAAAAAAGAACAAAAGCACCAGTGTTGAGTTTTTGTCACTGTAAAACAGATTAAATAACTTTGAACACTGAGTATTTTACATAGTCTGTATAGAAGGGCCTTCAATTGCAATTGTAATTCATCAGCTTTATTACAAGGGCTTCTTAGATGAAGGTTAACAGGTTCAGTTATTTATTAAATAAGAAACTCTGTTATTAATGGGTGTGTGAATTAAGATTTTTCTCTTACTCAATCCATAGACGTAGTGTAGTATATGTTTTGACCTAAGCCCTGTTGTGAACAGATGGAGGGGGAGGTGGAGCTGGTGGCTCGTCAGCTGGCGGGGGCTGTGGAGCTGGCGATGGCCAACTCTGTACCACAGCAGCAACGCTTGGAGGCCTACAACGCTTGTGAACACTTCAAGGAGAAGTCTCCACTCTGTGTACAATGTGGCCTGTATCTTGCACAGAAGCCAGAGTTTTCCCTTGTGGTGCGACACTTCGGCCTGCAGCTAATGGAGCATTGTATCAAGTATCGATGGTACAACCTCACACAACCCGAGAAACTCTTCATCAAGGTACAGCTACGCAGTTTTTTCTAAAAATCAGGTGAATAAGACTTAAATGCCCTAATTTTTGTTATGAAATTAATCAAATTATTTTCATTCTCTTGGCAATTAAAATGTAATTGTGAAGTTTCAGAATATTCGAACTTGGAGGACTATTAAAAATAAATTTTACTATACATATGGTACCGTAACCTTTACTATTTCTTTAAGAATTTCTAGATAAACTTAATTTCATGTTATTTAATGAAATACTTGTTATAATGCCAGTTTGGTAACTTCAGTAAATAAAATGTTTTCTTTATAAATGTATTTCCAACTATTTATTGAGAAGTACTTATTTTTATATTCAGAATTTACTTTCTTATTAGATTTACAACTTTAGCTGAGGATATATAGTATTAGTGGCCCATTCCATAAAAAAACCAACCAAAACCAACCACTGATCTGACCCTTTCATATAGAAAAAATTCAACAAATTTGACTTATTTAGCTTTAATAGTTTTGTAGCTATGATGTTTAAAAAATACTATGAGAACTAAAAACAGCCTTTTTGTGTATTTTTAAAAGCTTGTCACTCAAAAAAAAAATTCAATGTAGCCTAATCTTGGTAGGTACAACTTTCATGATACAAAAAAAATTAACAAAATCTATACATGTAAAACTAGCTTACAAGAAATGTTTAGATTTTATAGAGGAAAATTAAGCACACAAGAAAAATAAATTTCTCTTGATAATGCTTATAAAAACAATGTGTGTATAATAATAGTATTTTCTCGTAAGATACAAATTTAAACAATCCATCCAGATTTAAGTTGCCAAATTTTACTCAAAAATTCTTCATTAATAGCTTTTTTTTACATTTTTATAACCGATTTGTTGAAATATTATAGTTATCATTAATTTACATGTTTTACTCTTCAGCTTCCTTATCTTAAACTTGCTAGGTTATTGTAATGTAGTTTCACTGTGAACACAAAAATTTATTTGTGTAGACAGTATTTCTTGTGATCCATCATTAGTAGTTAAACTATTTCAAGCAGGTTTTGGTCTCACTAGACGTAGAAAAAATCATTTTGCGAGCCATGTTAAAATCAAACATGGATATTATCATTTGAGTAGTACCTAAATCAATTGTGTCTCATGCTTTTTACTCTAACTGATGTTTTCATTGTGCTTTTTAAGTTTTATTTGCATAATTTTCATTGTTTAAGGTCATAGTCTTTTACGCTGGTCTTAATATTGAATTTGTTAAAGATACTGTTTTACCATACAAAATCAAATTTCCAAGTTAGTAATAAGTTGTTATATGTAAATTAATTGCTTCCAGTAGGCAAACAGTATGTAAACTAAACCTTATGTATGATTCAAATATGTAAAATATATATACATGTAAAAATTTCAATTTCACTGTCACAAGCAGAAAAACCTCCTGCAGCAGGTTCAAAGAAACTTCTGTTGAATGATTAAAAAGTTAAATAATTTTGAAGTATAATTTTTCTAATAATTTTATGGTTGGAACTTAAGTAAACTGGAACCTCTCAAATTTCTTCAGTGTGTCTCTCTTTTCGAACCTGAGGGCAAGTCCTTAGCTAGACAGATATACAATCCCAATCCTACAAATCTTGTACAGGAGAATGCAATGAAGTTGATCGAAGGTGGGCTGGATGTACAGTCTGTGGAGCAGGCACACATCAAGGACGCTCTATCCCGCGTCATAGTAGAGATGATCAAACGGGAGTGGCCGCAGCAGTGGCCGACCCTCCTGACAGAGCTGAGCCAGGCCTGTGGCAAGGGCTGCACGCAGACAGAGCTAGTACTGCTGGTATTCCTGCGGCTGGCCGAGGATGTGGCCATACTACAGGTAGGTGTCCAGCGTAATTCTTTAAATCAAATCCAACTGAATTTCTTGTTTTTTAAAATTATGTAGTGATGAATATTTAATCCTTTAAAACGTTGGGTTTACCTCAAAAATATTATGTTTTTTGTTCCATATTTTTATTTAAGAATTTGCATAAGTGTATTAATGTGACTGAAAAATTATAATATACATATTGAACTGTGAGGTTTAATTTTTGTGAGCTTTGACAGAAGGTTAACTGAAGGACTTTCAGCGATCTAAGAATACCGTACAGTGGCAATCCCAATACAAGACACATTACGAGAGTTGCAGTCGAATCATGCCCAATCATAGGTCTCAATGCTGGAATCACTGCTCACTGCTGACCCACATTTTAATTTGTTAACGTTTCATTAACTCTAGAAGTGGCAGGTGCCGGATATACGGTGCGGTCGGCTGTTGTCTAAGTGGCAGCGCCGGAATTCCGGCCCGATTAAGTTGCGTCGCATTATGTTATTTTTGAAGGAGTAAATATAATCTGATAGTGATAAAAATCATATATTTGGAAAGATGAAGAATCATACTTTACAATAATAACGTATATACTATTTTTTAGATATCCTCTATGGATATAAATAAACAGTTGTACAGCAGACACCTGGCCCGCCCGTGCAGTTGTGACGGTGGTTGTTACTGCACAACATTTGTTTACTTTCTTGTGTTGTGCCAAGTGCATAGTTTGGAGTTTATTTCAACTAGTTATTACCTATGAGCTAAATAATAATAGTCTATTACACATATTTTTGTAAATAATTTGTGATAAAATGAATGAAAACTTTAGAGAAAGATCAAGTGACTTGAGAGAACTGCTTGAGGAGCTGAATTCTTCACCTGTATATATTGAAAATATATGTATGTAACATCAATGCGTTTTAGATTTATTTTTTAGTTGAATTATAACCAAAATGATTCATAAAAATGGTTTTAGGGTATTGAATACCTTATATGTCAACATTTATATAATGGCTTTATGTTTTACCCCTGTACATAAAAAATAAGTGCGTTGGTACATTCCCGTAAAAAAAACATAAAAAATGTAAGTATGGATTTTTAAAGTCATTTAAACTATATATTTCTGATATCACAAATAAATTCTAGATAAAATGTATATATTAGAATTTTTTTTATGCGCTTGAAGTCAAGTACAAAACGGAATCCGAGGACAAAATTTTATTTTTTACTTTTTTAAATCTTTTTGTCACATCAAAAATTTATGACAAGAAAATATTTGTTCTGTAGAACATGTTTTCCTGTGTTCTTTTATGAAATAAATTATGTATAATATGTTAAGTTTGGAGCATTAGTTGAGGTAGTAATATACATTAGAAAAATACACAAACAGTTGGCCTAAAATACCCTTGCCACTACAGAGAATTTACAATGCCACCTCTAGGGTTAACACTGTTATTACATACACTTAAGTTAAGATAAAATTGTGACAGTTTGTCTCTACCTATTTAATAAGGTAATATGACCACTACATCGGTATAAAATAAATTGGGAAATTCTGATTTAATGTGTTGGAAAAGTATAATAAACCAAGAAAAACTAATTTATCTTTAGAGAAGAAAAATTATGGTTAATTGGCTACTACTTTTTAATATTTATTTATAGTCACATAAGTTTCGTACTCAAATAAGTTTAAGTTAAAAACCAAATTTTATGAAGGTTACAAATTGGTTTATTCAGAACTAAAATGGGAGAGAAGTGTAACTTACTTAGCGTTGTAAAATAAAATAGCTTTGGTGCACTGTGAATGAGGGCGCTGGACCTATAGAGTTATAAGTTATAACCTTGCTTTTAACTCTTATAAATAGTACTCTAATGCATTATAAGTGTAGTACAATAATATTAACACGTTCGCTGCTAAAAATTAAGTAATGTATGTTGCTAGAGGCTAATTTTTTTTTATTAGTATTCACTTACCAATTTAGTTGTTGTGACACGGGTTGGTACAGAAAGGTCATCAAACACCAAAAGAGCCGAATTTCGCCCATTTTGAAAACGCTGCAGTAGATCTACCGCACACGCTCCTGGGGCCAGTCTCTCTTCGAAGCGCGCACCGTTTTCCTTATTGTTTTTGGAAAAACAGACCACTAACGATTGTTTTATAATAATACTGGGAACAAATCACTTAGTATAACTAAAAATATATTGATAAAAAAACACTAAAAACTACTATTTACAACCCAACCATCCCTCCCCAAGGTACGCTTCATTAGTCATGGAATTGGTCAAAACAATGTGGGACACACAACCCAGGCTGTCCATCACATTCTAAACACTGCCACATCACGTATTTCTTTCTGCCATTTGCATAGCAAACTCTGCACCTCTTTTTGTTTAACTTCTCTTTCCACAAGCCACTTTTTCTGTAATCCGTGAGGGTACATGGGGGACGCGGCGGCGCTTCAGAGGTCGAGGAGGCTCGGGAACGTCCGGGAGTAGCTTGTCAATAACCTCCAGACGGAAGTCGTACAATGGCATTTTGTTTTCTCCACTTGATGTGCGAACTTCGTTATAGAGATAGTGTGCATTCACTAACATCATCTGAATTACGTGGACAAAAATCTTTTTATACCACCGCAGTGTTTTCCTTTTCGCAAGGATAATATGACATCATTTGGTCACTGCGGTCCACGCCTTTCATAAAATGTTGTATTGAACAATTGGTAGTGGTTTTAGTCTCTCCAAACCACCTCGATTAATTGAATTCACCATGTCATTTTCAAATTCAGTGGATATGTAAGAGACAACGCGTTTGTCTTTCCATTTGGTGACAACAACACTTTCGGCGTAGCGGGCGATGGTTTCACCCTTTTTCAGGTTGCCGATTTGACTTCAGGAGATACGTATTTTCTGTCCAGCCGAAGAGTTCCAGTGCAATATGTATTCCTACGGAGCAGGCTTGAGGCAAGAGTAAAACTATTATAATAATTATCCATAAATAAACTGTGGCCACAATTGAGTTTCCCTTTGCATCAGCTTCAATAACAACATTGGCTGCATGCCCCTTACCACCGTAATCATCTAAAACTCCGCAATACATAAAAAAAACGAAGTATTAGGCCATGGGGGTCACACAAACTGTACAGTTTGATGCCGTACTTATGGCGTTTCCCTTTTATATATTGCCTAAAGTACAACCGTCCCCTCCATAAAACCATTCCCTCGTCAATGCAACAACTTTTTTTGAGGATAATAAATTGAGTCCATTTTATTGTTGAAGTTAGTCAATTAGAAACTGTACTTTAGAAGCTCTGTTGTTTGGGTTAGGGTACCTTTCAAAATTAATGCATCGCAAAATAAGCAATGAATTTGTCCCTGGCCATGAATTTGGGGAAGCACGTTGAAAAACAGCTTACAAGTTTTCCAATAGTCTTGTATTCGGAGGGTAATTGTAATATTCCCATGTGCAGCAATAGGCCAATAAAAACATTTGAGATCCTCCACGGTAATGTCTTTCACATTTATGGATTCGTGAGCCCTGGGGTTGTAGTAGGTCCACAGAATAACTCCAACGCGTATCTATTCGTAGTAGCCACAATGCCCTCCAAAAAAAATCACATCCACCAGCAACAAGAAAAAATTGATTGGGGGTAATCTCATTAGGCAAAGGGGACTAAAAACTTTTCCTCTTTTGTAAACGGTACATCTTTCATACCTATAGTTTGAGGACTCCATTGTGGTGGTCTTACGTCATAGTCTGGGTCTTCGACCTCTGACTCATCAGTCTCGTATTGTTCATCGTCGAGGTCCGGAGCATAACCAGGGACACCCAGGGTCCGTCTTCATAATCAGAATCACTATTAGCCACAAACTGACGTCCTATTCTGGATTCCACTAGTTCCAGGAGGCAAAATCCATGTCTATTGTATTATATGAATAACACTAAACACACAACAAAAACGGTTAAAATTTGAAGTAGTCTAAAAACTAACCACAAAACGCTAACTGAGAACGGCGACCACAAAAACGCGGGAAAAGTATATCCCCACGAGCGGCCAAAACGGACAACCATACACGACGAAGTGCTGAGAGCACACTGACTGGGTTTCTAAACAATGGCGCTGTGCAGTAGATCTACGTCATGCGCGCCTGGCGCGAGGCAGCCGTGCAGTAGATCTACCGCAACCGCATTGAACGTGTTAATAAGAATAATAATAATCAGGCAACTAAATCAATAGTTCTGATTTTAATGGAAAGAAAGTTTATTTAATCACTTGGTTGCCACACCCGCCTTAACAAGGGCAATCACACTTTGCGTTCAACTGCCATGCCCGTGTTATCACATTCCAAACAGCTGCTTCACTACACAATGCCTAACAGCTGTAAGATGATAAGCATTAGCCTTTAGTAGTGTTTAACTTAAACAGTTTTCACGTAATGATAGTGAAAAGTTGACTGGCTGTTGTTCCGTCTTTATCAGTTCACAAGCTGTATTGATGAATGTCTGTGCCATCAATTATCAATTAGAGAGTTAAGGGAAGGTATCTAAAAGGACTATGGAATATAATATTTAAGAAAATTAACTTAATCAAAAACTGATTACAACATTGATGACTAACTTACTGTCCTAAGAATGTAACTATTAATGTCTTCTAACTTTTTTGGCTGTGTGTTTTTAATAATACAATTTAGTTAAGTGGTAATGTTAAAATTGCAACACAATACAAACACAACTACATTTAGAGCCTTTTCATTGCACTGACGAGTTAGCCAATGCATGCCATGACGCGCTCTAATGAATCTCAAGTGTGATGCTGCCAGTCTTTGGTATTATTCAGTAGCTGGTTTTCTTAGCTTTGAGTAAGTTTTGTTCAATGCACATTGCACCATCAATAATTACAAACTTTTAATTTCAATATAGATGTAATTAATGCACATATGTTATTATGTTCTATAATAAATCTGAATAGAAATTAAAGATAGGAACGTTAAAGAACATGTATTTTGTATTGGAATAATATCTAAATCCAGAAGCATCTCAGTGTAGTAATGTATAAAAATCGACACGGTTTTGTAATTAATCATAAAATTTTGCTAAATATCTTACATCTTCCTAAACTCTTGAGTTTATTATGTTGTCTCTGTTATTGACAGACCTTGGAATCCAACCAGCGGAGGAAAGATCTGTACCAAGCTTTGACGACCAACATGGCTGACATATTTACTTTCTTCTTGAAACTGATAGAGGAACATTACCAGAAACACATTCTGTCACTGGAACAGGGCTCGGTGGTAGAGGCTGCAGCACACGCTAAAGTAGTTCAGGTTTGTTTTATTACAGTTTGTTCATTTGAAGTGTTTTTAAAGTTTCTGTACTATCTTCTTTTAACATCCAAAAAATACTTGTCTCTTGGTAGGTAGTGCTTCTGACTCTAAGTGGATTTGTTGAATGGGTGGCCATGACGCACATCATGGCAGATGAAGGCAAGATGCTGCAAATACTCTGTCTGCTGCTCAAGAATGAAACGTTTCAGACACCAGCAGCTGAATGTCTTTTACAGGTATGCTGGAGAAGGGCATTTTTGAGTATTTGAAAGATCTATGATCTTTGTTGTAGTCATAGATTTCCTATTTAAAAAATGAACAAAGGCCTATTCTATAAGGTCACTCCTCTTATTTCTGTTTAAGTCCTCTTGACTATATCTAATGATCTACTAACTGTCTCGCATTTTATAAGTTAGGGTAATTATACAGATATGTAAGAACAAAAATAGAAACTTGTACACGGTTTAAAAAGGAAGAGAACCTAATTTTATTCATATTGCATTATCTAACTTATATTAAATAAAAGTGCTTACTGTATTAATTATGCTGGTTCATAAATATTGCCTTAAAAGTGCACGAATGTATGTTCTTTTGTCAGATAGTATCTCGGAAGGGTAAGGCTGAGGAAAGGCGACCACTGCTGATACTGTTCAGTGCAGATGCCATGGCTTGTATGTTCCACGCTGCAGGTGTTGCCTCGGAGAAGGCTCTTGACGAGAAACATTATATGTTCCTGAAGAAACTAACGCAGGTTAGTTTACAATGTGTGTTATATTATTATTGTGGTACGTTTTAGTTATTTGCTGAAAGAACTTATTCTGCATAAAAACAGTAATTTTTCTAATTTAGTAACGTAATCAATTATAAAGTCAATCATTAGCAACTTGGACATTTCATTTGTAGTACACTATTATGTACATCATCTAATTTGTATTTTTTTAGGCTTACCAACAGTTTTAGATCAGCATTGTGTTTATTTATAAGTCTTAATCTTCAAATGTTATAAAAAATAATACTATTAAATTAATAAAAAGAACTTTTATTTACTTACTATTTGTTGTAAGGCCATGGTATTTTGTTAATATTTAACTGTGGGTTTTAAGTTTATCATAAATAGTCCATTTTGTCAAAGAATTAAATTATATATTGTCTTACTTAACAATCTGATAGAAGAAAACTGATATTAATGATTTTAACTCGTGAAACATCACACCCATTTCCTAAACATAGAAGATTGCGTGATGGCAATTCGATTACACTTATTTTGTATTATTTATGATTTTCCTTCAATGCAAAACGTTCTTAAAAAATCTGGTGACTAGTTTAAATAAGTTTTTCTCAGAATATAATACTTTTAATAATTAGCAAATAAAACTCTGTTTATAAAAACATAGTATAAGTATTGTACAATCTAATGTAAGGTTTACACTAACTGGGAGATTGTATGTGAGCAAATTGCTGCATGTGTTTTTCATGCATATAAATAAAATAATACGTTTGTAGGCTATATTAAAAAAAAATAATTCAATAAAAGAAGAACATTCAAAATGAATCGAATTTATTATAAGTGAGTGATTGTATTTATACATTTAAATGTTTGTGTTAATGAATATTACTGAATTGGGTACAGGAAATAACATTTTCATTATTTTTAAAACAAATAGAGTTAAAGACTAACAGATGCCAAGGTTTGTGAAGAAATATATGATAAGAGATGAGATGAGACATATATTATAAGTAAATAAATTAAAATGTTTATATTAGAGAATATTACGCTACTAGGTGCAAAGGACAACAAAAGTTCCATTATTTTAAAAGCAAAGTAAACAAAAGACTTTTTGCTTGTGTAGTCTATCAAAAAGCTTCACACAGCTTTGGAAACTGTCTTTGTAAATAGAAACAAATTGAGTAGAATACTTTACTGTACAAATGTATAATGTTGCAGGTGTTAACTGGTATTGGCACACAGCTGTGTTCTCTCTGGGGTAAAGATGAGTGTAATACCAGACCTCCTAACTTCTCCATGTACCTGGAAGCCATAGCCACATTCTCCCGCCACCCCTCCCTCACGGTCGCTCACTACGCCAATGCACTCTGGACTGTGTTTTTCAAACACGAACTCATCTCCAAGGACTCAGTGTTTTTAAGTTTCATTCCTAAGTGGGTCGAGGCCACTGCTCCTAAAATCATGAAGGTGAATAAATAAGTTTATTTGAAAATCTGACCCGTTCTCATGTAATTACAATTAAATTATCAGAATTAGTAGAAATAAAATGATGTATTTCTTTTATGAAACTTGCCTAATGAAATAATTGCATATACAGGTTGTGTTTCCATCAGTAAAATGTGCGACAAGTCCGACTGATTCTGCACCTTACGCAGTACTTGACTACGACTCGGAAGAAGAGTTTAATATTTTCTTCCATAGATGCCGAACAGATATGCTCGACACATTTAAACAGGTTTGAGCTACAGTTTTTATAACTTCTATATTTTAAGCTAGTGAATAATGCAATCATTGGTTTTCAAAATAACTCTTAAAAATTGAAACAATCCTATAAAGAAATGCTGATTTTATTATATTTGAATTTACAAATGTTTTGAACCTCCTTTTATGATCATTAGGGCACTGTTGAGTGTGGTTTGGTGAAGTGATGATATTTTTGGAAAATGGCAGTTTTATTGAACGTTAAATATATTGTAGAACACATATTAGTGGTTAATATGAACTTTTATGTAACCACTTTCAATATCTTGAAATATGCAAAGTAAATACCCCTTGCCCATATATTTTGTCTGTACTGAAAGACTATTTCAGCTGGTTTTCAGGACTTTCTTTGAACTGAAAATAAATTGTATAATTTTCAATTATTTTTATATGTTTACTATATAGTGCCAGATTAACAGATTTTGAGGCCCTAAGCCAAGTCTGTTGTGCAACTTCCTCAACATAACAAAAAACATTTATTTTCTCACTATTTATATTTATAAAGAGTATATCACTAACTGAGAGTGATAGGGTTGTATGTGTCTTTTCATAACAAACACATGATGTTCAGGCTTTTGTATGATGTTATGATTATATTCAAATTTTATATCTCCAGTTCTGTGTACTGCTTTTGTGTAATAAACAGTTTTATGAATTATCTATATATTAAACAGTAGTTATTTGGAATCAGAAATGTAATGTATATCATTGTATAAAAATAAATTATGTTTAACATCCTATATAGAACCATTTTAGTTAAAAACCCAACACATTATAATTAATTTGATTTGAGTAATAGGGTTGTATATTTATTTTTTATTGTTCATATGTGTTACTTACAACAATGTAACTCAAAACTTGATATAAAACTAACAAATACTGTTCGTAACTTTTGATGGGATGATGATGCAATACGACCAAGCGGGTGAAATTTAAAAAATCCAAAATTTGCTAATATCTTTTACCATTTCTAAGTGAAAACAACCAAAACCATCATGTTAAGCCTGTTACTCTCAGCAATCTATAGGTATATTGATTTATATGTATTTTAATAATTCATATAGAATGACATGACGATAATCTCGAAGTTGAGAATTGAATAGAAAATAAATTATTTAAATTTATTGGACAATGACAAGAAGTGGGGTTCAATGAAAGTAAGCCTTACAAATCTTGGACCTAAGGTGTCTAACTTTGCAAAACACAATAGCAGTATGCATAAGCTCCTTCTGTATGTACATTCCCAAGATTTATTTTTTAAACATGTAAATTGGTAGAATTATGTTTAAGACTAGTCATTTGATGTTCAGGCTACCCTGGTGGCGCCCCTTGTGACTTTCACATACATGCAGGAGTGGCTTTCTGTGAGGATACAGAAGACACTGAACATTCCAGAACCTTTGTGCACTGTACAATCGCCATCCTACATTGAATGGGAGGCCCTCTCCATGGTAAGTCAATTGATTCTAATACTTCTTTGTAAAAGAAATAGTAAATTGGTGAACGAACCATATTTTGTGGAAATTATAAAAAAACTAACAATATCAAGCAGTTACGTAACATTGATTTTTTTGTTTTATGGTTGATCAAACATGTAATCTCATTGCAGGACTGTACCTACTCATATGTATGAGTCATAATAATGTTGTATATTGTTACTAACAGGTGCTGGACAGTGTGCTCAGCAGGATAGTGATGTGTGCTGAACGGCCATCTGTTAGTGCAGGACTGTATCTACTCATATGTATGAGTCATAATAATGTTGTATATTGTTACTAACAGGTGCTGGACAGTGTGCTCAGCAGGATAGTGATGTGTGCTGAACGGCCAGCTGTTAGTGCAGGACTGTATCTACTCATATGTATGAGTCATAATAATGTTGTATATTGTTACTAACAGGTGCTGGACAGTGTGCTCAGCAGGATAGTGATGTGTGCTGAACGGCCAGCTGTTAGTGCAGGACTGTACCTACTCATATGTATGAGTCATAATAATGTTGTATATTGTTACTAACAGGTGCTGGACAGTGTGCTCAGCAGGATAGTGATGTGTGCTGAACGGCCAGCTGTTAGTGCAGGACTACACCTACTGGACCTCTGCCTGGCCTTGGAGCCTCAGGACCCCCTCATCCTGTCTACCCTACTTTCCTGCATCTCGGCTCTCTTCGTCTTCCTCAGCATGTCCCCTGCCGAGTCCAGCACAGTGAGTTAACATTTTATCCATCCACAAGATCGCATCATTTTTACCTGTAAATGCTTGCTATTCTTTTAACTACAAATTAATTAATTATTAATGCTGCTCAATTGTGTGTAGAACTATCTTCCACGAGTGTTAGACAAGATCTTCTCGGCATTAGTTTTCACCCTGCCTGGTGAAACAAAGGAAACGAGGTCACGGTCGGTGAAGAATGTGCGCAGACACGCAGCGTCACTCATGGTCAAGATTGGACAGAAGTATCCTCTGTTGCTACTACCTGTGTTTGATCGTATCAAGATGATCGTCAATGACCTTGAGAACAAAGCTGATGCTCTTAGCAAGCTGGAGATTATCTGTTTGCAGGTAAAAAACAACTATACCGCTAAATTCATATTTCAAGGTACTTGCAGAAGTACCTCTCGTGTAAAAATTCATCAAATCGTACTAGTTATATTTAAATCAAAATAACAGTTTTTTGCTTTCCATTGGTGCACTTTTAGACATTCAAAATTATTGAGCTCGAGTGTATCACATGAAGGTAGTTTTATTGCATTAGTGAGCAAACATCAATGGGATATGTGATGCAGGAGGCACTGCTGCTGATCAGCAACCATTTCTGCGAGTACGAGCGGGAAAGTGTATTTGTGGGTGAAATATTGCGACCGGTGGCGGACCAATGGCTGCTGATGGCCACCGAGGTGTTCACGACTCCTGAGGCTTTCATGGCCTTCGTTGGACTGGACAAGCCTCCTGTTGAACCCAGCAGCAATGACATCAATGGCCGCAACAGATCCCAGGTACGTGTGTGGTCTCCCTCCAGTCAAGATCAAGGTTGTCAAGAGTGAATTTGAATGATACCTGGTCGAATGTTCAGTAATAAAATCCAAAAATTTTATGCAAGAATGTATATTGAAATGCAAGATTTCTTTGTTTTACTGATCATGATTGATCAAGGCAGTGCAGGGCATTTATTACAATACAAATCATTAAAAGGCCGTATTTCTGGTAACTCACTTAATTTTACATCTAAATCCTAAAAACTTAAAAAAAGTTATTTATTATTATGAAATAGTTGGTTATACAGTAATTATGAGAGAATGTATATTTATATACAGTAGAGTCCCGTTAATCCAACCTAATTGGGACCGAGCCCTATTCGGATTATGTGATTGTTCGGATTAGCCAGAATTACAGAAAAATACGGTTTTAAACTTGAGAATGGGTCTATTTTGTTATAGAATTATCAACATTGTTTATTAAAACATGTTTTCTGACTGTTGCATTGTATTTCTTGACAAATAAACGTGTTTGCGAAAACTAAACACATTTACCGTATTTAGTGTGAGAGTTCTATTGTTAAGCAATGTGAGCGTACTGGATATTGTACGGGTCCACGCGTTCAATAGTTGTACGAAACTACGCGTCATCCAATAGACTCTCTTTAATGCGACAGAAGACAATAACTGAATTTATGTCTTTTAACAATTAATATTGTACTCAATAATAATATCAGTACTGTACGTCCAATTTTTGTTTGATTTCACTTCTTAATACAGTAATTTAACTCATACTTAACCTATAAGTTTCAATTTGGTACTGTATTTAACTTCATTATTTATGTACTGTACCGTACACAATTTGTCTTAATAAAATACTGTATGTCTATTTAATTAGTTTTCTTTGTTTATGTACGAAATGATGCAGCCATTTTCATTTTTTAAGTAATTAGTTCCTATAACTGTTCATTATCGTTATAAATAATTCCTCCTGGACCTGTTCGGATTAACCGACGTTCGGATTACACGTGTTCGGATTAGCGGGACTCCACTGTATTTGTAAGTTTTAAACTATGTAATGTCATCTCTTTCATTTGCTGGATGACGGAAAGAATTCTGTTACTGGAAGTTGTGTTAGATAACACAAATAAAGTAAAGAACAACCAATTATCATAATGGTTTTTTAAAGATTATTTTTGTAGAATTTTCAAACAATCTACATACGCTATTGGTAAAAAAATATGAAACTCATACAAGTGACAAATTTTATTAAATTTCCTCCTTCAGAATAGTTGGAATAACATTATCTCATCACACAAAAATAAAATTATTCGGAAAACATTTTATACATGAATCTAAAATTACTTCCAAAATTAAGTTTCTTTTAATAAGAGCCTAACTACATTATTAGCTGACTTATATTTTCAATCTTTTCACATTTTTGTTGATTGTTGTATTCAGATCATATGTGCTGTGGACGTGCTTTGTGCTGTGGTAAAGCGTTGTGCCTGGCCGGAGGACCCAGACCGAGCCCTGAGGGGAGGTTTTGTTATCGGTCGAACAGATGCTGGCAACCCCATCTATCGCAACCCTGCCACTCCCCACCTGCTCCCTCTCTTGCCCGGTCTACTTGCGCTCATTAAGGTGTTTAACTCACTCTGGACACCACAGGCGCAGGCTCTTCTCTCACCAGTGAGTGTACACTAACCTAAGTAAGCACTAGGTAGCAATGGGGCTGAGATTGTTAATGATAAGGTCATATAGTTGTTAAGGTTTGATAGTAATGAATTAGTTTTTAAGGAAGGAATTGCAGCCTCCAATGACATTTTTTTATTTTCTCTGTGCTTTCTTCAGTGTAATGGATTATGCTGAACAATTAAATAATGTTTTGAAAAGTTTTCATACAAAGAGACCACTGATCTCCACGATACTCTAAATAGTAGATAATACTCTAATCAGGGATATCTATGTTTTAAGATGAATGCTTTGATTTGAACCCATTTATGCTTTAGACAGTAGTTAACTAGTTATAGCATTTGTCAATAGACAGCTGCTTCTGTGTTCAAAATAGTGTTGACATTTATAAGGAGGATAGACCCTCCAATGGTATTTCGTTTTTTTCTTCAAAGGACTAATATATTGATTTTTCATGCCCCAGTTGAATTTGGGGGATAAAAGTTGCATGAATCTGGGTGAGGATAGCAAACATTGGTTTCACCTCCAACTGTTATCTGTTAACAGGTTTCCGTTTGTCCATAAGTGAGCGAATAGTGAATAGATTTCACTGCAACCCATTCAATTTGCAAATCCTATGAACGAATTCTTTTAAATAATTTTTATAATATTCCTGTTTTTTTTTCAGTAAGTTGATGGTTCAGCAGTAACCCTTATGATAGTATTGTTTTCTCAAAATGTTCATTTGTTTTTTAGATTAGGAAGTTATGGAACACTTTTAACACGGTGGTCTTAAATCAATTATTGTGGACTGACCATTTTTAATTTTTAAAATCACATTTATATTAGTTTATTATTCAAACCACTTTGTTAGTAGTTTGAAGCACAAAAGAAGTTTCTGATACTGATTCATCTAAGATAAAGCAAAATTATATCTCTGCAAAATGTTTATATGAATCATGTATCTCATGTTTTAGCGCTTGGAAGCTTAAAATGACATGCACGTGTTCAAAAACTTGTTCTTTCACTTTGAATCTTTTCCCCATTACTAGCTCTTTCCTTTCATGACTCGTTGTATGGCAGAACATTTCTCAATTATGAATCATACTTTGTACCTGAAAATATCTAATCTGTGATACATCAATCTTAGATTTGTGGAGATATGGTTTGGGAGAAATATGTAATAAATTACTTGTTGTTATTATAGTGCAAGCAAATGTACAAATATTGTTTGTTCTAGGGATATAAGTCTGCCCATGCCATGTTGGACGTTGATCGTAACAACCTGCTGGGCATCCCTTCATCGTCAGACCCCATGGATGCTACCCGGCCACCTCACACACCTCTCCACCGCATGCAGCACTTCCTGTCCCAGGTGCACGACAGCTGCTACCAGATCCTGGGCCACGCCTTCCCCTCCCTGTCTCGTGACTTATACCAACTGCCACATCTGGCCAACAGCCTCATCGTCACAGTGCTGTACAACCTGGAGGTAGGTGAATATGTTTATAAATATACCATAGTAATATTTCTTCTTATAGAAAAACTCTGAGGTTAAATGTAAGGGAAATTTAGTAGCGAATGTACTTTTTTAATGTGTAATATTTTGTAAGCAATTGACGCAGTTAAACTAATGTACTTTCACTGTAAGCTGTTGTAGAAAAATACAATACATTCTTATTTGTATATTTTTATAAGGAGTAATTTCTGCAAGTGAAATTAAGTTCTTAAATAATAAAAACCTTTACAAGTCCTATAAATTGAATATGTTTTTCTTGACAGATTTTTAGATGATAATGATGTATTGAATTTTCATAGAAATGTATAATTTAAATAATTACTGTTAAAATATTCTGTATTGTTATTTCATCATAGATGGTGTGAAATACACTGGTTTTCAAAAGTAAAAGTTATTAAAAGTATTCCAATATTCAAAAGAGGTGATAAAAACCCATTTCAAATGTTTTTATTCTGTTTCATAATGTCATATCTTCCAATAGGATTCAAATTTTCTATAAAAAATAAGTATTCTTTTATGATAGAAGTATAATCTGGGCTTCCTCAAGGTTCTGTTTTTAATCTTTTTATTTTTATATCAATGACCTTTCTATAAATCTTGATATACATTCAGCTTATTTATTATCTCTTATTTGATACTGTGTGTAATATGTACTTATTTAAATTATAGCTCAATAATTTGTATTAATATAATAAATTGAGTTAACTGAGAACTAACTTAAGGTAACTGTGGTTTTGTACAATATAATTGAAATAATTGTAAATTTATACAATTGTATTACAATCAAGTCCGCCAACCCCAATTGAGTTTATGATGCTAAACATTAAAAAATTCCATGCAATATTTCTATCTTGGATGTAACACAAAGCAGGGCAAAGTAAAAGGTTTGAGAACCAAGAAATTCAAACAACAAGATTTTAAGATGGCCTCCATTCACTAGTTAAAAAACTATCATTTAGTGATAAATCTACTCGAGTTGATTTGACGTACGGTTGAGTGACACCATAGAGTGTAATCTACAATCAACAAGGTTAACTACTAAAATTCAATTCATCTGTAGCTATAACTTCAATATGTGTAGTTAACACCTTCCTTGTGGAGTGTCGTAGAGTTAAGAGTAGGAGAAACTGTAATAACTGTGAAACTATGAATTCAGGTTGTAGTAATCCGTATTTGGTATTTATATTATTATTGCCACATATTGATTGGAAAAATCAAAGTGATCTTCCACTTCCTGTTTTAGTACATTCCTGACTACCGATTGCGACCAATGGTGCGAGTGTTCTTCAAGCCATTCGTTGCGTCCTGTCCTGCCGACTGCTATGACACTGTGGTGGTTCCTGTACTTGCACAGTTCACTCCCTTTAGTAAGCATCCACTTCGTATCCTGCAGTTATAGTGTAGGACTTTATGTGCTGTTTGTGTTGCAACTCTCTGAAACTACAGTTAAATTCCCAGAATATATGGTCAAGGTTATGTTTTGTTTGTTATGTGTAACATTTAAAAATTGATTAACATATAATTATGATGACATAAAGCATATGTTGCCATATAATGTTTTAATTATTATGCACTGGAGTAATACTTTAGTGTAATAATGCATGAGTATAAAATATTTTCTTTATTAGATACTGCTACACTTCAGGTTGATCAGATATAAGTGATAATATTATTTTAGGTTTTCAGATTATTTCAATTGGACTATTTGAAGATGAATCCCACAAATGTATTCAAAATGTGTACTCATATAACTAATTAGTACCTGCCTTTATCAATAATTAAAAAGTTTGTAATACCAAACGTGTGAGTTTACCAGGATGTGAACCAAATGCTAGTGTTTGTAGAAACAGCTGATGTTGATGGACAATGTGTTGCAGTGTTTACAAGACTGAATGCCAAATGGCAACACATAGCTGAGCTGCAGGAGACTGGCTCCGCAGACGACGAGAACACAGATGCTCAAGTAAGTGTCCTAGAGTAGAACCGGTTAGATATTGGTTTATATGTCTAGGTATACATCCACGTATTATCTCCAGTAGACCGTCTAAATAATAGAGGCAACAGGACATCATAGGCAGTTCTTTAACGTGAGTTTTTAACCCGTAACAGCCTAGTGTAGCCATATGTACATAGGAATTTAAAATAAGTTTTTGCGATCGGTAATTTGTGTATTGCTGATCCAGCCAATAAATAAAGATGTGGAGTATCTCCTTAGATTTGGTTGTGAATTCTGTGATCGATTCTCGAATCCAAATCTCTTTAGTAGATTTGAGATTTGGCTTTGACACATCACTACTCCCTATACTCTCTCATTGTTAGGCCAACAGTAGCCTTAACATTAGGGAGTTTTGCCAACTTCAACAGTCATCCTCCGCAATGAACATGTTGTGTGATGATGTCAAGGAAGTTCATTTTTAAGTTCACACAATTGTATTGCTTTGAGCCATAGTCAATCCAGTATCATGACACTACAAGCTATGGGATAATCATTAACTTAAACAGGGGATGTAGAAAGCCTTAATCTGACTATCAAGAATACATGTCCAAGTCTTAAGGTAATGGTGACGATCTACACTTTGGCTTTGACAAAACGCAACTCATGCTGACTCGTGATCTGGTGGTTAGGCAAATCATATTTTAAAATTAAGTTCACCATTATTGTAGTTTTAAGTCATCTTTACAAAGGTTAGTCTATAGTGTGTTTCTGTTTGTTGCATTTACACAGTTTTATAATTCAGTTAAAGTAATAAAACCTTATGTAGTTAATCAATAAGATGTTTCATTAGGAGATGTTGGAGGACATGCTGAACCGACAGTTGACCCGTGAATACCTGGATGTATTGAAGCTCGCACTGGTGGGGGGCAGTGCAGCGGAACTCAGCAGCTCGCCTGCTATGGAGGAGGACTGTAGCGAGCTTCGACCAGGCCATGCAGCTGAGGTTATCAGTGAGCTAGGACTGCGTGTGCTACACTGTGAGCCCACCTGCCAGGCTGTCACTCTGTGCCTGCTCAGGTCAGTCACCTATCTAGTCACAGTGTTTTTATTCCTGGAATATCCTACAAAAATATACATATATTTATAATTTGTTTGCTTGTTTTAAATATTAGAAAATGATTTTTATTGATTTGTCTTGATTATATTTATATAATTTTGTTTTGTAATAAAGATTTGCAGTACATAAAATTACATATGTGCTACTTCTTTTTTTCTGTTCAGTTCAGATTAGCTTTTGAATATTTTACATTCACTACAAGCCTGTTTCTTGTTTTATTAATATCTATCTATATTATTAAAAGAATTTCTTTGACTTTATACAGCAGTTTTAGGTTTCTAAAGCTATTTATTTTATGTACATATTTGACTTCAGTCGAAAGCTCTTACACTGTAGATGTGCCTTTTGTGGATTTGAAATACATTTGACTGTAAGGCTCTTCCCCACAGGTGTCCAAAGTTAGAATGTTAACCCTTCCTACGCGGCTAACGACTGTAGACGCGGAACTGCCGATGCTTTAAATGCGGATAACGTCTACAAACGCAAAAGCTTTACTTTTTAAATGGGGAAGAATTGGTTGTTAAAACTTCCGTAAGAGAGCAGGTTGATGTTCCTTTCGACTGTCGGGACTAGACAAAACGCTTTGTCACCGTTGGTGGACGTTGTAACGGTATCTACTCGGGTTGAAAGCAATCGCGGCTTGTTTTTGTATGGCCTGTGACGCGGCATACGCCTACAGACGCGTTCGTTTCATTCAGCTGTTTAACTATGTGTGTGTTGGTCGTATGTTGGTTATATTGTTAAACAAAGTGTTTTGAATCAGTCCGTTGTTATTCTAATAGTGTTTTAGTTTGTTTTTACTAACATTTAGTATAATTTTTTGTTATAATGGCTAATCCAGATGATCCAAATTATTACTACGAACAACGTAGTTTGAGCGCATTTTTGGTATATTATGTGTAATATTTTTTTTCAATTATCTGTCTTGTATTTTATACCAGTTTCACCATACAAGTCCAGTTTATTTATTCTAAATAAATAAGGTTTATAAGTACAATATCTGTTTCATTTCCCTTGTAGGCTATCGTATAAATAAGTTTGTGTTGAATTTCATATTATTACATTTCAAAATCTTATACTGAACTTATTTATTTTTATGTACTAATTATACAGAAACTTCAGTTACAATTTACTCATTATAAATGACCTGTATAAATGTAATGTAATCTGTCAAATAGTGTTCCTATGTACATTATCCTGCAATGCAGTTTATTCAAAATTTCAAATGTTTTCGTGCGTATAAAATTCTCAAAATTATGTAATATTGCATGTGTATTATTTTTTCTTATAAAGGTAATACCAAGGAATATGAAACAAAAATTAGCATTGGGAAATTAAAAAAAAAAATATTTTTTTATGTCTTAGCGTTTGACAGTAATTTAAATTAGGGCTTTAAGGGTTAATCTTTTGAGAGATGTTCTTACTTTAAAATATCCTATTATTAACCCTTTCCGCTCGGATGGGCAGCAGTGCTGACCAAATATGGCTTCTCGTAGGCTCGTATTATTTTAGCGCGTATTGTCCACTCAGATCGGATGGGCAGCGGTGCTGTCCACTATGGCGCCTGCGTGCACACAGGAGCCATGTCATTGTTGCGTCCCCACCAGCTCGGATTTATTTTCGCCGCGTCATTGATACTGTGCCTTTTAAAAAGTTAAATGGATTTAAAGGTCCAAAGGTAAATAATAATGTAGTCGAAAAGTATTACAATAGAAATGTTATATTTCCATAAACTAACATGAGTTACAATGAGTATTAATAATGTGACAGTAAATAATTATAACATGATAAAAAATAAAATTTAACTGCTTATTATTGTTCCGAATACAAATTTAACTGCAGGCTAGTTGTCATCTTGTTGTTGAAATATTTGGGATGAATGGTACTTTTCAAAACAAACACCGATGTGAAGACCGGTCTCATTTTCACAAGTATTGCAATAAAACTTCTTTCTTTTCCTGGTGCCGCCTTGTGCTCTGGTGCTACACACGACGCAATTCTTCACTTTTCTACCTTCAAGAGGATATGGTAGATGAAGTTTCCCATTTAGTCGGGAAATGTCTTGCAATTGGGATGGTCTTCCTTTTTTATTTGTGTTCCTTACATCGCCAACAAGCTCTAATACCAGTAAAACCAGGTATTAATACTGATATATTTACACTTTTATTTACAGTTATATTTACACTGATATCTACAAAACTTCATTTACACTAATATTTAATAAAATTGCACAATACTAAGAATAATAAACAATCTGTTCTAATAATGCGTGTAGGTTAACTCACTAGTGACAATGTGGTTAAAAGCGCGCTAAAACGAAAGTCTAGAATGCAATATTGACCAGATGATCAATTTCCAAGCTTTGTAATGAAACAGCTGATTGATCTTAATGCGTTGTATTATAAAAAAATACGCCAGAATAAAAAAAAAGAGTTTATAACTTGTGGTCAACGCTGCTGTCCATCCGAGCGCTAGTACGATTATTCAACGGACAGCACAGCTGACCATCCGATCTCTGAGGACAGCAACTCTAAAAATATATGCGCGCACTAGAGGAAATGGCGGTGGCCAACACTGCTGCCCATCCGATCTCTGTGGACATTCTAACATTACCGCTCCGAGCGGAAAGGGTTAAAACATGTCTTTAACATCCACTAAATAACTTAACATCGGCTTATTTCTTCATGATGGTCCACACTCATGTATTATAATTTTAACAAAACCTTTGTGTGTCAAATGTAACTGAAAATATTTAAGCCAATAGATAAAAATCCTTCTTGAGATTTATTGCCACATGATATATTTACATTTTTGTTCATTAAACTGGGTTTAATATCAGTGTTTAAATAATCAAAGTCTACATACCAAGTCACCAAAACATTGTATATGTATTGCGGTAGTTAGGCTATATGTATCATTATACCACATTAAAAATCTCATATGGTTATATTTAGTTTGTTTATCCTCTAAGGTTCAGCTATATTCCATGTTGACATGTACCAAAATCTCAGAACATTTTTTCGCATTACTTCAAGAGGGTGCCTGCTGATCCCCACTTCTGTCATTTCCATCGAGATGGGCAATGTCATAGTATATTCTCTTACTTTCTTGGTTTTCACCACCCTCTCTATATACAAAATAATTATACTCATTCCACAAATAGCAACATCATAAAAACAAAAATACAATTAGGAACTTGTGCTATCATAAATTTTATGTTCGCTTGTGAGACCTTGAAAAGGTATAAAATAAAGATTAATGAGAGCCACTTACTTATCATTGGAAGTTGCTCCAATTTCTCTGCTTTTTTATCATTTTATCTTAATAGTTTCCCTTACTAAAAAAAGGTAATTAAAAACGTAGTTGCTGCCATAATATTTTAACTAAAAACTGTGTTTAGGAAGCCAACATTTTGGTTAAAAAACAACCAATGTGTTTAATTTTTTACTTCAGTAATTAGCTATTGCTACAATTTATTATTTTAACAGACAATTGGTTGAAATAATTGTTTAATCCAATGATTCAAGGAATTCCTAAAAAGAGACAATGTAGGAGTCAAAGTCAAATCTTTATTTATACTATGCATATGAGTACAATAAATATTTTCAACTACAATTATTAAGTTACTTTAATAATTAAAGTAATGTTGGTTGAAAATTGTAATTGTATAAAATTCTTGAAATGAATAAAATGCATTTTCAGTTAAATATTTATTTAACTTTAGTTTAAACTTCTTGACGTCTTCTACATTTGTTATTATTTTTGGAACTGATTTGAGAAATTTTATTTCAGCATAAGAAATTTGGTGTGTGAAATATTCTATATTATGCTTAAGTAAAACTAATTGATAAACATTCAGCATAGACTTCTAGTACTGTGAGTAAGATAATTTTGTTCCTGATTAACATTTTGGTGAAACAATGGAAATAAGGTCTCTCTTCTATTTCTTTTAGTCAGAATGGTTTTCAGAGTTTATTTTTTTTTAATTTTAATATTTTGAATATTGATAAGTAGTGTAACATTTTCATGAAATACTTGTTAAATTTTATTTGTATTAAAATGTTTTATGTACATTTTAAAATGTTGTAGAATTGATTGAAATAGAACTGTTTTTCTCATGGAAAATTTTCAGAAACCCTAAGATATCGAAACTTAACTTATTACAATTTGAAAGACTGGTACAATTTTTCACCAGAAGGTAATCACAGTTATTGTATTATAATGTCTAACTTCATAAAAGACAAAACAGCACAATATTAGTTTCATGTAACCTTTTTAAATGCCACAAAAATGTGACAATACTGTTTGTGTGTGAGGGACATTGTAGTGATGAGCAGTCTTCGATTTGAGGTGGAACACACTGGAATAACACTCTGGTACTTTTCCCTGGAAAAATAAAGAAACTTGCCCTTGTCACTCAGAAACGTGTAAAATCACTGTTTTGGGACCTCGTATTTTTTTCTGCTGGACGGCCCCCAGACCTCCCTGTCTTCTGGGAAGTTTTCCATACTTCCAGATCCCCTGGAGTTTTGTCACCTAGAGTTCTAGAAATCATGCTCAATGTGTAAAAGGAGCTTATTATGACCATTGTGTTGTGTAATTGATAGTGCTTTGGTGTACGGTAAATGTCTTTGTCTTAACCTAACATTAATACCTCAAAATACACAGAACATCAAACTGTTGAGATCTGAATTATGATTTTACTGTTTATTTTAAGAAAAATATAGTACAACCCAACAAATGATTTACATCAAACTTTTAATGCTTTTCTCTTGTACCTCTATCTGTATGGTATGTATGTATTTAAACTATTTTCTGTACTCAGCTTGAAATTATACTTAATTTCAAGGTGAAAAGCCATTAAACAATGTACGAGGTGTGTTAAAAAAATATCGCGAATTTTGAATTTTCGCGGGTTACTTATATTCGAATTTCGATTTTTTTTTTGGCGTTATGTTGGTACATATGTCTCTCACTTATGTTGACAATTTCGGCCATTTTGAATGTTCAGTTAATTGTTGACAGCTGCTTTGCTTGCACGTGTATTGGTTCGTCTTCGATTTTTACCTATTCAAAAAATTGGAACAAAGAACCTGTATCAAATTTTGTGTGAAAAACGAAATTAAGTGCGCGGATGCATTCCGAATGTTTACTGTGGCATACAGAGAAGCTACTTTGGACAAAAGCAATGTTTATCGATGGTACAAAATGTTTTCAGAAGGCCGAGAAGATGTGAACGATGAAGAGCATGCCGGACGCCCGAGCTCTTCAACAACAGACGAAAAAATTGGTGAAGTGAAGAAAATGGTATTGGCCAATCGTCGAATTACCATTAGAGAAATTGCCGAGGACCTAGGCATATCGATTGGCTCGTGCCATTCGATTTTAATCGATAATTTGGGCATGAGATGGGTCGCCGCAAAATTCTTACCAAAATTGCTCAATTTTGATCAAAAACAGCATCACATGAACATTGCTAATGAGATGTTGGAATCTGTCTGCGACGACCCGAATTTGCTCCAGAGGGTCATAACTGGTGACGAATCGTGGGTTTATGGTTATGACATGGAAACCAAAGCTCAATCATCTCAATGGAAGCTGCCGCACGAATCAAAACCGAAAAAAGCACGCCAAGTTCGATCGAATATGAAAGTTTTGCTTACAGTTTTCTTCGATTGCAGGGGCGTGGTGCATCATGAGTTCTTGCCACATGGTAGAACGGTGAATAAGGAATATTACCTGCAAGTTATGCGCAATTTGCGCGAAGCAATCCGCCAGAAACGCCTGAATTCGTGGAAAAACAAAAATTGGCTTTTGCACCACGATAACGCCCCTGCTCACACATCGCTGCTTGTACGCGACTTCTTGGCCAAAAACAACACACTAATGATACCGCAGCCACCGTATTCCCCAGATCTGGCTCCCTGTGACTTTTTCTTGTTCTCGAAACTGAAGAGGCCCATGAAAGGACGACGCTACGCCACGATTGACGAGATAGAGACGGCATCGAAGGAGGAGCTGAACAAGATACAAAAAAATTATTTTTTGAAGTGCTTCGAAGATTGGAAAAAACGTTGGCACAAGTGTATAATATCCCAGGAGGATTACTTTGAAAGGGACAAAATAGATATTCACGAATAAATAAATAATTTTTGAAAATACACAAAATTTGCAATACTTTTTGAACACACCTTGTATCTAGTTGTTAGAGTAGATCATTGATTTTGATTTTGAAATGATCTAGGACAGTTGATTAATTCATTAATATACTAGATATTTTTTTCTTAAACAATTGGATGAGAAAGGAAAATGTATATAAATTAATTGTAGTGTCACTAATTTCATTCAGTGGGGAGGTGAGTATAAACAGAGTGTAAGATAAATTGAGTGCACTCAAACGCTTTGTGCAGTGCGCTGGCCTGGAATGACAGCAATGGCAGCATGAAGGCTGGGGGACTGGTGGCGCCGGTGGTGCGGCAGCTGGTACAGTCTGGTCGCATGAGTACAGTCCTGGCCACACACATCATGACAGTGGTGCTCCAAGGGCTGCAGGTCCATGGACAACACGACGCCAATCAGGGCAGTCTGCTGATGCTAGGCACCCAGCTGTACGAGCTTCTTCGACCCAAGTATCCTGAGGTCCTCGAGGTATACAATATAACTTCTTTTTCGGCAATTTCTTTTTTTAAATTATTAAGCTTATGTAAAGACGTCACAAAAGTGAGTTTTAAAAAGATATCTTTTTTTTATTGTATGAAAGGAAGCAGACAGAGTTCAGTTTTTAGATTAAATACATGATCAGTTTATTCATAATTGTTAGGATTTCAGACCTTGCAATTGTTATGCATTTATGGAACGTTTAGAGTTCAAACTGGTTTACATATTTTTAACATGGGGTTCCGGATCTCTCTAAAATTGTCCATAAAACCAAGCCCTGCACCCAACATCTTCTTCAAAGTCCTATTACCTCTTAACTTTTCATAATCTAGAAACCTCCACCAAATGCTGATCGCAATATCAGGTTAACAATTTTCCTGCAGACTCATTTTTATACATACTATGGCCTTGTTTTCAATTTGAGTGTGCAACAGTTGACATCATAGTCTGCGTAACCTGTGTGGCTGTACAACGGCTGGGCAGCAGTATCTAACCCCTGTCTCTCACTTGCCCTGAGTAAACCATTAGTAATGGTGAAATATTAGTGTTTATAGGGTTTATTAAAATATGTGGCATCATTATATTTCCCATATAAGTGAATCTTACTGGCTTCCATTATGTTAAGTATCTATGAAACGTTATGTGACTAGTTATTGTAAAATGCATATGGGTAACAATACACTAAACTTTTACATTTTACAGGTTTTAAAGCAAATTCCAGAAGTTAATCCTCTAGATCTCCAGAAACTGGACGAGAGGATGATGAAGGAAGCACAGAAAGGCAATAAAGTCGAAAAAGCTAAAAAAGAGATGTTCAAAAAAATCACCACACCCGTAAGTATCAAATTATTTGACACCTGTATCACAGAAATCAATAATTAAATAATGTATATGTAATCTTTTAAGTATTGTAATGCATGGTTAACCCATTCGCACTGAAATATTAGTATACTTGTGGTCTGATGCAGAGCCTGAAATCTGAATTAACCCATTGCGGATCGTATTGTTTTGGTGCGCGGGCACCAGCGGGCATAAATTAATTTACGGTCAGCGGCCGAACGAACAGCAATGGTGCGCCAAATCGTATCACTCGCTGTTGTATACTCACTTCATTTCTACGTTGAACTGGATTCCGGTTTATAAAAATATCTCCATCTATATTCTTGAAAACAAAATAATTAAATACAATATATCGTTTATAAACTATTGAAATAAATATCTCTAATAAATATCGATCAAGTTCAAACGATCGTAAGTTTTTCATTTCGATCAGCACATATTATGACACGCAAATTGTACCATAAAATGCGATACTAGTTACTATTATAATAACAGCTGAGGAAAACAACCAATCAGAAGCGCTAAAAAGCAGAGAGTAAACTCATATGAATGATTTTTCAACTTCAACATACAACTACAGGATATTTATAGAACTTCTGAAAACTCTGAATGTAGACCATTGTTAAACACTCTTAGTTGACAAGTGAAGACTATCGCCCAATCTATCAGACATTAATAGAACTATTTGGAGGGAAACTTAAAAGCAGACTGCTTTTGCGAAAATGTTTATTTCATACTCATGCGTAAAACATAAAATTAGTAACTGATATGTTGCTTTTATCAGCTGTTCTCTCAGCCAACATCTTGATGGCTGTGGCACTGGCTGTCTGAGGTTCATCATTGTGACTACGCAGTTTACACCCGAGCCGGGCTATTGTTATGTAATCTCTGTTGTATATTTGTGTTATGGTATTGCAATGTTTAGTTTTTGGTTGTGATGAGGAAAGATGAAGGAATAGACTCATTACAGGTGGATCTAAGTGAAGATGGATTCAGACCAGTTATAGTTGATAGACATGTCCAAGATGCTGATTTAGAATATGCCAAGTCAATTAATCAAATCGAACTGTTAGGTAACAGAAAATGTAAATTATTATGATTTGCATAGCAATGATTCACATTTGTTAGAAATAATTTTCAAAGTATAAAATTTACTTGTAAAACTACAGATCGTGATAAAAAACTTTTTAATGACTACTTTTCAAAATGGTATGTCTATACAGGGTGTACATAAAGTCCTGCACGGGTATAATATTTTCTGAACGATAACAGATAAAGAAACAAGATTTGGTACATCAATACTACACCTAAAAAATCTACTTTTTGAAGGAACTATCAGTTTTCTGTAATATCATGGGGACGTCCCGCAAGGAGTCAGAAGGAAATCTTAAATAGGAGCATAGGTCAATATGGACATCATTTTAAAGGGCTTATCTAGCAGAGTTTAATGCCGCAAACCGCACTCAAAAAGATTGATCCAGTACAAAATAGCGGCTGTTCAAAGATTTTACTTGGTTACATTTTATTAGTAGCCATAACCCCAGTAAAGCAAAACTGCAACCAAACGAATACTGCAGCTAACTACTACATTATGCTTGTCAGTTGTACAGAAGTGAATTATGACATTAGTTATCCTCAAGGGTTACAGATTTGGTCCTAATATATTGATAACGGGGAAAACCTGATAACAGTAACAATTAGAAATCTTCGAGCTACATTTATATACATTGTTTCATAAACAAAATAAAAAAAATATATAGTTTAACCCTTTGTGCGCCGCCGCTCCCGCGCGCCGTCTTTCGCTAGACCGCCAGACGTTTGAGCACCGCACGGATCCAATACCGCCACGGCAAAATCACCCGTTTTTGCATGGTCACATATTAAATTACATAACTTTCGTAAATTTTGAGCTAGCCTTTTAGTTTTGGTTTTGTTTTTGAGGGGAAGAGATGTACTTTCAGTTGATGTAATAAATTACAGTTTTATTATTTTTTTAACATTTGTTTAGTAGTATGTATGCCTGTCGTAATTAATAAAATAAAAAATAAAAAATCTTAAGTTTGAGGTCCAAAAACACACTGAATAAGTAACTTGGGCTCAAATAACGTTTTTTAACCTAAAAGTACGTATTGTTTTGAGCATATACTAAAAGTTACAAATATATTCCACAGAAATTGTATAAAATAATGTAATTTAAGTAAAATTCAAAAAATTTCAAAAATTCCGCTGTAGGATGAAGATACACTTGTTACTATAGAAACAAGTAAATATCAATATTTTATAGTTGAAATGAAGCAGAGCAATACAATTCAAAGTTGATATAAATATATTTTATATATATTATGTTTAAACTATAAGGACAAAGACGTAAAGTTCACAGAGCCACTATAGTGGCCCGCGGCGCTCAAGGTACCGCATACAGCGAGCCACTATAGTGGCTCACGGCGGTCAAAGGGAAAATCAAATCCATGTTGAAAAGTGGTGAGTTATTTTTTGTGTGACTATGGGAAAAGTGCCAGAGGGTTTTGGATAAAAACGCAAGGTTTTAGAAAAAAATTTACATAAAATTTATTTTTGATCGTAAAAAGCTCCCTTTTACTTTTTTTAAAATAATTTTTATAATTTTTTAAATTAAAAAGTAATTTTAAACAGCATCATTTCCACAGAAACAAAATAAAAATCAAGTTTGAAGTGAAATAAATATTATAAAAAAATCTTATTTTGAAATTTCAATAATTTTATGATAAAGAGAATTTAAAAACAACCCAAAATCATGTGTAATAACTTAATATAGTACCATAAACAACATTTTTGTAAATAGTTGATTGTTAGAGATTACTTTTACTAAAATGCAAGATTTAGACAAAGTTCACTTAATATTTATTTTTCATCATTAAAAGCTCCTTTTTAATTTGTTTGAAAGATAAATGAACTGTCCATGAGAAAATATATAACAGTAACATGTTTATATAATTAAAAAAAATAAAATCTCTTTAACCCTTTGAGGTCTCAATAAAAATTGCTTCGACTGTCCTCAGGTCGTATTTAATTTCTGTTAGAGTACAGTTCTTTGACAATACACAAATGCAATTTTTAAATCCCTTTTTTCTGCAACTTTTTAATTTTTTCTCTTTATATATCAATGTATATAACCTAAAAAGAATATTTACAGTATTTTATAGTATCTTTTTATAACTTTAAGTAACATTTAAAAAATATAAAAAAAATTCACCAAAATTACATGAATATAGGTGAAAAGGCACTAGGATCTTATCAGATACATGTTATTCATTATATTATATATATTATATATAATACATTATATGTATTATAATTTTGCCTTGGTCCAGCCCTAGGCCTACTTTGGGTAACATGTCTACTAGTTTGTAGCCTAGGCCTAACTCTGTTATTTGCATCTCCTTGTCCTACTTCTATCACATTATCCACGAATTGATCAAATTCTTCCCCATCATTACCTAAAGTTTCCAATCCAAACACATCACTTTCGTCGTCTAGGTTACCATCATTTACCACAATGTTTCCAGAAGAATTTTCACTATGATTCAACTCACAATCACTATCACGGTCTTCTTCAATAATCTGTTTTTCATTTTGGATACTAATTTCACTGAAAATACTATCACAATCATCTAATTCATGTAATATCTCGTCATCGTCAGTAAAACTTGTACTTGGACCAGCCATATTTGTAAACACGGCGCAAGTGCAGACGTCAGTTGGTCTTCTATTTTCACTTCCAATGCCTCCTGTATCGTGAATAAAGATCGATGTAGCATTCACGTAACCAAAATAGAAGTCCAAAGTACTGAATAACTCAAATACCGAACAGCAATAGGTTAGAAATGGCCAAACAAGCAGTGACATTATCCGGTCGACCTATTGTCGACATGCGAGCGTTCAGCGAAACTGCCGCGGTCGACCTATAGTCGACGACCGATCGCAAAGGGTTAAACAGTGACTTTTCTACGGAAACAAAATAAAAATCCAGTTTAATGTAAAATAACTAGCATAAGAAAAATGTATTTTTAAAAAATTTTAATACTTTTATGATAGAGCATTTAAAAACACTCTAAAATCATGTGTAATAACCTAATATTGTGCAATAAACACAATTATAAAAATTATTATAGGTTTGTTTTGCTAAAAAGCACAGGGTTTTGGAAAATATTTAGTTTTTTTTTTTTTAAACTTCATTACTTTAATGATAAAAACCATTCAAAACAATGCAAAATCATATGTAATATAACAATAATTACTAAAACGAAACTCAAAACAAACATAACCTTATTCAGGCAATTTTCAAACAAACTCTACAACACTGTCTTCATGGACACTCGGAATTGACTGTTACACTTTTCTTTATTAATTTTAATATCTAATATAATTCTAAAAACGCACAATATATAACCTAAAAAACACTGCTACTCGTCACGAATCCGCGATCGCGATCCAACAGAGAAAGTGATGTATTTTAGTTAGTTGTTTACATCACCTAACAGCATTTAAAAGTGGAAATAATACTTGAAAAGGTTAGTTTAGTTAATTTATTGGCCTTTGGTATGATATCAGCCAGTATAGGATAAGTTATAGAGGTACTACAAGTGAAATAGAAATTGTCTCTTTCCGAGACTCCCGCACTCTTCGTGTAGAAACGTCTCGGAGCGAGACTCTCGGAACTCAAGCGTGTTTTTACATTGTATCGTAGTGAGATCCCTAGCACTCAAAGGGTTAAGAAACGTTTTCTAGTAAAATCCTGCATTTGCCACTAATACCACAAGTTTGAATAGCACAATGGTAATTGTGTAAACATGTAAACAAAGAAAATTTTGCTGTGCATTACAACAGTTCGTTACAAGCTTACACGTACATTATTTACTGACCAATTTTTATATTTTAGGTGTCTAAATATTTGTAATTAAATTTATCAACTTTCATTATTCTGTAAAAATTTTGTAATACACACACCATAAATTTGTGGTATTAATTCCACCAATGTGGCAGTTGTGTGGTATTAAGTTTTTAGGATTATTTGTTCGAGCTCTGATAAATAGTGTGATATTGTGGTCAATTCCAGGTATTTAAAGCAAAGAGTTAACTAAACGATTTTACCTTCGATAAGCAATTTACTGTACTTTAACTTGAATTGTTCTTATACTGTACTAGCAGGTAAGACATATTCATCTACTGTACTTTAACTTGAATTGTTCCTATACTGTAATAGTAGATAAGACGTAATCATCAGGGCATGTACTTGACAGACATGTTATGTTTGCAGCTTCACGGTCTCAACATAGGACAGCTATTCAGGCGGAAAGCATCCATACGAGAGTTGCCTCGGACAGAAGCCAACAGTAAAAGATCAAAAAGCCAACCTTTAATTGGAAATGGCACTACAGAAAATGATCCAGTTTTAGTAAACCTATTCAAAGTCACGTAGCATCCTCTTATCTTTGGCTATCTTTTCTTCTCTTTACTTTTGTAACTATTTTTTCTTATTTAACGCATTAGCTGCCATGCCAATCTAATGAGTCTGTTTTGCAACCAAGATTTTTCCGTCTAGTGGATAGTGGGCTGATCGGGTTTGTGTCTTAAATAAATTAATTTGACTAAACCTTGTCCTGAACTTGGTGTTGATTACAGTAACAAAGCTTTTTCAGTCATACGAGGGGTCCCCTGCTGACTGATTGATTTGTAAAAATCAGATTTATTAATATCATTTAGATAAAAAGACATCAATCAGGCAGTTTGATCATTCGTACTGAGTGAGGAAAATACCTCTTAAATTTTGAGGTAAGAAAAAAATGTTATATCATTAAAACTAATTACATTTTGATTTCAAAGAAACTAAAATAATCACTTTTGGAGGCTACATTATTAATGTATTATAATTTATCAAAACAATATAAAGGCATCATTATACTATAGATACACAATTTGGCATATAGAATACAGCAATATTTGGCATGGCTGTTAAGTGTCATACATAATATTAATTAAAACTAATTTGTTAAAATCTATTTTAATTTAATTTTGATTTGTTTTTAATTGATATTTGAATGAAGCTTTAAGATTTTGTTGTAATGTTTTGCTTGTACAGGATATTGGATATAATTCAAAGTGCGCAGAACTGAGTATACAATGATTTTGATATATTTTTTATCAACTGTTTTGTGGAGACAATGATAATTTATTATTTTAATTGTATCAAATAGTTATGTTAATTTAATTAATTGAATCAACGATTTTACATGGTTTGCTAAATTAATGGAAAGATTTGTATCGCACAATATTAATTTAAGTTCAATTGTGAGTTAAGGCAGTCTTGTGCACTGCTTTGAGTTTGTTTGTATATAATATTATGACAGTAGAAATAATATAACTTTGATTCTGAAACGAGATTTTTACAGATATAATTGGTATCAATAATTTTACAACCCTTATGATTTATATGTCAGGAATCAAATAAAAAGTGGTGAAAATGTTTTACCCAATTTTAAGACATTGATATAAAATAGAAATTTTATTTGATTATCTGTTTAAAAAACACTATATTATAATTTAGTATGATATATAAATTTTTAAATTATTAATTAATTGAAGCGAAATTTCAAATAATTAGCGTAAAATAATCGGAGATTTGTTTTACAATGGAAATAAGAATAAAAACAGTTGATTTTTGTTACAATCCTGAGAAGAAGCGTTTTTCTCTATAGTACTGAACATCATCTTTGCTGTGGCACGTGTTAGTAACGAGCGGACACACTTATTGAATTTAATTGTTTTACTTTCTATTGATCAGCTAAATAGGATGGGACATTAGTAAAAAGATTACTTGTAAATATTGACATCTTAAAAAATACAATTTCAACAGTACCATAAGTATGTGGCATCAAAGTTTGTGAAAAATCTTTAAATTATATTATTATATTACTATGTACGGATGTAACAAGTTGAGGCATCTACAAGGAGGGTTCTATCACGCTATGTACTATGCTGCAGCAAATGTGATAAAGAGAATCACGTTACAGTGAAAACTCATACAGAATAAAAAAAATATCCGCCACTACAAATATTATTTTGTTATTTTTCGTAGGAGTTAAAATATCATAATATTAATCATTATAAGTTATCGTGAATTAATATAATTTATTTGCTTGAACTATAAAGTATTCAAATAGTGAATGGTGAAAGAAAACCTTTCATTTACACTTTAATTAACGTTTCAAAATGTGTGTTTTTACAATATTTTTTAAATAACTGTTTAAGGTATAGCAACCTCTATAAAAATGTCTTCCTGTCCAGATAAAACCTAAACTCTTAATTTCTTTTGTACAATTAGATCACATTTTACATAATTGACTTTTTAACTAATCTTTTAAAATATGTTATTGGTGTTGTCAAGTTGTAAAGTAGCTGTAGGGGTTGTTTATGAATGACTGGCTGGCCAGCCACTCTGTCACAACTCCATAGTCTATTGTACAGGGGAAAGACAAACTGCCCTTTTATTGGGGATTTTAGTGACAAAATTAAATTATAAAATGCCTTAGTAGTGAGTAGATCCTCAATAACAAGACAGAAGATCACATCTCCTTTGCCAACTGTACCATTATGAGCGGTCAAACGTTTCTAATGGTCCTTGTATAATTTTCAGAGTTGCACTTTATTGAGTTCTATATTATTTTTTACAAAATTCGGTTCATACATTCAGTATTCATGAGTTGAAATACTGCAAAACTTTTGAGGACAGGAAAACCGTTTTCTAAATTGGAGGTTGTTGAGGGCTTTGTATTTTATACTTTATCTCAAAAGGTTACTTTTAATATTTTTCCATATTTAAGGCTGTGATTATTACATTGACATATTCTTATAGGTGTTTGATTACTAATGACGATTTAGTTTTTTTTGCTTGAAATCTCTTTTATTTTGCCTCTTGTTATTGAATATGTACTTAAAAATCCATATGGATTCTGGATGCACTTAATGTAATATACGTTAAAATATGTATAGTGCTTGAGTAAATTTGAATTATATATTGTGCACACTTTAATTGAGGTTTTCTGATAATTTCAATCGTCTTTATGCTAACTAAAGTATGCAGAAAGTCAATATATAAGGTATGTCTTGATTCCATACAATTTTGTTTCAATATTTTAAAGTCGATTTTATATACAATGAGGACAAAATAAAGAGTTTTGACAAAATATTTTTAAAATCTATTTAGTAACCAAACACCCTTAAAACTAAACATGTTAATTGAATTTTTGTTGTTTCTGTTATTTTTGAGTTTTGTGTTATTTTGGTTGTGTAAAATATTGGTTCAGCAGAGAAATTTGTATATTTAATATACAATTGCATGCTTTCATAATTGCTCATTATGTATGTTATTAAATTTTGTCTGTTATTTTTTTTGTACATATGGTTTTTATCAATTGTTCCACACTGGTAGTGATTGCGTAACTGAGTATTGAACGTGTGAAATCAATAAATGGATTCTTAGAGATGTTTACTTGGTTTTTCTCCCTGTGTTGTAAACTTAGTGTTGTTTTTAAGGTAGTTTTGGTATAAAATTAGTTGCAATTATCCTCATGGCAGGATGTGTACATATTCCTGCCAACATGACAATTCCACCAAACATGACTCCCAAAGCCCAAAACCACCCTCTGATCCAAAGTTTACACACACACACACACGTATAAAGGAAAATAAGTATCATACTTATTTCATAATTTTTATTGTTACAGTAGCCCTATCCTGTCTTTCAAACTTCAAAATATACTATACAGGTTGTTTCAACTTTAAAAGTCTATATACAATACATTTATTCAAAAAAGGTACAGTGCTGGTTGGTTTTAGTGTTGTTTTAAAGGGAAACACATCAAGTTTTGACTCGCATAGTTCGCTAGTGCAGAATCACGCTAGTGCCAGTTACATAAAAGATGGCTGCCTTTACTGGCCTGGAGCATGCTAGCTGTGTGTTTTGGTTTGAAGAATTAAAGTCAGTAACAACAGTTCAGCATAATTTTTGTACCAAGTATGCTAAAGATCCTCCTAATAGGTCTATAAATTTGTGAATAGCATAAATGTTTTGTAGAAACGAGGTGCTCAGTAAAACTATCAGGTCGTCCAAGCACATGTGACGAAGTTCAAAGTCGTTGAGCAAGTGAGACAAGGTTTTATCAACATCACTATGAAATCAACCTGATGTACATCTCCCAGTCCCACATATGATGCCTTTGTTGAGAAAATGTTTACATTTGAAACCGTATATTGTCGGTTTTACAAGCAATTAAAGACACTGATAAGATTGCCCGGAAGAACTTCTGTGTGGATAACAAATAGTTTGGATAGTGATGAACTTTTGTTGGACAACATAATCTTATCTGACAAGTTAACTTGTGCAACTTAAGTGGCAAGGTTAACGTACATAACTGTAGGATTTGGGTCAGTGAAAATCCACATAAAACATTGCAACATGTTCATAATAGCCCTAAGCTGAACGTGTTTTGTGTGTTGAGCAAGAAGAAAATATACAGCTCTTTTTTCCAACGATTTTTGATAGCACAAATCGATGAGGATGACCAAGAATGAAATGTTTACCTCATGTAAGATGGCGCACCACCACACTGTCTGGCTTATGTCCAGGAATTTCCTCAATGACCGCTTTCCACATTAATGAATTGGCTGCACCGCGCCAATTGCATGACCTCCGCTTTCCCCAGACTGACACTGCTAAATTTGTTCTTCTGAGGGTTCATCAAGGATATGGTGTATGTACATTCTTTACCTGCCACTCTACCGGAACTTAGAGCAAGAATCTACTTGCAGCTGAGCAAGTTACACCTGCAATGCTAGTGCGAGTTTGGAAAGAAATCAACTAACGATGGGTTGTCTGCAGGATAACCAACAGAAGCCACATAGAACATTTTTAGTTTAAGGTAAAGTTTATGTTTTCCTTTAACAACACTAAAACGAACACTGTACCTTTTCTGAATAAATTTATATGTATTTTTAAAGTTGTAAAGTCCTTTATGAAACACCCTGTATATCCCTGTACACCCTGGATGTATAATACGGTTTGTGGAAACAATAACTGTTCCATAAAAGTCCATATAATTTGAAACTTGGTACAAAAATTGATCTTATAAATATCTAAGCTAAGTTCATTGCCCAGCACGGAATGCCATTTTGTTTTAATAGGTGGCTGTGGCCTAGAGAAAAAAATAGTGGTCTAGAATGCTTATATTTCTTAAAATGGTTATAAAAAATTTGTTGTACCTTGAATGGTCTTTGAGATATTGATTATATGTAAATTCAATAAGAATTGTATAAAATAGTCTGGTGAAATAATTCCAATTTGGCAGCCATTAAAATTTGTAATGAAAGAAAGATACACAGGAGTTATTGGTTCTCTATGTAGGCTATGTATGGACAAAATCCTATTTCCTTCATGTATGGATAGTTTAGCCTCGTGGTATAGACAAGCTACATGAATTTCTACAACATGATCATACATAGGCAGTCATACATCCCATCAACAAAATTACAGCAGAACTTGAAAACAACCGGAGTTGATCACTTTTCCAGAAGTATGGAGTGTTGATAGATTAATCGGTTGATCTACATATCAGATGAATATAGTCATATGAAGAGTAAGAGGACAAGACACTATATTATAGCATGTATACATTACTTTGCAAATAAGACATTTAAAAACAAATTATGAAAGTTACATATCAAAATGTGCCACATTTAGACCAAAGTTAAAATGAAGAAGTTCCAAAACTAGCCTATCTTTCTTCCATACATTTAAGGAATGACGGATAGAATAGGGAGGATATCAAAGAGGTACAGTATCAAAACTGTTAAAGCCAACCCAAAAGTTGAAAAACTGTTAGAGATCCGTGAAAGACAAGAGTCCACAGTGTTCACCGGGAGTGTAGTCTACATCGCTATTGCTGTCTACATTGGGTACACAAAACTTTTAGTATCCACATGAGTGAATTAACACATTATACACACAAAAATTAAAGATACAGAAATATAGACCTTAGCAGAACGTGGTTTCAAGACTAAACATGCAATAGAGTTTGATGAAATAAAGTACTTGTGAAATTCCCTATTATTTATTATCCTAAAAAAATATTTGTTTAGTTCCAAAATACAACGACAAGTTTGAATGTTATTTTTGAAACTACAATGTATAAAATTCAAATTTGGATATGTCGTTGAAAAACTAACAAAATAAAATAACTTCATGTAACAGCTATTTTTATAATATTTTGTGTGTACAGAAGGTTATACACAAAGTGCATGATTTGAATTGGCTTCTCAAATTGGAAGGCTGAAATCACTAGCTTGTTGTCATTTGCTGATCACTTACTTACTTACTGCCGGGGCGTAACAAATCTCAGTCGATTCTTTGCCTCGTCTATGAGCCTCTTCCACGCCACCCTGTCTTCCGCTAGATCCACAGACCCTCCACACCGGGTCACATCTTCGACCACTTGATCGCACCATCTTATCTTTGGCCTACCCAAAGGGCGCCTTCCTGCCGGTACCGCCTGGTAGACCTCTTTTAACCTTGTGCCCTCCTGTCTCCGATGTACATGTCCTAGCCAGCTAATTCTCTTTGCCTTCACCAACGCCACAATATCAGGATCTTGGTATACATTGCGTAATTCTCTATTTTTTTCTTATTCGCCACACCCCTTCATCGCATATTGGTCCAAATATTTTTCGGAGAACTTTATTCTCAAAAACAATCAACCGCCCCCCATTTTTCTTCGTTAATGTCCATGTTTCACTTCCATACATTAGGACTGGTTGAATGATTGTTTTATAAATTCTTATTTTGGAGCATTGTGACAACAATCTTGACGTAAAGATTACGTCAAGATTTGCTGATCACTAGTTATGAATAAATTTGGATACATTACATATTCTTTAAATTTTATTGCATTTGTTAAGTATTTTAACCAAATACAGTTGGTTGGTTTACTCAATTTTATGAATTGATTTACTAAATAAAACCAATTGATATGTTGTTACACGCTCCCATGGCAAAATGGTAAAAAGACAAATTTTTGTTAATATTTTCTTTGTTTGGGGAAAGTAGGGATGGAGCATCCATGTTATCCTTGTCCCCTTATCTCCACTTCTTGATTTTGGGTAAAACCTGTCTGCAACAGTCTTCAGTATTGTATAGTTCTCTCATTAGTTAACATGTAAATATTTTATTAATGGTCATGTGACAGCGGATTGTCATTTTTGACTGATCTGAGCAATTTGCATTTAGAATTACCTTATTATATTTTACTTTCAATTCTGTTTGTTCTTCAATATGTGTTATAGTGGCAATAGAATAGCAGCAAATTGCTAACATTGCATGTAGTGATGGTACATAAAAAACATTTACATTTGAAATTTTGAAGGAAATATGTACTATTTTATAAAAAAAATTATTTCCATGTAAAAGCCTGTATATATTAACACCTTTACTGTGGTTCTATACTATTCCTACTAGGCAACAAGGCACTAGGATGCCTGCCACAGTCAACGTGTTAAAAAGACAATGAACTAACAGAGAAACTCATGTTTTGAAATACAAGGGCTATCCAGAAAGTAACAGACGTTTTGAAATAAAAAATTAACCAACAGAAATAGGAACATTTTATTATATACATTGAAAAGCTACCCTCTCAGGCTATTTTGCAATGTAATCCTCGTTCAAGTTGAGACATTTATCATAACGTGAGATGAGTTTTTCCAGCTTTGTAGAAATCTGCCGCCTGAGATCTTAACCACTGATTAACGCCAGCATGAAGTTTAACATCACTATCAAAGCGCTGTGTTGCGGCCCACGTATTAATTGCTGGAAACAGGTGGTAGTCGCTTGGTGCCAGATCTAGTCTATAAGGTGGATGATCTTTACTTCACAATCAAAATCATCCTAGACTTCTCATGTACGATTGGCTATATGAGGACATGCATTTTCGTGGGAAAACTAAATTTTTGAGTTCAATTTTCTCCTACACTTGTTCTGCAATGTTTCACAGTAGCTCTCTGTGTTGATTTTTGATCCCCGTTCAAGGAAATCAATCAGATTCACACCCTTAGCATCCCAAAAAACAGTTGCCCTTTCTTGCTGACAAAGTTTTGAGATATTTTCTTGGCTTTTTTGGAGAATGTGTGTGCCCTCATTCCATAGACTGCATTTTTGTTTCACAATTGACATGCTTCACCCATGTTTCACCAATAACGATACGATCGAGAAGTTCGTTACCATGTTTATTGTATTCATCAAGGATAGTTAACAATGCAGCAAGTCTTTGTTTTTTGTCTCTGTGTTTTTCCTACAAATTTCATGAAGTAAACTTCATGAAACGTGTGGGAAATGTTCCGAGAGTTCAGTCATTGTGAAAAGGCGATTTCCACGAACTTTGTCATTGATTTTCAACATCAAATCTTCGGTCACTGGGCTAGGCCGACCGCTTTGACTATTGTTATAAACATTGGTGTGGCCATTTTTAAAGTCAATACACCACTGCTTTGATCTGCTTTCACTCATTCCATTTCCATGTAAACTTCACACAGTTGGTGATAAATTTCAATTGGTTTAAGGTTTTTTGCCAACAAAAACCTTACCACTGAATACACTTCACAAGTAGAGGGGTTTTCAATTGCAGCACACATTTTAATTCATTACTGTGAGAAAAGTAAAAGAGATACAGATCACGCACTACTACAGCTTGATGTGTACTGAACACCAGAGTGTTCTGACACCAAGACGGTTTTCAAGAAATGACAGATTCCTGCCCCTTTCTATTAAAATGGTGTAGCCTTCTTAATCTTCTGCTTGTTATAAGAGCAACCCCATCTGGTTCCTGGTACATGTTTTTCAGTTTCCTATTTTTCCTGATTCTCCATTCTCCTCCCTCTAATATAATTCCAAGGCAGACAAGCAGAAAACATAGTTGTGATTCTTGCCTCAAAAAAACAAGAAGACATCTACAACTCACAATCGTACTGCAATGTTGCTTTATCAAAACACTCTAAATCCTTCCTCTTCATAGCGGCATGCCAAAAGTACACAAGAAGCAAGTGGATCAAGCAGGTGAGCAACAAAGAACTCCTGAAATACACAAGCTCATGCATAAATTGCCCACAGAAAAAGCACCTCAGCTTCAATCACAGACAAACAAATACCAATAAACCAGCAACAAGAAATAAAAGCATGGTATTCAAATTATTAATGACAACTTTTATCTTCTTAATACTGCAAATATAAAAATGGAGATAAGAGCTTGTCTAGAGCAGTCCATACAAGAATAATCTGACGGTGGCCTGTGTCTGAATTCTCCCTCTATACTCTGTACCCAGCACTGTTGCCAGTTTTCAGTGTATTGAAAATTATGGATTAGTCTCAACATCTGTTGCAAATAAACAAGCATCATCAGCTGTTACTGTAAACAAATATATGTACATTTTTGGTTTCATTAATTTCTTTTGCAAATAGCCTGTAAATCAAGCAGATAGTATGTGACCACAGCCACGTCAGATTGGGAACACCTATGATTGGTCATCAGCAATTTGTCAACACTGCCTCAAATTTTATTGAACCATTTTTATACTTGAACACAATAATGCAGTGTTGTTATGTATGTAATAAAACACATCAATTCTTAAAAATGATTATATTTCATGGTACAGTAAATTATAAAAACATTACAACAATTAAAAAAGTACAATATCGTAAGCTTTAGCTGTCAAAAGAAACGCAACTTACTTAGCATCTATAATAGGGAGTAAAATATATTGTGTCATTCTTAACAATAAAATAGACATCTGATGACAATATATTACATCAATACTTTATTATGTATGTAGTAAGACGACAAAAATAACCTGAAGAAAAATGCCTTCAGTACATTGTCAAAAAGTTTATATTTAAAAAGTACACTGCTGAAATAAAAAATTAATTAAATGCATGGAAATCACAATTTTTAACGACAGTTGAAGATAAATCGATCTGGATTTTAAGATCACTAGCATTGAAATATATGCTATTGTAACAATATACATTTTTAACACCTTTAAAAAATATCTTTCAATAAACAAGATAAAAATTAAATAAAGTAATAACACAAATATTTAAGGGATTTCTTGTACAACCTATCAAGGAATTTATTTCTGCAGGTAAATAAACATTTCAACCTTTGCAGAGATCAATAGCTTTAGTAGTATACTCTTATGATTTCTTGGAATAGTCCAGATTTTTTATGATGCACCTTGTTCCGTCTCTGTGTTTTAAAGCCAGTGTTAAATATTTTATTGAAAGACTTTTATCCAAACCTTTTGAAGGTTAGAAATAAGTTTTTTTTAAAGCTTGTTATTGATGATGGAAGGTTTGAAAGAATAATAGGATTTATAACATTTGCACCGTTAAATGTTTCAAAATGTGTGTTATACATTTTGTAACATATAACAATGGCAAATGTTAGAAATAAATGTATTTAAAAATCAAATTACTAGGTCCTTAGGAAGTAATTAAACAATTAGCGATACTTCCTGGTGATTAATTAGCAATCAGCAATTGATTCTACTTGGGTACGATTGACAGATTGACAATGCAAAAATTTTCAGTAACTTTCTAGTTGCTGAGGCTTTTGGTACAAATTGGTGGTAAAAGAGTGGTGATTTCATCTAGTCAAAAACCTTATCACTTTCTTATCTCCTAAATATCTTGTCTCCGATTGGCTTGATTAACCCTTTGCACTCGAAAGGCCAGCAGCACTGACCACACCAAGGTTGCAGACAGCTTGCGTTAGTTTTTCCATACTTCATCCTCGCAACTCGTATGGCCAGTACACATGGCCTCGCTACTTTCATTGACAGCTCGGTGGCCATATTTGTTGTTTGCCTCTCCAGATCAGGATTATTTTTCAATTTCCTTCCTGTTATTCGCATAGTAATTTAAAATGTTTAAAGAAGAAATGAAAAATAATTTAAGATTTATTTTTAATGAATGTTTTTAATACAAAGATAAACAAACATTTGGGAAATGTTTTTTTATACGTGTATTGTTAACAAAGATATGTTATAAAGTAGACTTATACAGTTATGTTATACTCAGACATGAACTATTTAAAATTTTTCTCAGTCTTTAAATTTTTTGTATGGAACAAAAGTTTGAAAAATACATACCTATGTGTAGTCAAGTGGAGTTAGTTGGCAATACAAGCTACAAGGACAAAGTATAAATACTGCCTTCGAGTGCATAGGGTTAAAAGAACTATAGCACTACATCATAAATACTGGCTAATGTGTTGGCAATTATGATATTGACATTTGTAGATACAAAGGGATTGTCTCTGCAATATAAGTGCAACTATACTGACTTTTAAATTTTTTATTTTTATCATGAAACTATTGTTAGTTCACATGCTATTTAGTTGACAATTCACAAGTTATTATTTTGTTTGTCCAGATCTGCAATACCTACACATTTATAACAGTAACTAGCTGTTTCCTGCGGCTTCACACGCTTTTCGTAAGTATGAGAGCTTCTGGTTCAAGTGAATTATATTTCCAATGCCGATGTCGAGTTTGCTTTGTTGCCACGATAAAGAAAATTTGTTAAAAATGCATGTTTATAGCCATTGTACATGTACATGTACTTTATTATAAAGTGGTCTAACACTCAAGCTTTAAGTTCAACCAGAAATTTTTTTTAAAGACAAATACATCATAACTTAGAGCCTTCAAATAGTGTATGGGTATTTAATACACGTTACTGTCTAATTTCAGTTTATAATGTGCAGGCGCTTTGAAAACATAATCTTTTGCAGTGCCGCCTGGTGGCAAGTTACATCAATGGATATAGCATAAACCTTTTCCGTGGAAAAATACGTATACATACAAATTTTCATAATGATCAGTCAAATAGTTTCTGAGTTTACATTAAAAAAATGCTAAATCTACAGGGAAAAACAATGTAAAATTAAACTATGGAAAAATTAACAATGTATATAATGCAGATACACCTTGATAAGTTGTCAGTAAAAGTAAATAAATTCAGCAGTTATCAATCAATGAGTTTTTACAACAGATTCAATGTAAAGAGAAAAGTTACAGCTAATCAGAAGAAAAGACAGGATGTAATATTTTCTATTTACACCTTTTATTGTTGGAAATGAGAGATGAATGAACACTGATATTCAATTTACGGAGTTATTCAAATGTTCCTCACATATGGCAGTGACATAGCTGGACAGTTAAAATGTTGCGTTGTAATATCTCACCATCATTAGAGATTGTATAATTTAACTCAATTAGTGTTATGCGATTTATTTCCTATTGAACAAACATGCCCTCGCATAATAACTTCTTCAACGTGATTTAGACCCTAATAGGTTGGAAAAGAATTGAGCTATCCAAAGCTATACGCAATTTAACAAGTAATTTATGTATACACTTATTTATCATCATTTAGGTCCACGCATGGTATTTGGCTTGTAGGATTAGTACTGTTACATATATGTACAATAAAGTTTGTTTTCTGAAAGTATCCCAATTAAATTTGAAACACAATGGTTATCTCACATTTCTAACTTTCTTGTAACAACTTTATTTCATAAGCATGGTACCTCCCCTACTAAATGTTAAAACAATAAAAAATAATGAAAAAAATATTAACATTTCACGTATTCACTATGTTATCCTGAAAAAAAATGTATATAACATTGAAGCTCAAAAATAGGCTGACACTGCAAGATAATCTGACAGCTACCAGTAGGATTAAATTTGTTAACTCAGTAAAGTAAAGTGTATGTGTGTGGGATAGGAAGGATGGATGTATCGTAAATTAGGTGATACTAGGTAAACCTTGTGATTGTGTCTGTTCTGAAATCAACTTTTATATTTATATTGTTGTTAGTATATCCAATTTATAATTTTTATATTGTTCATATAGTTTATCTGTTTCTGTTTATTGTTTTTATTAGTATTTACGGCTGTTCCTTGTTGCCTTTTGTTGATATTTATTATTGTTTATTGTATCTCGTACACAAATTACAAGGCAACTATCCATACACCTAATTTATTTTTTAGTTTTGTGTTAGTCATTGTTGCTAACTTATTATTGTAATTATAAATTATTATGCTCGCTTTTGTAATGGTTGACCCGTTGGAAATAATAAAATAAAATAAAAAACATGCGTGGAATGTTTGCTATTTGGAAATAAGTTACGCAGGGCAAAACTATTTATGCCCTTAATGGATTATAATTTTACTAGGTATTTGTACGTTGCTGTAGTTAGAGCCATAGTGTGTACGGCCAGATAAATTGTTTCTGTTATTTCCACTTTAAAAACAAAGAATGTGTAAACTTGTTGTTAATTATTTTAAATATATCAATTAGTTGAATGAACGTGGATTGATCGGACTCGATTCTCCCGAACAGGTTATGACCCATGCAAGGATCTTTTTCTATACCTAGATACTATGGATGTTTACTGTGTCTTTTATGGCTGGAAATAAATGTATTTTCTTTCTTTCTTTCATTCAAAGTGGCACTTCCATTTCCAAGGTTCAAATCTGATTCAGAATGCCACAGCTTGCTTTCAACTGCTGTTCATAATATAACCATTTCTGTCATTCACTTAGCATTATCACTTCCAAAAGTTCCTCAAACTTGGATATAATAGTATAAAAAGTACAGTATATGATTAGAAACCATAATCAGCAAATGTTTAGATAATAGATGCCAATAGCTACTAACACTGGTGAGAAACTTTTGAATAACTCTGCACAAGACCAACCAACCACATTTGTTTTACTCCTCACTTTGACACTTTAATGACATTTAAAGTGAAAAAGATATCTGTTAATAAAAATACTAATCATTCTATACTGGCTAACTACAACAACCTTACCTACATATCACATGGAATATGTCTGGAATACGTTTTGTGCTCTTCAGTACGTCATGGTTAATGAGGAAAAATATTTTTTTTTAAGAAAGAGATAACAAATGTTTATTGCCCACAATCGTTAATTCTGCTATAACCCCTCTAATAATAATAACAATCATAATAATAAGGAAATATCTTTGGTACTTGAATACAACCTTGATGGTTGTTAAAATGAACACATTTTACATCACCAGACATAATAAAAAATAACAATGTGTTAATCTGGAAGAGTTACCAATAGCCAAATGGACAGGACCAATAACAGTGTCCAACAGTCATAATGAAGATTACATTAATTAATGTTACCACAGAGTAATGTAATAAAATTTAAAGAAGATCAGGTTCAATATAATATACATTGTGTCGCTCATAAGAAACATTTATTGTTTAACCACTGCCATATTTAAATGTCAAGTCTCTTGTTTGTTTTACAAGATTCAAAAAATTTTTTGTCTTACATTTATTAAAATTGTAAAATATTAGAATTATTACTTTATTTCAAAGCTTTTATATGTTTATGTTATGTCCTTTGACATTTAATTGTGCAACATATAACAAATTAAGTTGTACAACGCTTGCTCTCTGGAAATATCTTACAATAGTAAAAAATCTGTCTTTTAGTTATTACAATCTTGTTAAACTTTTGTTAAAGAATCTATAATTTAACTTTTCTCCTAAAAAATTCACAATTTATGTATATAACATTTTAATATTTATTTGGTCATGGGTAAGAAAAGTTCTTTACAAATTGTAACAGATTTCACCTTTACAATGTTTAGGGTGGCTTATTAAAAGATTCATATGCATAATTACCATAATAGACTGGTTGGATCCAGTTAATAATGAAAGTAATACCTTTAATTTTATTAGTTACATAAGAGATAACTTATTGGATGTTATAAATTGATGTAAGCCAAAAGTGAGCGCTCAGACTGTGGAGTGAAAGGCTCAGGTAGTAAATATTTGAACAGTAACAATCAAAGTTACGTGGCACAGCCGAAAAACTTCGGACCTCAGAACTAACTGAAATAATCCCCGGACCTCAAAACACCTTGTCTGTATGAATGATTTATCTCCTATGCAACTAACACAATCAAAGGTAATACACAGTTAAAAACATTGTAATTAACCAAATGGTCATTGTTTAAAGGTTATCACGTTACATTGCATTGTGGTGACAGCAGAGACATACAGATATGAGCGTGAATAATTTTATAACCAAGTATCTGGCGTGATATAATTATATAACAAAATTGATGACAGTCCAACAGGCAAAATTATTCCGTTATTTTGAACTAAACAGACAGCCACGATACAATTACAACGTTGTAGTACTAATAATGAAAGTTAGAAAAATTTAACTAACAAATTAAACAATTGTTGTGAAATTAACAATTTAATTAACACTCTAGAAGGTGTGTCACAGTGTTTTAGACCAGGTTCCTCAATAGATATGAATATTTTCTTGAATAATGAACTACTAGCTTTCTCCCTCTGAATACATTCTAGTAGACTAATACACCATCAGAAACCATAGTTAATGTGCCCTTCCCTCTATTAAAGTAGCTGCAGTGTATCTTACAATACAGACCCGATCTAAATCTTTTACAGCGCCTTTCCAACGAGTTGTTTACCCCATGTTTTCCATGGTTAAACGTTTTTTAAACCTTACATACTTGTCAATGGTGTTAAAATAGTGTGTAACTCTTTTGTATAATGTTATACTGAGTAAATTATATACAGGTAAAGTACAAATAATTTTTTTAAATTTGTGAAATTTTTTTGAAGTGTAATACTGTCCAAATCATGTACATGTAAGCACTGTTAATTATAATCGTGAGAAACAGGCAAGAAAATATGAGAAAGAATTTTGGGAAACGTGTATATATAGAATAGCTAGAGAAGAGGAAAACCCAGGAGAATCTAAACTCCAAATGTTCGTAGCTGCTCAACCGATAAACGTACTTGCACCAGATGATGACATTGAAATTAACTGAGGACAGATGAGGGCAGTTTCACTTTGTCAGCTGGTGAAGAAGAGTGAGCAGTGGATCAAAGCTATCAGCTAAACACAAGTCAAGAGGCTCAGAATGTAGAACATCACGCAAGTCTCTACAAATGGAAAATCAAGGACCTTATTAGATAGGAAAGTACCAAAATGTGTTTGCCGTACTTGCAAGAACACCAAAATTATATGCCCAGAAACATCCGTTAAGTGTTGGGACTATCTGAAGATGAACCTGCTGCAGTTCCACAAAATCTATGAGAGAGACGAAACAGAAGTGTCAATCGCAACTGGAGAAAAAAAAGGAAAAATCAGGATAAGAAGCCATGTAAACCAGGATTAGGTGCCATGTAAGTCAACGACATATCTGCAAGGCACAACACACAGAAGTGGCATGTACTCGCTTTGTCAAGGGAAACCAAGAATCAGAATAATCTCAGGATGAAGAATAATATACTGTTATTATTAGACCTCTTGAAAATTTAGATTTTAAATATTGCATTGTAGTGTAATACCTGTATACAATTATCAAATTATCAACTACATGTGTTATTAATTTAAATCAATTAAATACGTTTGTTTCCAATATATATGTGTTCTTTTGAAACATAGTCTAAATGACCGTGCGCGCCTTCTGATGTAGATGTTTCATGTGCCCTCTCCAGGGTTAATACTCCATACTTACAATTAACTAGGTTTTATATGTTACATGTTTGACTGATGTATCACATCATCCCAATATTGGTCGTTATATACAAATGCTACAATCTTTCACTAGCCAACCAGACTAAGTTCAACAACTCTTATCTTTTTAACATCAAACTTCAGGCTTGGAAATTGAGGTGTGGCTAGAAAATAACCGGATTGGTACTGGTGGAGCCACAGAATGAACACAATAAGACTGAATATCATGTAGCCGGTCACGTGACTTCCTTCCAACCCTCCTCGAGTTTTGTCTGGCTCCTGTATTTATTCCGCTTGTAGTGCCAGCTAAGCAACATTACTATGGTAGCCTTTAGTTTCTGTGTCGGAAAGAATCTGTGTGTTGAGAATCCAAAAAGAATAACTTGTGAACATAAAATTTCTTTTTAAACTTGGAAAATCAGCAAGTGAAACATTTGTAATGTTGAAATAAGTGTAATGAAGGGTACAAGAATTACTTGACAGTACAAGAAGTTACATCAAATTGTAAATATGTGTAAGTAAAATTTGTTTTCAGCCTCAGTCCGGTTATTTTACAACTACACCTCGTATTTACATATATTTTTTAAACAATAAAAATCCTGGTTAACCCTTTTACTGCCAATATCCGGTTTCATGAATGTGGAAAAGCCACTTATGAACTGCCAGTCTGCATGATCTCTTGTCAGCAATTCACACTTAAACTACCTGTGTCTGTTTTATTAGTTATCCACTACAAAAATTATAAAATTTATTAAAAGCTACATTAGGAGTTACTCAATTAAAGTTAAGTGTCATGTTTAGGATTAAACATTTTATACATAAATAATTCTTTTATAACGAAATTCAATGAGCAACTGAGTTATTTCATTTGTATATGTATTTTATTTCCAAATTTGTATATAAAAATTAGTAAATTTTACTTAACTCCATAAAAACGCTAACAAAAATTTTGTTTGTTTTATTTACTGGTTTAGAAAGGTATTGTTTGTAAATTAATGAATTTGGAAGAAATTGAGATAAGTTGACAGCATTCTGAACCAAATCATACTAAAACAGCTCACAACAAAAGGTAAAAGTCTTTATTTTTTTAAAGATTTTAAGTGATATGCTTTAATATATCTCTAATACTAATTTCCTTAAGAAAGAAAGCAAGCAAAGCTGTCTACGATCACAAATGACAATTATATGGATTTTTTACAAAACTCTTAAAAATGTCTAACTCTTGGTTAGCAGTTAAAAGACAAGTCTCTGGTGAAAGGCCTGACAGTACGGGAACATGCAGTAAACAAATTTCCTAGCAGTGAAAGGGTTAAACCGGATACTTGGGTTCATATAATAAGGGTTCATTATAATAAGTAGAAATGTAACTATCCTGAATATCCTCCCAGGAGGATTAATTTACAATCTAGGCTATGCCTCAGGAGGCATATACCAAATTATAAACAGATTTGTTTATGAACACTATCCATTTATTTCACAAATAAGATTTTGAATACAGTTGTTGTATACTGGGCAGAAAATTAACATTTCCAATACAAAACTGAAAGGACCATTTTGAATCTGTAATAAAGACACTAAAAATTCAAAGTTTCTGTACACATGTGAATAAGTTAAAATATGGTGTTTAATAATGAGCAAAAATTGTAACTGTAGAATATTTGATTAAACCTAGTAGCACATGTTTACCTTCAATCAATAAAAAAAAACAAATATCAATACATTTAAATACAACTTTAAAAGCTATAAAACAGATCATTCAACCTTATAAATAAAATAATTTACTTTGAAATTCTAACAATGACTAGAGAAAGGAACTGGCTCAATGACATTTGCAACACCAAGGACTGGAAACATACAGTACAATAAAGTTCTGCTAATCCAACTGAATAGGACCTGACTCTGTTCAGATTTTAGATTTCTTAGGTTATCTTAAAATATTAAATTATAGAGCACAAGGTAGTAAAGAGAGTAAAATGTACAGTAACAAAAATCTGTTTACACTATAAATTTAGGTTTTCTGTAAATGTGGAACAAAGAAACTTCATCAGTTGGTGCAGATTTTATTGCAGGCACAAGATTGGTTCAGTACATATTATAAATTAATATGTTTCTAAATCCATATTTAATAGTTTTAGGAAGAGGAGAATTCTGTTTATTAGTCTGAGAGCTGAGTGAGAGCCATTTTGCATTGTACAAGTACACAACCTTATCTCACATTATTTTTATACAGAAATATCCACGGTGTATCAACCGACTGACGAATGGATCAAAGAAGCAGATTTGTAGCACAACTTAAACAGCCACCAAGCTTGAGAACGAATTGTTGTAAAGTGAATTATTATAGGTATTAAGTTAAACTCTGATTTTAATTGAAAATTGTAACAGAATTGAAAAATTTGTTCACTTCTAACACTTGTATATTTTTGATTGTCTAGCGTTATTGAAATGATTCATGTGATACAATTGCAGAACACGCCAATTCTTGTTATACTGAGTAGCAAACTTATTAATGACTGAGACTCTGTATAGCCTAATGTATAACCCACAGTTATATAAACATCTGTATACTGACAACTGTTGGGTAGATTTCATCAAATCTGAGTAATGTAATCACTCTCATGATGGAATTTCCAGGATGTTTTTGGATATTCTCCCATCATGAACCCAAACACCAACATAATCCAAAAATGTATATACAGGGTGTTATGTTTGAAAAATATTGAATAATTTTCAATAACTTAGTCTGCAAATTTTTTGACACCTCTTAAGGTTTTAACACTGTTCAAAGTGTTGAAAAGGATTTATATCATACTTATTATGCACTGTAGAGTGAAACAAAAAGTATTTTAGAATGCTCAGGTCATTTGCAATAATGCATGTTCTTACATGTTTTTTTATACTTCTTTAGGTTTTTCAGACATGGGCCATAGAAAATGTTGAATAGAAATAGGCTGTACAGTAATATTGCGGAAATAATGGTAAACACTATAATTTTTATAATTTCTAGCAGATTCAAATTAAACTTTGTACTACGACAGAACCTACTTACACATTGTGTAAATAAGTTTGCTAGCTAGTCTCAAACTTCACAAGGTTTCAATATGGCAGCCATTCATACTTGTGCAACATTGTTATCTCGGGTATTTCACAACATAATTCCTCAAGTAATTCCATGCAAATTTTATTTTCACTAATTTTTCAATAACTCTTAAGGTTTCAAAACAGCGGCTGTTCAAATGTTATAAAAATACTCAATTCCATAGAATCGTAAGTGAACATGTTTACAAACATAATCTCGGATTGATTGTAAATAAATCAAGTCCAAGATTTCACAAACAAATTTATATGTATATAATGATTTTTGTTTTGGAAGGTTTCTAAATTTTTGAAAGTGTTACTAGTATATTAACATACCAACCATGAGCACCATTGTACTATAATTGTTGTGCAAAGTAACCATCTAATCTAATAATGCACCTTCAGTGTGACATTTTGAGATGACAGCCACAAGGGAAATCTACCTTCCGACCAAACTGTAAGGGATATTTGTAACTTATTATGGAACAATATAACCGAATGTAACAATGAAACATTTATATAATTTACAGTGTATCTTATGAAGCTGCCAAACATTCATAGCGTTTCTTAGTAATTAGCTGAGAGTCTGACGTATTTCTCTAATAAAATAATGTGAAATTAGGTTATGTGCTTATAAAAGCTAAAATTGACAGTGGACTGATTATTCCTGGAACTGGCAGTTAGATTTTTCTTTGTGGCAAAAGGTTTTTTAGTTATACAGTACCATCTTGTTATATTTTTTAATATCATAAGTATGGTATGAAATAAGTATATCATACAGCAGTAAGGAATTTAACAAGAAATATTTGTTCTGCAAGTTATGAATAATATTTTATTGCTACTTACTGTATCTTTACAAATACAACAAGCTATGTGAATGTTGAGTTTAGCTCCAATAACAAGTTATTTATAGAAAGTTCATTCAAAGTTTTTTTAGTTTTGAGTATTAATAACAAAAACTACAAGGCTTAACTTTTTTTACAATTTTTAAATTAAAATAACATAACACACATTTTTTTAAATCGCAACTCAGCATAAACTTGAAATTGGTCCACTTTCATTGTCCAAGCTTAACTGTAGTAACTACAAGTACAAAGTTTAACTGATATTTTTATACTATGTAACTCATTAGAAACCTATTACTATGAACAATGTGTGAAATATCCAAATAAAAAACAATGTAAACAAGTAAATAAGAAAAAAATCCAACCAGTGGAATAATAACAGCTGAGTAAACTGGCTGACTAACCAGGTATTAGCACATAGTGTTAGTACACAGTTACAAGTACAGAAATCAAGATTACAAACCATAAAGACATGTATTGGAAAATTAAAATGATCAGACGGTTTATTATCTATGTAAATCAAACATTCCTTTTTCAATTAGTATTGAATCTGATACTGTTTGATCGTATTTTAGGGACGTAATAAAACATGTTAAAAAGCTTGATGGCTGTGACTGTCCGTTATCGGATATGCCAGTTCCAGGGGTTTAAAACAAAGTAACTGATATTTATTTACCATCATTATGCTTTACTGTTTGTTTCAAAACATAATGAGACCAATCTAATCTCTTCTCCAGGAGTATGGAACATTCAAAACATAACTTTATGATCAAACGAAATAAAGTGTAGGATAGTACAATAAAAATGATGTATTTTCAAATAAAGCATAATAGTGAAAAAGCACCACAAAATTGCGGTGGTTTTTATAAAACCTCTGCACTCCCACCTCTAAAGCCATATAATTTTATGAAGTATAACACTGGTCCACCATGTGTTTAGAAGTATATTACAGACATGGTTATATTATTCTTGATCGGTAAAGAAGATACATACTACAGTTCATAACAAAGATTGAGTAAAAAACTTTACTCTAGAGTGAGAATGGAAGTAAATTACATTAAACCCTACAACATGTATTCTCCTTATACGTAATATGCATTCTGTAGTGCAGTGCTGTAACACTTAAACATCCCTTGACTTCATTACAACCTGATGCATAAGCTATGTTTTTGAATTTTCATACACCCGGAAAAGATACCAATACGAAACTTTATCTTGAAATGATTATTATGACAATAATTCCAAATGATAAGTTAAAACATGTTACCTTCTTTTTGATTGATATGTATCATGAAACTTTTTATTTTGAATTCCTCTTTCACATACCAGCTATGGTGTGCATTACAAAATTATGGCATTGAAATAAAATTCTTAACTGAAATTAAATTAAACCTTAATAATATATAAATAGACAAATTTGAGTAAATTATCATTATTAAGTGTAAACCGTAGTAAACATATTAGTAATAAAATAATATCAACAAAAATTCGGTATAACCTTTTAGTTGGTATAAAAAACATAAAAATAAATTAAGCCATTACGATAATATTTAACAGTACTAAGGTAACAAAAATCTTAATTACATCACTTTAATTCCCCTAACTTTTAAAGTTCTTTAAGTATAATGTGTTCATTGCACTGATATATCACACTAAGAAATATAATACTCACTAGATCCCTACAAAGTGATATAAACAAAAATTATAAAAATAAAAAATAAATAAAGTATAGATGAAGTGATAAACAGCCTTTACATGACAAGACACTGTGAGTTATACACTTGGAAAACGAGAAACTATTTTACTTGTACAAAATAAGTCCCGGCACTGTCACGTTACCACAAGAAGTAGGCACACACGGGAGAGAGTCCAAAGTGACTAGAACGTCAGAATCGGCTCTTCTCTGTGGTCCAGGATATCTAAAAACGACCAAAGCAAGTCGTACAGTTGAATAACTCCAAAGATTTGAAAACCAACAAATCACTCCATAGTTTGAATAATTATTTAGAAAAATTATAATTTGTTTCAGGAAAAGGAACTACAGAAGTGATCCAAGTTGTAGAGCTTTTGAACAAGAAATTTTAGGCCAAAAATAAAATTATATTTTTTCCTTTTTTTAAGGAGAAGCTGATCCACTTTAATGCCTTATTTTGCCTGTCCTCATGGCAATTGGTCTATGCTGCAAGGATATTATCAAACAGAATAAGGGGGAGAGTAGATAGAGAAAAAGGTTGATGGTACTGATAAAAAGTGCTAAGGTCATGGACAGGATTTGAACCTGCACTATCTCTAACACAGATCCAAAGTCCTACATCTTAGACCGCTTCACATCGGCACTCCCAAACAAATGCACACAAACAAGAAAACATGAACAATGTATTTTTGTATAAATATACATAAAAATAACTGGGAGGACTTTGGCAAAAATTATATTTCTTTTACTGTGAATTAATAAAATGTTTCATCTATATTGAACATTTATTACTCATTTTACTGTAGTTGGTGTACATTTCTACTGCTTTTATTTCTCACTCAAGAACCCTTCAATTGGATAAGTTTCCTAGATCTTTCTGCTTGAATTCCTGATAAGTTAGCCTAAACACCACCATAATCTCAAATGCAACAAAGAGAAACCATGAAAATTATTCAGACAGAATGTTGAAAACCAAAACTGTATGAAATTGATAACCAACGTTTGACAATTATCCACTTACCCTTAGCTATGCTCCACCACGGCAGCGTAATGTACGTGAGGAAAGCGTTGAGAGGAACCGACTGTGCTCTCTTGTTCTCCTTCCAAAAGTGGAAAGTCTGGGTGAAGCCCCTCATTGTCCAGAGAGGATTATAAGCACCATCGTCTAGTTCTGCACAATCACACACACAATTCCAAATATGAGACCTATTAGCTTTGATTTAATTCAAAATGAAAACTTTCAGTTGAGCAGGAGCAATTGGCTATGATAATTAGTAATTAAAGGCTTTAATGGTAAAGTCTATTTTGTAACATTAGACTTCCACAAGAAAATTAAAGTACATTCTTAAGGAAATCTTCCTCGTGATGTTAAAAACCAAGCAGCAATTTCTGCTATGTATAAGGATGCATTATTATGTAGTATATTACGTATTATTAAAAGTAATATATTTGTTACTGAAGTTATTCTTTGACAAATTACAATAATAGACAATAGACAACACAATAGAATTTGAAAGACTTGACATTGTTTAATTTTGCGAAATATTCTAGAACTTTAGATTTTTTCTTATAATTAAAATATGTTGCTTGAATTCAGCACATGTTGTTTTAATTATATTTATTTGGCCATATTATTAATTTATTCTAGCTAAACATTTACATTTGTGTATACTTCATTAAGTTGGCATAGAGATTTTGACCAGGCTTTTAAGCTGAAATTTAACATGGCAATATTTATAAAAATGCTACGACAAAGATTTGAATTTTAAAGAGAAAGAAAAGAAATCATGTCATGTTGAAGTGTTGTTGAATACAGAACTGCAAGTCATATTGATGGTAACATGTTTGTTCTAAATCTGAATCCAAGCGTTCTTGCCAATTATGATATAACCAAGTTCACAAGCAAATGTGAGTTGAGTTAAAGGAGCACCAAGATGAAAATGTAATACACACATGTACGTTACATAAAATTTAAATCCAATTATTAGAGCACCAATGCAACTAGAAATCTTTCTGTTAATGATTTCATCCAAACTCATTTGTTTGTGGTTTGGTAATTATATTTATCACTTCTAAATAACTTACAAAATAGAATGAATTATGCAACATATTTAATATTTGTAACTCTGAAACATAAACTCAGGCCACTTATTTGCATCAAGGGTATATAACTGTTATTTTATCCATTAAACATTAGCAAAGCGTTTTCCAAAAAAGCATGTCAATGAAGGCTCATACTGAGTATCAGGAATACTTGACAAGACTGCTTGGAATATGTAGACAATTTACCATAGTATTTATTTTCAATACTCCCAACCACAACTAAAATGCATAAAAATAGCACAACTCCCACTAAATATAGATGTATTTACAATTAATATTTTCAAAAAATATTTTTCTACTTCGCTGTTAACTTTCTTTCATTCTACCTTATATGAGCAGTATTAACCCTTAAAGGGCTGAAGAAAATCTGGCCTGGATACAGTTAGCATGCAATTAGAGTTCTTTTCCAAAATTTTGTTGTTGTTACAGTTTTTGGAACATGACGTAATAAAAAACCCATTTTTTGAAAAATGCTCAGCTGTCACACTATGCACATGAATAAACCAAATGACACATATATACCATAATAACTTTGGCCACTGATTAAGAGGTTTTTTCATTAGAATTTATATGTTACTAAAGTATATACTATACTGTAAAGGTGCACACTAATGGGTCTAAGTAATTTGTATGATAATAGCTTCCCTTTGTACTCAACTAGACCACCATATACTCGCCATATTTTGGCTACTAGACCACCATATACTCGCCATATTTTGGCTATCTGTTGATTTAAATTGTGAGGTTGGTATTTTGTTTGGCACCATGATTAAGCCCTCCAGATATTCAGAATGCTATAGTGAGAGTCAGGTATTTCATGGTTGTTTTAAATATGAAGGAAAGCCAAAGCACCACCGACTACTTGCCATATTCTGACAGGTTTTCCATTAATACAGTACTGTGAAAAGGTATTTTACTTGGCATAACTCAGTAGCTAAACTATGTATGTTCTGACTCGGCAGGGGTGATAATATGTTTAAAATCTACAATAGTAACTGAACTAATTTGTCCTTGTTCACAGTGAAGAAAACAATACATAACACACCTAACTGTGATACTCGATAACATAAAAATGTTCTAAGTGATAATTTTAGACGGTAGAAATCGGAGCCTCTATTTTTGTAAACAGCTGCTTCAGAAATAAATTCCGCCAGAGACAGGGTGATCTGCCACAATTCAAATGTGAGAGGGTTAACTTTGTGATAATTATGGCAATAAGGAATAAAATACTGACAAAAAAGGGAAAAACTTTCATTACCAGTTCTTTTTCGGCCAACTGATACCTTTGCTCTAGGAAAACATTTTACTAAATGAAAATATAAGCGTTCCGTTGTTATGGATAATTATGTTTTGTGACTCTAAAAGTTAACGCTGACAATTTCTAGAAACACATCAGCCAGGTCTGGAGTATTCTCCCTCAATACTTCTTTCTCTTCAAAATTCAAATGTTTGTCAACATTTTTACAAATATTGACAATGTCAATACTGTCAGTGTTGATTATACTGTGCTGTGCTCACAGATTGGAGAGTACATCTTTTACTGAAAACCATTAAGTGAAGAACCTAATATGGTAATATGGTGAACATATCTGAATATAAGTTTGTTGAATACTGGCATTTCTAATGCACCAGTTGAGAGTATCCAGTCTGCCATCATGAACCCAAAAATTCTCTCAGATTGTGGGATTGATATATTATAAAATATATAGCTAATATTGCTCCTGTTCCTGTATTTTTAATCGTGTGGAATTTACAACAGAATTCAAATTAGTTTAAAAATCAACATATCAAATTTTATAGTTTGCTGACTGAGAATACTGACAGATCTAATATTAACTGAGACATATTTTTAAACCCTGTAAACAATTAGATTGAAGGAAAAGGAAGGATTGAACAAATCTATCAACAACTTAACGCAATTAGTTAAAATAAAATTTATATAAACAATTTTACCTGTCATGTACTCTTGTCCTTGGAGTGAAGTACCTTATTTATATTTGAAACCATCATCAAATTACCAACACAATACATATTACTTATTATTGTATTTTTTATAAAAATTAATAATACTGTAAGCATTTTATTGCAAGGATAATGGTTTAATGTAGTTTACGCAGGATCTCTTAATATAATACAATACTAGCACGTCTAAAACCATTTTCCACAAAATGCATAGCTTTCGTAATACCTACATATGAAACTTGTTAGATTATTGGGATGTACATTTTGATCAGATAGTAACTTGAATATTAAAATGTACTATTCTATTCATACTATTTATGAATTCTGTTAAACCTTCTTTATAGCTAAACTTTTGTTTAAAAATGTGATAGGTAGTATTAATTCAATTTATGAAATAAGGTGATAATAAAATAAAAGAAGTAGTTGAATATAGATATCATTGGACACAATACTGAAGAATGTTATGAGCATAAGTACAGAAGATACACACATAACACATGCCGCCAAATCACAACACAACATGTACATACCATAACTACGGCCGTTGAATGAGGCCCTTCTAGTTGGCACATCACACCAATAGTGAACTGTTGTACCGTCTGGTGCAATTTTGTGAGGTGGCATTTGGCGGTTCAACCATTTCATCCTACGGTTAGCCGAGTCTTTGAACATTTTGGGAAGTGAGTTGGTGCAATTCGGCCTGGCAGTGGCGGGTGTATGATCTTTGGTGCAAGTGCACTTGGGCGGGAGTGGGGGTGGGTCCGCCATAGCGCCCACATCCACCCCCACCTCTAGATCAGCCTCACCCCACGAGAGGCAGTCATGAAATTCATCCTCATCACTGTCATCATCGTCCTTGCTCGCCCCCACCTCCCCTCTGCTGGTGGACGGAGCCTCCGGCGGGGCTTGCGGCAGGACTAGTGTATCGGAACGTGCTTGCATGCCCATGCACTGATTTTGACAAGGACAATGAGTGGTGGTGGCGGGGTGTGGTGAAACTAAACCAACGCTCGAACAATCTACAAACAAAAAGAAGAGAAAAAAGAGGCTAAGCGAGCGGTTGTAAGTCCAAACAACAGAACAAGCAAAACAAAATGGTGAAATGACAGTGACATTTAGAGTGAGGCCAGAGGTACACAGATTAACATTGATATAAGCAACAGACAGCAGTAGAGAAGATATTGTCGTGACACAACACAAATGGTTTATTTTGAAAAATGTGTTATATATTAAAATACTATTGTGATAATTGGCCAATTCTAAGTAGTTTCATTTAATACTTCAATATACACATACACTTAAGTAGTCTAAATATAGTGAGGGGAAAATACATGTTACCCCTTAGAGTTGTTTAATAAAGTTATTTAGAAAACTGTTAGAGTGAAGCAGGAAATTTAAAAAAATGTATTATTGCATATTAAATATGTATAGTATAGAATTTTTTGATCACCCTAAGATGAAAATAATCGAAATGTCTCAAAGAATGGTATTATAAAAAATTACAATCAAAACACCTCTACACATCTCAGAACATTATTTGATCATTTAATCCTTTTTATTAAAACAATAATATCTATTACCATAATTTCTCTTTAACAGTGCTAGCTAGGAACAGAATTGTAGAATATCCATTCTTTAATATCAAGGAATTGAAACCAAACTCATGACGTATAAACGTGTATTTAAATAAATTACTTTTACACAAAATTCCTTCACTTTCTTTAACTTGTAACATTAAAACATTCTTTTCATGTTTGTTTTTTAAAAGAATTGCTTGAGAAATTTAATACTAAAGCATTCATATTCTAAATTGTGGCCTTGAGGTTTGCAATCTTTATAAGGATGCAATAAATCATGAACCATTAAAATAAAAAATATAATGATACACTTTAAATAAAGTTTAAATTGTTTTTCTATAAGACTGATTTAAAATTAAATCTTTAAAGTTAAATACTTAACATAATTATGAATATTATCATATATTGTGTATTATAGGTTTAATCTGTATTACATACTGAAGCCTTTACGAAATAATCATTTTATAAAAAAAATTGCATGTTTTAAGTAAATTTTACAACAACTTTTTAATAGTTAAATGTAACTTGTTCAAACATTTTGCAAATGGCAGATTCTATTATCAATTTGTTATTAAAGACCTTTTTGTTTTTTAACCCTAAAATAGTTTAATATAATACAGAGTGTTACTAAACCCATGCAATAAAACCTCTTGTAAGCATATTCTATGGTTTTGAGTTATGAAAAATCCAATGACCAAAGGGAAAGTCACATATTTTTATGACAGGAAACTAGTTTTCCACATACAAATACCACTAGATAACATCCATTGTGGATATTATAATATTTAGTTTGGACACAATAACAAAAGAAAATTTATGTAGAATATCTTTAAGTCTGTAGCTCCAAAAAGAAGCATTCACAGACACTTGTTAATAAAAATAAAAATTCTTATGTTGTCACTAAACATTTTTCCAAGGAGAGTAACAAGGGTTCAGAAACACTCAGTATAATATAATAATTATTTAAATAAGTAAAAGATATTAGGATTTATAACAGAAAATTACCTCTCGCATAACCTCATAATGTTTGATTATGTATATTAAAACGGAAACCATTATTATTAGTACTTTTTTACAAACAGTCAATAAAGTCTTTAATTCTGACTTATATTGGTTACTGAATTTGCCCACTATTTTGTCACTGACCATTCCAAATTAGCCGATAACACATACGATATTACATATCAAAATCTGTGGAACTAGGCTAAAGTCTAACTACACAATAACTAGTTTTACCTCACAAAACTAACTCATTAACTACAACTTGACAACATTACAACAGCTACAGAGCTCACTACAGTGTTTGACAACTACCATAAAGTTTAATACTTGTATTTGAGCATTTATATTTATTTAGGCACAAGCTACGTTGGAATAATTAATTATCTATCAGTCAGTCTCTTTTTACCCCCATCACCACAGGATTTAAGGTGCCTAGGGATATTTCTGGAACTTGTACTAAAGACAATTGTCAACACTTCATCAAATGTGCATTATCTGCGTTCATAATCTTGGGCACAGCCATGGGCGTATATAGGAGGGGGTTAAATCCCCCCCACCAAAATTTTGAAAGACAAACATTACAATTGCACCCAGTCGTTTGTTTTAATCTAGAACACATTTCTGAGGTCTTAAAGCTCAACAATTTCTGGGAGAATATTCCCGAGCCCCTATTTTTGGAGGGTATTGTATACCTCCTAAACCACGCAGTGTGTCAGTTCCCCCTGAAATAATTTTTTATATATACAACTGGGCACAGGAATAACATACAGTGTTAAATAATTAAAAAATATGAGTAAACTTTTTATCAAAGTGGCTCCTACCAGACGAGGAGTTCCGTTTATCATTTCAAATAACATTACAATTTAATGTAATAAAATGCCAGAATCTTCATAACAAGTTTATTAGTCACACTGTGGGCTGTGTCTTGTAACAGTTGCCATCTAAGTTTTCAACAACAACATTCCAATATATTTTTATTCTTGTTTCTCATAATTAGTTTAGATTACTTAATTTTTCTCCATTTCAAATATACAAACTTTTGTCATTAACAAGCACAAAAAATATTAAATACAATTCAAGACTATGCATTCAGGCGTACTACCCATTTAGTCTTATTTCCTTTTATTAGTTTAGTTCTAGTATTAATCTTTCACACGCATATTATGGGAAATATGCAGAGTAAAGATGACTCGACACGTGTACGATGACAAATCTTGCTATAAAAGATTTTTCTCTATCTTGAACTGTAGTTTGTAACACTGATTATAAAATGAGTTAGAATGTTAACTGGACGTCAGACAGCAGATGTGCTCTATTAGTTATTCTCGGCCACCTGTTATCGATCCAAAACTGGTTATCAGAGTAACCAAATGCCACTTCTGTGAGGGGAGAATGACTGTTCTTGAGATCTGCGCACATGCTTTGTTCCTATATCAAATTGTGTGCTATATGTTACATATAAAAACTGTCTTCAGCAACTGTAGGATGACTTTAATTGTATTTATTTATTATTTTTTCTGTTTTCTGTTAATTTGGCAAATTACATTTTTTGTTTCCTTATTTGTATTTATATAAAAAATACTTTAGAAGTTTTTAAAAGAAATCTGTTTATGGATTTACTTCTTCCAATAACTTTATAAATCTTAATTCAAATAGAACTTAAAGCAAATTAACTTTAGTTTTAATCAAGCACTCTAAGGGTTAATGTAATTTCTTTTCAGATTATATTTATTCCAAACCATAAGTAACTGTTCTACAAGTTTTACTTTTAATTAAATGTATTCTTTTGTAATCTTTAAAAAGCAATTTTTTCATTGTTTTTTTTTTTTTACAAGATTCAATGTTATTTTTAACTGAAAACTTGGCTGCATCTTGTACCATTTTTTGCACTATTGGATCTTTTGTGTTATACAATAATTGTCTAAAAGAAAGGTAAAACTAATTAAACTTCTTTTAAATGCATACACATATTTATACATTTATTTAAAAGCATTTATGATTTGGACACAATATCTTTCTCTGCAAAATGCTCATTTATTCTTCGAAAATGTCATTTTACTAAATTAACTATATTTGTGGTTAAATGTAAACATAAATGGTTATTTATTTTATTTATATATAAATACTCTTTTTAACACTTAGAATGCCACGCTTGTGTTAACACTGGTGATCCCACTTCGCATTCAACAATCTGAGGGTCAACTAAGAAACTACCATGAAAGCACATGGTGAAGTTTTACCTGGACGTTAGAAACAGAACGTTATTGTTTTTTTTTAGTTTTTTCAATTGCGTTTTTGAAGTTGCTACTGTCATTTTGTTTATTTTCTATTTTAACTGTGGTTTAGTCGGCACGGCAGGAGTTATTATTAATAACAATAAGGACGTTATGTCATTGTTAGATTTGTTCAGATACTTTGATATGAGTTAGGTATTCAGCAGTGTGTAACTTTACTGTGAATCATGGTGATCGAAATATGGACTCAATTTATTAACCAAGATCTGATGTGATGAATCAAGAGGTTTTGGCGGCAGTTTGGTAAATGTTTGGATGTGTGTTTGTGTTACTGAAGTCGATCATGATGGAAAAGAAACATGCTACATGTATGCTTACTGTGGAGCAGTTCTGCAATAAACCCATCAGTACCGGGTGACAGCACTGTTGAAAACTCAGCACTTAAGGGTTAAAACCAAAGTGAATTCTTCTACTTATCTACCACTGTCATTTACATCATCCAATTCTGTATATCAGACTGATTCCATGTTTGAAGTGTCACAGACAGGAGAGATGTGGATATCGGTTTCGTTACACTTACAACTTTCACCACAGTCAACAGAACTTAAATGAATTGAGAATGTTATCAGAAACTATGGGTGCTGTGGTCTCCAAAAGGTTTAGAGAGCCATTGTTTTCTCTGGCCAACCCTAACAGTTGCAGCACAATGGCAGAACACTACCATCAGAAACTATGGGTGCCATGGTCTCTAACAGGTTTGGAGAGCCATTGTCTTTTCTGGCCAACCCCAATACAACACTCAGTGTGTTATTGATGTATTTGACAAAAAGCTCTGAGCATGTGCTGCTTTCATGGAACAAAAATGCATGAAAAGTTGGCTTTCATATTGTTCTAAGGCTTTAATGCACTGAGTACAGTTCTGAGAATAGATTGGGCTCCTGTGTTTCATTCAATATGTTTAGGAATTCAGTACAAAATCAGGATTATTTGTTTCAGACAGTTTTCTAGGTTATTTGGTTTAGATTTATACATCTTTCTATAACTCACCACCATCAGATGTGCAGCTGTAAAAAAATATGTTTAAGTACTGCATAGCTGTTCAGTAATTATTTTGTGTTACTTTTCATAGTCATACAAGTTTTTATTTTATAGTTCTTAATTTACTTCATACAACTGTGTGTAAATGTCATACAATAATGTACATAAATTGTATTTACAGCCATTTATTGTGTATGCACAACAATAAATTGTGTTCTTTAATTTTATAAACACATATTGAAAATAGTCCTTCCAGCTCAGTTGGAAAAAGCAGGTAAATTTTTTAACAACTGAAAAATTAATAATTCTTTTCTCATGGGATTTATATGTTAGCGATATCTCGTAAACCATTTGAGATACAACAAAACTCTTACTTGCATAATGTTTAGTAAATTTTATAAATTTTCCAGAGCAGTTTATTTTTATATTAATTTTTTCTCTAGGTTTATAAACAACGGATATTAAATTGGTTCATAAACTGGTATATTTTCTGAAAGTACTCGTTCTCCTCTCTAATTTGTAGTTAAGTTTTAAAAATTCCTTTGTGGGTTTTGAAACTTGTAAAATAGCTAAAAAAAAACCAGCCTGTACTGGAATTACTGGTTACAGATTTCGGGTTTAATGTGTCAAGATACACATGTACCACTGATGATCAAAATCAAGCTCGTCGGAGATCTAATGTATGATGAGGTGTGTCTGCTTCCCAGTCTAGGTGACATCACTGGCTGTTGGATTGTAGAAGACATCAGCTATTGTCTTAGCTTCAGTTATATATATTCTAAATCATTTTTGGACAGCCAATTTGATTTCACAATAATTACTGATGTTTACATTCTGTGAACAGAATATGCAGGCTGATGGATAAGTCTTGATTCTTGATTCTTAAGTCATACAGCTGCATAGTTAACTGAAGCTTGTATTCAGTGTTACCTCCTCTAGGTTTCATGAGAATAACATTTGTATCTCATTATGTCAGACCTATTGATAGGACAAGAGGTCCAATTATTACAATACTAATGAGAAGCGACCTTCTCCAACCACTCACTATCTAAAACAACTATCATCATTATCTCCTCTGGCTGTTCCCGAGTTAATCACCTTGTTTATTTTCATCTGCAGGAAAGTTTTCTTGTTGAACCAGCACGTTCTTGTCAATATCAACTGATTATATAAAACTCTACACTTCTGTTAGGCTATTTATTCAAAATTAAAATCTTCATGGTCATCACAAGAATATGAAAAACTAAGTTTTTGGTGGAAAGAGGATTGGTGGTAGGAACACCTTTATTGTTTTATTTTAAAACACAAAAACCCAAGATCGCACAATTTAAAGAAAATACACTTATAAGGGAAATAGAACTTAATATTTATCATTTTAGGTTGAAAGGACAGGATATATAAGTTTAAATGAGATTGATCACCTTAGATTAACACCCATCTTTTACGTTTTTATCCAGCACTAATGTTTTTTGTAACATCAGCGCTTTGATTTGCTTTACCAAATGAGCCAGTCTTTTTATAAACTACCTAGACATTTGAATTATTAATTCTGGACTGATCCAGAACTAAAACAAATAGGACATTTAAAAAAATGCCTAGAAACACCCATATTTTTTTATACTAAAAATTTAACTTTTTATATCTTATTCTAAAAATTATTTGTGACTTTTATATTGCATAAAATGTTATTAGTATTTTCCACAATATCCAAACATTAATATTGCCTGGGTGAATTATGATATCTCTTAGTCAAAATCATTATTTAAGATGTGGTAACTCAAGAACACTTACATCTAGTCTACATCACTCTAACGACACCAACACGACACAGAACACACTACAGTTCAGCTCACAACACGGACACTCACCATCTCTCACGTCCCCCGCCTCTATCTCCGCCAGTCCGTTAGCCATCGAGTCCAAGCCATCGTTCTCCGAGCGAGTGCGTGTGCCAGGGCCATTGGCTTCGTACGCCTTGGTCCGCCATCCACTCCGCACAAAATTGTTAAGGTTAGCACTTGGGTCACTGAGCCTTCTCTGCAAAATAAGATCAAGTGTAAGACGTTTCTGTAGGTAATGTAATCCAATTTTGGTTTTCAAAATTTACCAATTCTATATTTAATATCCTGGACTCTAGTAGAAACTTACTCTGCAAGTGTTTCTTGATTGTTGTTATTTTGAATAACACATTGACTGCGGCAGACGCCTTAATGCACAAAATCAGATACTAGTTAATCTCCACAGGGAAGGTGGTAATGCTGTTTTAAGTCCTTAGATTCCAACTAATCTTAAATATAAAGTGAACTGAATAAAAAAAAATGTGAATACTTTATCTTTACTTGAAACATGAAAATAACTCAAACTAAATGGTTTAATCAAAGTGTAAAAAAGTCAGTGATTCTCTAATAACTGTTCATGTTTAAAAAATAAGTGAATATCTTCAAACACATTAGATTAAAAACTACCAACATACTTTAAAACAAAAAAAATCCTAATGGTCAAAGGTTTTACAAAAGCTTGCCAGACAGCCCACAAGATCTTGGCTAACTGTTTTCAAGAGGCTAATGTAACCAAGCAATTTTACTGTGACAATGCCTATGTTCTGAACTTCAAAGTTTTAAGCATAATCTTAGTGGAAGCATGTTATAACTTCACGAGGTCTCAGTAAGATTTTCAACAGTGTAGGTCACTTTCACAATTCTACGTTTTTGTAGAGTGGAAGTGCGAATTGTGTTTCACATGTATAAAAATACTTTACAAGCAAGTTTGAGTCATTGAACTGAAGAATTAGACAATTAGACAATTTCTTTATTAACATATTCTTTGAGAACAGTTACACGTCAAATGGTCAATAAATAAAATTATAATAAATTTCAGCAATTCACTGGAGCAAGTCCATAAACTCATCCTCTGAGTAGAACGGCCGTTCCAGAAGCCATGCTGTGAGTTGCCTCTTGAAGTTTTTTGGCTGTTCTCTCTTGAGGTGCTCTGGAAGGTTGTTGTAATAGAGGGCACCTTTGTAAGATGGTTTTTGCTCGAACAGGCTCAGGCGATGTGTCGGAATGGTGAACTTTGCTGCGTGTCTGGTGTTGTGCTGATGTAGGTCTCGGTGTCTTGGCTGTGTTGTTGTAATTGTGTGAATGATGACTTCCCTTATATAAAGTGATACTATTGTGAGTATTTTTAGGTCCTTAAATGACTCCCTGCAGCTGTCCCTGTAGTTTAAGTTGGCTAGGCATCTAATTGCTCTTTTTTGCTTTACAAGTAATTTATCTAAATTGCCCTTTGACGCCCCTCCCCATGCTGCAATACCATATCTGAGGTGCGATTCAAAAAGGGCATAGTAAGCAACTCTGGCCACGTCTGGACTGCATAGAGGTTACAGATCTTACGAGTCAAGGAGTAAGGCAAGGAAATACATTATTGTTCAATTTCATTTACCTTGTAGTCTGGTGTTGCATTGCAAGCCATGTCCTGATATATGAAGTTTAAGATTGAGAGAAAGCTTGTGATTGTGGTTTTCACGTCACTAGTTTGATGCTTGGCAGGCTGCGAAATTTGTATAGTCATCCTCTCCAGCCATTACAGTGATACCCGTTCAGAATTATTGGTCAAGAAATTAAACACTGACTCAGAATCACCTTACTTGTGACGGTGGAGAGTGTCCTTTTACAAAGTACCTACAGGAGACATTTGTTACAGAACCACATTTATTATATCTAGATTCATTCAAAATTTCATTATTATCAGTATTGAATACACTAAATACTTTTAACTCAACAAGTGTTCAGTTTCCCAAATTATGCAAATATTTATTAGATATTATACTCCCTGGCAACGACTAACCCACCGGTCATAGGTCTTAAATTATATTTCTAAATTAACAATATTTTTCCGTTAGCATGGAAAACAAGTTTGTTTAGACATTTTCTTTGATTCAAAGAGAGAACATTTTGAAATGTATGGTAGAGTCTTTAGATTCAACTATTTAAATATGATTAATACTAGTGGTTACCAATGGCTTCACACGCAATTTCGTAGGTTTTGCACCTGTATGAGCACTTCTGGTTCAAGTGAATTATATTTACGTTGCAAATGTTGAGTTTACCTTGATGCCACAATCAAAAGATTACTTCGTTCTTAGTATGGTTTGTCATCACAGATCACAGAAGCCTCTTCTGTCAAAAGAGAACTAAGATGGGTTTTATATCAGTCTTTAAATTTATATCAAAAGATAGATAGTAACTTTGTTTATTACATCTAATACTTACGAGGTGTGTTAAAAAAGTATCGCGAATTTTGAATTTTCGCGGGTTACGTATATTTGAATTTTGATTTTTTTGTGGCGTTATGTTGGTACATATGTCTCTCACTTATGTTGACAATTTCGGCCATTTTGAATGTTCAGTTAATTGTTGACAGCTGCTTTGCTTGCACGTGTTTTGGTTCGCCTTCGATTTTTACCTATTCAAAAAAATGGAACAAAGAACCTGTATCAAATTTTGTGTGGAAAACGAAATTAAGTGCGCGGATGCATTCCGAATGTTGACTGTGGCATACAGAGAAGCTACTTTGGACAAAAGCAACGTTTATCTATACAAAATGTTTTCAGAAGGCCGAGAAGATGTGAACGACGAAGAGCGTGCTGGACACCCGAGCACTTCAACAACAAACGAAAAAATTGATGAAGTGAAGAAAATGGTATTGGCCAATCGTCGAATTACCATTAGAGAAATTGCCGAGGACCTAGGCATATCGATTGGCTCGTGCCATTCGATTTTAATTGATAATTTGGCATGAGACGGGTCGCTGCAAAATTAGTATAAAAATTGCTCAATTTCGATCAAAAACAGCATCGCATGAACATTGCTAATGAGATGTTGGAATCTGTCCGCAACGACCCGAATTTGCTCCAGAGGGCATAACTGGTGACGAATCGTGGGTTTATGGTTATGACGTGGAAACCAAAGCTCAATCATCTTAATGGAAGCTGCCGCACGAACCAAGACCGAAAAAAGCATGCCAAGTTCGGTTGAATGTGAAAGTTTTGCTTACAGTTTTCTTCGATTGCAGGGGCGTGGTGCATCATGAGTTCTTGCCACAAGGTAGAACGGTGAATAAGGAATATCACCTGCAAGTTATGCGCAATTTGCGTGAAGCAATCCGCCAGAAACGCCTGAATTTGTGGAAAGACAAAAATTGGCTTTTGCACCACGATAACGCCCCTGCTCACACATTGCTGCTTGTACGCGACTTCTTGGCTAAAAACAACACACTAATGATACCGCAGCCACCGTATTCCCCAGATCTGGCACCCTGTGACTTTTTCTTGTTCCCGAAACTGAAGAGACCCATGAAAGGATGACGCTATGCCACGATTGACGAGATAGAGACGGCATCGAAGGAGAAGCTGAACAAGATACAAAAAAATGATTATTTGAAGTGCTTCGAAGATTGGAAAAAACATTGGCAAAAGTGTATAATATCCCAGGGGGATTACTTTGAAGGGGACAAAATAGATATTCACGAATAAATAAATAATTTTTGAAAATACACAAAATTCACGATACTTTTTGAACACACCTCGTAATATCTAATAAAAATGTACAGTTAAAATTACATTAACAATACATTACACTAAGCGTTTGTTGCTTTATAAAATCAAAAATATTTTAGAAAATTTAGAGCTGGAATTGGTACATTAGTTCAAAAGAACAGTCCAGCGAACTTTCATCTAGCATAGTTCTTGCCAACTGCTTCAAAGGGAGTCGTTGGAGTCAAATTCTGACCAACCTAAGGTTTTCGACATTTTCTAAGATAGGTGAGTACTTACCTATCCACTGAAATCTAAAATGGAGTTAAAAATATTTGTTATACCTTAGAGAATATACTCACTATAAATGTAAACAAATCGAAAATAAAAATACAATGTTTATACAGAACAGATGATTACATTTTATATGCTCTTTCAATTTATATTTCACAACTTTAGAGACCAAGATGGGATTTTTCACTACTTTCAACACCAGTGGGGAGTAACCCGGACGGAAATAAGAATAGGCCTATATTTATACCATGTACTGTAAGAATGTACCTGCAAAATGTCAGTACATTTGTGGTTGAATAGTTTACACATGAAACCAAAAAAAAGAAACAAAGGCATTTTTGAATTAATAATATTATTAGGATTATTTTTTATCTATAGTTAATTCTTATGTTGGGTTGTTAATAATTTCAATTAGATCAAGGTGAAACAATCTTTTTAATTTGGTATTAACAGTTTGAATGTATTTCTGTTAAACAAGTAATGTAAAGTAAAGACATTAGTAGTGAATATTATTACTGAAACAGTTTGTAGGGAAACGGATATTTTACAAATCTGAGAAACAATGTTAAGTTGGAGTTACTCTGTGATGAATATTTTTCAAAAATCAATGTTTTATTGCATTTTTATATGGTGTAGGAAAGGTCACTGTCCCATATTCAAATTCTTTATTGCCACAATTTACATAGTATATAGTCTGTGAATAGGAGCACAGTTGGAAGAACAGGTGACATTATCAAGGTATAAAATATAACTTAATATTAGAGTAAGTTATAAAACGTCATCAAATAAAGAGTATGAATTTATGAATGAAATATGCATAATGTTATTAAATTATAAAACATTGTAATAAATTAACATGTATTGTATGTGTACTAAATTTATGTATACATTTTTCATAACAATTCCAAATGATTAGTAATAAAAGTCAAGAATTCTGAAAGATTGAGACAGATATAAGTTGCACTACCTGATGCCTGTAGACATAAAAGTCTTCTGGATCCTCATCCCAATCCGAGTCCCACATGTCAATGGCACACAGCCCGGGTTCGGATGTCGGTGTCTCTGCCCCATACCCTGCACAAAGACACTGTAAATTTATGGTCAGTCCTCTCACCTCGGTTATAACATCTATCACAGTGCTATAGCTACCTTTAGGTTTCGTCACGGCCATTTCAGCATGACCCTTCCCCTGCGGTCCCTTCATGCGGACGAACTCCACTCTCTGGGCTGCCTGGCTGGAGAACAGGCCGAATGTCATCCTCTGCGCCATCTTGCTGCTCATACTTGCCTGCAAACATCTCCAGCATTACAGCTTTATACACATTATTGACTTGCAAATTCTATTAAATACACATAACGTAGCTATGGTGGGCAGGGTTGATTCAATGTGAATGTTGAGTTTAAATCCATTTCGCCTTCACCTTAGTGCAGCATCTGAAGTTTAACGTTGTGCAACTGATGAGACAATGAAAATACCTTTTCATCTGGGTTACATAGGATAGCTGCAGGGAAACCAGACAGACCTTACTTGTAGTCTAGGTGTGTCTAACACCGAAATGATGGAAAGATATCTTAGCACCAATAAGAATTTTTTTGTTAATTTTTAAATGCGTACTAACTTGACTGAGGCCAAATTTTCTTTAGTGCTTTAGGAGTCACTACTTTGAATACCTAACAAAGCACTGAATCAGGAGGGTTCACTTCTGGCTGGTTTACTGGTTTATATCTTCCAGGTGAACCTACACAAATTGAAAGTTGGTTTTGAACTTCTTTGTCGCCGACTTTTTTTGTATCTCTTCAGACATGGACTCCAGATTCTAGGAGTCAAGTCTGTAACAGTGTCAGATGCTGTATTAAGACAAGGTGAAATGGAGTTAAATCCTATCACATAGTTGTTTTTACACGGGTTATGCATCTTTATTTTATTGAGATTATATCAGAACACTGATAAATAGAAAATATTATTTTTATCTGAACATATTAAAAGTAGGCTAAATAATATTAATGGATATATTGAATATAAACATATTCACTACCAAAGCTTACAGTAGTAGTGTATACGTATACAAAATGCCACATTAGCCAATGCATCACTTTGTTGTTTTTTTAAGACAAGAAGCTGAGAATTGCACATAATCCTAAAAGGACCTTTCTGATGCTTTTGTAATGACAGGATATTCTGGATGGGTAAGGTTGAGGGTAGGGGCTACCTCCTGTCTAGATCCATGAGGAAGGATTTTATGTATTAGTCTCAGTCATGTCTCCTTAGAAGAAGGGGAGGCCAGCTCTGTACCAGCCTCTCGAGTGAAAGCGGGCAGGGGTGGCACGCACTGACATCTAGGCTAGCAACAGCCTTTAACACTTAGAGAGCCCCACCAACTTCAACAGTCATCCACACACTAGACTAGACCTATTGATTTACCATTGCACTTAAAATATCTTAACATTTGCAGTTACTGATGTGCTGCAACTCGACATCCATAGTGTAGCCCAGATTCAACTGAAATCAGTTTTTGCTGCACCTAGTGTAGGTTAAACTGGAAGATATAAACCAGCCAGGAACCCTCCTGATTCAATGTTTCATTAGGTATTCAAAGTAGTAACTCCTAAAGCACTGAAGAAAATTTGGCCTCGGTTGAGTTATTACGGATTTATAAATTTATAAAATATTATTATTGGTGCTAAGATATTTTTTTTTGTCTTACAACATAAAATAAATCATTAAAACATATTTAACATTATTTCTGGGAAACTCATAAATGAATTGTTTTATTACAATCTGAGTTAGTTTGTAAATCAAAAGTAATTCTATACATCTAATATAAAATAACATTTGTAACAAACAGTTGTTAGATGTTTGGTTTTCAAATAACCTATGCAAAAGCAGTCTAATCTTTCGTACTGCCAACTGGCTGTCTGCCACCATCTGCCTATATCCGTGAGCCACGTCACCAGACGAAATGATTAATGATTTTGATGCTGCACATATTCCAGTTAAAAAAAAAAATTAAATAAGAAAATAAGGTCACATTCGTGTTTCAAATTCTATTACCCAATGTCTTTGGATCTCTCGAATATTCTCAGTTTACCAGTAACACTTTGTATACAACTCAGATGGCTTGATCAAAAGAACTTCTCCCCAACTTGATAACAAAATAAATAAGAAGTGACAACAATGAGTTATGACATAAACAAACTATATTTCAAATTATTAGCCGATGTAGTTGTTCAGATAGCCAATGGTATATAACCATTTTTATGACAATTTTCAAAAAGTGAAATACAAGTTTACTTATGTCTACTACTAATTAAACTTAGGTCAACATTATACATTTTATACCTAGTAACATATTATATATTATGCTAATTTATAGGAAATCAGCAGACTTACCTTGAAAACATCCTTCTAGGGTCCACTGATTTAAAATAAACATATCTTTATATGTTTTTTTCAAATTAGAGGAATCCTTGAAAGGATGTTTTCAAGGTAAGCCTGACGATTTTTACATCAAATAGAAATAATACTTGGCTTTCAGCTCTATTAATTCAAACCTAAAATATTATATACTAATTATGTATCTATAATGGGTGCTTTTCCATTTCCTATTTATATATTACGTTTACTTTAAAACTAAGACTTTAAAACAGATTATTTTAAAGGGAGCTGGATATATGAATCAACATCTTTGTTTGGAAGAATGAAATCAAGATAACTGGCTTAAAGTTTCTTAATCGCCAACTATGTCATAGAAGCAACATTAATTTTTATCTGTGAGAACTTATCAACAGTTCAACAGCTGTTGCAATATGGCTGATTAAAGTCCAAAGTATGAATTGAGAGATCAAGTTGTTTCTAATCCTGTTTACACATCTAGAAAGTTCTAATTAACTTCTATCGTATTAAATGATTCACAGAGTGAAGAAATTACTATTTTGTTAATGACCAAAATTAATTTTTTAATTCAAATGTAACAAAATATATAATTTTCATTAATTGACATTTTATTTACTTCAAAAATTATTAAATATTACCATTTACATGTCCTATCTTTATTTCAATGTTCCATGTCAGAAATAAAGGTTGAGGAAAATTCACTGAACCATAGAACATTAGGTGATAAATATTTAAGCATATCCTCACACTACATTTTCATTATACTGCAAATAATTATACTTGAAATAGTACAGTAATAAATGATTGAATTCTACCAATAATAAATTAAGGGGTTTCTATTCCTTGCGTTCAAAAAAGGCTTATCTAAAAGATAACATGGATCTTTATTCCAACAGATAAATAATGTTGGGAATTATACCATTTTTACTTATATGCAATACAGTAACTAAGTGAGAACCATGCCAGGGACAGATGGGAAGATTCTGTTGTTTCCGATTTGTCATATTTTTTCAAATTGAGACTGAAACTTAACATGTTTTGTCAAAAAAGTTTGTTTATAATGTCATAGTTGAATATGCAAATGGACTAGATATTTATCTGATTATACAAAAATGTAAGAATTAATTTTTATAAATACTATAATAGGTGGTGTAATTAATTATACTATTCAATAGAACCATAGGAAAAGGTTTTCAGTACACTACGTGAAACCTACTACTAATTATAAATCTCAATTTAAATCACAAACAAACAAACAAAATCACAGGCAGAAGCCACAAAGAAACTCTTGTAAGCCGGGGTCATCAAGGGTTAAGATTTGTTTCTTTATCAGTGTCATTAAAGTTATATCCCATGACATTTATTTATGAATATAGCTGATTATTTAAAGAAGATTACTAAATGAGTTTGGAAAATCCCTTTCAAAAACTCTTAAGTGAGTATAAAATTACCAATTGACTAAAGGCAGAGGTTGTTTCATTACATAAATTTTCTTTGTGTCAAATAATCAGTGAATCGCTCACCCTGGCATCGTAAACCCTCTTGAGTGCATCATATCTGATGGAGCCAAGAAAGATAACAGCCTGAATATGGCCTGATCTGTCCGATGCCACCAACTCCACACAGACCATTTCCCCATCTCGCACCATGATGTCACAGAATACCTACAAGCATCAAGCAGGGTGAGACCTCAACAAGCTGCAATAACTTATTACAGTTCTCATACTACAAAGAGGGATCACAGAGGTAGTGGAAAAAGGAATAATTGGAGAAAGACTCATAAAATAATAATTGAGAGTATGCAGTGCAGTACTAGAGACTCTGGTGATCACAGGGATGGCATTGACAAGCTAAGATACCAAATACTATCAGAAGATTACATTTCATGCTACTGATGAGAGACATCAGATTGCACATAATGAGAATAACGTTATATTTATACAACTTAGTAGTGAGTAAACTCATCACTCATGAACTGAAAGCCAATGATATAGTACATATAACTACCTCTGTTACAGCATTAGGTATAACTGTTATTCAGCAATATTAGAACAAGTTTTCACTGTATTTTATTAGAAAAAGTAGTGCAATGTCTCGTTAATGCCTTACCCTAATTTATCATAGTAAATATAATTCATAAATATTTCTTACACGTTTTGCAAATTTAATTATCTTACTTCTCCTTCTCGAAATAATTCATACCATACTATTAGAGTCTTAATACAATGTGCAACATTCAATTACATATCATATTAATAATTTAATCATCTCTAATTTATATTATTTCATCACTCAAGTTCCAATAACTCATTTCACTTGTTTTGGAAAACACAAAACACTAATTATACACCAATATTAATTCTATTTTTCTATTCAACTCATATTTCAAATTCAAAATTATTTCCCTTTCCTGCAACCACTTCATAGTGCTGTGCGAAGAAGTGACCAGAATAAACAAGTAATATGATCAGAGCCTTCTACCCACAACATTGTTGTCACAACTAATTATAAACCGATTTCTGTAAATTCCTTGGATCATCATTCCCTTTCTGACCTCCAACAGCAGCAGAGGAATATTTGTGTTAATTATTTTTTCTGGGCACTATCCCATTAAATTACTTAATAATAGTATATCTAAACAAATAACTCAAATTTTCATTAAAACTACACTTGCTACAGCAGTTTTAACTGTCCCTTTGCATCACCAATACATCCTTGCATAAAGATGACTGCACTAATATTATCATCACCATATTGGACTTAGAAGTTTTCATAAACATTTAACTTAACCAAATTTAAATATTTGTTAGTCTACAAAGACTTTGAATCCAATTTTAGATTAACACCTACTTTAAAAAAATGTTATTATCACTAATTTTAAATTAATTTCAATAATTAAACTTAACATTTCTATGTAAGCAAGTGATATAACTTTTGGTTTTCATCCCATCTTTTGCTCTGCGCCTACACAATCAACCACTCCTTAAGGAGTCATTGTACTTATGAAAGTTATGAATTTAATTATCAAATTTAAATTACCTTTGCCACTTATTTATTGTAATCTCCAATTGTAACTTTTCTTTATTTTCACATCTTATAAATTAAACTTAATCAACTAGTAATCTTATTTCATTGTTAAGAAAAACAAGCAAGAGTTTTTTATTGGTTTGAGTAGTTATAGTTTAGCTTTAAATAAATATCCAAAATCTATAAAAATATATATATATATATATATATATATATTTACAATTTAACTACAATTAGGCAACTATAGACCCAACTCCATTATCCACCTGTATTAAAAATAATCAAGAAAAAAGTCCTTCAGAGGCTGTCAAGCCACCTGGATAAAAACAAGCTGATTGTAAATTCTTTGCTAAAAGTTCGTTATTGACAATGGTTGATTTGAAATGATAGTATGATTTGGGACATTTGCCATCGTTATATGTTACAAAAATTATAACACCATTACAACACACTTTTGTCACAGTGTAATACTTTTTACACAACGCGCTTTATACGAAAGACCAGTGTGTATCCGATTCGGTACACAACAGCAGTTATGAAAGATTGAGTGTACCCGACAGAGTACACGTCATGAATGTGTTAACTTAAAAATAATGAAGTCACAAGAGCTATTATACTCAATTACAGCAAAGCTTTAGCATTCAGTACAATAGTATAATTAATTTCAAAAAAATTTGGAAGACCTCTGTATAAATGGAATGCAAATAACCGGTCCAGAAACTACCTGGAAGAATGATCACAACTGGTAGAATTCACCCACTCAAAAAATGGCAATATGTAAACTATCAGATCTAAATCCTAGAAGGTAAAAGAGCATGTCTCAAGGCTCTGTACTTGGACCAGTTCTGTTTGTACTACTAAGTGACAACTTTTATGACCACAGCACTGACATATGCAGACGACACTACATTTCTGTTATGGTGGACTCATCAGAAGCTCTGAGTGTAGATGCACAAATTGCTCTGAACATGACTCTTCTTCTGCTCCCATGTTACCTAATGTGCAAACCAAACAAAAATAAAGAAGAACAACTCTGATAGAAGTTAGTGGCATAGTCAAGTCCCAGCAAGTGGTCATTATTCTGATAGTATTCTAAGACAACCCCATTAAATATCACAAGAAAATTACATTAGTAGTTTTCAAAATTCAGAAACTGATACTACTTGCACACAAGTTGGAACTTCCAAGAGGAAACAGCGGACATAATTATAACACTAAACAAGCCATAGCAGTTCCTAAGGCTCAGCACTGAACTGCCTTTTCGAGAAGAAACATTTTGCAGGACACAGATTTTTGAATTAAACTACAAATATTAAAGACTTTGCTAACACTGCTTTAAACTTAAAATCAAGCACATGACTAACAGGAGAGATTACATCTTCACTGATCCCTGTTTAAGACTGTCTGTTAAATATTGTAGAATCAAAACTTTGGAAGCAAATGACATAATCACTACAACTTTCAACACTCGGCACTACAATTTTTCAATAATTATTAATAAAAATTTGTGCGCTTTTAAAATTTTTAACTGCCTGCATATTAATAGTGTATGCAAACTCAACAAACAAGATGAAACAATGAGTAGGAGTGATGGTGAAAAATACTAGATGTATGAGTAAATACTACATTAGGACCAAAACTTTTAGAAGTATAATAACATGATTCGAATGTTCTAACAGAAGTGCATAGTTTTTTATAGAAGAGAAATAAAATCAGACCTCATTGAAGTTATCGACCATGAAGCAAACATGAGGATACGTCATCTCTTCCACTTCCCCCTTAGTGTCCATTCTGCGACGACTGGGAGATGCGTACACTTTCTGCAAAATGTACGTCAATTTTTAGTAACATCACAACAATCAACAGTTTTCAACAATAAGAATTAAGGCTTGAGATTAAGACAAATATACATTGTTTTCGAGATATTAGTTAATAAACAAGCATATTTATTCAAACAACAAAGACAAACAAATACAATTTTACGAATATTGAGTTAAGCTCCATATCACCTTCTGCTTAGTACAGCGTCTAAAATCTGACACTCGTACAGATTCACTCCTGGAATCTCAATTCCATGACTGTCAGGAGAGATTCATAACAATTCGGCGACGAAGACATGGTGCTCAACTTAGTTACCCAGCAGCTACTATCCAGTGTAGTCCAGATGAAGAGATATTCTCATCGTCTCAATTGTGCACCTGATGAGGCAGTGGGAACACCTTCATCTTTACCTAGATTACACTGGATGACTGCTGGTTAAACCAGACAGATCTCTTTTCTAGTCTAGGTGTCTCTGATGTGAAAACAATGCAAAGAGATTGTTTTAAGTTTTTTTATCACCAACTATTTTGTATCTCTTCTGATATGAATTCCAGATTCTAGCAGTCAACTCTGTTATAGTGTCAGATTTCAGACGCTGCACTAAGCGTAAGGTGAAATGGAGCTTAACTCAATATTTACATTGACTCAACGGTTTCCTCCATTCAAGATTCAAGATTCAAAAAGTCTTTATTCGTGAAATGCACATCATGTACAAAAATAGTGTCAAGTAATATTACTTTCATAATAAGAATCATCATAATAAGAACAATGTAAAATAAAAACACAAATTTGCCGTTAAAATACCATTAAATTAATTATATAAAGATAGCACCAAGGTATATAATGTATAAAATAGTTACCTCCCAATTTATCTTCTTTCCAGAAATTCCTCAAAAGAATAACGTGCTAGTTTCAGCAGGTAAGATTTTAATTTCATTTTAATTTTTTTTAAATTTTTGTTCTTTTCTTATCTCTCTTGGTAGGTTTTTAAAGAACTTATAAAATCAGTTCTCTTTTTGAAAAATTCAAGATTATGTTGTGGGACATTTCCGTTATGCCTAGTGTTGTATTGATGACTAACTAGAGTTGGAGTGGTGTTTTCTTCTTGTTTCGCATAAAGAACGGTTTCATAAATATATAAACTGCATACCATTAAAATTCCATTTTATGTAAATAACTTCTCAACGGAGTCAGGCTTTTTAAGCCTAAGGATAACCCGTAGAGCTCTTTTTTGTTGAATTAGTAACCTATCCAGATTCTTTTTTGTTGTCGCGCCATATATGCTTATTCCATATGATAAGTGTGAATGCACTAGAGAAAAATATACGGATCGTAAAGTTGGACCTAAACTACAAACCCTTGACAATTGTCTCAGTGCATAAATACCGGAAGACATTTTATGAATAATATGGTCAACATGTTTATTCCAGGAAAGGTTTTCATCAATTAAAAATCCTAAAAATTTAGTGTATTCAACTTGGCTTACTTCGTCTTCGTTTAAATTGATGCCAATATTAATTTTGGTTCTGGTTTGTCTTGTAGAAAAAGAAATAAAATTCGATTTGGTGGAATTTAAAAGTAATTTTTTGCCATCTAAATATTGTTTTACTAAATTTATGCTGATGTGAGAAGATATTTCAATGTCTTCTTCTGAACTACCAGATACTGTAATATTAGTATCATCCGCAAACTGACAAATATAACAATTTTGAGGGACTATTTTGGGCATTCCATTCATGTAACACAGAAACAGTAAAGGACCCAAAATTGACCCTTGTGGTACTCCATATTTTATGTTTGTATTGCAGATTTGAATTTCATAATGTAATGGTATTTACTTGATTCTAATTGTGGAGATGTGTGCTCTACTTCAACATATTGCTTTCGCTCTGTTAAATATGATCTGAACCATGACAGTTCTTTATTTTGGATTCCTAAATTATTAAGAGACAATATTAATTCTGGATGATACACGCTATCAAAAGCTCGAGAGAGATCTAAGAAAATTCCAACTACTTTTTCACCTTTATCAATAGTATCAATTGTTGATTGAATAAATTCAATGCCTGCAGTAATCGTTGATTTCCCCTTCCTAAAACCATGTTGTTGATTATCCAATAAGTTATTGAATTCTAAGTAATTCATAAGTTGAATGTACACAACCTTTTCAAAAACTTTAGAAAAAATTGGCAGAAGGGAAACTGGTCTAAAACATGATGGATTGTTCGGATTTCCTTTTTTAAAAATAGGAATTACCCTAGCAACCTTAAGTTCAGTTGGAAACTGGCCAGAAATAAGAGACGAATTTATTAGATGAGTAAGCGGTTTTAGAATGAATGGAAGAGATTGCTTCACCAGTTTAATTGGTATTTCATCATGTCCTGTAGACATTTTATTCTCAAATTGTAATATAATCTTTTCTAATTTAGTTTCTGTAATTTGCTTAAATCTAAATCTATTTGGTGCTTCACTAAAATTTTGAATGCTGTGATGGTTTTCATCCCAAGAAGGTAAATTAGGTAAGACTAACTTATCAACTACAGACACAAAATAATCATTAAAACAATTTCAAACATATACAGGATCACTAGTCAGCTCATTTTTATCCTCATTTAAAACACAAATATTTTCCTTACAAGCATTATTTTTATTAATTTCAGATTTGATCAATTGCCAAGTTGATTTTGACTTATTGCTAGAATTATTTATTTTCCCATCAAAAAAATTGTTCCTTTCAGCATCAACAGAATTTCTCAAATCCTTTTTCATCTCTTTAATTATAAATTTTAAATTGTTATCTTTAGATATCCTATAAGTTTTTTCTAAATTAATCAGCTCTCTTTGTTTGTGTTTTATTTCATCAGTAATCCATTTATTTCTATGGTATTCCTTGCTTAATACCATTACTCTGGGGAAATTTACTTCAAAATTATAATTAAAAATAGAATTAAAAACGCAATACTTCATGTTCACTTGTGCTAGATATACATCTAACCATGATGTCTTTGACAGGCTGTTCAAAAATGATTTGGTATTACATGGAGTACATTTTCTTATGAATTTGTTTATATCCATAGCTACCTTATGTGTAGAAATACAATTTTAATACATTTTGAAAATGTTATGTTGCTTGTACCCATTCTCTTGTACTTTTTTAAATACATTCTATATTTTTCTTATAGTATGTATATGCAATAATACAGTTTTTAACAAAATTAAATAATAGGTTATAAAAGCTATATAATATATGATAATAATACATGTTATTTACTTGTGAATGTCTTCTCAGGACCTGCAGTTGTTTGGGAGAGGTTCGAGTGCATATAGCCAGTGTAAGTGTGTAGTCGAACTGGTGAATAATGAGATTCAAGTAGACGGTTTCCTCCCAATCTAGTTCTGGGTCACCTATTGGCAGTTTCCGGCTGTCCTTACGGTACACTTCCACCTCGGTCTGCACACATACATATTTATTTGGGAAGAAATACATTATGCTTTAAGAATGTATGTCCAGTTGTTCAAAGACTATAAGAAATGTCCTAAATATGCATTTGATGACACAAGTGCAATTCTAAGATTACAAGCAATGTGCTCAATTACTTCTTTACAATGAATATATCTAGATCATTTATTATGTATGTTGATGGATCTTTTGGAGACAAACTTATAGTACGTCAGAAAGTTACCAACACAACTGAAAGAACTTAACCACTTAACACATAGCAAAATACGGTGAACTTCTGGTGTGTAGAAAATGGTGCATTAGGTGATTTACATTACTTATTCAATAACATCATATGTTCATGGTTTTCTACATAATATTCAACTTGAAGTTTCTATATTCAGTGTCATTGTTTGTCAGTGCATAGATGTATCATGCATATCAGATAGATGTAACACTATCTATCAGTGCATAATGCACTGACAACAGATAATTGGCAGTATGCAAATATACCAATTGTTGAAGTGTGTTTTTGTTGTACTTCTGTCATAACTAGTCAGTATGGAAACCCACACATAGTTGAAATCATTTAACAAATTTAAATTCATATATATTCTGGAAGCTCATTAACCCATTAACAGCTTCTCTTTTATAAGCTTAATCACAAACAATTAATTCTGATTTTAACAGTTGGAAAGTTAAAGTATTAGCAACAACTGCACCTATGCTGTTTTTGGAAGCAGTATACAAAGCATTACGCAATCTAGTACTGTATTACTGAGTACAACTTGTACCTCATATTTTGGTAAGTATCGTGGAGATCCTTTGATGTGTTTCTTTCGAACAAAAAATAACAAATCGTCTCCATCAATGCAATGTTCAGCTTGGAAAAGAAAATGTCGCACAAACAAATCAGTCCAGTACGAGGAACCTTGGAGAACAACAAATCCAGAATCTGAAACAAAAATTCATTCAAAGTGATAATTACGTCCAAGTCACAAGACAGAAAATGACAATTAAAGGAATCTTTGAGCATAACTCCCTGTACTTAATTATATAACAACCAGTAGGTAGGAGAGAATATGATTCTCTTATAAAGGAAGACTATAACTTTCTACATATAACCTCTGAAATGAAAATTTATCATTTACTTGGTGGCAAACCATGATAAATAATAACAAATAGGCACATCAGTTTTCTCTCATACCTAGAGAAGAACTTATACTGAGCATGCAGATGAAGAATAATTCTTTTCAGTAGTCTTATTTTACAATTTACTCTGGTATATTGTATTCATTTGCATTACAATTTTTGAAAATTGTACAAAATGATGAACGTTTTACCATTTAAATAAAGCTAAAAATATTTTGATACAAAAAACTTCATTATTATAGTGCTGAAGAATATAATCATGGTTATTTACAACCTAGTACTACACAATTTACTACAAAAATTAAATAAACAAAATAATTTAGAACAAGAATAATGAAATGTTAATGTGTTCAAAAAGAATGTATATATTAGGCTAATAATAATTTGGTTTAATTTCATAATGGTTACTTTTTTACATATTTATAAATATTTATAGCAAAAAATACCTTCATTTACTTCCTCTCCATAAATTTTGATTCAGAAGATTGAGCTTCATTCACAAACATGCTTGATTGGCCATTTATAATCCTATCTTATATCAAATTTAATTGGCTATCTTATTGGATGATCAAGATTTCTCCATAATTTTATTTTTGGAGAAAATGTTATGTGGGTTTTCATGTTTTCAGTTATGTGGGTCTGACGATGTGTTCATTGAGTACGAAAGGAATCACAAAAATAAAAATTTGTCATTTATTGGAGTGTATGATCATATATTAAGCATGTATATACTATATTATACTTTATCGTAATGTGTATTTTAAGTTTTTTTCCGCAATAAACAAATATTGTATCGTTTGTACATGTTGTTCTTTATTTTTTAAACATTATCTGGTTAACCCCGATTTTCGTTATGTCGGATCAGTGGCGGTCCCGGCTGGTCCAACTTTACAAGGTTGCACTGTAATTACAAAAATTATTACAAATCACACCATTTCTCAATTGGAAGAAAAGGTTTTGAGCTATCCCTTATTCCAATGTTGAATCCTAGCGAGCATGTCCATCTCATTGTTATAAAGCTTACGAGATCCTCGGATTGATTTATTGATCTTTCTTTAGTTTGCAAAGTCTGAATCCTATGAAGTTACTTTACTGCTAAATTGTCCACCTTCTTCTTGAGTACTGCTCAGTGGTTTTATCCCCTCACCAGATCGCCTTAGTTAACGAAATTTAGGGGTTCCTATTGATCAATTGACTGCTACTCTTGAACGTAGACCTTTGTAGTCCAAGAGGAACCTTCAGGATATTGTTTTTCATTACAAGTTGAATTACAAATATATATAACTGTCCTGAGCTCATTGATGCTGTATTCTTTCGTTGTTCACTTGGTGATCAGGTCTAGCGACCTTTATTGGTGAAGATAGTTGAGGACCAATTATGAGCTCAACTCAACACTGGCCTGAATCCAATGTTGGGGCAATGAGATTTTAAACTTTGTTTTTCCACTAGTCTCTGTTCAGATTCAAAAGAAGAGTGTAACAGCTTTCTCAAACATTGGAATTTTCATTCTTTGGTGATTTCTTTGCGTCTATTTTGTTGTTATTTATATAATTATTCTTAGTTATCTATTACTTGATGTCATTTAAGACTATTACAACTGTGTTTTTTCCTTATTGTTTGTTTTTTTGCTGCATATAATTGTTTTTGATAAAAATGACTGTTGAAAAATAGTGTAAAAATGATTGCATTGCAGTCACTATTACATCAGGCAGCAGAATGATGATGGTATACAAAATGTTGTGTCTTAATATTGATGACAATTATATAGAAAAATAGATGGAAATGTTGGCTTTCATACAAATATAAAATTGTTGTAACAAGTTTACTTGATTTTGGTATATATCAAAATAGTACTTGCTTAAAAACACTCCTCGTAGATTTTAATATTAAGTTTACTGACACCCCTAATAATGTACAACCACATGTAAAATATTCTTGATCGTGTAAACTTGATAATTCTGGTCTATTACTGAATCAACCTAAATTAGAAAATATATTTAAAAGTATTTATAATATAAATTAAATTTGATCCAGTAATAGCTCAGATTGTGGCGAATAAGAAAAAATAGAGAGTTACGCAGTGTATACCAAGATCCTGATATTGTGGCTTTGGTGAAGGCAAAGAGAATTAGCTGGCTAGGACATGTACATCAGAGACAGGAGGGCACAAGGTTAAAAGAGGTCTACCAGGCGGTACCGGCAGGAAGGCGCCCTTTGGGTAGGCCAAAGATAAGATGGTGCGATCAAGTGGTCGAAGATGTGACCCGGTGTGGAGGGTCTGTGGATCTGGCGGAAGACAGGGTGGCGTGGAAGAGGCTCATAGACGAGGCAAAGAATCGACTGAGATTTGTTACGCCCCGGCAGTAAGTAAGTAAGTAATAGCTCAGATTACTAATTTGTGTCACAAATTTAAGTACACACACTAATAATACAAGTACCAACAAATTAATAATAACCCAAATTTAACTTAGTACCCACTTAACACCAATAAACTAGGTAACTGGGGGGAGGGCAACAAAAGTCTAAACCCTCTTTTTTAATAAAGTATTTGTAATTATGTAAATTTTAATTAGAATCATGAAATTTTAGCCTGGAAATTAATTTAAAGTACCAGGAGATTTAACGTATCTAAACTCTACAGGGTCTGATCAGGAATGCTTATGCCCAACAGTATGGTACGGGTTGCCTGTTTCACACTGTTGGATATTAACGACAAACATCCCTCAAGATAGTATACCTCAGGCAACATAAAAATTCCAAATATGATCATAAATGATTATAGCAATAAGAATTTATTTTTCTATTTGAAGGAGTAATTCTTCTTGGGCTACAGTATAATAGCAGCCACCAACACAATCGGATTATGATTATCAAATATTCCTGTTTTTAGACAGTCATTAATCCACTGTTTGGATTATCATTCTTCCCATATTTACATAAGGAATTGTTACTTTTACCTAGTTTCCGCACTAACGTAAGATTTGTATAGCCTATGTGGTGGTATATATGCTACGAAGATTTCTTGACAGCATACAATGTATAATAGAAAATATTTGCTCCCAAGTTTATATAATCTAGAAGCTACATGACATATACTATAAAATCACTTACCATCTTTGAGCAACTGTCTCATTTCTTTAGTTCTTTGAAAATTAATTTCTTCCAGTAACTGTTCTAGAGCTGTTGGGGTTTTCAAAAAACTTGCACCAGGAAAAGCCATTACAAAAGTGTATAAGTAAATTCTAAGTTAATGAAAGACGTTTCACAATTTCTTTTTATAATAGATAAACATGTGATAAACTCTCAGCTTTATTTCTTATGAATTGAAGTATAAGACAATGAAAATATAGTTCATGGTAACTGTTCAAAAAATTCTTAAAACATTCATCATGGCCTTTTATAAATGCATTGAATTTGACAAGCAATATTGAGAAACCCTTTTAAAAAAAAATCACGTTTCACTTCAATTGTTGTCAAAACCACCCATTTAAAAACCACTAATAAACAAAACTTTTATAGACTATATCTTCCACAAAAAAACGTTTAACTTCTTAACTAGACCTAAACCATCGCCAATGATCAAACCTCCTACAATCACTAGCTTACTGACAAGCAGTGACTGTGAAGTACTGTCATCCGTTACACTTCAGTATCTAGCCAGGCGTTCAAGCCGTCTGCTTACTCGCCAGCTGTAGGAACAGCTCAATACTTGGTTCATAGAGGTGCATTTTGAAATTTAAAGCAAAGCTTTACAAATTGATTAATACTAAATAGAATTTTTACATGTATGTTTATCTAAAGCTTATTAAAATAAACAAGAAGCGCTCAAATCGATATTTAAAGTTAGAATTAAAAATGAACAACAACAATATACTTAGCTTTTGCATTATATATATATATATATATATTATAAATTACTACACATATTTAAAAATTCAAATAAACTAGCAGTTAGAGGTATAATGTTATTAAATACTCGATTTGCTCATTAGTTACAATAGTAAGCATTCTATAATATTACTATGTGTAATATTGTACTGATAATAATTCGTTTTGTAATAAAATAAAATACCGAAAACCTTCTCTCTTATTGATTGGTGTGTGCGAATATACACGATGGATAAAATTCCGTAGTCAAGATTGGAAAAGCCAGGGAAATAGATCATGGCAATCTAGGTAGTCATCTACTTAAGAAAAGTGCTCACACCAAACTGTACCAATTATCATAATGTGTAGAGAACAGATACGCTGTCAGACAATGATCTTATCAAGAGGTCAGCACACCCCCCCCCCCCGACGGATTCACGGAGCGAAAAGAAGATGGGGCAACAGCGCGACGTATTCATATCATTCAATTATACATTCGGAGATAAAGAAAGATACTACAAGTATGGTGAGTTCGGGCACACGACAAAGGAATGCATTTCCTCTCTGAAAACTGTGATGTGGGTGCAACAAATTAGATGAGTGTTGTTACTAGTACTATGGGTTTGGGGAAGTAAATATCATTTCAAAATAAGCTTTCAATTGTTAAGAGGCTAGGAATGTTATTTTCATCGTGCAGGGTAACATTCACAGACGTATGATCACCATAGGATGTTTTATCAATTTTTATTACGAATTACTAACATACACCCCCCCCCCCCCCCACCCCCCCCCCCCCCCACCCCCCCCCCCCCCCACCCCCCCCCCCCCCCACCCCCCCCCCCCCCCACCCCCCCCCCCCCCCACCATGAGCACCTCTAAATCTAGCAAGGGTGGAGTAATTGTGACTATCCAAGATACTATTACCCTCAATTCAGACTCCTACTCCGAAATCTATGAGATTGACCACCTTCTTCTTAGAGGCTTAAGCCCTGAAAATACATTTCAAATGGCGTCCTAGTAGTCTTGTTACAATCCCTCCTCAGGGCAGCCTACTCTCCAAATAGCAAATAGTTTAGTTACAGTCATTCGAGGCGGTAAAGTCAACAGGGCGAATATTCGGTTGAAAGTTTGGTTGTCGATGGGGTGAATTTCAACCATCCTGGAAATTGATTGGAATGGGTTGTCAACTGGTATCACAATCCTGCAGCGTCAAGAGTGGTATGGTCACTTGATGGACTTGTATTCAGCTTTACACCAAATCAATCAAATCCATAGACAGCAGAGATGTCATTGTTGGACCATGATTCTGAGTTCTAAGACAAAAGGATATGTATATTTGTGTTCACTGGTTTGAGAATGATGCAAAAGATTATCACAGTTTGAAGAGAGACAACCAGCCCACCTATAACTTTTGGTGATATCACACTACCAAGACTTATAACAACCAAGCTTCAATCTCACTTAACTCATAAAGACAAATATATGGATTTCAAAAAGGTGTAACCTTTATGAATATTCACCGTTTCGAATCTGTTACAACTACTGATACCTTCATGCAAGTATTGTCGCTAGACTCCAGACCTTAACAGGTGCAATAAAATACCTTTACCTCTACAATCTGATCATAACATGAGTGAAGTGTCGTAACTGTCTTAGGCTTTCAGTAAGACAGAGTACTGGCTACTCTCCGTTTCCTAAAATGGTTTCTTCACCTATCATATTAAAAAACTTAATAATAACAAAAAACCTAATAAAAAAATGATTTAACATAAAAAATACAACAGCTCTTTCCCTCAGCATCTAATTTATTCCATGAATTTTGCTAACATAAGCAGTAAGGTTTGTAATGGTCTTAGGCGTGCTTGGGAATTATCGCCAGCTAACTATACAAAGGGTTGAGGCTGGAATTCCTAACAAACTTAATTTTTATTTTGAGTTCGGTAGATCCAAGTGAGTATTTCCACAAGAACAGAATCTTTCATTTTGTGCCACTCTCAGCCATTGTTCCACAATGGCAGTCTCGTTGCTAGTAAGGAAACTACCTCTATGCGCAGATGATGATGATGAGCATTCAATATAATTGGACTGTCATCTGCCTTCAGGATTTCACTGAATATCTGGACCCACGGATGCCGTGTCACTTTGTTCCAAGCAAATATGGCCAATACTATGTACGACGGCAGACGAGAGTTGCTTCATGTATGTTCAGTTCACCCCTGAAGAACTGGTATTTGGGAAGAATGCTCTTACGAAACGTTTGATGACTAAAAGGGCTGGGGCCTCCTGATGAGAAAAAAAGTTCTAGCGCCAGGTATGGTACTTAAGTACAGTCAGCAAGAATTTTGGCTACTCTCAGTCTTCTACCAACAATAGTTTAATGACTTCTACTTAGCGGATGGGAATATTTTGTGATAACCTGATGGTGATTCCAAGAGCAGCCTATCGTGCGTTCACCAAATTTCATAACACAATCAAGGGACCTACGTGATGTCGCAACTCTTAACTACATGCCTCATTTTATATCCTACCTCACGCTCTGTTCAAAGTTGTTTGAAGACCCTATTTCTTGAATACTCTAAAACTCGAGATAAAGATTTAGGATTGAATCATTTAACAGCGCTGTCCTCAGCAACATCAGCTTCTACACGACGAGGAAGGTCCAACTGTTTATCAAATCGTTAATCGTTAACTGCGAGTCTGACGACAATTAGGTGCAGAAGGGCTCAACTTATCTGGCTAACAGTAAATGGCTAGATACATATATATTTAGAACTCATTGCATCCAAGGCCTTTGACCACTGTTGACCAATGCCTTGTGTTATTCAAAAAGATCCTTTGCCAACTTGGCCTTTGATAACACTTCAATTCGTTGGCTGTTGAGTTACCTCTGTTTACGCTCCGACACGCACAGGCTTGTTGATGAAGTTTCCTGGCCTCACTATCCCTGCTGATGTTCTTCTCACTTTTTCTGGTGCTCTACTACAAATTAAATCCATTGGACCTTATCTTTGTCTGACATAAACAATCTTCCTTCCGTGAATATCAACATAGCCTCATGACATGCCATAATGTTTAGCACAGATGATGTCCAAGTTATATGTCTCACCGAAAATTACTCATGTTTGCCGGACTGTGAATTAACTTCATAAAGTAGTCTTCATAGTGTACATATTGAAATCTGGTGCTTTAAACAAAACAAAATGGCTCCACTAAACAATGCCAAAGAACTGTCGCAAGGATACCATATAACTAAAATATTTAGTACTGTTGGCACGTTTTGCCTATAAAAAACAAACAATTATTTGATTACGAAGGAGATAACCATCGCCAGAGTGAGTAAGGTGAGAGATCTTGGAATTTAATCTAACTGACACAGAATTTTAGCCCTGAGGCTCCATGTTCATAACTATTCTGCTCAAGGAGCTAACCAGAATGCTATGGCTTTTAATCTCAACCGTTTTTCTAACAGAAACATCATAAACAATATATGGTTTGCCACTCCTGAGGACTCTTATATACTTGTGCCGCTTGGTACCGCCCTAAATTCTGGAATATGAGATCTGACCTGTTTTTTCAAACCTCTACACCAAAATATACCTTTTTGCACATGATCTTGAATGAATCCAGCGTCGTCCTCATTCATATAGGTGGGTCGATGGTCTACGACAATGGACACCAGTATCACGATAAGTACCAATTGATGAATCTGTACTCCAAACCTGAACTACGAACATTTTGAGAACTCGCAGTGAACTGATAGCTGACTTAGTAGTTCGTCCACAAAGTTGGTATATATGAGTAAAATGGTATTCGCCCAGACGATCCTTGCAACTTCACCCTCACATTTCAAAACAACCATTCAGCATCTCGTGTCCATATGGACCTCTTCATCAGGCAACACCTATATGGGCGACAAACTATGCAGCAAACAGCACGGTGGCATGTCTACAGAAAAGTCCCGATCAGACAACCTGCCTATCGACTGTCGACCACCTGCTTCCCATGATAGTGTGACTGAACATTGACGTGGGATAAGTGAATAGCGTGCAGTAGCTCAGCCTAACTTAAATGCCTCCTCTCCCTATTTTCCTCACAATGTATGCCACCATACAGTTTTACTGTTCTTTCTGTCTGCTAATTTGCTAAATCTAATACATAATATTTATATTCTTTGTTATTCTTATGCCAATAGTTTATTATCTATTCGCTTATTAATTGTTATAGTTACTGCTTTACTGTTATTAGTTGCATGTTTTTGAAACATTTAGATACAATATATTCCTTCTTATACATTATGCTAATAGGTTTAGTTATAATTCATTTCTATTGTTATAGTTTTTTATTTATTGTTAAATGTTTTCCTGTTTGTATTGTTCACTGTCTATAAAACATATATATATATCTTCGTTATAAATCTTATACCTTGCCATTAATGTTTATTATGTTAATTACTGCCCATAGTCACTATTTTGCTACATCAGATTAAGCTACTTATGTTTCAGATATTTTACTTTCTTTTTATTTAACTTAATTGCATAAACTTCTTCCTCTTCTTATGCCATTAGGGTTTTTTGTGTTATATAATTTATTGTAAAGGGCTATTGAGTGTTGTAGGATGAATTTTATGTTGCCTATGAATTCCTAATATTGTTTCCAGTTTTTTTTGACTGCATAGCTGTTAATATTCAATTTTTCAGCTCATAGTCCTCACATGACTTTTTTGTTTGGTAGAAATTCTTGTTTCAGGTTAAGTTGTTTATTAAAGGTTAATATATATGAATCTTGTAATATAAAATGGAGGAAGTATGCTATGATTTGTTGCGAGAATAAATAAAATAAAACGTACAAAATGACCAGTGCACTTCTTGTTATCATATAAATGGTCAGTGTTATCTGCTTCCCACGATTGCTTATTTGCACAGACAGTGTCTGTGGTCAGGACAATTGTTAGATTATGCACAATTTACCATTTCGTGCAGTCTCTTCAACAATGAGCTTTGTCTAACTTCTATATTACTTTGCTCTGAAAGTTTTTCGATCTTAATTTGTACGTGCATTAATTTTTATAACATACTGGAAACAAGATTCGCATTATTTAACGAACCTATTGCTAATTCGTTCCTTCTGACGACAAAATAATATATTATTGATTATATGGATTAGTCTATATAAAATGGCACAATAATAAAACTTTTAGAACATTCAACACGTGGAACTACTCAGCAACATATAGTACACGGAAGGGTACTTTGGGATTTTAATACCGACCAACAACAACTCTAGACCCAGACATGAATCGTTTATTCCATGACATTTTGCTTTCTACTGATTACTAGATTAGCGTATAACAATATTTCGTCAATTACTAAAACAGGACTCTTGTCCTATAAACGCAAACAACACCCTCCCCATCCTCAGACACGACGGTCAAAGTCCGGTCTCGCTCGCCCCGTTCAGCTGGTGCGTCGCTTTGTTGTACTCTCCGTGTTTGTTACCTCTACATTTCTTCCAAACACAAAAATTCAACCAAAAACAAACATTACACAAAACTAAAAACTAAACTCTTTTATTGAAAAAAACACTCAAAAACTTGTTTTGTTTATTCTTGATCACACCCACCCACCACCCAAAATACGAGTGCCTCCGGCCGAAGCCCTCGCTGATGTCAACGAAAGAAAAACATCCCCTCGAGATAGTTAGGCCTACGTCATCAGTAAAATATATCAAAATTTCTAGTGGGTCCTGATTCAGAAATAATAAATTGACAATCCGTGTTATGTAATGGAAAGGCAATTAATGTTACCGTTGCAAAACCAATGTGGACTGCCGTAATCGGGATTCCTCGAGAATTAATAAGATCAAACAGCGACACACATATACCTGGAAATGCTTGTAAGGTTTGTAATTAAAGTGTTGTTTTTTGTTCTAATCATGTTTGTTTCTATAAATTGTTATTATTATTTGTGTTCTTCATACTGGTGTAGTCGGTATAAGCCCAAAGTACCGTAAGAAGTTGATGGTTGGGTGAATTTCACAATATTTTGTTTTACTTTTCCAAGTTGCATTTCCTATAAAGCAGTCATACCCGGAGGCATTCATGACCAGACCATCTAGAACTTTATTTTTTACTGATTGGTAGGCCTACTACCTCAAGAGATGTTTTTCATATGTAGCCATCAACATCGGCAGCACCGAGGCAGATGGCTTGAGACACTGGTGCCAGGCTGATGTGAACTTTTACTCTTAGAAGATTTAAATTAACAAAAACATCTCATTTGTTTCAAATTACCCTGATTGTAACATCATTGTTATTTTACGTATCCAAAGATGGTTTAATGGCTGACGTCATCAACAAACCAATAGGAGGTTGCCTTACGACCATAACAAGACCACATGATACCTGTAGAACAAAGTAATATTACTCTGTGCGAGTAGTTCCACTTTTAATTATAATTTCGTTATTTATTATTTCCAACCATTGAAACCTTATATTGTTTTGTTCAGGAGGACATTAGCAATAGGATAAACATAAAACTCATATTCTGCCTGGTCCGCCATTAACTTCATAATTAACAATATTTTTTATTTCACCCCCCCCCAAACCCATATATTTTCAGCCGAAAGAGCAGCATACATATTATGTTATAATTAGCACCTCCAGTCATTAATTTCACTGATACAAAATTTTAGTATTTTTAGATTCAAAGGTAAAGTTGGAAGTGTGAATTAAATACTAGTATACATTGAGAACACGATTCTAAAATTATAAAAATTGTTATTCTTACCCTAGCAAAATAGCTGGAGCATAAAACATGTCTCTAATTAACAAACCAACATATGAATAATAATTAGTATTATTATTTCTTTGAAACGAATAACTTAATTTTGAAAACTTATACGATGGTCTGCACCTTCAAACAAATGTTTGTGACGTTTTAATACCACAATACACCTTTTTAATAAAAATAATAAAATTGAAATATGGTTGTGAGTTACTTGGTTCTTAAATTACCTAAATCAAATTCTTTTGTAAAAATTGGTAACCATTTTAATTTTTGTAAGTAGTTTATATTAGGACAAACAAATTTATCGTTTGTTCTGGGTGTGTTGATTGAGTGGTAAGCGTTTAGAGTAAGGCATTCAACATAAACATCCGTACAAGTGGAGGTTATGTTGTCTGTTTTTATATCCTGTATTGCAAATTACATGCAGATTTTTACGTGTTTAACCAAAAGTACCTTGCTTATTTCTCCTATTACTCTGAGTTTGCTGTTATTTTTAATTTTTAGTTCCAATAATCTCTTTTCACTGAATACAGGGTCCCTGTGAAATTAATTTTAAGTTACAATATATCTTTTCATCCAACATTTATTTATTATTTAAAATAGTATTCAATATATTATGAACAATAACTGCTAATACGTTATCATTGAAGAAAGGAATGGTCATGAATTTGGATATGCAAAGGACCTTTACTCCGACTTCAAATATATCATTTAAATTAAAAAGAAGTCTATATACAAAGTTTCACTATTATCCCAGTAAATTCACCATCAAAAGCAAGCAAGATAATTTTTACAGTGTATATTAACGTTTAGTTACGTAACGTAAAACTAAAGTTAGAGATTTTTTTTCTACTACATACACAATTCGAGTACCGCTTTGAAATTCATTTACAATTTTGTACGAACTATGAATTCAATATTTGAGTAAAATTTAGTAAGTTGTAATAGTTGTTATCCATATATATATTTTATGTGTCATGAATTATGTGATCAGTGACAGATTAGATTGTATGTAACTGTATTCCACCATGGGTTTAGAATTTGTCTTCTTCCCAAGGTTTGCTTGTTTGAAAAACTTAGGACCATTAACATGATATGTGATGTTAGTTCTTTTATTTAAAAGTGTGTTTTGTTAAATCATATTTATTGGTTTCATCTATATATTTATAGGACCCTAACACCACCCCCAATTTTGTTTTTTTTTTTTGGATTTGAGGACCTCTAAACGTACACTGGCGGGGGTTAGATTCTATAATTGGAGGCCAACTTTAATATAAGCACCTATAAAATATTGAAGCAATTGAGTATTGTGCGTTATTTTTAGAAATTTTATAAACTGAATTTAAAAATAAAACACTGATTTTTTTATTCTTAAACTACATGAAATTCGGATGGATAATCTGGACAATTTTTATTTAATAATCATTAAAGTTTTTTTGTGGCTGTGGTGTTAAATTTATATTACAAATAGGAAGGAAATTTAATGAAGTTGTGCAGGCTCTCACTTGTAAGATCGATAAATTTTACTTTGTACATTTTTTCAATTTGGTTCGCCAGGCCGTCAAAATACTCTTTAAGGGTGCGGGTTCTATCCCTGATTCTCTTTCCCTCACCACATCACTCAACATACTGCAACATTCCAGTGCGCCATCAAAATTACGCTAGGAAAGCGATTCAACTGCGAGCAACTATTAACATTACAAGCCACCAGACCTTCAAGTTTACTACATATCACATTTTTAAGATTTAAGTCTACTGCTTCCATTATCATAACCAGAAAATGACCAGCACAAGCTCTCTATTTAAGGGCATGTTTAGGAAAATTCGCCTCTCAAAACATTTCTAATGTTATATTCAAAAGATTGAATAGTGATGAAAAACGTCATCCTTTTTTAATTTTCAGAAGTGTCGCTCTACTAAACGGCAAAAGGGGAGGAAGAGGAAGTACAAGAAAAACTCTTGTCAATTTTTGTTATTTTAGAATTAGAAGTAGACGGGGAGAGAGAAGTGAGCGCTCATTCCATTAACAACTTTGTGTTTAAATGATAAGAACCTTTTGTTTACTGTGACAATTAATTCTCACGCAAGTGTACAGGTAACAGTATAACCAATATCCATACCAATAGTATAACCATAGTATACCCAATGGGGACCCATCAAGAATATCCCTTATTATCAACCATGGTACAGTTTACTAAATATATCTTTCTTAAATTAAATCAGTTGCTTTATAAGAGAGTAGTATTTATTTAGAAATAAGTAAGTAAGTACGCTTGACATGGTGAAAAATGGTTATTCTGTAATAAAATAGCCATTGTGTTCTTATACTACTCTGTGGACACCCTCGAGTGTTAACCGGGCCCCCAAAGCTTTCAAACAAATAAATTAATTTAAACTAATTATTAAGAAAACTGGTAGATAATAATCTCTTCTCTTTTACTGCGAAAAATTTACCATAACATCCATGAAATTTTACGTGAACCTACTTCTAATAACTAATTTAGAATGGAAGTCAAGACCCTCCAAACAAGGTGTAATAATGCCAACCACACCCAGACACCTGTAACCACATTAAGGTGCCATTCGGCGGTGGAAATAATATACGCGAAATATAAGGCGCTGAGCCCGACTTCAGAGAGAAGGGGACAGGGACATATTTCCACAGCCCTTTCAGGGAGGTGCATTAAACTAAAGCTATTTAATACGAAAAACTAAAGCTAACGACCTGGTTGGTTGCCGCCCGCCGACATACGTACGTGTAAAGGAATCCGCTGACATCAGAAGCGAAGAGGGAGCTGTGTTCAACAACGCAAGGCCTCGAGCCGTCCAAAGTAACCATGTTAGTTTTGTTAATTACAGGATTGAATCGTTGGCGGCAGCAAACCATATGGACCAACCACCAGGGTAAGACCCTGCTGCGCTCCTGATTTGGTCGGGTCGGGGGGGTGGATTGTATTGGTCCGTGGGGGGACGGGTCAGGTGGGGGGGGGCCAAGAGAGAAGGGAAAGGGGCATTCATTGGAAGGCGAATCTTAGAGCAGGGGAGTTCTAAAAATTGTTCGCGGGATGCGTGTAATATCATATTTCGGCTCCCCTCTCTACAATTCTCTAATTCTATTGTTCTAGAGCCAAATTCTAAATTTTCAATCATGTGTTAATTTTTAATTCAATTAGTTTTAATCTTTTGCTATCTTAATCTAAATCTCTAATCACAAACGTTCGAAAATTTAAAAAAGTAAGATTTTATTCCGACTTCGCTGTTTTATTTTTTAAAGTTCGACCTTTTCCTCGCCGCGAACTCAAGAACGAAGATCCCCTTTTTTTGTCTCCCACTGGCAAACTACAGGTCGGCGGCAGATCACAAACTCATAGTATAATTAAGTAAAGAACATGGCCTAAGCATTAGTTATTTTGCTAGTTGTCTTTTTTAGAGTTCCTTCTGCTGTCATTGCCCCTTCCGATGACCTAAATGAATTCCGGACCCCGGACGATCTGAGTTTATGGGTAATTTTCCCAAGATTCTTTAAAATCTTTAAAAAACAAAAACCAATTATATATAAAAAAAAAAACAAAAAAAAAAAAAAACAAAGAAATATAAAAAAAAAAAAAATAGTTCCTTTACAAAACAAAAAAAAAAAAAAGTATAAAAAATCTATAAAAAAAATAAACTACTTTTACTATCGGAGACTAGAAGGCCTACTTAATTTTAAATATTTTTAGTCAATTGTACTAGAAATTATTGTTTTGATTCATTTCGAGTTACCCTAATAGAACTTTGAAATACCAAGCTAATTTTCCTAATGTCACATCAACAAACCTTTTGGTTTTTACCCCAGCCCATTTTGGAAATGAGTTTTTATAAACCTTTTTAATTCTTCAATTTTTAAGCAACTGCTATAACAATCGGCATTATTGTTTGTTTACTTTTTTTATTATGAAGAAATAAAAACTAAACTTCAAGAATTTTTACCACTTAACCTGTGAGTTTAATTTTTTAATGCCTAACCTGTCGGACTTTTCATAACAAATCACATAATTACAAAACTAAGGTATTGTTTCAACTAAATAAAAGGTAATGAAACGTCTAATATAGGCCTATATATCCAAACAGTTTTCCTAGGATTAGTGTTATTATTTGCTCTACTCATGATATCTGTAAATAAGCTAAAAAAATAACTAACAATTATTACAATTAACTATGAGGAACTCATCTCAATGTTTGTAAAAATAATAGGCTAAATTAAAGGTTTGGCCCCCTATACTACAAAATTAATGAGCAATATTTTTATAAGTCAAGCAGTGCTGATCAGACCAATAATTTTTAACCTGTTTTTTATTGATGATTTATATTGTCTTTGGGGTGGGGCAGCATCTTTAGAGAGGGTCACACTAGCCCTTAAGGCAGTTGGTAGTTTTAGTCCGTTCAACTACTAGTTTTGTTTCGTAAGGTCATTATTAGAAATTTTAAAGCACTTTGTTTCCTGTTTATTTACGCTTTTCACTTTCAAAAACATTTCTAATGGAAAATAAATCATGTGAAGGGGAGGCCTAAAGATAATAATGGACCAAAATTACTTCTAGGGACACAATTAAAATTTTGTTTTGTATTTAAAATGTGTATATTGACTCTAAATATAATAAAAAAATTCTTTTTACTACGAATAAAGGATAGCAATAAAATCATAACCTTGTTTTTCTTTCTTAATTTTCAAGTTCGACACTCCAATATTACCTAAAACATTCTCAAACTCAATATGTTAAGCACACTAAAATAACACTTTATTTGAAACAAATAAAATGTTATTTTATTTTATCAAATTTTCACCTAAAGTAAAAATATAGCATTATTTTAACACTGATCATATTTTTAGGAGTAAATTAAAATGCATATCTTGATTAGTATATGTCTATATCCTTTAGAATAGAACAAAAATGAAATAAGCTTAAGTTAACATGATTTTAGCTATTTACAAATTTATTTACATGATAAAGAAATGTCAGTTAAATTTCTTATTTTAGGTACTCTTCCTAAACTATTCTAAGAGTATTTTCACTTAGTGGGAACCTTGAATAATTACGTCACTACACGCCTTAAAATTTAAAACCCCAAAATGGTTTGGTTCCATATTATAATTATGAACAAACAAACATAAACTGGTAAAGTGGACGTGGGCAATTTATGTATGTTTTTAAAACGTCAAGTCAACCAGACTTTGGGGAAAACTGGTAGGGTTAAACAAACAAAATTATGATAAATTTTAAAACATATTATTACACATATCAGATGTGTAGAAATATAAATTGCATTAATGCTTCCCTTTCCATTTCCCCTTTGCAATAAATTATGGCAAAAAAGCCAAAGTAGTTGTGTGTATATATATATATATAATATATATATATATATATATATAAAAATATTTTAAAAATGCACAAGCATTATGTATACAACATTTTACTTACATACAAAATTATTTTTAAATCTGTATTTTGATGGGAAAACGGATGACATCAATGTTGAGATGACTAGAAATAACAAAAAAATCCAAGATACTCTTAAGTTGCACATCACAAGACTACATCTTCCACCTACAAGTGTCCACCACACACATAGATATGGTCTGCTCTAACCAGCTTCCTTCTGAACCAAACGTCTCCCTTATTAACTCCTTCAGCTCAGGATCACACAGGACAATTAGTGATAATAAAACATTTTTAACAAATTTACCTTCTCTAATTATGCATAGCAGACATCTCTGGAACAGAAACCTTCCACTACTCAATAAAACCCATTGAAAAAATAAAAATGGAAGTGACATACTTAGTTCCAGATCAAACAGAAGAATTGTATAAAAATTTTTTAGAAATTTTGGGCTTGCATGCGGAGAAAAAGAAAACAAATGATTAAACATGACCAAAAAACTAGAGAAAAAGCGTGATCAAATTTTTCGCACCCAAGAAGATAACTACTGGCTGGTTTTAGATGAAACCAAAGCTACTGCAATAGAAGGGAAAAAGAACTTATGACCTTTACTTCAAGACCCAAAGAAAACATCTGACATCCAAATTAATTAATAATGCTGACGGGCAAAATCAGAGATATGTGGAATATAAATAAAAAAAGTAGGTGCAAAAAATAAGTATACAAACGAAACTATACAACTTAAAACTAATGGGCCAACAAACTCAAAATGAAGTGAAAACAACTATAATGAAACAACCAAAAACTGCAGCTGACTTTGATGACATGTGCTCCCAAACTGATAAAAACATGCATTGGCCTCTAGTATGACTACTGACAGCTATAATCAACAAATAATTTTCACAGGGTGCTTTTCAATCAAAATTTAAATCAGAAAAAGTTTATCCCAAGTTCATAAAAGGAGATCCAACCCAAGATAGTTTCCAAATTCAACACATGAAGGGTACTTAACTGGTGGCTACAGAAAAAAGCAATCTGTATACTAACAGGAAATTTAGCCTACAAGAATCCTGTAGAGTTGCCTTTAAACAGCAAAAATTTCTGTTTGAAGTAGCCCTGTACATCCTAGAAGTAGTTACCTGCAAGTAAACAAGACCTGGCAAGAGGAGTGATGCACATTCCTACAATTCAAGAGCAGCACAAATTACACACTTCCCACTTACTGACTGATCCTGAAAAAATCCCCCCCCCCCCCCCCCCACCCCCCCCCCCCCCCACCCCCCCCCCCCCCCACCCCCCCCCCCCCCCACCCCCCCCCCCCCCCACCCCCCCCCCCCCCCACCCATTAGATCTTTATCTTTAAGTTTCACATAATTATGTTTTTAGTTCACAACCAAATTTTAAATAGATTTGCTGTGATGAGATCCATAGTGGAAACATATTTAAATGCATAAAAAATGAAGACTTAGTGCCATATTGATAAAACGTAGTAGTTAATATTGCATCGATAATTGCTTTAAAAGCTAGTTTTGTTGTTGAAGTTTGTTTAACCATGAACAGAACTATACCACCATATACAGATCCGCGCTGCTTTCTAAATTTGTTTAGAAACTTTGGTTATTAAATCTTAAATGGCTTGAAAGGAAAAAAAAAAAAAAAAGTAGGTTTTTTTTAAAAGAATTTTTAAATGGGGTTCTTTTGTTGAAAAACAGTAACGATTGGTGTACATGTCTATATAAAAGCCGTTTCTAAAAAAAAAAAAAGTGCCCATTAAAAAAAAATTTAAATTATTTGTAACAACCAATTATATTTTTTTATATATAATTGAGAACCTCAATCTTAAAAACTATTTTTCATGACATTTTGTTCCACTGATTGGCCTCCATTTTTATGCATGTGAAATTGTAAGACAATATTATGTGCCAAGCCTTATCGACTGCTAAGTTTATATGGCAGTTCCTTATCTGCCACATGCTGTCATTGGTATACTGTTGCCCTACCACACTGAAACTGTTGGCAGGTTAGTCTTTTTCTTTTATAAAATTTTGGGTTTAGATTGAATATCAAAAAAAAAATTACTCTAAGAATTAGAATTTGTTGACCGATTTAAGTTTAATTGAGTATTTCAGTTTTTATATTTATTTCTTTTTCTTCAGACATCACAATTGCGGGATAAAAAATCTAGAGAAATTTAACCAATATAACTTTGGGTTATGTAACAAATTAAAATATGCCCATATGTTCAAGTACCATATTATAAATTTATATATTATCCATCATCCCCCCCCCCCTCCTACTCCCCTAAAAATTCGATACGAGACCTCCCCTCCCCCCAAGCCCCCCCCCCCATGTCCCATTTTAATTGTTTAATGACCTAAGTTATAAGTTTGTTTGGCAACCTATTGTAAGATAAAAAAAAAAAAAAAATTTAAAAAAAAAATTTATAAAAAAATAATTATACTTCAATCCTTCCTGGAGTCTTTAAGTAACTAATGTTTATTTTCTTTTATAATTTAGCATGTATCATGTTTTTTACAGGAACCGGTGAATCATAGCAACCACCACAGCAATGCAAACTCTACTCATAAATTCTAGTAATCATTTCTCAGGTAAGAACTATTTCTCTCAAACACTGCACCAATATCGTTAAAAGGACACCTTAAAGAAAACAATTCAAGAAATGACCCAGCATGGGCAGTCTCTTATTCACATTCATACTGATGCCTCAATACTTACAGTATTGATATTTTAACTCTAGGAGTATAAATCAATCGTCCATTTTCTTGCTTGATCTGGTCAGTTAAAAATGCTATTGACCTAAAACGGTTGATTTGAATTACAGATCACAGATATTCATATAAATTATTTATTTATTTTATTACCATTCCATGATTATTTTGCACATTGACGTCTTGTTAAAATGTGTTTCAAATTGTCACCCTTAGATCAAGTGACATTTTATTGTATGTGCAGATGCACTATGTATGTATATAAAGTGCAAACTTCACATTTTTTGTTTACTCATAGTTTTATGTTAATTTTAAATGTAAATCTTAAAATGGCTTTAAAAAAAATCCATAGAGTACAAATTTCGCTGTTTTAAATTTGTTTAAAGGATATTTCAAAGTGGATACCTTTTGTACCTTTTCTTGATTTTTTGTTACATTGGGTGACAGTTTTTTAGGCTCCAATAAAACATAGAACTTTTAAAAAGGGCAATCTCTACATTTTGATTTTTTTTTTTGACAGGAAAAATGCTGACTATCAAACTCTATAATTCATTTTATGTTTTACGTTTTCATATTTAATATTAGAAAGCGAGTCTACATTTACTTAAAAGACTGCCTTTTATAATATTTCATAGATGCCCTAAGGCAAATAAGTATTCAATTAAAAATGTAAAGTGATAAATGTATGTATCTTTAGGAGTTTTGGAGTTTCGACGAGGAGGTACTCGACCCTATATCAAATCAGCAGACAGCAGCCATCGCAAGGCCCAACGCAACTCACAGCCCATGTACGTTCCCCCTGCACAACGGAAAGACTAGACTCACATGTACATAGCCTCGCTGTTGTTAGTCTAGTACTCGTATACTTATTGTTTTGTACGCAGCTCAGTATCAGAGTTGGTATACTCCCCATCTTGAGACTGACCAAGTCACTTTGTCTACTTCATTATAAATTTAAGTGATATTCTTTATGCCCATGTATCATACTACTCATCTTTGGTGAAATAATTGTTTTTTATTGAGTAATAGATGTAAAAGTTAAGAGTTAATAAAATGTGAGCTTATGATGAACTTTTGTATTTACACTTTTAAGTATTTTTTGTTTTATATATTTGTGTTATTTTTTGTGATCAACACAGTGTTTATGACTGAAAAGACATAATTATTAAAATCAATATGTATATATCAAACTGAATACATTCAGTACTACTTACAAGTAAAAATTGCTATCTAGGTTACATTCCCAAAATAAAACAATAAGTGGTGAAATGGTGCAATTGATCTATAAAAATCTGAAGCATTTTACCACCCGAGTTTCTATTCCTCACAAAGTTATAACTTAATTAAAGCAACATATTTTATTATGTCCATCTACATGCTACTTTAGATTAAAGATTTTTTTTTTTTAAACTCTAGAAATCAAATTAATGCAGAATTAAAGGGGGAACAGGAAACCTTGTTGACTCAAACTTTCGAACCTCTCAAACCCATGGTCCAGTATCAGTGGGGTGTACCTGACCTTCAGTATATACTATAAACCGGTGTTGATTATAATTTTGTTACATCACATATGTTTTTGATTAACTGCTTTATTTTCTTACGTCTAACTAATTAATACATAATATATCTCTCGTAAGGATGAATTGTTATTATTTGTTTGTAAAAGATTTGAAATTATTTATTGTTGTCATAGTGTTTTTGTTACAACAGTCATTCTTTGTTCATTATAACCTTGTAAGATTGTATTTATTTGTAATTTCATTACTCTTAGTATAGTAAATTATTAATTTACTTGATAGTTTGTGTATCTCTTTTCAACCTTCTTTGGAGATTTAATTCTAATTTTGAATTAAAAATTTTTAAACAGAGAGATTGTGCAAAGTATTGACCCCCTGAATTTTTTTCATCAAGCTGAATATCACATAATTTGTGTGGTGTAGTGTAGTTATAAACAGTATGTACAGGTTTGGCATGGACTAAAACAGAGACAACACAATCTTATCGGCAACAATATATGTTGTTCTCCTAGGTAGAAACAGATTTTAAGTACTGTGTGACATTATAATTATTGTGTAAATTATTAACACTGTGTATACATATAAATTTGAATTACAAAACATAGAACCCACAACAACAACAAAATTTCAAATTGTGGTCCAGAAGAAAATGAGACAAATTTTTATATTTAAAAATTTTCTATTTTTATGAATCATCTAATCAAGAGAAGCAGCTATCCTTTTTTGTTCAAAAAACTTAATAGTTTTTATTTCACTACAACACTGTATTTAATACTGTTTCAGAATATATATATATATATATATATATATATATATATAATACTATATATATATATATATAAACACAATATATGTTTTTTATTAAAGGATATGTGAAAACATTACAAGAATAAACATCGACAATAGTTTTTTTGTGTTATATTGACTGGCTAGCTGCAGCATGGCCACAACGGCCAAATTGAGTTTCACTCTACTAAGCTTAATCTTTAATTTTTTATATAGTACATTATTTTTACTTCCTTGTATATTTTTTTTACATTTTTGATGCTTGCTTGTTGAAAACAAACCCAACCTCCTTTGGTGTCGCCTCCATGGACAAACCCAAAACCGTAATGAATGTCTAATTAGGTGAGAGACTTCTTACACAAACTTTGTACGCCTTCAGAACCTTGAAAAACTTTTTTTTTTTTAGGTGCAGCAGTTGCAATCCTATTGGTTTTAATAATGGCTCAGTATTAAAAATCATTATTCCTCAAAGACTAGTTTTTTCATCTACGAAAATATATGGTTTTGTGATTGTGGAACATTGATCATGAAAAGACAGCAAAGGGCTTTTAGAGGAATCAATGAAGAAAATAAAAAGAAAAAAGTGAGGAGAAGACCAAAATTGAAGGAAAAGAGAGTACAGTGAAAAAAAGTAGTACAGTCGAGGGGTTTTTTTAGTAGTGTCTCTAGTGGGTGCTGTTCTTTAAACTTGATTTCCTAAAGTAGTAGTATTTTTTTAATGTTTAGGTAAAATTTTTGTAAAAAAGTATTAGGACTAGAAACTTCAATTTGAACACATCCATTCTACACATACAAATAAGTAGGATTCATAATTTTATGTTATTAAACAAATTAACATTTTTATATTTCGTTATTTTATTATTTTCTAAATTATTACTTTTTTGAAAACTTTCTTGATGCAGAATGTTCAATTGTGAGGAAATATTATTTACAGTATGATATCACAAAATTGGTATATTTTCACCAAAATTAATTGCTTGTCACCAGGCTTGTATAGATGATTAATAAAACTACCACAATGGGTTAACCCATTGTAGATTGAAAAACTTGAAAACAAGGGAGTAAACAAGAGCTTCAAGCTAGGAGTAGATTTTTTGCATAAAGATAAGGTTATGGATTGTACCCGCTGGCCCAGAAATGTAACACTGAAGCGTTTTTTATTCAGAAACACACAAACTCTCAGTGTAACTTAGTTTCTCATTTGTCTAACATTCAGTCTAGTGATATATTTATTATTCCCTCCTAGCCTAAACTCCCAAACAACTAGACATAGGCCTAAGTTAAAAAAGCCTATGAAAAATTATAGCTCAGACAAGGTAATAGCCTCAATAAATGTTCAATGTTTAAGGACAAAAATGGAGGTTCTATCTTTCTTTATATTGGAAACTAGACGCAAAATATACTGTGTATTTCAGAGCATTGGCTAGTTAAAGATGAAATTGATGTGTACACCCAAATTGAAGATTTAATTTTGGCGGATGCCTATTGTAGACAGAAACATAAAAATGGAGGCACAGCAGTTTATGTTAAAAATAATCTTAGATATAAAAAACTTAACCTTGAACAATTTTGTAAAGAACTAACTTTAGAAATTGCCCGCTATTGAGCTCTTGGACTCTCTAATGATCATGTCGATCTACCGCTCTCCTGATGGTGATTTTGATGAGTTTATCCAACTTCTGGACAAATGTTTTACTTTTCTTTCTCGAAATAAGAAAAAACTTGTGGTCTGTGGTGACTTTAAATGTACACCTGGAAGAAAAATCACGGGAAGAGAACATTTTTACAAACATGCTCATTAGTCATTGGCCTATACATTTCAAACAGACTACCCGCAAGAGGCCCAGCGTGCCTAGATTCCATGGCTACAAATTTTGATTCTTGGGATTATAAGGTGGAAGTCATTGAACCTATGATTGCGGACCATAGTGCAGTTTATTATGACAATAAAGTCAAGCTTGGGAAATGGTAAACACAAAGAAGTTTCATGTTGCATGATAAGTATAGTTTTACAAAGCGCGTCATCAAGGATGAACAGCTGCATTTTTTTTATTACTAAGGAGGGCTCTAAAAAACGAAAACTGGCCAATTGAATTGGGATGATCACTATTTATCTGAGCACTCCTTTGATAGATTTCTTCAAACCTTTAATTACAATTTTGACATAACTTTTCCATTAAAACCTTTTAGAAAAAAAATCCAGAAAACGGAATTAAATGTCAGTTTAAAGATAAATCTTGGTATACGGAAGGCAGACTTGCGCAGGCTTAAAAACTTAGTAGTTCTTCTAAATGATCATTATAAATCAGCAGTCTCACCAAAAGACCGTGATGAGTACTATGCATTATATTGTAAAACAAAATAAACAATACAGACTGGAAGTAACAGAAGCTAAGAAGGCTTTCAACGTCCACACCATCAGATCATCCTCCAACCATGTGTAAAGCGGGCTGGGATATTATAAACTCACACAGACCTAAGAAGCCATATGCTTCCTGCCTCAGAAAGTCCCGACAACATAAACAATTTCTTTATAGAGGGTGTTGAATGAGATAGTGACAAACCTTCCCGGAGATGGACTTCAACCCTCTGTATATTGCGAATAGGCCTAAGCTTATATTAGACCACTGGCTAGAGGTGCGGCCACTAGATATTATAAAAATAGTAAATAGGCTAAAGAACTCTAGAAGCCCGGATATCTATGTCAATAGTCAATAGTCAAATAATTCTTTATTTACATCAGCATAAAGAAGTGTAATGGCGTCAAAATTTACAATGAATTAAAATCCAGGTCTCTTGCTTTACAATGTACTGTTTACAGAGTCAAAAAATTCTGTCATGGTGTAAAAGGGTCTTTCCATGAGCCAGTCTTGAAGGCTTTTCTTCATCTCATTCCCTCCAAGATTTTTCAGGTTGAGATGGTAGGGTGTTGAAGATTTTTTCTTCCCATGTAGGATGGTTTCCTGCTGTACCGTGTAGTATGGTGTCCAGGAAGGAGGTAGTCAGTTGCTCTCCGGGTGTTGTGGGAGTGAGTATCCTTAGCTCTTGGTAACTCCATTTCAACTGTCTGGACAACTACAGAGTAGATGTACAGTGCTATGACAGTCATGAGTTTTTAAAGTCTTAAAAGCTTCTCTGCAGCTTTCAAGTGAGTCCCAGATCTGCCAGTGTCCTTATTGCCTTTTTTTGGAGGAGTAAGATCTTGCTAAGATTATGGGCAGATGTTCCTCCCCATACTGATATACCATACCTTATATGGGATTCAAAAACAGCATGGTAAGTTGTCTTTGCCGCTTTGCAGTCCTCCTATCCACTTAATTCTTCTTACTCGCGTAGATTCCAGATCCAAGCTTTTTGGTGTTCCTTGCTTTGTTTTGAAAGCGGTGATCCATGAAGTAGCAAACCCTCTATCAGTAGTAATAAACAAGTGTCTTAGTGGACGTTTCTTTCCAGATGTTTTGAAGATTGCACGCACAGTCCCCATCTACAAGAAAGGAAATCCTGAGGAACTGGTGAATTACAGGCCAGTTTCAGTTCTGCCTAAGGTCTAAGGTCAAGGAGTCAATAATGAAAAAACAGTTGGTTGATTTTTTTGAGTCCAACAATCTGCTCAGCAACACCCAACATGGCTTCAGAAGTGGAACGTTCTACAACCACTGCCTTATTATCCATAGCATCAAAGATAATGGAAGCTTTCGAGGCTGGCGAATCAATGGCTCTTGCGCTCTGTGATCTGAGCCGGAGCATTTCGATTGTGTGCCACATAAGATACTACTTAGCAAGCTAAATTCCTATGGGATCGAAGGAACAGTTCACAAAACTATTTCCAGCTATCTCGAAAATAGACAACAGAGGGTATCGCTTGGTGGTGGCTACTTCAGGAAGTAGAGAAGTCATGCATGGAGTGCCACAAGGTTCCATCCTGGGACCTTTGCTCTTCTTAATTCTTGTGAATGATTTAAGACTAGGGAGGCAGGGCAGTGCTGTTTGCAGATGACACTACAGCTCCTGTCCAGAGGAAAGCTGATACACTCCGTGCTTCAGGAAGCCGAGGACTTTTTAGCAGATGCCAAGAGGTGGTTCACCACAAACAAACTAAAATTAAACGAAGAAAAAAACACAACTGATATTCTGTACTCTAAAAAAATGGAGATGTCATAGAGGACTGTGATGAAGCCGTTAAATTACTCGGTTTCTGGCTGGACCCGAAGTTAAATTGGAATTGCCACGTAGACAAAGTCTGCACAAAACTCTCCAGGGTTATCTTTTTTCCTGAGAAACGTGGTACCAGAGTGGTTGCCACGCACTTTTTCACAGCCACCTAGCCTATGGTATTCTGTTCTGGGGCCATGCATCAGCATGCAGCAGAATACTTGTTCTCCAAAAGAAGGCGCTACGCATCATTACATCTTCAGACCATCTGGAGCATTTGTAGGCCTATTTTCAAACGCCTCAGGGTATTAACGGTTCAAGGCCAATATGTAATGAACTTGCTTATATACATAAAGGAGAATGAATCACTGTTTGGGAGAAGACAAGATGTCCATGGCTACAACACCCGCCATGCCAAAAAGACCTAAACACCCTAAAATGTAGACTTTCAAAATCGTTGAACAGTTTTCCAATGAGCAGCAGGTCAAACTATACAACAGCCTACCGGAAAGCATCAGAAATATGAACACTATTAAGTTCAAGGAAGCCATATGGTCCAGACTTACAAGTAGGCCTATCTATGCACTCAAGGAACTTGAAGATTACCCACTGTTCCAGTCCTGCCACCATAAACCTTTGTAAATAGTGTATATAGTTTTAAATACTTGACAAAATTGTTCTGAACAAATTGCAAACAGTTTTTAAACAAAATTGACACAGTCTATCTGGTTTTATCAGTCAAAGACGAAGACATCAAGTAAGTAAGATTCAGTTGCTCAGATGTGCGCACACCAGCAGTACAAATTAAATTGCGCATTAATCAGTCAATCATGGCAGAACAGTAATGTTGTGCACAATGGACTTCCCAATTTTTATACTCAATATACCTCTTTGTTGAATTTGTATTCTAAAAATAGATTTTTTTCTATATACTTCAAAATACTTGCTGTGGTATTTAAGAGCGACAACAGGCAAACACGTTTCTGGTAAGGTGGGGGATGACATGTGAGTCATATTCTTAATATAGTACATGTGGCACGGCTGAAGCTATAATAATATCTCAATCTAAATTTACTAACCTGTCTTGACTGAACCAAGCAGTATGTAGATCTGAGTCTATGTCACTAACCGCTAAGTTACTTAGTTCATCAGTGCACTGACATGAACACAGATAATGCACTATATGTTCATTGTCACTGTCTAGTCGACTGCTCTCTTAATATACCTATCCAAATTCAGTCATACATTTTTCATTTCAGACAGTACATAATATGTCATGCAAACCTATAGCCTAAAATGCGATACTAGTTGTAATAATGTTTTTTAAAGCTGAGAAAAATAATAAATCGGAAGCATTAGAGAGTGCGATCAGCTGAGCGATTCCTCAAAATCAACATACAACTGCCTACTGTATAGTATTATATGTAATTTTTTTTAAGGAAAATAAAGACTGTTGTTAAAATCACTCAGTTAACAAGATGATCATACAACCTTCCAGACATTCCAAACTGAGTTCGTCAACGTGATGTAAGGCCCGGCCACTGCATGACAAGATATTTTGTTGCGATCCGCACCGGGGGTTAAAACAACCATAAAGAATAAATAAGCCATGTGAGTTAAACCTGACTAAAAACATAAACTTAAGATTTCAACAAAACGGTAAAAAGCTTTATTTTTGTGACACTTTTGGAAATTTTATAGTTCTATCAACGGAACAAATATTTGCAAGAATAAAAAAAATAGTAAAGCTCAGGAAAAACGAGAGAAAATAGAAACTTTCCCACTGTACTCTTCGCGAACCATCTGTTGAAATTTTTTTCTATCCAGTTTTATATCAAAAAGTTGCTCGATGTTGTCCGGAAGGTCATCGTCACCCTCGTCTGTCAATTTTAATGTTTCAATCGTCGGTCTACGGTCGGTCTCTTCATACTCTTCAAATGTAGAGCGTGGTGAATCTCCTGCAACTGATCACAACATTTTGTTTACCAAGTACTAGGACTGTATGAGGCATGTCATCTACAGAAATATCTTACATAATCGTGGAAAACTGTAATACTACATTGAACTGTAATACTCATACAATAAAAAAATAATCAATAAATTACACAGTATGTTTTATTGTTAAAGATTTTTGAGATATTTAGTTATCCTTAACCCTCTCCCGTTCGCATTGTTTCCAGGCGCTCACGGTGCTTCTAACCTCAATTAATTCGCTCTGCCGGTCGCACTCTGTCAAAATTAATTAATTAACCGGTGCGGCGCCTCAACTTACACACGTTCTGTCATTGTAATTAACTATAATTATATATATTAATTATTTTACTATATATTAGTTCAATGAAGTTGATTGTACGAGACCAGGGAGGGGGCACACGGACAGCTGGGAGCCGGTGGCGCGGGGTTGTTGCGCAGTTACTTGGTGAAGGCCATTGTCTGGCTCGCCGCCACTGCCACTGTGATCACTCCGAACTACATCCTCAATGTAACGAGGCTATTTCACAAGGCTCTGGTACATCACTACACTCACTTGAATCATCGCAATCACTACTAATAACGAGATCGATTTCACTGTCACGAAGTGTTTGACTACAACCCGCCATTGTTTCCGCACAACTAATATAAATAGCAAAATAATGGAATAAATCTACTGTAAAAGTAAAGTAAATGGTCTCCTGATAGCAAAAAAAAAAACCGTAGTAGTACAAAATATTGCTACTCGAGAGCAGCACTTATCGGCTCTAGAGGGTAAAGCAGTGCGTTTAAGCTGCAGTGGCTATGTGGTGGCCATGCCGATTCATGCCTTGTGAGCGGGAGAGGGTTAAAAATTTATCAATAAATGTAATTGAGATTGTCAACAATACATACCAATCAGAAAATATTTTAATTTTTTGAACTGAATAAAATCTGCTTTATCTTTAAGAAGTGCATTCTTCAAAACCACAACCCAAATAATTCTAGACAACAGGAAGCAAGAAAAAGATTTCAAGATTGGCCTACTAAATTATTTCTTTATATAATATTGAAATTGGAAAAATATGGTAGTCAGCCATGACTTTAAAAATGCCCGCTATGACAGACCCGGTGAACTCTGTAGAGAGCATGGTAAGCCACCAGTCTACTGCAGATAAGCCTTCCCCAATCTGTGTTGTTCCTGCAGAGTTCCATCGTGTTGCAGTCAAGTGAGATGTGGTTGAAGGTGAGAAACCCAGTGTTCTTGCAGTATCGTAGATATAAAATAATCTCAAATATGTAATAATTAGAATTATTAATTTATTATCTTTGATGGAATTTTTTGTTTTGGGATAGACAGGGGTTTGGTAAAATTGGTGTGAATAAGGTAATAAGTGTCATAGTAATAAGAATAAGAATATGTTTATTGTCATAGAGCTTACACGAGTATCGACACAAGTCATGTATAAAATATAAAAATTAGCATAAGTCCAGACAAGGAAAATTTGGTACCCAAAACATGAAGTTGCCAAAACAGTCACGCCACAATTTAAATTATTTTAAAATATAAATAAATAAATAACAAATTAAAACAGGTATGTAACAAATAAACAAATAACAACAACAAGTAAAACACAGCCTCAGAAATTACAACAGAATTATATAACATTGATACATTTTCTAATATAGTTTGTATAAATAAAAAAACCATGACATTAACATTTAAAATCTAATCATTAAATTAAATAGGTTATGTCTAGAAACTAACAGTTCCACAGTCAAAAAATTCTTTCAATGAATAAAATGGATTGACTAAAAGCCAGGAATAAAATCTTTGTTTAATTCATTAAAACTATATTTTGAGATAAATGGTCTTAAAAGTTGTATACTTTCAAAGCAATAACTGTGTGACTATTAATAGTTTTGTTTAGTCTATAAAATTGTATGGATACATATTCTCTATTTCTGGTGTTGTACATATGTCTGTCACTGTATGTCTTCAGAGGTTCAGGGTTAATGGGTAGTAGAATACTAATATAGTTTCTTAGTTAGCACAACAGGTTGGAAACAATGGTTTTATTATTGTTTTCTAAATTAATTAAACATGGTTGGAGCACACAATGCCTAATCCCGAGATCTCTGGGGTTTGTGAACATGATTTAGGGAATACCTGACCAATAATAAGTTCAAAAAAATGTAATAACAAAATCAGGATAGGGAACCTGGCTGGCCGCTGGCACGATAAGACTTGACTGCAAAACCCCTGCTAGCTGTTGCAAAAATTCATCTCAAGAACTGTCGTGCTGAAAATATCTGATTGGGAAAAAGAGAGTCGATATATGAGGCGTGTTCAGAAAGTAAGTACCGTTTCATTCTGCTGCCGCCATAGCGCTGAAATCAGTGTTCCGCACATGAACAGTAGTCGTCCTTGTTCACTGGATATTGACTCAAGCCATTTTAATTGTTCTACATTATGTTTTTATTTTTCTCTGAATGTTTAAGACAATTAGTGATACTGCCCCTTGTGAAATTTGCTCTGTAATAAGATTTTTGAACGCAAGGAATGTGAAACCAGCTGAAATTTATCACCAACTTCAAGATGTGTGAAGGAATAGTGAGGAAGTGGGTTTATTGTTCAGTAGCGGTCTCGAACAAATGTGCATGATGAGAATCGAAGCGGTCGGCCTTCTCTCGTCACCAATGATCTGGTTGACGAAAAAATCCAAGAGAACAGACGTTTCACTATGACCGCTATCTGATGATTTTTAACAAATTTCACACACTTTTGTACGAAATTGTTACAGACCGCTTAGGTAATCTCAGCTGTGTTCCCGATGGGTTCCAAAAATGTTCACTGAAGTGCACAATACCAAGATATTCTGAAATGCTTTGACTTTTCTCACACAGTACAGTGATAGTGAGGATTTTTTAAACAAAATTTTGACAGGTGATGGAACTTGGGTTCAGCATGTCACACTGGAATTCAAACGGCAATCAATGGAGTGGCGACACACGCAATCCCTGGAGAAACAAAAATTCAAGACGACAATGTCTGCACAAAAAAGCATGTGCACTGTCTTTTGGGATCGGATAGGTGTTTTGCGTTTTGCTGATTGATTTTCTCCCAAGAAGTGAAACCATTAATGCGGTAAGGTATTGCAAAACCTTAAGAAAACTAAGGCGGGCAATTGAAAATAAACAGAGAGGAATGCTCAGTAACGGAATTGTGTTGCTCCAATCTCGGCCCCATACTGCTAGTGACACTCAAACGTTGGTTCAACAGTTTTTGTTGGGAGCAGTTCGATCACCCGGACTTAGCATCGTCTGATTACCACTTGTTCTTGCACATGAAGCTCGAACTAGGCGGCCAACACTTTGAAACCGACAATTAAGTGAAGACTGCCATGGAGTTGTGGCTATATTCGTTGGCGAGAACCTTCTATGAAGAGGGTATAGACAAAGTGATCACCCGCTACGACAAGTGTTTGAACATCATGCTATACTATATCGGAATATTTTTAGGGTTTGCATAATAAATTTTACTAAATGAGTAGCATTCGCTGCTATATTTTATTGAATTGTCTATTAAACAATCGTACAAGCTTATGTATTCATAGTTCAGCAAACTATGCAGGTATCCAGTTAATTATTTTGCAGCACTGGTATCCGTGTCATTGGATGAACCACGAACTAGACCTGTAACCACAATCTCACATGAACTCTTTGTTTTTGCTTGGTATTTTAATATATTGGTATGAAATATTTAAATATTTCATAACTCTTTCATTCTTATATTGTGTTCAGTATGACATTTCGAACATCAAAATAACTAAATTTATATTGGAGTGGTGGGTCAACCTGGCAAGTATATCACCTCTTTTGATCAGCTATTGTTGACTTACTATTTGATCCGAACCAGGTTATCATTCCTCTTCTCCTCCACACCAATCTCAGTGAAACCAATAATTACAGTTCTACATCTCCCTCTTTATAGGCAATTGCACAACAAAATTTGTATAATAAGGCATTATTAATTCTGTACACTGTGCATCAACAAAATTAATGTTTATAATTAAAAGTATAGTTTACACAATACAAGTGGTATCCCTACACTTATCATCTACATTTAAAAATAAATTAGTTAAAAACTAATTTGATTACTCTTAAATACTTAGGCTTATGCAACTGGTGTCATAACTAACATCAAATTCTTCCGGTTCACACTGTTTTGAACCATTACGAACACAATTAACTTTGTAAAATGTTTCAACCTCATTTTGGAGAGCCGTCTTCATTCACAGATGCAGTTTGAGGTTTGCAGATATTGTGTCATAACTTTTACTTTTGAGGGGTGTATTTTGATGTGAACTGAAACTGTAAATGTACCGGCCATTTAAGTATAGCACCATGCCAACCTGTCCATCTCTTCAGAATCATTTGATCTAAACAAGTTCAAATATGGACATCATATAGTAGTGGTACACTGACCCGAAACAAAGTATTTCATAAAGTTCAAAAAATTTTGCCATCCATAAAGAAAGGTGAAAAAACTGCATACAAAATTTCCCAAAATACCTGCACTTACATTTAATATTTGTGGCTTTTGCATATGGAATTCAGCCCTTATAGCAGATTTAATGTTTACCTAATAAAAACAGTTGTAATAAGTAATTGATTCGAGGAAAAAACTGCAAATTTAATTATTATTCTATTCAATCACTTGCAACATTGCTTCACAAACTGAACCCTTCAGTTAGGATTGTCTTCATTTAATACCTGATTGAGTTTTGCTTTATACAGGTGAAATTTGTGTTCCTTTAACACTTCTTGTACTGTATCTTTTGAAATGCCAGTATCAAAATCCTTTTGGTTTGCAGCATGATTTGCTATAACTTCAATTTTAACCTCTTCTGTTGTAATGGAAAGGCATGACCATGGAGCATCAAGAACATTAAAGGTTGTTCAGACTTTGTGAACCAATTTATCAAACACCTAATGTTAGCCATGCCTATTAGTCTTCAATTTTTTTTTTTTTTTTTTTTTTCTCTTAGGACAAGAAGCTTATAAATTGCACTTAGTCCTGTAAGAACCTTTGCGCTGCTTCCGGAGTGATAGGATATTCAGGATGGGTAAGGTTATGGAGTAGGGGCCGCCTCCTATCGAGATCCATGAAGAAGAATTAGGGCACTACATCTCAAAGTCATCCTGGAAGAAGGGGAGGCCAGCTCTGAAAGAGCCTCTACAGTCAAAGTAGGCAGGGGGTGGCACACCCTTGTTGAGGTTAACAAGAACCTCTGAGGTAAGGAAACAAAACTCCACCAACTCCAACAGTCATCTTCCACAGTAGATTTAGACCTTTCGAATTGCCCATGAACCCCAGAATCTCAACATTTGCGGTTAGTGATGTGCAGCTACTGGACATCCATAAGGTGGCCCAGATTGAAGTGGCACATCGGTTTTTGCTGTGCCCAGTGGTGGGTTCAACTGGTAGGTATAAACCAGCCAGAAGTGATCCCTACTGGGTAAGTCTGTTCAATTAGACAGTACGGAATACACATACTGCTTCACATAAATTTCTTCTAGATTCACCAAAAAACAAAATCTTTACTTTGTCTTCATTTAACCGAACAATGTTCATTTTGTACTAAATAACAGTGGAGCATAGCACAGTATCTAGCCTGAATGTTTCTACCAGATTAACTAATATAAGCAATAAGAGATCAAATCTAAAAGCAGGTCCATGACTGGACTTCATTCAGGGGTAATTAAACCTGATAAATGCAGTTATTTATGCTTGTTGATTCTTGTTGTGTTTTACATCTAGATTTGGTTTCATAATTTCTCAAAATAATCTTGAATCTTTAATTGGATACATTATAGAACTCTAGGTTGTGCCATTCTTCTTTTTTCAATGCTTTCAAATAAGGCACCACTTGATAGTCCTCAAGAACTTTCAACTCTCAAAAAAGTTTTAAATGCACAAGACAAATTTTGGCTATACGGAAATGTAAATGACAAACATGTTCGCTGCAACAAAGAAGAAAGCATATGACCAAGAACTTAAAAGGAGCAGACAAGAAGCCAACGCTATATATATATATGTAATATTTCAGACAGCTTTGAATTTATTGTCGTCTTGTTGTATATATATCCATAGCTGTCTGAAATATAATTAACAATGAGAAAAAAAGAAAGGTAGACCCTGAAACAATTAAGTTAGAAATACTCCATGATGGTGATTTAATAACAGACACAAAGAATAGCTAACCATTTCAATGAATACTTTTCAAACACACGAACCATCCTCAACTCAGCAAAACAGTACTGTAGGACAAACGACCTAGCTTTGAATGAGAGTAAAACTGTACAGATGACGTATAGCGCAAGAGGAAACACACAGAATGGGATACCTGACTTAAAAGTACAAGATAATTTAAAATATTTAGGTATTAATCATGACATGAACCTCAATTGGAAGGCTCATGTTGATGTGCTGTGCAAGAGACTTGCATCGGGCACCTATGTCATAAGAAGGATAAAAGAAATATGCGGAACATCTGCAGCAAGAATAGCCTACTTTGCTCTCTTTGAGGCACATGTTAGATATGGCATAGCAGCATGGGGTGGAACTACTAGCTCCAACATGGAAAGAGTTTTCTTGCAGCAGAAAAAAACAATAAGATGCTTAACAGGCCTTGGATTTCAAAGCAGCTGTCGAAGAGCATTCCAGGAGCACAAAATACTTACAGTACCTGCACTTTACATAAGCGAGGTAATTCTACTAGTAATCTCATCAAACAAGCCAAAACTTGGAGATTATCACCAATATAACACCAGAAATGCCTCAGATTTCTCACTTCCAGCACATCACCTGAGCTTTTCTGAAAGGAAGCCAACCTTTAGGGGAGCACGGTATTTCAACAACCTGCCAGACCACATCAAACAAGACACGGGAAAGACCTTCAAGGGAAAACTCCTTCGATGGCTTGAAGATCATCCCTTCTATAGCGAAAAGGAATTCATGGAGTGGAAGACTTAAAGATAACACTCGCAAGATAGAACTTCATTTTTATGTAACATTGTTTTGACGCCAATACCGATCTCTATGATTGTGTAAATAAAGAAAGATTGTCTATTGTCTATTGTCTAAATATAGCCGATGAAACACTTAAGGCTAACAATATTTCATTTACAAACACTCTAAACCTTCAAACAGTTTCTACAGAAACTCTTACAAATTTTCAACAAACTTCAGCTGATGAAGTGAAAAAGACAATAAAATCTATGAAAAACTTAACTTCTGCAGGGATTGACGAGATACCAGCTAAGCTACTTAAGTATTGCCCAGGTGAACTAATGATCCCACTCATTAAAATCTCAAACATGCGAGGCATTTTCCCATCTAAACTAAAAATATGTAAAATCTATTCAAAATTCAAACAAGGGGACCCCCAAAACATTAACATCTATAGACCAATCTCTATGCTCTCATCAGTCTCAAAAGTCATAGAAAAAAATTTGAATCACTAGATTTCTGGAGTATTCAAAAAGTAACAAGTTACTAACTGACAAGCAGCATGGTTTATCTATGGTAAATTCACTTCTACTGCAATTATTTACCTTATTGAACTAATAATTGGTAACACGTAACTACTCTACTCCTTGACCTTAGCAAAGTTTTTGACTGCCAGGTCATGACCTCATACTGACAACTTAACAGACCTGGGATCCAATAAACAGCACTCCGGTGGTTTGCAAGCTACCTCAAGGGACGAAGTCAGACAGTGCAGGAAATAGTCTATGGGCTCATAAGTATAGTTCAGTCTAAACTTCTGCCAGTCAGAAGAGGGGTTCCACAAGGCTTAGTCCTTGGACCAGTTCTATTCGTATTATTTATTAACAACTTCCCAGAACATCTAGGAGAATATTGTAAAATGCTGTACACGGATGACACTGTGCTACTCACAGCTAATAAGGATACGAAGCAACTAGAAATAGACTTGTTCATTGCATTCAGTTTGGCCCAAGAATATACACTTAACAATGATCTTGTTCTCAATGAAAATAAAACAAATATCATTTGGCAGTAAAAAAAGCTCTTAAAGTGAACTGCCATGCCTCCAAGCAGCTGACGATGTTAAACATCTAAGCATAACACTTGATGAGGGCGTGAGCTGGAAAAGTCACCTAGACAACGTGCCTTAAGCTTAGCTCACCTCTATTCGCATTGAAGAGAACTAAACAGACCAGTAGTTCTGAAGCAATGAGAACTGCCTACCATGCACTTTTTGAAAGCTCCTTACATTACTGAAAAACTGTCTGGGGTAGTTCTTTCGATGGAAATCTTCTTCGTGTCCTAATTATGCAAAAAAGGAGTACTAAGGATAATGGCAGGAATAGGAGACCCAGAGAGATCTGCAGAAAATTATTTAGACTGGAAATTATTGTCAGTAACTTCCATTTACATCCTGGAAACCATTATGCACTGCAGAACCAAGGATCCTCCTAAACAAAGGCATCTACATTCTACACAATCACTTCACCAGGAGACTATACACTCCTATTCACTGAACTGCCTTATTTAAAAAAATGCTCTCCTATGCTGGAATAAAGCTGTCCAACAAGCTGCCTGACTACCTGAAAGATGACAACTGAAGAACCATGAAGAGAATCCTTCACAATTAACTACAGAACCAGCCAAACTTGGGGAATTCTACTTATGGAATGACAATCCTTGACTTGACTAAACATCCATCCATTCTTAAATACTTTTGACTATGTAACATATCTCAATGATATTGTTCTATTTAAAGAATATTGACACGCCTCCAAAGTACCCCATTTCTATTGGAGACATTGAAATATTTCGTACACAAATAATTCCTTTGTTTGGTCATATTAACATTGTCCAAAGGAAATTTCTCTATCTCCATTTATTAAAAAAAATAATACGGTGGGGTTTAAGACACTCTTTATTTTGTACTGTCATATCCTAGACTTTCGAGAACACACAGGTAGTCTGAAAAAGAGTAAATTCAATTTGGTCTATTATGTAAAGGGAGAATGTTTGTGCAAAACAAACTGATAATACTTACTGGATTCCAAATGTCCAAACATGCCTTGATCCACCAGATACTGGGGTCTCTTGTGCTCTGGATGGTTCTTCAGCCACTTGCAGTACTCCTTTGTGGATCTACCAGGAAAATGTAGCTTGGTTCAAATATTATAAACAAAGAACGTTTCAAAATTTTCCGCTTCCCACACACCTTACTTTTTAAATGGATGGATATTACTATATACAGAGTGTGTAAAATGTTTGGAGTAGCTTAATATTACTTTAATCATAGCAGATAAAATCTACATACTTTGTACAGTGTTATGAAGCTATCTTATCTAATTTTTTATGTTATAATCATCACACGCCTACATTGGAGGATGCACAATGCTGCGAAAAATGGATAACAATGAAAATTGCAATATATTACAATTTAGGATAATTTGTAATATATCTTCTTTGGTAAATAGAAGGATTGTACCTACTAAATATACAATAGGTACTAGTTTTCGTTGTTTGTAGGCCACAAGTCAAGTATTCAAAGTTCGAGTTTGTAGATAACAGTTGTACCAAAGTATACCTCAATAAAGATATAATTTGTACCTCATTAGTACCAAAGTATCATATGTAAATGGTGCAGGTTATTTTTAATTACAGCAATGTATATTGAAGACAAATGTGAGTACTAATAGTTACAAATATTATAGAATAAATTTATCATGAATATATAAAACATGTTAGATTACAAATATAATAAAGTTTTCACTTGTAGTTGGTTACAGGTAATTCAACTTTTAGTGAGCAAAAAATAAACACTAAATATCATTTTGAAATTTTATATTCAATGTTTGTACCATCTTTCATATACAGTCTGACAGGAGTTTATCTCCTGTCGCGACTTTACTAATTACATAGTTTTTCCTGATTCTAACCTTTTTATCAAGAATTCCTACTTTGTAGAAATTTTTGTTATCAAAAGAATACAGTGACCAATAAAGTCCATTCGTCACAAAATATATACAGTTTTAACGTTAGAAGAATGTTTAAAGAAATTTTCGGAATAAATTATAACATTGGCTTTTTTTTAACAAGGAGAACTAGTGAAAGGATGCGGGCAGAAGAAGCGGCGGCAGCATTTTGAATCAAGGTAGTCATGTAACTCATGGCTGCACCAGGAAGTGCCTTTAAACACTTGCAGCAGCTATAAAAGAGAAAAAAAACCAATTGCCAACCTTGAGGAAAGCTTCAAAATGATTTTGACCCATGTAGTTCTAAAAAAAGGGCACATGGCAGAACTTTCACTATGTTATTTTTGCTATTATTGCTATTAAACACCAGCAATCGTTATTCATATTTAAATTATTTTTTTTTACTTTTACATACACAAATAATGGCTCATTAAGTTTAAAAAGGTTATCCCCAAGGACCACATTCGTAACATGATTTATATATGTTATTACCAAACAAAATTGAAGTGTGTAGATCATGATCAAAGTTCATGTGTACTGGTGTAGCAGTGAAAGTATTATACTGATAATGCAATACATAAGTATACTATGTGAATTCGTACTTAAAACATGTACTTGTACTTGGTAATTGTTTCAATTTACAGAGTTATTTGATTTTCTACAATGAAACACTAAACAGTTAAATTGTTTTGAATGTCTGTAAATATTTTATTTAATAATTGTAAAAATAATCTACTGCAGTACCTCAAATCTTTGATTGTGCTGTAAACATCAGCAAAACTGAGCTGTTCTTTGGAAATTTTGTTCCATTCAAGCCATGTTTCAGCTGTTTTGTTGTTTGGTGTTTTTAAACTGCAAGTTCTTTGGTAGCCCTTTTCCAAATGCCTTTACTTTGGGTTGTATTTTTTCCATTTTGGCATCCCACTTCAGGTGTAAAGATAACACTTCTTGGAAAGATTTCTGTAACAAATTATATCAAATATGAACCTTTGTGAATACAGAGTAATGACACTAAATGTGTAATTATTTTTCTAAATACAAGCTACAATGTTTATGACTATCCCTAGTATAGTAATTTTTAACTATTTTACAGAAACTAACCTTTGGAACTCTGAGGAACTCTGCTAGCTTGTAATAGAGGACCATCTTCTCTTTACGTTTGATGCAGAGAGCACGTGATGCAGGGTTGTCCATACCAATTTGGAATAACTCTTTTAAGATTTCCTCATTAATAAAGGATTTCTCACTTCCTCCCAGCTCTCTCAGCCATTCACAGAAATCCACAGCAATCTGCAAAATATTCCAAGAGTTTACAATTTTAACTATTGAATTCCCTTTCTTTTGCTTATTCACATTTATTGGGAAGTACAAGAGATTTCAGTTAAAGTTATTAATTTCATTACTAGATTTTCAACTAATTAAACATAAGAATTTTGTTGAATGAATACTACTACTAGCCCTACAATTTTAGACATTTTAAATAAATCGGGGAAAAGGCTCAGGGAGAAAAGGTATAGGTTATATGACTTTGACACGTTATAAGGTTACAGCAAAAACAACATTAAGATTTAAGCTATATCATAATTGGTTTCATAGATTTTCACTTTTGATTACATAAATTCTATAGTTAATCTCATAATGTATGGAAATTAAATTCAATGTACAAAAAAATTCAAGGTTAACGCATTGTACAATACACTATGAATAAAATAGACATAAAAATTTATTCATTCTATATGGGCATCTAAATGTAAATGCTCTATTATTTCTTTTAAAATTAACTTTATTTGTTCAAACAGAATGAGGATGTTAATATAAAGAACTTATTAATGTGGAATTTTAAGATCATTATTGTAAAACCTGTCTTGGAGAAGGCTTCTGCATATAGCTGGGCCTAAAAGCATCTAATTACCTAACAGAAATGTGCAAAGCTCTATAAGCTACTTCCAACTGTGAAGCAATACCAAATAGTATTTACTGGAAGTTTTCTTTACCTTGTTAATAAGGAAATCTCCCTGTTCCTCTAGAGTCATTTCACTGAGCTCACTGACATCCTTGGTCTCCTTAACTCTCCAAGTGGCAGCTTCAGCTTCTGGCAATCCCAGAAACTTGAGTATGGCTTTGTGCTTTGATATCAACTCTCGGTCAGCAGGACTAAAACAATACACAGGCACTTGCGATATGCTGATTGTATCACCTTTACTATCTAGAGTCATTTCACTGAGCTCACTGATATCCATGGTCTCCTTCACTCTCCAAGTAGCAGCTTCAGCTTCTGGCAATCCCAGAAACTTGAGTATGGCTTTGTGCTGTGTGAAATGTGGGATATTCCTTTTTACTATAATCATTTCACAGAGCTAAGAAGTGTGACTCCCTGTTTCTTTAAGAGATTTCAAAGAGCTCATCTCCTTCTTCATGAGGAAATTTCCCTATCCTATTCTTTATCCACCCAGTCATTTCACAAAACTCGTAAGTTTGCACATAGAATGAATGAAAGACAGAAAATTCCATATTCTTCTAGTCAATTCATGGAGCTCATGAACTAATGAGAACTCTCTAGAATTGTTTGATTGAACTTATGAGTTTGTTGCTGATTGTGGATTTTGTATACTCTATAGAGTTACTTCACTTATTTCATACTTTTGTTCATTTTTCCTCTAAAGTTATTTCAAAGAGAACATGAATTAGTAGATTCCTTTTCCTCTAAATTAATTTCACAATGATCAAGAGCTTACTGATGAGGATATATTCCTACTTCCTCCCAATGTTTTCATATTTCCCACGAATGCATCGATGATAATGATTTCCTATCATTCTATAGAGTTTCATAATTTCACAGATATTGTTAGCTGGATGTTGAAGAATAATTCTGTTAGTTTCCAATGCCTATAGTAAATTGTATTTATTATGGTAAATCTTCCAATTTGAATGACGAGAGGACTTGCTCTAGCAGTGTTAGGAGCACTCATCCACTTCTGATCCACTATTATATCCAGCCCATGTCTAAGAAAATAAAACCTCTATGAAAGTGTTAATCACCACCTATTTGAGATGTGTTTAAAAGTACTATTAAATTGAATAAGGCTACCCTTTCGTCAATCCAACTTTTTTATGTCAATGACGACTAGTTTTGGGAGCACTGCCACATTATCAAATCATGTCAAATCGTTAAAAATTGAACATGTCATCAAAATAAATAAAATTACACATAACATAAATAAATAAACAAACAAACACATGCATAGAGGCACTTGAGACTATGAAGAAATTGAATTATATTTTAGTTTATATGTATGGACAGCCATGGACAGGAATTGAATAAGTTATACAAGATCATGAGTGGCATACACGTCGCATTGCAAACCATCGTACTAACTAATACTTGTTTGATAACGCTGGCATTGTAGAGTTGTAATCATCTTATTGTTTTAACACTCTGAGGGATACTTCCAGTCTATCAAGTAAAATATTAGAGTTGAATTTTAAATTTTCTTTTAGAATATTATTTGGCGATTATTTTGTGACTATAAATCTTATAATTTTTGAGGGCATAAAACATAATAAGACCTCTATAATAAGGGGGGGGGATATAAGGGCTCTATTATAATTTTTATAATAGAGCCTTTTTTAATTTGTGTAGTGTTTTTAAGTTGTCATTAAAATTGTTGACATAATAACTATCAAAACTTGGATCGCTGTGTCGACAGTTTTGGCTTGTGAAGTGTTCAGTAAATTGTTTGGGGAATGAATGACCAGTTTGATGTAAAACCTAGTACAGTCATGGTACCTGTATCATTTTAGACATCATCATTTCTCTTATTGGGATTAACTTTAAAATATCATATATGTGATATTATGTTTTTAAGTTTGTTTTGTAGTTTAATGTTGATCATTTCCAAATTCATTTGACACAAAAGTATTGTTTATTTTTTAGTGACTTTTTTTATTTTTCTGTTAATTTATGATGGAATCTATGCTAGTGCTGTGGTAACCACTGCTAACGGCTGTGTATTTTAAAGAACAAAAAGTTTCCGACCTTAATCTAGAGAAAGGTTCTTTATTTATTAATATTTGTCACAAACATGTAATCTCCATTAAAATAACCACTAAAGTATGACTATATTTTAAACTAATTTTACCACTCCTTTATCTTTGACGCACTGAAAGCATCTTCTCCGAAGTTATGTTAAATCCTCCAAATGAGGAAGTGAACCTTGAGAGAATAATTAAGTTTTTTTACAATATTACTGTTCTAAATTTTCCATAAGATTCCAATATTATGAAATAATGCTCAAAACAAACATACTATGAGCACTTCGGTATAGGGATTGGCCGGCAGCTGTCCGACATGATGGCACATGACAAGGTCATATGATTGGCATGGTGTGCGCATGGTGTAGTTGACTGCACCTATGTGCCAGCTCGTGCCTCACTCCAGTCGTTTCTTATGAACTATAAAATAGAATTGGGTACTTTTTGAACACACCTTGTTTCCTTTGCCTTCTAAGTGCTGTTTTACCCTTCCCTTATGATACATAGTTTCATATAAAATATATAACAATAATGTCAGGTAATTTTAATAAGGATCTTTTACCTTGCGGCAAGCGCCACTACAGATTTGAATTTGGTGCTTAATCTATCAGTAGCCGCGAACACGATAACCAGCTGCGCCAACCTTTAGGTCATAGCTTTAACAATGGGAGCCTCCTACTATCTGGAATTCTACTGGACAGGTTCTGGTAGGATCTTTTATGCCTAGGATAGCAAGTGGAGAGTGGAGGTTGTGTCAGAGTAGTTGTGCGGCTATCGTGTAGAGTAAGCCTAATAGAAGTGTTTGTAGATCATCTAGGCTTGTGTTATAGTTAGGGAACTTTCAGACCCATATCTAATTTATTAGTTACCTTTTCCTCATCAAAACTGATTAGGTTTGGATAGGGAAAATCTAGTGGCGGATCCAAAGTAAATAATTAGTCCTCTGGAAAGGTACCCTCTTCAGGTCACGACGACACGAGGTTGCAACCAGATAAATGGTAGGTTTCCAATAATAAAATCCATTTGTATTATTCTGGACTTCACATTGCATTATAATTAAGGTTAGTGGTTACTGAGTGAAATGTGGTATTGGTCTTGACTGAACTGCTTCATGTGATATTTCATAGTGATTAAATCTAGATTAAAAATTCATTGATTGAAAAAACAAACTTCTTAAAATCTTATACTATGGTAAACATTAAGAACTTACAAATCCACCTCCACTTCTACAAATTCAGACTGAGCTTCAGAAGATTCTTCTGAGGATGTCTGAGTTTCTGACTGCTCAGATGAAAATTCGGTTTCAGTTTCGTAAGAGAGCAGTGACGGGGTTTTGGAAGCCCCATCATGTGGAGATAATTCTGAATCTGCTGTCCCTGAGCTCCTGACAGACAGCTGTAACATTTGTATGTATTCTGTATGGTTTAACTCCTTTTGCCTAAACAATTAGTTATAGATATTTCTCATAGTATTAAATAAATATATGTAAATACTATGTATTATATGTCACATCCACAAAAGTGTCCATTACTATTCTGGTATTGAATTTTTTAATTATGATGAAAAATACATAAATGTTTAATCTACATAGTGAACTTTAGAATGGTCTGAAGATGTTCATAACAAGAATATCATTATATTTTGCAATTTTTAAACTCGCTGCATTAAATAGAATGTTCAAACAATGAAGTGTGAAATGGTAGGCTTGAGCTCCCCAATTCAAGTCCTGGACATGCCTGTGGTATCCTGTCTATTTATTACACCAAACTGTGTGGTTTTGCATCACACCGATATTTTAGGAATTATCACCCCATTATGTTTAAAAATTATCATAAAAGACTACCACTTTGCTTCTTACGAGAAAGAATACTATAATAGTTTGAAAAACTTACATTTCGTATGCTATTTAATGAAATTTTATCCCTCCCTAAAATAGAAAAACAAAAACAATTACAATAATTCATAAAATATATATAAATACATTTTAAGTTAACATCCAGGTAAAGCTACTTATTTTAAAGTGAGTATTATTGTAATGATAAGTTTACATATTAAATGTAAGTTACACCTCAACTTTGCTTTGATTATATTAAAGTTGTAAAAAGTGTTAATATATTGAGCAACTCTCTGCCTGCAGGCAGCCTCCTGAGTTAAGTGCTAATAAAATAGATTGAGCTACTCTCTGGCAGCAGGCAGCGTCCTGAGTTAATTGCTAACTAGTCTATATTTATTTTACCTTTAAACCATCCACAGTCTCTGGAACGAACTTTCGAGGTCGTCTAAATGGGATAATAGTATCCACCGAGGTGGCACTTTGTTCTTCTGATCCAGGGATTTCTGGCACAGGGAAGCCCAGTATCAATGCCAGATGTTGGTAGGAAACTTCGTCCACCACTTCCTTCACGAGTTCAGCCTGAAGTTCCATTGGCTGTTCATCAAACAGAGTAAGGTTACGTTAAATTATTTAAGTGTAAACATGGATTTAATGTTATTTTTAACATGTCTAAATAAATTTTAATGTTACATTTTAATAATTGTAACTAGACTTTTCAGGAAAATAATTTTATTCACTGAGATAGCATTGAGCTTCAATATGGTATACTGCCAGCCGGCTTATGAGTGTTTGGTGCAGGAGTAAACATGAACCAATCTGCGAGAGCTAGCAATAAATTTTGAAAAGCAATTTGTATCCTTAAGTACCTCCGGTATAGGCAACAAATTAAAATGTACAAAGATTACTGTTACTGATAAATGATATTGATAGGAATGTGACCATTACCTTGAAAACGGCCACGAAATTAATTAAGCACAGACTTTATTAGAAAAATGAAACTAATGTACAAACTGTACTGAATAATAACTCAAACAAATTGAAGTTGTTTTAAATGTCTGGTATATATTTCATGAAATACAATGGCATCATAATCTCTATATAAAAATAAGAGAAATGTTAAACTACTTATTTACTAACAGATTCACAGTTTACAATAGTACAGTATCTATACAAAAATATGTTTAATTCAGAGTAATGTATAACATTTCCATAGCCGTACTCAGCATGTACTGGCCCTGGAAAAGATATTTGGCTGGGCCCCATCACCACACACCCATCACACGCTTCACCCTCCCCCCCCTCACACCAATGTTATCTCGTGGTCAAAATCTTATTATTTTGATAAGATAGATTCCAATATAATTATGTTGCTAAAAATAAGTAATATAAAATCTTATTAATCATACCACTTTAATCATGTGAATTAATTAATGTGTAGTAATTAGTTTATTAGTTATCCAATATAAATTATTTTTAGATATTAATTGTTATAAGAAAAATCTGTAAAAGACGTGCTCTTTTAATTTTATTTTTGTTCTCAATTGAAGACAACTTGTCTTTTGTATCGACATTGCAGTTATGATTTTTCGGGTCGGACCGGACTCAAGTGTTGAGGTATTTGTTGTTTGATCGCAAGAACTAATATTAACTTTACCGCTTGAATGCACAATGTAAATAAACATGATTGAGATTGTTAAATCAAAAGTAAGATGGTTTGTTTTAAAAATAATACTCACCGTTTATTCGAAATCGTAACAAAAGGTATTACAAATTTGGTCTATAATATCGTTACAGTAATTGGATTTAGCTGTCTCGTCCGTCGACACGGTCCGGACGTGTGGCGGGGCCCGGCCCGGACCCCGATAAAATTGTCCGACAAAACCGGTCTGAGTACTGACCTAAATATGTCAAAACCTCACATTATTGTACTCATCTTGTTTACAAATGTTTTTTATTCTGATATTTTCTCGTTGTCACCACAATCACCCACAAGACCTATGTATAAATATTTACCAACGCTCAGCCAAACTCCATGGAGCGTCATACATCAGCATCGAGTTCAGAGTTGTCTATTTAGAAATGAAGCTTCATTCATAATTTAAAATTTATAGGTCAGTTCGTTTTCATGATATCGTGAAAACAGACAGACAAAAACGAAATGTTGTAGCTCCTCTGATGATAGGCTTTACTAACATTCAGCCAATAACTTTACTATAACATTCGTAAATAATCTGTGTATAGAACATGATATATAGGACTTAATAATGAATTTACTTACATTAATGTGGTTTTCATTTAATTTATACTTACAAGTTTCAAAGGGTGTTCTAAGGGATCATTTAAGGCTCTCCAATTTTCTTTCCTTTTAGTCATCTCATATATTAAAGGTTTTAATTTTCGTGGTTTCTTTTTTAAATGCGGCATAGTGGTAGTACGAGTAAATTCTGAATATTTTAAAACTTATTTTCACCTAAGCTAGTATGAGACAATTGTACTACTAATTATGCTGTTGAAATATTGTGAGTTAAATATTTATACAGCAGAGCGAGTGTAAAATCTTTAAAGTTCACCTACGGTAATTAAAATACTTTAAAAGTGGTCTAAACAGTGTTCGCAATAGTTTAACCTGAGATTGTTTGCTTATATTTGTTGTCATATTTTGTTACACTCAGACTTTTAAGCGATTGTCGCGTCAACGTCAATTTGTTGACAGTCATTGCTAGGCACCGGCACGAATGTTTATTTAGTTATACCAACACAGCTCATTCCTCGCCACTAAATTCCCTACATCTTGTAGTACAATCAGTAATATATACATTCTTTGGTATCTGTAAAAATGTACAAATAGTGTACTAATCCAAGCGGATATTCAAAACTCATACTTGTGTTAAAACGCTTCCTGTCCTAGTTATAGCAACCAATTAGAGTTAGATCCAGTTGTAAATTAATGTCTTTAAATACTTTACCCTAGGTAATTGACATTTACACAAATAAGAATCATTATTCACTACAAACCTAATTTTGATCGAACTGTTTTTATTGATCTTTAATAATTTACATCCCAAATCTCTCACATATTTATATGTCAAATTATCAAAGTTCTTTTTTCAAAACGTCACTAATTTATGTTCTATCAATTTCTGCTGGTCTAAAGTGTGTTTGAAATGCTGTTCTTTAGATTTGCAAAAGTGTCAAACTATTTATAAAAAGGCAATATTTTTACAATATCCATAATTTTTAAGGAACTGGACATTCTTATTACTCAATCTATATAATTTTTGTAACATTGCTGTAAAATAGAATCTAGATCTAATCAGTATTTTGAAATCAGAATGTTTTTTTAGGAGAGTCTAGTTACCCTTTAATCCTCATTTTGTTCGAGCTCATGGACCATTGGCATTACGAGAATCTTATCAAACGGAATAAGGGAATGAGTCACAATAGTAATGATAAAAGTGCAATGATTTCAGGCAGAATTAATTTTGAATCCACGCTATTAGATCCAAAGTTCGATGCCTTAGACAATGAGGTCAGCAGTAAAAGTTATCCTTGAAAAATCAAGTAGTTAAAAAGATACAAATCCTTATAGGTAAGTTTTTACGCTAAGATGAATTTATTAATACGCACAGGCCGTTGCAAGAGGAATTCAAATTTGACTGTCGAATCGAATTATATTGTGAAATAGTACCTATCTTTTTGGGCAAGTAACATTTAACAAGCAGAAATTCTTCAGCTTAGTTAGCCAGGATTTTACATGCAATACTTACATACCTTATATCTGCATAGTTATAAATCCTAATTGCTACATTAAACTTTTAAACAATAATATAGGTATTTTATAAGTTGAAACCCCCTTTTTATAAGTAACTTTTTCAGATGCGTTGTTTCCATTTTAATATATATTATATAATATCAATAAACATTGAATCACAAAAAGTACTTGCTCCGCCGGGAGTCGAACCCGGATCTCTCACTTGCCGGGTGAATGTGCTACCATTACACCACAGACCGCTTACTTTTTCCGATTCAATTATTTTGTATTTGGCCATATCTGTCACATATGCGTTTAAATAAGCGAACTGACATATGATCGGACCCCCCCCCCCCACCCCCCCCCCCCCCCACCCCCCCCCCCCCCCACCCCCCCCCCCCCCCACCCCCCCCCCCCCCCACCCCCCCCCCCCCCCACCCCCCCAATTGATGCTAGAAACTATTACTATGCATATTAGTATATTACTTTTAATTTCAGTTATGTACCTAATGCACATCATGTGGCCAATACATAACAACTTTTGATGAGAATTTAAACAATATGATTTTATTTTAATTTTTTTACTCTCCAACTATCTATTCTAAGTTGTCATAGACGTTCATCAAACTCTCTCTCACAAGCACTGTTTGGTGCTAATTGGAACAGAAGACAAGGTATTCAGCCTTGGTAGGTCTCATGCTATTGGAGTAGTGGGAAGAATTAAAAACGAAGTGAAACCCAAACCCCTGTCTCTAGTAAATGTTTAGTAACAACCGTAGTAATTCTGTACTTCCCAATGTAAATGTTTAACTAAAATACAAAATTATTCCTAAATGATTTATTTGTTTAAATTGGCAAGTATGAATGACTCAAAAATGTATATTACAGTAAGTGTGCTGTGCCATATTTGTATTGTAGTTAGCCTTGAAAGGACAATATTTATATCAAGGTTCGTACAAGCTTTCCAAAAGCCAGTTCTCAGAAACTACTTAAAACCATTGAATATAATTTCAAAGAAGAACTCGAAACGTCAGCCGCCCCGTGAATAAATGATAAGGACTTCTTTTAGCCAGTTAATATGATGAAACTGCTAGAACTATGCACTCAATTAGATCATTTGTGTTGTTAATGATTCGGAAGAGAATCCAATTTCAGGTAACGAGTGAAAGGGTTCTCCACTGTGTCCTATTTTCACAATCTATTTATGCACGGGGTTTAACAAACAAAAAGCCGGACTTTGGTTTGTTGGGCTAAAGTTTCAAAAAACCAAATATTTGGTGGACAACTGTGGGGGCACTAAAATTCCTTTCAGTACCAATGTCTGGGTAACCGCAAAACCAGACGTTTTGTTAAAAGGAACAGTATTAAAAAATATATAATATTTTTACGCATATTTTACACCAATTTGCATTTAAAATAAACATACTAAAATGGTATCCACGATTCCAAAAACTATTGAAATACATATAGCGATACAAAGAGACCATTAAACATTAGGATAAAAGAACACAAAGAAAACAGAAAGGGGCTAACATAGAAGTCAAAAATTGCACACCACTGTTGGTACAAAGATTATTGTAACGAGGTGGGATAACATCCTCATTTCTCTAATAGGAAATTATTGAGGCTTCATACATTAATGAATTAACTATCAGTTAAACCCTCAGACTTTGGCTCTAGTTTTCAAATTCTGGAAAAATGAACTAACAAGGAAACCTAAAGTAACAAACAGATTGGAGATTTCTAATAAATCCAAGGTGGGTGTAAGCCACACTGATAAATGTAGACTCGGTGGAGAGGCAGAATAATCAGTGGAGTACTGAAATGTCCTGCTGTTTGCAAAACCAGGAAAATACAAGTAAGGGAGATGCAAAAGTCCTTATACGGCTAAGTGCAGACCTACTCTTCCCCCATAAAAAAATAAAATTAATAATGAGTCACATTATGGTTTTGAGAAGTTCATCTAGAATAAACCAATAATAAAAGTAGACCCAATCCCATTTCCTGATTTGCCACCATCTTGTTTCTGCCATGACAATCACCAATTACTATTGGCTTTCTGAAGGGTTTTCTGAGGTTCGTTATTTGGTACAGACCTGTATTCCGTAGTGGTTTAGTAATTAGTGTTTTTTCATTTGTGAAGATGCCTGATGATGGATTCATTGATTCCAAAAAGCCTTGCAATAATAAAATTAATACTCGAAAATTTGTATTCATTTACCAGTGCTTCATTTTTTTGATCACATTTGTTGTAATTCCTTGTGCATGTGTGTAATCCGACACTGGTATGATTAGTTCGTTCTAATCCCAGATTGTAGTTATGTACTTGTATTCGGGTTTAGTTATCCACCTGAGGAAGAGATCAGATTGCAGATCTGATTTTCATGTATCAACTGAACATTGGCAAATAATTTGGAAAAATCCTGTTCCTTCATAAACCCTTCCAAGGTCAAATACAAACTTTAAACAAAGAATTGGGACCCAGAACCAGTAAACAAATCAAAGATCTTGAGAGTATACATCTTGTAAACTAAACACACTAATCATTTTTTGTCATTAATCATCGCTTGACAGAATTGGGTATCATAACCGTGAAAAGTACCCTCCTTCAATTATTACTGAATGCAAGAAAACTAAATTAAGAAACCACATCGGTAAAACAATTCAATAACATTCTTGAAAGCATCCACAATAGCTGTAAAAAAATTTCTGAAATAAAGAAGAAAAATCTCTACAATTAAAAAAAATTAACCTTAAGAATTTGATTTGCAGGAAAACTGTAAAGTCCTTTGGACTTTTTAACACTTCTGGTAGGAAAAACTTGACTCTTTTATTATAAATTCTAATATCAATTGGTTATAACAATTTTTCTTCAATACAGCCAATATTTATTCCTTCTTCTTTCTTCTCACTATCTGAATAATAATTGTTACTGACCGTCTGTCTGCACGTGTCTACTGTAGCTAATCTAACATGTTCATTCTGTAACATCTACCACAATCTGATCAACATCTTCACTTTGTTTTTCACATACTTCATTTAACTCCTCATTGTTGTTGGAGCCATATTGTTTTAAGAGATTAAGCCTTACACTCAATTCTTATTTGTTAGCCCTTCAGATATTATGGAACAACTTACTTTAAATTTTGTTCAAGTCTGACAGACGATTTAACTGATCTTCCATCTCACCATAAACTCCTGACATCTTTTATTTCTACACATACGTTTTTACACGATTGTGTCCGAATAACAAATTTTGCTCTCAATATTTTGTTTGCATTTATATTTCTATTCATTTGTTTTCCTGTTCTCCTTCTCATTTTGTCATTACTCTTAATTTGAAATGTTTTCCATCTTTACATTTCAGATAAATCCATTATTTTTTATGAACTTCAGTCATAAAAAACATAGTTTCACATACCTGTATAACAGTGAAACAGCAGATAACAGTTTGTTACAACAAGAAATGGAGTTTTCCATAACCACTATAATCATGTAGCTGCTCTGTCCACCACTCTATGATAAATGAGCACACTGTAAAGCACAATCTTTCTCAACCACATCCAGTGATAGAGGCTGTTTAGTATTCTTGATACAATAATACTACAAAATAGGTTTTATTGATTTATATTGTTTTTGGTTCAAGTTTATGATTCCCACTTTAAATTATATGCAAGTTATTTAAGCAGAAAACACATAAAAAGAGAATAGAACAGCAATTAAGTAAAAATAAAAGTAAGGAAAGCCTTCAAAATGCAGAAAAGAAACCTAAGGTAGATTAGAGCAAGGGTAGTTGTAGTTTTGAGGCACGGAGGATGTAGACCTCCATGTAGAGTAGATTGATGCAAAAGCGTAACAATTATGCTAAAGTAAAGTTTGTTTATTTTATATGAAAAGAACATATTTTTAGGTCCTGTGTACGTTATGCAATGAAAGTTTCTTACCTTTAAAAATATTTCTACCAATTGATTATTTCTATTTCTATATTTTGAGAAACTTTCCTCAATTCATTTTTCTCCATTACTGTCAAACATCCTTTTCATAGTCAATAGTATTTAAAAATTACATCTCCAACTTCAACTGCAAACATCTGTCAGTTTGCATCTATGGTTGTATGGTGGCTTCTTACAAACTGTGCAGTTACGAGTAGATGCTGTTAGTTTAGGACAGTTATTGTTGTTGATTTTTATATTTTATTGAGGTTTTTATTTAAAATAGTTTTGTAATTTAAAACTAAATTTTATTTACTAATCAAGAATTTACTAAGAATTCAAAAGTAGTGCGATAAAGATCATAAGGGTTTTCTCTCCCTAGCAAGGCTAGCCCTAAAAAACTACATCAGATCGCTTGAATTTGTTTGCATTTCTGGCCAATCAAAAAGCTTTGAAACTACATGAAGTACTTGTAAGAGTCCGTACAACAATAACCTACACATTTCAAGTATAAAAAATATTCGCCTCTACGTTAGGAACGCAACATCATAACAAACATTTAAAATGTGGTTCATATTTTTCTACCACATATAGGGACCCAATATCAAACATTATAACGTTTTTAAAAATAATTAAAATATCTAATATCTAATTATTGTTAAAAATTCAATTTAATTACTTGTGTATTAAGGGTGAAATATGCATAGGCACAGTTGTAGCTAACAAATGATGTATTATCAAAAATATTATGCTTTGCTTCTCCCCTAATCTCATTCCGTTCTACAAAGCTGTCGCGTCCCCTACTTTCCAAAATAAAATCAACAATTTAAAAGACTGGATTAAATCAAAAGTAATATTCTTACACAACATATATTCAAATTGTGGTTTTATTATGCTTTTAAATCTTTGTGTAACTTACCAAATCATACGACTAAGTTGGTACTTTCTCTCCTAACAACTATGTAATTTCCCTTAACGGACTAAAGCCTTCCTATTTAAATATCTCCTTTTGTCTCTTTCTCATTCTTCATTCCAAACTCTTACTTGTCTCCTAGGGCTCTTGGACATGTCCTCAGCAGCCACCACACTTCTCTTTTATCACCACAAATCCTTTTCTTCATACTTCTTAAGTACTATTAAAATATTGTCCAGAGCTACACCCAATACACCCCCACTTCCTCTCCACAATCCAAATCCCAACAATTTAAAACTGAAATTGTCATTACTGGTCAAATATTGAGCATGTACAGTTCAGTACCAGCTGTGATGACCATACAAGCTATGGTCTGCTAGCACATTTCTACCTTATTCTTTTTTTATCGCATTTTGGCCAACATTTCAAAACTTTCTCTTCTCCACTCTATCAAAATCAAAAATTAATGGATATTCTTCTGGTCACTCCTCTAGATTGCACCAATATCTCCAACCCTTTGTCATGTGTCCGTGCCACACCCAGCAGTATTTTCCTCTGTACAGCCATCATTACTCACCAAGGTCGTACAACAACATTAGTATCACCACTTTAATTGTATATCATCAGTATCACCACTCCATCGTATATCATCCCAAAGCTGCCTTTTCCCACTTTCATCATTTGCCCTCAACAAGAGAGATAAACAATGTTTAAAGGGTAGAACAATCTTACCAGGATATGAATTATTAAACAAAAATTCCTTAGAACATTTTTTTTATCTTTAGTTAACCCTGCAACTGGCTTTAAGCGATTATCGACGCATTAACTACAGTTTTCAAAATGGCACTAAGCTATTTTCGACGCATTAACCTATGTCGTAATATGATCTCTCACAGCAAGTCTATTTTTACTTTGTTTGAAGTAAAACATACGTAAATATAAAGATAAAGATTCAAGGTTTCATATTATATCATAAAAACGCTCTATAGTTAAGTTAAATCTTTCATTATAAAATTCTAAACTTGGATGTTCGCTATTTCCGATCGCCATTTGTTTGCGTAATTTCCGAACACGCTAAAATTACCGTATGTTTGTAAAAATTCCCTGTCGTGAGTTTACGTTCTACACGATCGTAAGTGTCGTCATTGAAAACAGTGTATTCTTGGCTTTCAGAAACATCTTTTCAATAGCCAGTAGGAAAATAAATGTTTATTAAAATAAGCGTTTGAAAATCTCGTGTTTTGTAAAATCTCAAAATGCCTAATGCGTCGAAAATAGCTTCATTAAATTTTGTTATTTTTGTTACTTTATCGTTGTCTGGAAATAGTGAAAATCATATCAAAACAAAGAAGAAGAATTGCTCTAAGCAACAGTATAATAGACAAACGAAAGACTATGAACTAGTATTTTATTTTTGTTCTGTTGCGCAATCACCGACTCAGCCAGTAGAGGAAGATACAACGCATCGCATGGCTTGCCGTGTTGATTTCTTCTTTGTTGTTATTACGGTCATTGCCGGTATTAGTGTATTGCTTGCTATTTATTTGGATATTTTAGACTTCTCGTTATTTAGTGTGTATAAATAAAAGTTTGTTTATTGTTTTTGTTTTTAATTTGTGAAGTGAAAAATGTAGAGGTTAGGTTAAGTTTTAGCGAATAGGTTGGATTTTTGTGAAACTGAAAATAAGCCTATGTTCAAGTAGGTTCAGTTGTTTTATTATTTTGTAGTCAATTTAATTTTAATTAAAATAAAATTTTGATTTAAATTTATACAAAGGTATTTATTATAAAAGTAATTTTTTTTACTTTTTCTGAAGGTATTAGCGTTTTTTTTCGATGACCATCACTTGTTTTATTTTTTTTAACAAAAAAATAATAGAGATAAAAATACATTGTTGTAGCATTTTTGTAAACTTCAATAAACGTTCTATCTTTATAAATAATATTTGGATGAAAAGAAAATTGTTAGCTAAAAAAGTTAGGCCATTTATTTCACAATTTTGACTTTTGTAAAAAATAGAAAAAAAATTTGTTGCCATATAAAAATATCTTATACAATGTAAAACTTCTACAAATATCATATTTTTCTCTTCTACATATATTTATCTCTTAGAAAAAAAATTTGTTCATCCAATAGATTCAAAAAATGTTCACAATGGTATACATAATAGTGCTATACAAACTTTTTTCAGATTTTGTAATTTTTATAGATATATTATCCAAAAGTACCAATAAAACTTCTTTTACCTAAATATTTTTTTTGTAATTTGTAATTGAAGGTATATAAGAAAACTTTTGTATATTTTAGAATTATTCTAAAAAACCTTTCATATTACCTGAGAGGGTGCTATACATTTTGAGAAAAATTTATTCTTTACTAATATTTTTTACGTTAATCTGTAAAAAAATAAAAATATATTCAATGATTCAAAACTTTAATATTTTTTTTTGAGAAACTGCATTTATTTCTAAAGACATTGATGTTTTTAAAATGTTTGTATCTTAAAAAATAGATGAGCAGTGATTAAAATACACAAACCCTTACAAAATCACCAAAAAGTGCCTGCCATTTTGGGAAAAAAATGATGGGCCAGTTCCAGGGTTAATGTTAAAATAGTGTACAGTTCGAGGACTTTAGCTGTGCACGTGACCTTGAGTGTGTGGTGATGATAGGCGGAAGGGGTCGCGGGGGTAGCATTATGCGCTGCGTCCCGAAAACATTTCCTGTGACTCATGGGTAAAACCCTTTCAGGAATCTTATTGGCCCAAATAACTCACCACACTCGCTAAAATCAGTCTGTTTTGTGACAGTGCTGATTGTGGTGGAATTAAATAATAAGATAATACCAAATAATAGGACTTATCTTTGTTTTTCAGTTGTTATAGTACTGTTTAAAGTGTTTTTGAAAATAACGTATTTGTCAATACTAATCTGCAAATCAAAATCGTGAGTTTAGTCGTTAAAGCGATTGTTGCGCCTTCATCTCAGCGGCTAGCACGTAAACGGAACCCGTCACACAGATAGCGTTTATTTGTTGATAGGGTAGTATTAGGGCCCTACGAGCACAGCTATATTCCTCCAACTGTACTGTAATGAAACATCTAAACTGCCTCCAATAAGGTCAATGAATTAGTGATTTATGTACAAAAAAATAACGCCAAACACACTTGTCGTCTCCTATCATGCATTTAAAAAGGGACAGCTGGTATGTTTAAAATTGATTGATCATTTCCCAACAACAGTCAAGAGAGGGAGGTATGGCAATATCTATCAAAAATATTTTAAAATTTCAATTACTAGGAATTACTTGAAGTTTGAAACTGAATTTTGAAGTAAATATTCAATTTGGAAAATTGTTATTACTGGTTCATACAGTTCATCAAGTGGTTGTTCTAAATTACTATTTGAAAAGATCAACTTACTTCTAAACCCATATTATGGTTCAAATTAATTAATTTTATCTTGATTAACAGTATAAATTTATGTTGTATAATAATTTATGTTGTCTAAATCCAATAATGATTTATTATTAATAATTTTATAAATTTCCCTAACAATACTTTCAGATCACGTATTAAAACTGCCACATGATCTTCTATGCCATAAAATTAAAACCATATCAGTTCAGATTGTAGTCAGTCACATTGTGTTAAGTGTAGCTGTAGCACTAAATGTTATGAAATAAAAAGGAAATGTGAACTTACATAAATTATATTGGTCAAAGAGAAATACCTTAGCTATGAGTAGTTATAAAATTCGAAATTGATACCGGATAATTGCATCTCAATGTAATATTATTGCTCTTAAGTTCAATTTAATTTTATATAAAACAAAGTTAAACTGACATATCTCAATAACTAAGTTTTTATTTTCTATTACTTAATTACAATAAAACACAAAAAACAAACAATAAGCATGCTTCATTTTTACACTTTATTAATAATAATAATTACAATACACACAATTAAAAATTACGGCAACTTACTGTGTATGTTTCGTATCGGCGATTGTTGCGCCCATAATCGTGAGAGGGCTCATTGTTGGCGTATACAGGTGGGGGCTGTGTTCTCCTATTATATGGTTCACTATTGAAGTCTTCATAGTTCCTACTCAGCCTCGAGTTATTAAAACTGCTCCTATCATCATAAGTGTAATCATTGTTTGAACCGTATGACCAATTCTGGTATGAATCATTGTACCGTTGTTGGTTCTGAAAGCGCGGAGGCTTCTGGTGCTGGGTGGCCAGGGGGTTGGACCTGTTGCGGTCGTCTCTCCTAGGCTCCGTGGGGCCGTTTGTTCTGACTGCCCCGACCCCCGCTACCGGTTCTGCAGCCGTTCGGGTCGTCCTCGCTGCACTACAGAGTTATTGTTGTATCTTTGGTTACTTGTAAGAGTGGTTGAATCCACCAGATACAGCTTGGTTGTCATTCTCTTTCTCATCTGAAACCCATTAAGAGTAATTTAGAAAAACAATACAAGTTTATAATCTATAAAATTACAAAATCTTTACTCCATATAAAACAAAAATAACCTATGGACAAATTAAATTTAATCCAAAGCAAGGAAAACATTTCTTTATAAAAAAACCCATATTTCTAATTATATTTTACAGCATACATAAAAAATAGGATTTCTTTAATCTTAACACTAAAATACAAGAATATTCACCATTTTGAGTGGGCAGTTTATCCTCCAAGAAGGCGAAGAGAGACACCTGGCCTGAGGGCTTGGGTCCTGAGCCCCCCTCCTCATCCCGGTCACCTCTCCGTCGGTTGCCCCTCTCCTCCCTTTTACCATTGCTGCTCCCAGTCCTCCTCTGTAGTAACCAAATGTGCAAAAATAATTATCGTTGTTTTCATATACAATATTTTATTATAGTGCTAACTAAATGATAAGAAAATTGTGGTAAAATTCATGAAGGATATGTAAACGGTTGAACAGATATGGTAATAATACGATCATTTTGGTAATAAATAGTTTTTAAAATCGACTTTTAATCATTAAAATAGAACAAATGATTTGATGTTCAACACATTTCCCTACCATTTTTGTAAAAAATTTTTCATTTCTTTTAAGTTGTTCAAAAAACATGAATTTAAGAAGTTCCTCAAAATAGATCAAGGTTTCCAGAATGAAAAAGGAACTTGTGAGCCAAATCCGGTAAATACAGTGGAAATTGTAATAATTTTAACTTAAATTTTTTAATTCTGTACACTGAAATCTGCATAGATGTTTTACTCTGCATTGTTTTAATGGAAAAGTATGCATTCTTTTTACAAGAAAACCATTTTTTTTATTTCTGTGCTTAACAGACTGTGTATGTCACATGGTACTCATAAGTTTTTATTTCTTCTTTTACCATGTAATTTATACAGATGGTGTTGTATGGCCATCACCTTGCCAGCTAATGGAATTTTGCCTTCTTTAGACCTCCTTCACTTTAAGAAAGTCACATTTGTTACCATCAATCATTCAATCAATCAATCAAAGAATTCTTTATTGTTAATTTCTTCAAGAAATAACATGGCGTCAAGCTTAAAATGAAATACATTATAAAAGTAAAATTGTACATTACAAAGTCGTGTCTTGCTTTACAGAGTCTTGTTTGAGTCCTTTACTAAGTCAAAATATTCATTTAGGGTGTATAAGGGTCGCTGCACCAGCCAGTCTTTGAGTTGATTTTTGAGTTGTCTTCCAGTAAGTTACTGCTCCTTTATTTAGAGAGCAGTGGTAAAACCAAGTGCCAAACTCAAAACAGTCTTAGGTTAACCATAAAATTGTGTTTATTCTGCCCTGAAAGTCAACATGACACCCATCTTACCAGATTCAAAGACTTTTTTAAACATACATTTTTTGTGCATAACTACAAAAATTGCACTATATGTGACCTCAATATTTTAATGCATTACAATGTTTCATCATATTCGATCATATTCTGGATTTTATTATCATTTCAGGTAGACATGATCATTGGAGGTTATGAAACTTGTTATATCTTAGTGGATGGACAAACCAGTTTTGACTAAATTATCCAATTGATCCAATTTTAAAACAACTGCAAGCAAGGAGCAAGTGTGCCATGAACTTCAATCCAAATGATCTCTGATCTTCTCAGTGTTAGTTATATGTGTTTAATCAACTCTTGGAATCCACTTAAGTTTGTCACTTCAATTGATATGAAAAAGTATTGTATGTAAATTTGACTAATATTTCTTTAGTGTGTATAATGATATTTACTAAAATCAAACCATGTTTTATATTAGTACCATCTCTTGGACTTACTAAACATACTTCCACATGGGAAGGAGAGGCTAATGTTAGAAGTTGAGAGGAAGGTACATCACCTTCAGTTCCACACTTGCTATTATACTTCGGAACTCTGTAAACTAGATTTGTATATTAAGTTATTCCTATACCCAACATTTGTGTTTGTGATGTACTATTACTATCCCAGATGAAAGGAATGTCACTTGTTGGTACCCAGTTCAGTTTCTACAACGTACCGGGAATATATGCCCAATAGATTCAATCAAAACACAACACTGATATCACAAAAAAATCTATGCTACCTAGGATGTCCGATAGCAGCAGTTCAAAAACTGAGAATTTGTCTCCTTTTCATCTTCATTATGATGGTTTACGTTGTAGTTTTTAACTACTCTTTTATGGACTGATTTTATAGCCTTTTAATTTATGTAAAAAAATTAGTGATTCATATAACTATACCACACAAGTAACTCATACCTGCAAAACTATGAAGCGCCTTGTCAACATTGTTCCTGGTCTGCTTGAGAGCCTGTTCCGCCTGCTCCTGTGTGAAGCCCATGTCCATAATGGTGCGCACATTGCGGTCCACGATGGGTTTGTTACCGCCACCAAACACCTTGCGTGCTCCTCCTCGAGCGGCCTCGGCAATAGCTCCCTGCCTCTGTGCTTCAAACTCTGCATTCTCCTTAGCCACATTCTCACCTAATGACCTGGTCAAACAAATTGGGGGCTTATTAAAAATCTACAAATGATATATTTTTTTAAAAAGGTTGAGAGATATAAACCATAATTATAAAATGAAATGATTAATCAATCACACATCATCCATAAATCAACAAATAAAACAAAAATGGCTCAGGTTGTAAGCTTTGGTTACACGATATCATACTTAAAGAATGTAAAACAATGTGTGAAGCTTCAGTCAGATCTAGATGTTTTATTGTACATATACACTAATCATGATAATATGAGTAAAAAATTTAATACATGCATAATAGAGGGAAAAGAGTATTCTGCCAGCTAAAAACATACTAAATATCAAAGCTACACTGTTGCAACCTACCCTTCTATGAGACACATATCACATTATGATTGGTTTCTTTGTTTTGATGGAGATGCCAGTTTTTTTTTTTTAATGTTTTTATTATAATCAACTTTTGTTTAATAACTAATAAGCTAGTACCGCAAAAATTATCAAAATGGCAGGCTGCTTTTTCCGATCTTTCTTCTTGCATACAGGTTTAGACCAATTTTCCCTTACAGAATCACACATATCAAAACCCAAAACGGAAACCCACCCCCCTTACATGTTAAATAATATTTTCATAAATCAGGGGTTAATTTGTAATTATATTGATTTCATAATACAATAAATAATTTTGTATGGGTGAATAAAAACCATTTTATACAGATTCATAAAAGTTAATGCCCTGTAAAAAAAAATACTAAACATTTTTTTTTAACAACCAAAAACGCCTTTTTGAACCCTCAGGACCAGAAATATGATGATGGTGGCGGAAAACAACGTACCAAAACGCATTGTTTGATGAGCCTAGACTAATGAACTACATAAGAGATCCCCCGCGGAGCAGAAACAGCTGTATTGAGCATACTGTTTCGTAAAAAAATTAATATTTTTTTGCTATTTTTTATGCTATTGTCATTGTATTAGGACACCAAAATGTCCAATAAAATAAGGATATGAAATTGGTGTAACAATCAGAAAAAAAGTTTGGTCTGATAGTATAAAAAAATTATTTTTACACAACATTAAAATAACTTTAAAAAATATATTCTTTTTTAGATTTTTAGGTAAATAATAAAAATAGATTTTAACGCATTTTTTATTAATCAATTTTTTAATTCAAAAATAAAGAAAAATTTGTTTAAACTATTGGTGCAACACAGGCCACATTATATTCTTCTTAAAATTTAGGTTTTTATTGGTATGGTCACAAAAAACAAGTTATATTGATGGTCTCCTAAAGATAAAAATTTCTGCAACCAAAACCCAAAAAAAAAAAATAATGCAAAAACAAACTCCTCGCAGATCATCATTGAGAGGGAGGCCGGGTTTAGGGTCATTGTACAGGTTGTAAGTAGGCACTAGCGACGGTAGGGAGTGGTAGAGATGTAGGTCCTACTAAAGCGCCGTAAAAACGTCGAAACCGAAAAAACGCAAAAAAAACACGAGCGTATCGTTATACCCCAAACGTTACCTACACGGGAGAAGTAGGATAGCTGACTAAATATGGGCATTATTTTTCTCTTTTATTTCGTTTCTCCTTCGTTCATCTGAGTCTGAGATTAGTTGGCCTAATAGGTATGGCATCAACATCAGTTGGGTCATCACTGAAAATTTGAATGAAGGCACGTCAGGACCAATCGTCATCTGATAGAGCTCAAACATCCCAGGTTGTCCTGTCCAATTCACTCGAGGTGATATACAATGTTGTCACGGGGGGGGTCTCATATGTGTTCAACCATAACGCAGAACTGATTATTACTCATAAGATTAAAACAAAGTAAAGAAAAAGTGACTAAAAACATCCCCACCCCCCCCCCCCCCCACCCCCCCCCCCCCCCACCCCCCCCCCCCCCCACCCCCCCCCCCCCCCACCCCCCCCCCCCCCCACCCCCCCCCCCCCCATATATACTCCAAGTTTTAGTATGACTGAAGAACTGATATTTTTGCAGGCATTTATCTAATGAAGCCATCCAAAGGATATCCGACAATGGAGCCATCACTAATGTACGGACGCTCCACAATAAAGCTCTAGATGTGAGTAAATATTTTACTACATTGTAGGTTGTTTTTTGTTCAAACTAGGTTTTGTGTATGAATTGGTGTTATGTTTGTAATGGATAAAATAAATGTTTATTTCTTTCTGCATAAAACATGACTGCCACGATAATATAACCCTTGGTTATAGCTGCACTAGCCAAATACACACCTGGTAGTTAATAATAAAATACGTTACATATGTAAATAAACAAGGTCCATTCTACTCCTAAGTGGACACTGGTCTGTTATTTTAAGATATATAAAAATTATGTGGCACACAAGTTGTTGCTATAGCCTATTACAGAATACATGAATTATATGTAAGTTATATTATACAAATCAGTCAGTCAAGATTTTAATTTGGGAGTAAATTGTCTAAATTAAAAATATTAAAGCCTTCGAGAGCCGTATTTGTATTTAGATAAAAACTTAATCTTGTACCATGTTATTTCATTTAACCATATTGTTGTATTTGGTACCTATCTACTTAGAAATAACAACATAATACCTCCACATAACTTACGAGGGCCATCCAGAAAGTAGTACCCGTTTGTGAAATAAAGACACAGAAGTAAATATTAACAAATATAAACATTTTTATTGAAAAGACCATACCTTAAACTACTTCTCCACATAATCTCCAAGCAAATTTAAGCATTTGTCATAACGTGTGACGAGTTTTTGTATTCCAGCGTCATATTCCTCCGCCGCCAGCCGATTGAAATACGTAGTCACGCCTTCTTTAAGTTCTTCATCGCTGTCAAAATCTTTTTTTTCCCGCCAAAAACTCTTTAAGTTTTGTAAAGAGATGAAAAATCTGAAGGGGCCAAGTCCGGGCTATACGGTGGATGGTCGAAAATTTCCCAATTGAATTGCTGCAGAAGTTTGTTGTGTTATCCCGCTGTATGAGGCCTGGCATTGTCATGGAGGAGAATGACGCCATCAGACAATAGACCTCTCCGTCGATTTTGTATTGCCCGCCGTAATTTCTTTAATGTTTCACAATACGCATTAGTGTTAATAGTGTCTCCACGGGCCATAAAATCAATAAGCAGTACACCACGTCGATCCCAGAAAATGGTTACCATAAGTTTCCTGGTGGACAGAAACAGTCTTGAATTTTTTTGGTTTCTTTGGTGAATGAGTATGATGCCACTCCATTAACTGTTGCTTACTCTCAGGTGAAGCATAACAAACCCACATTTCATCACCAGTAACTATGCGATTCAAGAACGTGTCTGCTTCATCAGAAATAACGTTTCAAAAATGTGAATGCAGCAGCCATACGCTTGGTTTTGTGCTCATCTGTAAGCATGCGAGGGACCCACCTTGCACAAATTTTTGAATAATGCAGATGGTCTTTGACAATTTCATGAACAATTGTTTCGAGATGTTAGGGAAATGTTCACAGATGTCATCAATTGTGACGTGCCGATCGTTCCTCACGAATTCGTCTACTGACCTCAGCAGTTGATCTGTAATGACAGATGGTCTCCCTGAACGCTCCCTCTTTCACCTTTATTCAACTAGTGAGACTTCCCATTTTGTTTAAAATCTATTGGTTACAATGGGTGGTTTGAAACGATAACAGGTTTTTGAATATTTGCCATCTTTATATGGTACAAAAAATAGAAAACACTAATTTTATTGAAATTTATCCTTTTCATCAGGTGTTAAAAAAAACTTAAGAGACGTAAGACTATATAAGCACATAATCAATTGTGTTGACTTATGGTTCGTATTTCTTCAGATGTATGCTTGAATTTTTTTTATATATAACTTTTTCTGTAGCAAAATTTCTATCTTGAAAATATGATTTTAGTTTCTCCAGGTGTAATATTTTATGTATTATATTACAATTAAATTTAATGTGATGAACTGCATATAAATTTAAAGTTAATTTATATTTTCAGTTGGACTTGCGAGAGATTTCAGTGCCATTTTTTCCCTGAAGACATAGCCAAAGGAAAACTTGAAGTTGTAAGTAACAGCAGATTATATAAAAATTATTCTTGCAAAAAATGTGTTTGCCAATCACACAATGGACGTGGATCTAGGGTGATGTTAAAGACAAACAAAATAGTACATTAGAGATGACATAACTTAAAATCTCTGACATAAGGTATATAATTAAGTTTTGAAGTTAGACTTCATGATGGTCTTAATTTTTATGAAAGGCAATTTGGAACCACATTTAACATTATTAAAAACTGAGTATCGTTTGTGTTTTTTTAGAGGAAAGATTTAGAACCATACATTTTGTGATGTGACAGATTAGATCAATATGGAAAGAAGCTTTGGATAATTGAGAAAAAAAAATTCTTAACTCTTTGAATCTCACATTCCTGACTAATTGACCTTCTTGGAGGGGAGGGTGAGTCTGAGAAAATTAATGTGATCAATGTATAATTTTAGGTACCAGGAAATGTAATAGTACAAGTTCAGAAGGTGCGGAATATTTCTGCTCCAAAGGCCAATGAAGATTCTCAGGCTGCGCCACGCATGTTGAAGATTGTCTTAACAGATGGCCACACTGTTTGTCACGCAATTGAAGTTGAAAACAGTTAGTGTTCTAAGGTATGTCACCTTTTCATAGGCCGATACTATATAATTCCAGTACTTACTTTTTAAATTACGAATACAAGGGCTATCCAGAAAGTAGATTACATTTTGCTCTGTAACCGCTAAGTACGGGACTATTGTGGCTATTTTGATATCAGGGCGTTTCTCCATTCAGTTACTATCCAGCCGTGTTAGTAAGAGGTTTACTGTCACTCCTTGTTGTTTTACATTAGCAGTTTAAAATGTGCGATGCAATTCAAAATCCCATGAATTCTGAAGTGAGATTGGTAATATAGTTTCTGTTGGCTAAGTAGAATGAAACCTATTGAGAATTTAACGTATGATTAAATAAAAGGTGGAGTGCATTAAGGTTTAAAAATGGCTGAAACTAATTGTGCATGATGGGCAATGAAGTGGATGGCCAAGCATTGTGACCAATGAAATTGTCTCTCAAGTCAATGATAGGATTAAAAAAAGAACGCTGATTCAAAATAACAGAACTCCCACATAGTTTTTCTCAAATTTTAAGGGGTTTGTTACATGAAATTGTTATGCAGAAGTTAGATTATAATAAATGTTGTGCAAGATGGGTACCGAAAATGTTAAACAATAAACTCATAAAAATCAGCGTATGGCTGTTCCATTCACATTTTTGGACAATTGCGAAAAAGATAATTACATGCTGCTTTGATTGAATAAAAAAAAAACACACTTAAATTGCTACACAGTCCTTTGATGACAATGTGTATCTGTGGGGGTGTTGTTACTACCTGGTTGAAGTCTTAGGCGGCAGAATTTATAAATACTGCAATTTCTAAACTAGTTCACCGCTATGTTAAAGTGCCTAAATTTGTATGATTACCATGTTGAAAAATTAGTGTTTTAGTGTGACTTTAAATGTATATGGTACAATTATTTTCTTGTACTTTGTTTTTTGATTGTATCAAAACGTAATGTACTTTCTGGATAGCCCTTGTAGTTATTAATAAAATATTCATCATATTATAGTAGGGTTAAATGTAAACATTATAGATAAAGGTTTATTTACATTTAACCTACAATCGTATGTTGTTGGAAAATCGCTAAATGAGAATAATATTTTGTTAGGCAATCACATCGTAGCAAAAGCGTAGTATTCAATTTTAAAATAATATTTTGCTTTTTAATTCTTTAAGATAAACAAACTATTTATTTGGTATTAAATAAATTTAAAAGAGCATTTAATTGAATTTTTGAACATAAAAGAAAACAAATTAAATAGGGGACGAAAACAGGAGAGGAAAGGAATGATTGGGACTTGTGCATGTACCCACAGCCTCAATACTAATATATAGTATATAAATATTTTGCTTGGTTTGTTTGTGAAGGAAAACAATTTTTAGGTAGTCAATCATTAAAATTTTTGTTTACAAATGTTTTTGGTTTACTTGAAATAATCACTGGGCATTTTGAACAATTTTTTATGAACACTTGAATGACATGGAATACACACTATGAGTGAAATAAATAATTTGGTGTATGAGTAAAATTGTTTCATTGAGATTCTCAGCAGCTTGACTGTTATATTGACTTCTTATAAAAATCTTACCATATATAGTTCCTTAAATCCCGTATATAGTTCTTGGTAAAGCATGGATCATCGAACAGACGTGAATGTCTGGTTTGCTTGGAGGGCCATTGAGGCCAGGCTGGTCCTAGTGTGCAGAGGCCAGGTGGAGTGAGTCAGTTGGTTCAAGTTTTACAAGACTGGTTCCAGTGAATGCCTGCCTTGCTTTAGATAGGTTCAAATGTGATAATGAGGATTTAAATTGAAACGAATTAATCAGTCTATAAAATCTTAACAGTACTCAAGGTAAGTGAATGATTGAAAAACAAATAAAATTGAGAATTCCAATGTATTTAATAGTTATGGTTTTCAAGAATTATTCGAATAATCTATAATACAGGTGGTGGTATAACTTTATGTTACAATTGTTATTTTAATCTTTTAATATTAAAGAAAAAAATCTCACTTATAGGGGCAATGAAATAAAAGATTTTTTACTCGTAATAATAAATTGAAATATCATTACAGTGGAGTCCCGCTAATCCAGAACATCGTGTAATCCGAATGTCGGTTAATCCGAACAGGTCCAGGAGGAATTATTTTATAACGATAATGAACAGTTATAGGAACTAATTACTTAAAAAATTAAAATGAGTGCATCATTTCGTACATAAACAAAGAAAAACTTTAATTAAATAGACATACAGTATTTTATTAAGACAAATTGTGTACGGTACAGTACAAAAATAATGAAGTTAAATACAGTACCAAATTGAAACTTATAGGTTAAGTAATGAGTTAAATTACTGTATTAAGAAGTGAAATCAAACAAAAAATTGGACGTACAGTACTGATATTAATATTGAGTACAATATTAATTGTTAAAAGACATAAATTCAGTTATTGTCTTCTGTAGCATTGAAGACAATGTCTATTGGATGACACGTAGTTTCACCGTCGTGTCGTAAACATGATTATCGGCAGGTGTAGCAGTAGCTCTAAGTATCGTAGTGCAAGGTTAAGCGCTGCTGCAACCGTCTGCGTGTGTCACCAACTCTCCTTATCACCCCAGGTTCTCGTCGGGTCCCGTAGCGCGTGGAACCCGTACAATATCCAGTACGCTCACATTGCAATAGAACTCTCACACTAAATACGGTTAAATGTGCTTAGTATTCGCAAACACGTTTTATTTGTCAAGAAATACAAATGCAACAGTCAGAAAACATATTTTAATACAAAATGTTGATAATTCTATAACAAAAATAGACCCATTCTCAAGTTTTAAAACCGTATTTTTCTGTAAATTCTGGCTAATCCGAACAATCACATAATCCGAATAGGGCTCGGTCCCAATTAGGTCGGATTAACGGGACTCTACTGTAATTAAAAATGTATACATAATATAATCAACCTACCATCAATCTACTTCAAATTTTCTTTGTGCACTCAACAACTTATTGCATACTATACATTTTCTTGTTATTATTGTAATAGCTGTGTTTATTAGTTACTAGCTGTTAACCCACGGCTTTGCACGCAAATCTTTGAACCGAAGTCCTTATATTACTTAGTAAAAGCAGAAGTCAGAAGTCAGCATGCTTTATTCATGAACTTTAAGTACAGAATTTGCGTCATAAATTAATAAAAAACAACATATACTATCAATAACAATAGTAAATAGAATGGTGAAAAATGTTTCTTCTAGAGGATCAAAATTCCTGTGATTGTCGCCATCCGTAAAACTCAGTCATGGAGTAAAATGGGTGGTCAAGAAGCCAGTTCTTCAGCAAGTGACGAAACTGTTGAATGCTTGCAGTCTTCAGCTCTGGAGGAAGGACATTCCACATTCTGGCACCTGCATAGCTGGGTTTCTTCTCAGTCATTGTGCGATGGTGTGTAGGAAGGCTGTAATTGGCTGACTGTCTTGTGCTGTAGTCATGAATCTGAGCTGCGGTTCTTATGGGGCTTAATGATTTTAGATGTGAGTATGTTACAACTTCCAAGATATACAGATTTACTACAGTCAGAATTTTTAGGTCTTTGTATTTGCTTCTGCAAGTTTCTCTTGACTGGAGATCTCCAAGTATTCTTATAGCACGTTTTTGGAGCAAGAGCACTCGTTCTAGATTACCCCTTGTAGTTGCTCCCCATACTTCAATACCATAGCGTAAATAGGTCTCGAACAGGCTGTAATAGGCGATCTTGGCTGTATCCATGTCACAGATGTTCTTAATCCTGCGAATTACAAAACAGGCTTACACTTAGCTTGTTGCACAGGAGATCGATGTGGGGGGTCCAGGAGAGGCTTTCATCAATTGTTACTCCCAAGTATTTGGCAACAGTAACTTCTTCAAGGTCAGGTAACTTGCCTACAGCCTCTCTGTGCTTGCCTAAAATAAGTTGCTTAGTTTTTTGTCTCATTTACAACGAGGTCGTTCCTATGGCAATACTGAATTGCCATGTTAAGAGCAATATAAGAGGTCACTTCAAGATGTTTTGGATTATTGTTGCCCAATAGCAATACAGTGTCATCTGCATACATTAGTGATCTGCAATAGTCTTTTAGATATCTTGGAAAGTCATTGGTAAATAAAATGAAAAGTACTGGACCCAGTACAGACCCTTGAGGAACTCCCCGTGTGATGCTTTTTGGTTCAGATTTGATTTGTTGCATAATCCCCTTGCTATTATGCATAAGTTCAACCATTTGGCACCTCCCTGTCAGGTAACTGTGAAAACCAGTTATAGGCAGTCCCTGTTACACCTATCGCACTAAGCTTAGCCATGAGGTGTTCGTGGCTGAGGCAATCGAAAGCCTTGCTATAATCTAGTAGAATAGCAGTAGTGGTGGTGTTGCCATCTTCAAGTTGATCAATAAGGAATTCTACCAGACAGATTAGGGCGGTGGTTGTTGACTTGCCTTTCAGAAATCCATGTTGCTGGGTTGTAAGGAGTTCATTTGTCGTTACATGGTCTATGAGTTCTGGTTAGTGTCAGTTTTTCAATTATTTTAGAGAATGTTGGAACTAGAGAAATCGGTCGATAATTTGAGGCTTGGGTTGGGGATCCCTGTTTGAACAATGGGTAGACTTTGGCCATTTTTAGAGCAGATGGGAAGTTTCCAGACAAAAAAGATTTGTTTACTATGTCTACTATGGGGTCAATTAGCTCTTCTTTACAAGTTTTTAAAAGCTTTGCTGAGATTCCATCATAGCCTGATGAAGTTTTTGGTTTCAGACTATCCATAACTCGAGACACCTCCTGTCTGGTTGTTTGGTAGAGGTCTAATACAGGAATATCTGGATTTTCAACTGGTAGTAACATTGCTTGGCCAGTAGTTTGTCCATTGTTATGGATTGTGTCATCAGCTATGTTGACAAAAAAGTTGTTCATATAGTCTGCCATCTTTATTGGGTCAGATGAGAGTGTACCTTGTATGTCAAGTTCAGTCGGGAGGTTTATTTTTTTCTTTAGGTTTTCTTTCCGAGTTGATTACCCTCCATAAAGCTTTTGTCTTATTATCAGCTTCGGCCACAGCGTTTTTTTGTGTACTGTTGTCTAAGTAGTCTTAATCTCAAGTCATATTCCTTTTTTATCGCTGATGCATTTTTCTTATGCTCTTCACTACCTGTTGCATTGTATTGGTCTTGGGCCTTAACCAGCATTCCTTTTAGGTGAATTGTTGTAGGGTCATTTAACATTAATTTACTTCGCTTTGGCATTGTTCTTGATTTAACCATCGGACAAGCCTCGTTCATTACATCAGTCAGTATCTGAAGAAATCTGTTGTAGGCATCGTTAACCTCCAGAGAGCTGTAGACTTCTGTCCAGTCTTGTTGGCCGAGACATGTTTTGAGCTTATAAAGATTTCTGTTGTTTATGTGCCTACGCTCCATGGTAGAAGGTGCCTGGAGTTTTGTGCTGTTCAGCTTTAGTGTGCATAGTTGGCCTGTGTGATCGGAAATTCCTGTGTTAATGACATGAACATCAAGCTCCTCTTGTGGGAGGTTTGTGCAAACACAGTCAATAAAGGTTCTTGAAGTTGGTGTAATCCTTGTGGGTGGTAAATCGAGTCTCTCCATATCATGGCTTTTTAGGATGTCTTGCATTAGGATGTAGTCATGCTTTTTATCTAGTGAATCTATGTTAATGTCGCCCATGAAGATGACACGATGCTTTTCTGCCTGTATTTTTTGAAGGATCTGAGCTATGATTTCCAGGCCTTGAATCAAGTTTCTGTTTGTTCTGTACACACCTATAATGAAGGTGGTAATTTTTCCTATTTTGATTTTAATGACTGCCACTTCACACAATAGCTCAATGCACTGGTCATGAACATTTATTGCTTCAATTTTCTCCTGAAGCAACTCTTTTGCATAGATGGCAACACCTCCTTTTAAGAAAGTTGTCCTGCTGAATTCTGCTACTAATTTGTAGCCGATCAGTCTTGTGTTTAGCAGGACCTCTCTTTTTTGTCCATGTTCTGTTATGATGACTAAGTCAGGGTTTGTTGTGTCTAGAAGGGCATTCATCTTGTCAATTTTGTTAGAAATTCGATCTACGTTCTGATGTAATTATGATGTAATATGATGGGAGTCCTAGAAAAAATTTAAAACGTAAGTATCAGAGTTTTAACTTAATTATTATATCATGTTTGGCACGTGTAGGAGCATTTCTGGTTCTAATTAATTATATACATAACATCACAGCTGAATCTGCCTTGTCATCCCGATCAAGAAAAACACAAATCTCGGATCACACAGGAAACTTACTTCGGTCAAAAAGCGTATATTTCCAGTCCTTGTCATATATTTCAGGTCTAAGATATTCCCAGTACCATACTAGAGTTTGCCTTGTTGTTCTGACGAAGAAAAAAAAAAAATATACTTACTTACGTAGGACCGAGATGCCTACTTCGGTTAAAAAGTGACTACTTAAGACTGTTTAAATTCACTTACCTACTACTATGTCACAGTTTTGCTTGCCATATTGCCTCGATCAAAAATACTATATACGTTCGATTATCTAGTTCTCGTAAATCTATTTTGGTCAAAATCGTGTTGACGTAGTTTAGTTTGCCTTGTCCCGATGAAGAAAATACACACATAAGTAGGACTGAAAATGCTATAACGACCTAGGGGGAAGTTCTACCTACTTCTTATTTACTTTCGGTATAAGAGGAAAATCCTTATTAATGTTATGCATTCCAAAATAATCGTTATTAAAATTTTGCGTTACATTTGTTTTTTGGACTGTGGCCAGGGAAAGAATGAAATGTTGAGGCATGTTAGTATTCGTTTCTCTGTTTTTCCATAAGCTATTGTTAAAATGTAATGTCATAATGTCAAGGAAGCCCACCATTTTAAAGTAACTTACGTGAAAACATTTCATGACTTTGTTCATTAAGGTTAGTTTTATAACAGTATTTAATGCATTAGATGATTTTAATTCGTCACTGGCACAATCTGCAGTAAAATTTATATATTAATGTTTTATTTACTATCTGCATTACACTACCGATCAAGCACTGTTTACTTATTATTGATAAAATCTAAATGTAAACAGATGTTTCAGAAAGTTTGTCGAACTATACCTGTCAACAGGTGTTTAGTTTAATTTGAATTATGAAACGTAAAAACTATAATTTTTTATGAATTCCAAAATATTCCAGGTAACTTTTTCATTATAAAAACCTTCCTCGGATTTCAATGGACATTTTACAAAAAGAATTAACAGAATTGGTCCAGCCGTTCTCGAGATTAGCGCTTACCAACACATTTGGTGATTCATTTTTATTTATAAGATAAATAAACATTGTATTAAATTAACATAATGACTGTGGCAGACATCCTAGTGCAGTTTCTCAAAATGTGGTCTGCGAACCCCTAGGAGTCCACGAGCACATACGTAGCCTACGAAATGTGGATAAATATATAGACTGCTGTTAATAGATGTTTTAAATGTGCTGTTAATGTACGTTTGAAATAAAAAGCACTTTCTACTTACAAGAATAACATTTCACGAAATCAAGTATGAATTGGCAATTATATAACTACACTAAACACTACAAGGCCATAATTGTATTGCTCAATCCCAATTTAGCACTAGCATGTTAGCAGGAATAGGCTGCAGTTGTGCCCTTGGCGTTACACCGTAGTGTGTCTACAGAAAAGTTCGAGGGGAGGGGGAAAGCAATGAGTCACGCAGGATGTGACCAAAATAAAACATCAACTTCATCCACTTTCTAATGACAAGTTAGCATTAACACTATGTCAAGTGCATACAGTGCAGTGTGTTTATTTGCCTCATATATAAATATGCATACACTACCCATCTTTAACCACCAATCCATAGGGCACTTTGCTGATTACTAGTGACCTACACTCAAATGTTTATTACAAATGTAATAATTACTAATTGCTATATATTATTTGGTCATTTGTGAGTTAGATATATAACAAAACTTTTCTATATTTTGGATTTATTCAAATAAATTTCACATTGGCTGTAAATGTGCTATATGTGCATTGGAAGAAAATTTATTCTTTACTACTTTTTATTTTAATAAATTTATTTTTAAAAGTAAAATTCAAACTATTAAATATTTAATTCTTTGGTTGTAACAACATTTATTTGTAAAAACCCATATTTTTTAAAACGCCTGTATCTTTAAAATTAGATGAACAGTAATTAAATTAAAAATCTTTAAAACCGCAAAAAGTGCCTGCCACTTTGAGAACTATGATGTCCAGTTCTAGGGTTAATGGCCCAGGTGATGCAAGTAGCACAAAATGTCAAGTGGACACACTGTAACAATACATAAAGATGCACTGGCAGTGAAGAAAATGGTCACCTGAGCTTAAAACTTTTTATTTGACGAACTCGTCAAAATTGTCAATTACATTAATTCACGATTCTTGAACTCTTGCATTTTTTTCCAGCTATGTCAGGAAATGGGAAGTAAGTATGAAAATCTGTTTTTACACACAGAGGTTCACTGGCTTTCTCGAGGAAACGTTCTCTAGCGAATTTTTAAAACTAGCTGATAAAGTAAAAATAATTCTTTTTGATCGATAACAAGTAAAGTTCATTTTAAGAGAACAAGTTCATGACTTCGTGGCTTTGCAAAATTGCTTACTTGGCTGATTTATTTCTACATTTTAATGTTTAAACTTTAGCTGCAAGGACCTGATATTAACATATTTGTGGTAGAAGACAAAATCAAAGCAATGTTTGAAAAACTGAAGCTGTGATCAAATCGAGTGGAAAGAAATTCTTACATATCATTTCCTGTGTTATAACAGTTTTTAACGAAATCTGAAGAAAGTCTACCTGTTGAGTTTCAAGACATGATTGTTGAATATACTACCGACTTAGCAAGTGAATTGAGGAAGTAATTTCCTGCACCAGATGCAAACAATGACTGGAAGAGTCTTGTTTGCATGGTACACTCTTTAAACAACAACCAGCCTTATTGACCTCTCTGAAAATGAACATGATGAAATGGTAGATTTGTCTTGCATTAGGGCTTGGGAAATAATCTTCAAAGAAGAAAATGATTTGTATCATTTTTGGTTTCTTAACCTGTCAGAATTCATAGATTTAGCAAACAAAGCCCTCAAACATTTTGTCCCTTCTTGAACTACTTATTTGTGTTAACAAACATTTTGTATGCCTTGTAACATAAAAAGTGTCAAGAGAAATCGGCTGAAGAAAGTTCAAGTAGCCTTGAGGTTGAAAATTTCAACGATTCTTCTCAAAACTTTGGACATTGTAAAATTGAAGAAACAAATGTATTCCTCCCATTGATAGTGATAAGTTTTTATGTTATATGTTCATCAAGATATATATGGGAAAATACCTATACTAAATATTGTTGAAAATAATTACAGATATATTTATTTTAAAGTCCAAATACAACAGATTAAATTGAATTCTGAATTGTTATTACTGCAATAAAAATTGGTAAACAACATTTTAAACTTTTAATTAGTACTCATTTTTATGAATGTGAGGGTATGCAAATGTGTACTTGATAAATTATCTATTTTGATATATTTTCGTGAATGGGGTTTTATGTTGGTTAGGAGTCCTCGAAGACTAGGTTTTTAGGTGGGGGTCCGTGATTTGCTTGACTTTTGGAACCTCTGTCCTAGTCTGCTTGGTGTCTTATAAGAATACTTAACGTCACTGAGTACAGATCCAGCAGTGAAGTTTTTAAGGGTTTTATATCTCTTGTAAAGTAAGATATGTCATTTTGTGAACTGTTATAAAAATGTTACATTTGTGCTAGGATTTTGTGAATTTTTCAGTTTTAAACTCAATATTTTCTGTAGCTTAAACCTGGAATAGTTAGGCTGTGTACTAATAGAGATGATGATATTGTAGCCTGAACAGCCCGCCAGGCACGAAGGTGTTGTTGAAGGGAGAGTCGCTAGCCATGTCCCACGGTCTGCTGCTGCTGAGGCCAGGTGGTGTCCAGGTGCTGGGCGGCCGTGTCACTGCACTCATAGACAAGTGGGAGCTCAATCGAGTGAGTCTTACTCCTTCCTGTCGCAAGTTCTTTTACTTTCTGAATAAAATTTGCCTTAAGAAAATAAAGGTCTATTACATACTTTTATGTCTTTGTATTGTTTTCATTGCAATAAACATAATTTTAATACTGAAAAGTTTTAATATTATAAAAATACTCCAGTGCAAATAATTGTTATTGAATACCAAAATTAAATCCGTTTTGATAAGTTTTTAATTTGACCAATTCTGAAATAAATATTCTTCAGTTGTAAACATAAAAGGTGATTTCCATAAATTAATAATGATTATTATATTGGGTTTGAAGTAATTCGAGTAATCACGCTTTTAGCAGAAAAACACAATACTGTTTTCATCTTTTATTGTCATCTTCAACTCATTATTGCACACTTTAAATTTTCCTTATTTAAGTATGAAGTCTTGGAAAAAAATAACATTATTTTCTTGTGTGTTAATTGTATTTTCACAAATTAAACCGTAGTTAAGCATTAAATTTTAGTATACCTCCATTTTCACTTTCTTTTTTATGTAAACATATATATCAGTAGTAGCTTCCAATATTTACAACAATAATGCAATTGATATGTATAATGATTAATGTGTTGTCCTCTTTTGGAAATGTACTAATAAATTATAAAATGTTTTTGATTTATTTTCTAGTTATAAAAATTAATTAAATAACTTTTTTCACTAAAGTTTCAGTGCAAAAACATAGATACAATACTTTTAGATCTATAAAGTCCTCTTTACTAACTAACCTGTAGGGCATGTTTCCTTGTAGAACCACTATTTTACCTTAGCAAGGGGGCTATTTAAAAAAGTTGCCAGTTTAAAAAATTATTTTTTCAGAATATCCTGATCATTAAACATGTGCATTTCCTCAGAGTTACTCCTTTCTGTTCTTGAATTTTTACATAATTATTTTTTTAGTTTTTAGATTGACATAAGAAAACTAGACTAGATTAGAGATTAAATAAGCCGTACAATAAATACAAGAATGTGTAAGTGTACTGTGCACTATCGGGTATCAGTGCATGCATATACTATTACAATTTATTGATAATGCAACTTGGTAAGACAGTAACATATTTTATCAAAGATGAAGATTCTGTATTCTACTATGTAAATGACAGATTCTTGTATTGATTGCTCAAAGATAGGTTCAATTATTTGGGTGTAATTTTCAGAAGACATAGACAACAGCATGTGATTGAGTAAGATATTTAAAATTTAGTTCTTAAAAAGAGGTTGTAATGCATGTTGGAAATGTTTGTTACAGTAAAATTAACTATCTTTTCTAAAAACTCTCAGGGCTTATTAGTAACAAATACAAATGGAAAATAAATGTTTTCCTGTTACAGAGATTACAAATGAAGGAGCATTATTTACTACTTAAACATTGATTCAGTTGTTTAGTATTGCTCTTGGATCATTTTAGAGATACAACTGTATGTTCCAAAATGTACACTGTAGGAAGCACTTCACTGTGTAATTGATTTTAACAAATGTGGTTACAGAGTCTCGCAAAACACACTAGAGGAAGGATTGGAGAGGAGGGTGGACCCCCACCATGGATCCCATTCGGTCAGAAGATTCTCCGCCCAAATCTTCAGGACCGAAATTTTAAAGTAAGAAGCATTTGAAATTGTGTAAATTAGAAAGCAACAGCTTTCACAATTGTGATGCCTGAAATGTTTAATTTATTTCTGCTTGTGAAGTGAGTAAACTTGACAAGAGATGTGCAAAAATGTGAAGCAGCTTTCATGTGTGCAATGTATGAAAGCTGAAGTTTTACTTTGATTTTAAATGTGTGGTGATTCTCTATGTTTAGATATCGACTTTTAGCAGCTGGTGAAAGGCTAGCCATTTTGAAATCTTGAGTTTTTAGCATCAGTTTGTTTGAGTATGGGTTCCATTGTCATTCAGGAAAGTATTTCTTATTAGAAATGAATATTAATTGCTTCTAATACGTTTTAACAGCATTTTATGTGTTTTTATTATTTTTTGTAATTTGATTAATGAAATAAATAATTTTTATACATAGTATCTATCAACTATCAAATTTATTTTATTCAATCCCGGAAATTGATTTTGTAGTAAATCTAGTTTAGGTTTTACTGTTTTTAAAAAATAAATTCCATTAAAAAATTAGAGATCATATATATATATATATATATATATATATATATATATATATATATGTTTTTGGTTATTTTATGTGTTTCGTTATGTGGTTAGCTTTGACCTGAAGAAGTGTAATGCGAAATATAGTACATTAACCCTTTTAGTGCCAGACAAAAAATCAAAAGTTGGTCTGAGAAATGCCAGTGATTTTTCACATAATACTACTGAAGGATGCCAGACCTATTTCAGCCGTTTTGCAGTGTTTTACAAAAAAAAATTGTAAAGATTACAAATATTGAGATATTTTCTTAATTTTTTCATTGTTTTGCAGTAAAATAAATTCCCTTATAAAAAACTATAAAGCAAATTATATTTCTAAATGTAATTAACTTAAAAAAATTTAAAAAAGTAGACATTTTACTTACAGTTTTTATATTTTTCCAGTTTCACATGAAAAATAGTACTTTAAAAAAAATTATTTCACTATAACACATACTATCACTTGAAAGATGAATTAAAACTGAATACACACATAAAAAGTTTTGATTAATATTTAAAAAACAAAAAAATTAATGTTAATTATTTTAGAAAGTTACATTTTCACTTTTTTGTTTTATTTACACTATTTAGCTTCTTTATAAAGCTTATAATATTTTCCACTATGAAACCATTAAAAACTGTCTGAAACTACTTTCTACTTAAAAAAATAATGTACACTTTTGTACATAGGTATTATAGTTTTTAGGTATTATAGTAAAAAAGTAAAAGTAAAGAATGTCTTATTTTACCAGGCGAAGTTAGGGCTAAGAAGCCCTCTCTAACACTGAACCTGGAAATTATAGTTATAGGTATTATACTCAAATCATCTGATTCTAATACAGCAAGAACTGTATTCTCGCTAAGTGGAGATCGCAAGCGTTTCATTTTATTGAAGTTTACTTTTTATGTTAGTAAAACATTGTTATTAAACTATTTATCAACAAACAAACACTGTGGAAGCAGCAACACAAACAACCAAACACAGAGGTTGGACGTGAACTATCAGCTGACACAACTTTGTCGGATGCAACAACCACGGCCATTACTATCATGGCTAAACACCTGACTAACCTTACGATATTACTATTATTATTATTTTTTTTATGTAGATTGGTTCATTCTGATTGTTTGTATACCAACAAATTAATAACAAGTTAAAAAATGATTGCGGTATGACTTTTACTCCGAACGTCCGTATATACGGACGTTGGCATTTCTCGGTAGTTTCTCAAACGTCCGTATATACAGACGTTGGCACTAAAAGGGTTAATATTAATATGTTGGCCTTTTTCTTCACACACACACACATATATATATACACAATTTAATGTAAATAAAAGTCGTTTGACAGGTATTTGGTCTTCCGATCATATGTTAGTTTGCTTATTTAAACGCATATGTGACAGATACGGCCAAATACAAAATAATTGAATCGGAAAAAGTAAGCGCTCTGTGGTGTAACGGTAGCACATTCAAATTCAAATTCAAATTCAAATCTTTATTATTGTCATTAGGCTATATTACAAGCAATAGACATTGTCATACTAATACTAAATATACTATGCAGTATACAAATTGTCATAACTACAATAATGATAAAAATCTTCAATAGAATATGGTGCAGTCCTCACCAAAAAACTTGTAATTATTGTTTTGAATACATTAATACATAATTTTTTTACATATTCAGGTAAACTATTATACAATTTAATTTGCATATATTTATGACTGTTTATCACTTTTTGGAGTCTGGTACTTGGTAAATTTAAGATTATCACAGTTCCTAGTAATAGTGGCTATGATACACATTGCGTTCAACAAAATCAGATAAATGTTTTTTAACATATAATAAATTACACAATATATACAAGCTAGGTACAGTTAAAATCTTAAAACTAATAAAATATGGCTTACAACTTTCTATCTGACTTATACCAGCCATAACTCGAATTGCCCTTTTTTGGCATAAAAATACATCGTTAGCTCCAGGACTATTTCCCCATAGCCAATATGCCATAGTTCAAGTGACAATTAAAAAAATGCAAAATAGGCCATACGCAAACAATCAGAATCAACATTATACTTAAGCTTAAACAATAAGTATAACACTCTAGATGTTTAGTAATTAGCTGCTCAGTATGATAATGCCAACTAAGTTTTGAGTCTAGATGAATACCGAGCAACTTGACATGCTGATTGACTAACTCTCCATCTACTTTCCTTAATGTAAAGATGATTTGTTCTGACTTATCATCATTAAGTATTAACTCATTTGCTGAGAACCAGTCACCAGCCCTTTCCACTAATAGAGCAGATTCACGTTTCACATAATCCAGAGAGTAACCCTTAACCAGTGCTGATGTATCATCTGCAAAGAGGACAGACTGATGGGGAGGTTGGATGGAAGATCATTAATCATAATGACAAATAGGAGTGGCCCCAAAACAGACCCTTGGGGAACACCTCTAACCCACTTCCCGCATACGAGGACACACTGATCCCCCATTACAACCACCTGTTTTCTGTTCACAAGGTACGAACGTATAAGGTTTAATTCTTTGCCCATTACACCATACTTAGAGAGCTTTTTTAAGCAGTATTTTGTGCGATATAATATCAAAAGCTTTTCTCAAATCTAACAGAGTCAAAGCCAAAGAAAGAAATTTTTTTTCAAATGCCTTGAGAACTTCAGTAACAACCTTTTCAACTGCATCAATGGTAGACTTACCAGCTAAAAAACCAAATTGTGCATTCGTAAAGTAATTATTTTGTACAAAAAAAAAAAAGAATATAGTCGTCTTTTGATAAAGTGCTCAATAATTTTAGAAAAGATTGGTACCAGAGCAATTGGTCTAAAATTAGCAAGTTCATCTACATTCTTCTTCTTTTTGAACTGGGATAACTTTAGTAACTTTTAAACTTTCAGGAAATATTCCTTGATCTAAAATTTTATTTATTAAATATGTAAACAGGAGATACAATTGCTGGCATTATACACTTTATCATCTTGTTTGAGAGGCCATAGTAGTCCTGACTAATAGAAACCTTTTCAAGTTAGAAGTTAATATGCAACACCTCTGCCTCTGACGCTGGATCCCAGGCCTGTCTAGCCATCTGGATTAGATTTTATTTCGTTGACATTATTCATATAGTCAATATGACTATGCTTCACAGAATTGCCACTACTGTTTGGACCATCCTTAGCAACAGATTCACCTACACTAACAAAGTAGTCATTAAACGTATCTGTTGAAATTGAAGAAGGTTGCTGTTTCTTTACACCAACTTCGTCTTTAATTACCTTCCAAGCAGTTTGACACTTGTTTGTTGCATTATTGATCAGGTTTTCATTATACTTATACTTAGCCCTCCTGATAAGATTTCTATATAAGTTGCCCTACAATTTAAATAACAATTTTTGTCTCTAGTATCCTTAGTATACTTATACCTATTGTACAAATTTATCATAGTATTCCTAACCCTATTTAGTTCAGGTTGTAAACATTTATTATTTGTTTTCTTGCTTCTACCATTAATTAAATTTACTTTTTATTTTTTAAAGGACAATAAATATTAATGTTAGTACATACAACATCCATAAAATGATCAAAGGCAGCACCAGCATCTTCAACCTCAAACAATCTGAGCCAGTTCAGATTATTTAAACTACTGACAAATTGATCAATATTGCCTTTTCCCATTAGCCTAAAGCGAATTATTTTTGGGACATGTTCAGGCTGTTTTACAACTATGGCAATCTGTATTTAACCAGATAAAAATCATGGTCAGATACTTTAAAGCAGCCTATGTTGGACTGTAATCTAATATTAGTTGCCAGATTGTCAAGGCAGTAGTTACCCCTAGTAGGAGTAAAATTTGTTAAGTGGAGGTCAAAAGACTTAAGCAAGTTGTTAAGCATTCTACTCTCCTTTGAATCACTTAATGTACATACATTAAAATCAGACCCTAAAATTACTTTAAACATGGTCAGAATTATCCAGAACTTTACTTAAAAAATTTTCAAGTACCTCTAAAAACATTGATAATTTAGAACTTTGGTGTTCTGTACAGTGATATTAAAATTACTGGTTCTTTACTTTCTAATTTTACGGTAGCAACTTCGAAAACACCAGGTTTACAAAACTCATCAACATTCAATTCCGCAACACAAATGTCTTCCTTAACCAGCACGGCAGCACCACCATAGTGTTTGTTGAGGTCGGCAGTAGGTAGCAGCCCACTTGTAGCCTTGAGGGACGTACAGGGGTACCTCGTGTGGAGATAGCCAGTGCTCATTGACAAGGGCAACATCAAAGTCATGTTCATGTAGAAGGAGAGTAAAGTCTTCAAGCTTGTTGCGAATAGATTGCAAGTTAATATGCACAAACCTTAAACCCAGCATTAGGAACATTTATAATGTTCGCTGGGTTTCACCCCGCAAGTGACAGATCCGGGTTCAAATTATATATATATATATATATATTTAGTAGTTTGAACTCATTTCACAATGAGTTCATCTATTTTATTTGTTTTCTATTTGTTTGCTTCTAGTACAGTGTTAGAACATTGTGTAATCCTTTAATTATTTGATCGGTATATGTATGATATTAAAAAATGTTTCATTTTATAGATACAATTTTATACAAAATGTATTTTCAATAATTTGATAAAAGTGCAATAGTATTTTAAACTATAATTTGAACTTGCCACTTTCTAAAAATATATTTAGTTATAAAATACAATTTCAGATTATTATAATATTTTTTTCTAGCATTGCAAAATAAAAAAAATTAAACAACATTACTTATTTATGTATTATTACATTTTTTATATATAAGTGAATGTTATTGTATGTACATGGATTTTGTTTTACCTTTATCTTAGATAGTATAATCAGTGTCATTATTGAAAACTAAACGAGTGTTGCTTCAAAGCTTTATGATAGCTAAAATATATCAAGCATTTTAAAAATCATTGGTTTTTTTTATTAAGAGTAAAACATTTTACTTAGTTTGTATATCCTGAATTCTGTTATAAAAAATTGTTTAGTATTTTTTTTTATAGACATTACATTTTAATGTTTTATTTATTTATAATTTTATGGCCTACATTGGACCACTGTAGTCACTTTATATTTTTTCTAGTCTTTCTTCTTTTATCCACCCAATATTTCTTCATCCTTTCCGAGCGTAATTTCCTTTCCTCCTCCGGAACCACTCTTCCTATTCGTTGTTTGTTTCTTTTCAGCTGTAGTGTAGAGTGTTTGTCATTTAATATCTTTAATGTGTTTGTCTTGTGTTTTAAATTCTCTACTGTAATTTGTAACTCTCTCATATCTTCCCTTAATTCTGTGATCCATTTAATGTCACTTTTACTATACCACAGTTTTTCTACTATTTTCCTGCTAATTCTATTTTCAGGTGTTCTCAACAAATGCCCCAGGAATGATATTCATTTCTTTTTTAATTATACTTGTAATAGGTTCTATATTTTTGTAGACTGTTTCATTGGAAGCTAGTCTCCAAACTCCGTCTACTTGATAGTTTTTTGTTTAAGCAAGTTCTGACTATTCTTCTCTCCATCTTAAGAACCTTATCTATTGCAATAGTATTTGTTGTTTTAAATATTGTTTCACTTGCGTATGTAATTTGTGGCAGAGCAACTGTTTTGTAGTGTCTTAATTTTGTATTTATTGAAAGACATCTTTTATTATACGTATTCTTAGAAGCATGTTTAATCTTAGTTAGTTTGTCTATTTTACTTTGCCAAGATGGTTTTTTCATTCAGGTTATAAGTGATTACTTCTCCTAAGTATTTAAATTTCTGCACAATTTTTATATTGTGGTTGTCCAACCTTATTTTATTTGCAAGTGGAGGCTGCGTTAATAAAACTTCTGTTTTTTCAAACGATATCTTTAAACCAATTTTTCTGAGCTATATCTTGTAAAGATTTTATTTGCTGTTTTGTTTCCTGAATGTCATTGGCCAAAAGAGCTAAGTCATCAGCAAACCCCAAACAGTTCAGATTAATGTTGTCCCTTTGATATCCAATCTTTGTTTTTTTGGTTATTTCTTTCCCATTCCCTCATGACGTACTCTAATGCACAGTTAAAAAGAAGCGGTGATAATCCACCACCTTGTCTTAAGCCAGTCTTTATCTGAAATGGTTCTGAAAGTTCTCCTCTAAACTTTATTTTAGACTTTGTACTAGTTAATGTTAGTTCTATTAATTTAATTAATTTGGGGTGAAGTCCAAAATGTCTCAGTATTTTTAATAGTGATATTCTATGAATGGAATCATAGGTTTTCTTGAAATCAACAAATGTTATCGAGAGTTGTTTATTTTGTTTTTTTATAATATGCCATAATTAACTTTAGTGTAATTATTTGCTCTGTACAACTTCTCCAAGGCCTGAATCCTCCTTGGTATTCTCCAAGTTCTTGATCTAGTTGGTCCTTAATCCTGTTGTAGAGAATCTTTGAAAAAATCTTATAAGTACAATCGAGGAGTGATATACCTCTGTAGTTATCCGGATTACATCTGTCACCTTTCTTGTGCAAAGGATGAATTATAGCTATAGTCCATTGATCGGGAAATTTCTCAGTAATCCAAATTTTCTGTAGTATCATATGAAGAGAGATATGACTAGATACTCCAGCATACTTCCACACCTCTGCAAACATTTGGTCTTTACCACCTGCTTTGTAGTTCTTCAATTCTTTAAGTACAGTTTCAACTTCTTTTACTGTAGGGGGGTTAATATTTACAGGTTTGGTTTTTATTGGAGTATTAGTGTTGATTTCCAAAATTTCCTCCGGTTCCTCACAATTCAGGAGTTCCTTAAATGCTTCTGCCATTATTTCAGCATTCTCCTTATTGTTATGTGCAGTTTTTTCCATTTTTGTTTTTCAACAATAATGTCGGAGGGCTGTACTTTTGTAATTGTGTATGAAAGGCTTTGTAATAGTCTCTAGAGTTGGTTTTATAGTAATTCTTCTCTATAGAGTTAATTAACTGTGTTTCATATTGTCTCTTACATTTTCTAATAATTTTGGAGAATAGTTTCCTTGTGTTCTTGAGGTTATTGGCATTTTCTTCGGTTTTATGAGATTGAAATTACAACCAAGCTTGATGCCTTCTTTCATGGACTTCGTCACAGTCGTGATTCCACCAAGCATGTTTTTTCCTTGGATTTAGTGATGCCAAATTTGTTGCGTGTTCTTTGAGAATTTGTTTTTATTTCCTCCAAATTTTCAGTCAACTTCATACCTTCTGTAACTTTTCTATATTGTTCATTTTGAATTAGTTGATGAGGGTCAAATGTTCTTTTCTTCTTCACATCTGTTTGTTGTCTCTTTCTTCTTAGTGGAGTCAACTTGATATTAATTTTTATTAAGTAATGGTCCGAACCTGTATCAGTTCCTCTCAGCACTTCGACATTGTAGATCTCCTTGTGGAAGAATTTATCCATGCATACGTGGTCTAATTGCTATTCCCCCTTTATCCAGTCTGGATGTTTCCATGTCTTAAGTTTGTTTGGCTTTCTCTTAAAGTATGTTGATTTAGAGATAAATCCATGAGTTCTGCAGATTTCTATTAATCTTTGTCCGTTTCTATTTGTATGTTAATGGGCAGCCCATTTTCCAAATACATCTCGATATTTCTTTTCTTGTCCTAACTGGGCATTAAAATCCCCTATTAAAATCTTTACATGCTTCTTATCAATCTGACTTATAGTTTTGATCCAGGAGGGTCCCAGAAATCCTCCACCTCTTGCATAGTCCTTGTCAAACGGTTTTTCTCATTAGTGGGGGCGTGGGCATTTATTATTGTATATATTTTTGTGGCAGTCTTCAGGTTTAAAGTTGCAATTCTAGGTGATATAGCCTTAAAATCAATTACAGAATCTATTATCTTCAAATTCACTATAAATCCTGTACCAAATTGTGGGTTTAATGTTAATTAATGTTAATTTTAATGTTATAACATGTTTTATTCACCCATACAAATTATTTCTTGTATTATAATCATATACTACAATTAACCCTGATTACGAAAATATATAACATTATGAGGTTTGGGTTTGATTTGTGTATTCTGTAAGGGAATTGGTGAACCTGTGCAAGAAGATCAAAAGCAGCCTGCCATTTGGTAATTTTTGGGTACTGCGTATAATATTAACAGATTGTCAGAAAGTGATATAATAAAAATATTTAAAAAAAGAAACCGGCATCTCCATCAAAGCAAAGAAACCCATCATAATGTGATATGTGTCTCATAGAAGGGTGGTTGCAACAGTGTAGCTTTGATATTTTGTGTGTTTTTAGCTGGCAGAACCCTCTTTTCCTTCTATTATGCATGTATTAAAATTCTTTACTCATATCATGATTAGTGTATATGTACAATAAACATCTAAATCTGACTGAAGCTTCACACATTTGTTTTATACTCTTTAAGTATGATATTGTGTAACCAAAGCTTACAACCTCTTCACAACCAGAGCGGTTTTTTGTTTTATATGTTGATTTACGGATGATGTGTGATTGATTAATCATTTCATTATAGAATTATGGTTTATATCTCTCAACCTTTTAAAAAAATATATCATTTGTAGATTTGTAATAAGCCCCAATTTGTTTGACCAGTCACTAGGTGAGAATGTGGCTAAGGAGAATGCAGAGTTTGAAGCACAGAGGCAGGGAGCTATTGCCGAGGCCGCTCGAGGAGGAGCACGCAAGGTGTTTGGTGGCGGCAACAAACCCATCGTGGACCGCAATGTGCGCACCATTATGGACATGGGCTTCACACAGGAGCAGGCGGAACAGGCTCTCAAGCAGACCAGGAACAATGTTGACAAGGCACTTCATAGTTTGCAGGTATGAGTTACTTGTGTGGTATAGTTATATGAATCACTAATTTTTTACATAAATTAGAAGGCTATAAAATCAGTCCATAAAAGAGTAGTTAAAACTACAACGTAAACCATCATAATGAAGATAAAAGGAGACAAATTCACAGTTTTCTGACGTGTTGCTATCGGACATCCTAGGTAGCATAGATTTTTTTGTGATATCAGTTGTGTTTTGATTGAATCTATTGGGCATATATACCGGTACGTTGTAGAAACTGAACTGGGTACCAACAAGTGACATTCCTTTCATCTGGGATAGTAATAGATTCAAGATTCAAGATTCAAGATTTATTTCTGTCATTAAACTTTAACAAGCAATAGACAATGTCAATATAGTAATTCAGTACAGTATCAATGTACCTAGAACACAAATTAATATAGTTGCATAACAATGCCTACATGTCATAACTATTTACATAAATGGTTGATTTGTCGGAAAGTTAAAACAACATTTACAATAAAAAACATCTAACTGGTTTAAAACACTAAAATATAGATCAGGCATACATGAAAACCATTTACAGTACAATAAAATAGACATTTTTAAACAACACATCAATAAAACAAAGGTAGCCTACAGAACAAAATGGGCTAGCCCGAACTAAAAGCAGTAATGAATTCCCTAGATGGTAACTCAAAAAATTCCTTAATATCATAAAATGGCCTAACACTAGGAAATTGTACACGGAAAAGACCGAAATTTGCAAAGGCTTACTTGATGAACACAAGGTGGTAACTTATTGAACATCCTAAGACTGACACTATCAAGCCAATTTTTTTGTTAGACTTAGCCTACAGAAGGGTTCTTGCAACTGATAGTCATTTCTGGTGTTATGTTGGTGGTTATCACAGATCAGCTTAAAACTATCAAAATTTTCCTTAACTTTACTAAGACATACATATATATATATATATATATATATATATACATTTACTACAGTTAAAATTCCCTCAGCAATAAAAAAAAGGTTTTACAATGAGCATTTAATGATGCCCTTCTCATAATTCTGATTGCTTTTTTTTGTAGTAACAATACACTTTTTAGATGGTGACTTCCACCCCAAACACTTATCCCATACAACAGAATGCTATGGAAAAAAGCAAAATAAGCATTTTTTAATAGTGGCTCTGGTAACTTATTTCTTAAGTTTCTTAATAAGTAGATTACTCTATTTAGTCTAGCACAAACCTTTTTGGATGTGTGCACTCCAGTTTAGACAAGGGTCGAGTACAAAGCCAAGGAGATTTACATTACTGTAATTTTCGTGACTGACATGGGCTCTGCTTAGAGTAAAAACTAAGTGTTGTGTTTTAGTTTGGTTCAAAGATAGGCCATTCGCTTTAAACCAATGTATGCTTTCTTCAAGAGCGTTTGACATAAATAGGCTAAGATTGTTTAGATCCTTATTTGGCATACTATTGTACAGTGTAGTATCGTCAGCAAAAAAACTACAGAATTACAGCTTAAACTAGATGGTAAATCGTTTATCAGGATTAAAAACAGAAAAGGGCCTAGGACCGATCCCTGTGGCACGCCACTTACAACCTTCGCAATATCAGAGAGTGAATTTTGAGTATTTACTCTTTGTGTTCGGTTTGCCAAATATGATTCAAACAGTTTGAGCTCCACACCTCTTACTCCATAAAAGTGTAATTTTGAAAGAAGGATGTCGTGCGGCACACAGTCGAAAGCCTTAGAAAGATCGCAAAGGATGGTGTGTGTACTAGCATGATTTTTCAAAACTTGTAAGTACAGATCTTATAAGGCCCTCGACCGCGTTCAACCGTTGACCTACCTTGTCTAAAACCAAATTGGAATTTAGAAAAAGTGAATTTCTTTCAAAAAACTCACTTACCTGGTGTTTCATTGCTTTTTCAAGGATTTTTGAAAATATGGGGTACCATCGAGATGGGCCTATAGCTGCTAGCAGATGACTTGTCACCCTTCTTATATACGGGTACAACTCTAGATTGCTTGAGGGAGTTCTGGAAATGTGCCAGCTTTTAAACACTGGTTTATACAAACCGTTAAGGGGTAAACTATAACAGGTAGGACACTTTTTTACTAACACTACACTAATGTGATATATATCTCTACTGTGACTGCTCTTCATGCTATTTACAAATTCCACCACCTGCTCACCAAGACACTGTCTTCCACTGGAATTGATCCGTGGCATCTTGGGTACTGAAGAGGAAATCCATAGCTGTAGTAAGTGATTGTCCGACTTCCTTCGCAATATCAGCCACTGCAGAGATGAAGTACGCATTGAAGTCATCAGCAGAGAGAGAGTGAGTGTCTTTGTGGACAGTCTCTTTTCTTGAAGAATTTATTATTTCCCATGCCTTTTTTACTTTTGTTAGGCGCTGCTTTTATTGCTTCTGCATTTGCCTGTATCTCCGCTAGATGTAACGATTTTTTGTATTTTTTCCTAACTGCAGTATACTTATTTTTGGTTTCCTCCACAAGCAGGCGGTAACGGAGGGCCCCATTGTAGCTTATGAAACCAGCTTTCCACTTCTCTCTTCATTTTTTTGATGTTCGCTAGTATACCAATTTTTGAGATGTAAGGCTGATTTCTTCCTATTTATTTCTTTAATGGGGAAGCATTCATCCATTCCAAAAATAAAGATTTTTATGAATGAATCAAAGGGACAAAGGTGGGTTTTCGACTATTCTATTCCAATCTATCCCACTGAGGAAATCCATAAATTTGCTGATATGTCCTTGAGTAAAGCTGCGGGATTTAATTTTGTCAGGACCATTTTTATCCTCTTCTAAACAGTTTGGCTTACACAAGATCCTAGCTGCCAACGCTAAGTGATCTGAGATAGGTTCCTTAACCTCAACAGACACATATTCCCTAGGAAGGTTTGTAATAAACATTATCCAAGCATGCAGACCCTCTGGTAGGCGTATTGTTTCCAAAATAACAATTTACGCTTCGTAACATGTTTTGAAGCTTTAATGTTGCCGTGTCGTTTACATTTAGGACATTAATATTTATGTCACCACAAATTAAGATAGGCCACTTCTTGTTTGACATACTTAATATCAACTGTTCAATCGAGTCTAAAAAAAACTTCAAGGTCACCATTTGGTAGGCGGTATACTGATACAAGTCTTACCCTGCAACTGTTGAAACACAAAGTCACAGCCACCACTTCACAATGACTTTCCACACAGAATTTTTCTACGTTTATCATCTGGAAATCAACGCCATGTTTAATGTAGATTGCAACCCCTCCTCTCAACTTGTTGCTTCTACAATATGCTGCCGCTTGAAAATAACCTCTCAGCTGTGCATAGGCTATGTTCTCAGAGGAACACCAGTGCTCACATACACAGATAGCGATATAGTTTTCATTTTCAAGGATATGTTCTAATTCAGCCAATTTATCAGCCAGTGACTGTGTATTAATTACATATATGTCATATTTTAATGTCTGGCCACTAATACTAGGCTTATCTACAGATAACGTCACTTTTGGACCTAAGTTCCGCTTTGCATGCAGATGTCCTGTGAGTTTAAAAGCTCTGGTGTACTATTTAAATTATTCTTTTTAATTTTGTGTTTATAAACAGCAATGTAAAAATTTTTTAGGCCAGAACTTAGGATTGTAAATGTCTTCAAATAGGTCTACAGGTATGCCTATTTTAAAAGATGAGTATTCGTCAGGATACTTAGACTGTAATTTTTCAACTACTAGTTTGCCTCTATCTTACCTTGCATAAAAGATTTTACACTTTCACAACTTATTTTTGGAGCCATGCGAGAGACAAACAAAAACTTTTTTCTGTCAGATGAGGTTAGGTTGTCATCAACATCTGACTGACCAATAATAAAATTTTCCCTCTTCTTCCTGGGAAATTGTGTTAAAGAAGGCCTATGTCTAGTTTCTACATTTAAGCTATTTTTTTGCTCTTGATACCCGATTTCGTCTCGTTTGAGCTCGTGACTTCACCAACTGGAAAGGAGGTTTACCCATAGATTCTTCATTGTCTTCGTCCACAAGAGTAGGCATAATTAATTTAGCATCGAATCTTGCCCTAGGCTTACCAGTGTTTAAGTTTGCATCTGGTAAATGGCTTGCATTATAATCAATGCACTTACTAACCTGCTCGACTTTTTGAGGATCCACTGATTTCACTTTCAGAGCATCTGCATATGATTTAAAGTCTTTATCATACCGATTTTGTATCATGTCACTGATAACCTTTGCTTGGGCAATTAAGAGCTGATTTTAAGTTAACATTTTCGCCTTGAAGACTGACAAACTGTAAACTCAAGTTTTTATAGTTTTCTAAAAGGTTAAAAAATTTGATCAGTAAGTAATTTTAAGTGTTCTGGATTTGTAAGTCCATTGTCATCATTTGCTATTTTCTCATTCACACTACAGCACAAACTTACTTCAGCCGGTAGACGACATCTGTCACATATGTACAAAATTTTTACCCTTGAGGGTTTTAATTAGTTCATACTCTTCATTCGATATATTTATGCAAGTAATATGATGCCAAGAATCACAGTTTCCAGCACATAAAAGCGCTTTGCTATTCTTGGCAACATTTTTATTACACGAACCACACTTTGACTGTTTACTATGTGCCGCTATCTTGATGTGATTTTACATCACAAACACAAATGTTGGGTATAGGAATAACTTAATATACAAATCTAGTTTACAGAGTTCCGAAGTATAATAGCAAGTGTGGAACTGAAGGTGATGTACCTTCCTCTCAACTTCTAACATTAGTCTCTCCTTCCCATGTGCAAGTATGTTTAGTAAGTCCAAGAGATGGTACTAATATAAAACATAGTTTGATTTTAGTAAATATCATTATACACACTAAAGAAATATTAGTCAAATTTAAGCGGCCTACACACGTTCAAATCGGCTTGTCAATTCGATGTGAACAAGCCGAACTGACAAGCCGAATTGACTGTGTGTATGCAAAAGTTTGTTCAAACGATGTGAGCTCAAGCCAGAAATTTGAACTGATGGCATGATGGAAATTCATCATTTTGGCTTGACATATCGGCTTGACGGCAAGCCGAACTGATCGTGTGTATGGGAGCGTCAGTTCAGTTCCTCAAATCAACTGTCTGCGCATGCGCACCAGTGACAGGCGTCTGTTTAGCAACTGTCCCGCGTGTTTGCTGCTGTGTCCGTAGTCAGTGAAATTTATAGCCCTTTTCCAAGTGACAACAGACTTTGAAAAAGTAGTTTTTTTTATTTACATTACACTGTGTTGTCAGTGCAATGAGTTCTTGGAGTAAGGATTTCCTTCTTCAGTTCATAGAGTTGTTTAGGGGAGAAGAATGTCTGTGGAAAATAACCTCTAAAGATTATCACAACAATGTGAAACGTGAGGCAGCTTATACAATGCTCGTACAAAAAGTTAAAGAGATCGATCCTCTTGCCAACAAAACTCTAGTGACAAAGAAGATAAATAGTTTGAGAACAGCATTTCGTAAAGAGCTGCGTAAAACAGGAAGTTTGGTTAGTGGAATGAGTGCAGACGACATGTATGTACCTAAACTATGGTACTTTGACCAGTTGTTATTCCTGACGGATCAAGAGGTACCAATGATGTCCAAATCTTCGTTATCAGCAGCTACTGATGTGGTAAGCCCTAATTGTAATAAATTAAATGTATTCAAAAAGTACTTTCATTATTCATAAGTGGCTTGATGGAGCTGGTTCCTAAATGTGTGAAGAATTTAGAACAAAATATTTTAAGTATTCATTAGTAAAGCTTTATTATTGTACAATTGTTAACAGAATAACCAACTCAATCATCAGTGGTATATTATACACGTAATAAGGCTTGTAAGGCGTAATGTTACTACCTTAGAGAGTTATTACACATATTTGTCCTGCCATGGAACCTTTCCATTCCCATTGAAATACTCTACAAATTTGTCCCTTGTGTCCTTTCCAGCTTTTCCTTTTGTTCCTTTTCGATTCCTTTGTAGTTTCCTTCTCGTTTCTATACGTAGTCCATTAATTATTTCTCCGTTGCTCTCTTCGTCAAAACATTCCGATGGGGTGTACTTATTTGGTGAAGTCTCTCGCATAAAATTGTGTAGAGCGCAGCATGCAAGCACGACATCTGTGATTCGATCAAGACGCAGGTTAATAGGCTTTTGGAAAACTCCAAACCTAGCCACTAAAATTCCAAACACATTTTTGACGATTCATCTTGCACGTGAGAACCTGTAGTTGCAGATTCGTCGCTCATGGTTTAGAACGCTGGCATTAAATGGCTTCATTAGGTCATCTCTCAGTTCAAAAGCTTCGTCTGCTATGAATTCGTTATGGCAGTAGTGTGCCGTCGACCATTGTTGGTTTGGGCACTGACAGTGTTTTCTCCAACATTTTCTCATTTATGTCACAACATGCTAAAACTCCTCCATATGAAACACGTCCATTGACACCAAAACTGAAATATATCAGTCTGTAGTTGTAGTCTGCAATAGCCAAGAGGACTTAGAATAGAATAGAATAGCTTTATTTCTCTCAAAACATCACTAATTACATTTTGTGAATATGTAAAATAAATGAACTTAAAATATAACACAAATATTTTCTAAGTTATGTGAAGAGAGAGCCCTCACATGGGCTAAGCCTGTGTGTGAGGGCTGAGTTGAAATCAATAAACAATAAATATATAAAATACAAATAAACAAAAGTTACTGAAATTGAATACAAAATAAATTAAAATTAATAATTCATTACTATAGATTAGAGTGTGTCTCAACCGAATATAGTATTTAATACAATCAAGGAAAGAAATATTGAAATTGATCAATATAGACTAATTGTACATACTCTAAGCAATATTGGATTGACTCACACACTCATTTATTCTCCTAATACCCCTCCCCCTTGCAAAACACTCATTCAAATACACACGCACGTGCACACACACACACACACACACACACACCACTCGTGCAATACTAACTAAATTCCTTTTTTTTTATTTATCCTTTGTATAAAACCCCACACATGCTAGCACACTCACGCATATCCACACAAACCAACAATTTTCTTTTTTTTACGGTGTTTTGTTAGTTAAATCAATCAAACTTAAACATTCAAGGTCTTTTAAAGAAAAGGAAAACGACTCAGCTATTGTTAAAAATTGTATACAGACGTAGTTATGGCACTAGTATTTTCCCTTCCTGTTTCTACTAACCATTTGCATACTTTGTTTTTATACAGTTGAAAACTAATATTTTCAATATTTCTTAGCTCATCAGGAATATTTTGGAAGAGTACGTGAGCTATATAATATGAGTTTGTTGTGTTGATTGTTTTGTAGATTTTTGGTGTGTATATACCTATACTACATTGAAAACGTGTAGAATACTTATGGTTTGCTGATTCTAAAAACTGAAATTTGTTTTTAAAAGCGTATAACATTAGTTTGTTTTACATAAAGTTGTCTGACATCAAGCACTTTAAACTCAGAGTACAACAAATCTGAAGGATATCGGATTGGTTTCTTTAACGCGGCTTTAATTATAGATTTTTGAGTTATTTGAATTGGTTGAATTTTTGAAATAAAGGCCCCTCCCCAAGAAATTATTCCGTATTGTATAATTGATTGAACGTAAGCATAATAAACAGTTTTTAATTTGGGAAAAATTTAGAATACGAGATAAGTTAGAAAACATAAAAATACACTTGCGCAACCTGCTATTAATATATTGAACATATCTCCTCCAACTTAGCCTATTGTCAAAAATAACCCCTAAATATTTATATTCCCTCACCTCTTCTAAGGGCTTGCATCTACATGGAACTCCAGTGCCCTGAACACATGTATGTAATGTTAAAACCATATCCACTGGGTCACTGATAGCCCGAAGTGAAACAGCCATGTGTTTAGTTTTTGATACATTAACCGTCAGACGGTTTTGGTCAAACCACTGTTTAACAACACGGAGTCCTCTCTCTGCATTTAGGTAAGTTTCATCCCAATTATTCCCTTCAAAAACTAGCGCAGTATCATCAGCATATAAGTAAATACTACAGTTATCTAGTTCAACTTTGCTTAAATTATTTATATAAATTAAAAACAAAAGAGGTCCTAAGGTACTTCCTTGAATAACTCCGAAATCAATATTCTTTAGATCACTTTCTGCCCCGTTTATAGATACCACCTGCTGTCTGTTAGAAAGATAGCTTTTAAACCAACTTAGGCTCTTACCTTTAATACCAACAAACTCTAGTTTTTTAATTAAAATGTCCCTGTCTAAAGAATCAAAAGCCTTAGCTAAATCAATAAAAACCATTAGAGAGCGCTTGTTTATGTTAAGATTATCATGCAGCTTATGGGTCAGTCTGAGAAATACGTCATTGACGGTCAGATCACCTCTGAAGCCAAATTGGTTTTCAGATATAATTTTATTTTTGAACAAATATTTAGAAAGTTGTTTCCTTACACATTTTTCGATGACCTTTGACACAACACTTAGCAATGATATAGGGCCTATATTGACAGCAATTCCCCTTCAAACCTCCTTTAAAAAGAGGGATTACTTTAGCAAATTTAAAACAGTCAGGAAAAACACCTTCTAGTAAACTAGAGTTGACTACTTCCAACAAAGCTTTTTTAATACATTCAAAGTTAGTTTTAATCATGTCTGCAGCTATTTCATCTATACCAGGTGCTGAACCTCCCCGCAACTCCCTTACACAATTTGCCAACTGTTCCTCAGTGACAGGCTCTAGCTGGAACTCTGTTTGTACCTGATACCTCTCATCATCAACTACACAGTCTACCGTCGGGATCTTATTGGCTAACTCTTCTCCTACTTTAACAAAATAATTATTTAATTTGTTTGCAACTTCCACTGCTAAACCCTCCCCACTACTATTAGCATGACTAGAAAAATGTTCAATTGGAAATTCCCCATTTTTACTTTTTTTACCTACAAATTCCCCTATATGTTCCCAAAGTTTTTTTTGGATTGCCTACTGATTCATTTATTTTATTTTTATAGTAATTATCTTTTGAAATTTTTAACAAATTACTCAATAGATTTCTATAATTTTTGTAATAGTTGATCAGATTTCCGTTGAAAGGTTGCTTCTTAATTGTTTTACTAATTTTATCTCTGTGCCTAATTGACTTAATCAAGCCCAGAGTTATCCACGGCTTAATTTTAACAAGCTTATTACTGTACTTTTTAACTTGAGTGGCAGAGTCTATTATATTTTTGATTTTTTTGACGAACGTAGAAGAGCATTCATTTGCATTAGTTGAATTGAGAACAGTTTCCCAATTTTGTTTTAAAAGGAGATGTTTTACTTCAAATTTATTAATAAATTTTATATTTTTAAAATTATTTTTAGATTTATTTTTACCAACCGAAACCTTCCATTCCACAGCTGTAGCATAGTGATCAGTTACCCCGGTGTCAACAACCAGTGAAGAAACATTGTCGGTTACTTTTAAATTAACAAAAATATGATCTATACATGTATTTGTCTGTGGCGTGACCCGAGTTGCTTTTGTTATACAAGGAGTAAACCCAGCCCCATACAGAACGTCTAAATAGTGCTCTGATACAAGTGTTCTGTTATCTTCCAAAATACAACAGTTGATATCTCCTATCAACCAGTGCACACAGTCCCTTGACCGGCCTTCATAGTATTGTTCAAGGTCACTGATAAAGAGTTCAAGGTCCCTATCTGTAGAAGGACTGCGATAGACAGCAAGCACAGAAAACTTCTCTCTACCAAGCGACATGTCTAAACACAAACTAGTAGCACTATGCAAACCAACTTCTGACATAGATACGTTTAACTTAGAACTAACATAGCAGATAACCCCGTCATTCTGATTCCTTTTTATTTTATTACAAAAAGTATCAAACCCCTGAAGCTCTACCAAATCACGATCCTCTGAACATAACCACGTTTCTGTTAAAACTATAATATCAAACTCAGTTTTGATTGTACTTAAAACTACCAACAAATCTTCGAAATTTTTGTTATAGCTCCTTATATTTAAATGAAACATTTTTAAAAAAATTCCCAAAACAAAACTTATTTGAAAAAATACTATCAATCACACTTACACTCTCACACTCCAGACATTCCACATTCCTAAACTCATTCAAAACATTTAACGAATCACTCATCTTATAATACACACGTGCCTCATTCGCTCCGCCTGCCCTACCTGTCATTGAAATCCTATTTATATCCTACATAACCGTATCGCACTACATTGTAATGCAAATAAAACTAGCCAATGTTTGAAAAATCCTAAATACATAAAAAATAGCGTTACCAAACAACATAAACATAGTTAAAGATAAAATCCTTATATAGCCTTCAGTATGTAAATAAAGAAATTAAGAAGAAATTAAGAACCCCTAAAATAATACTTTTTAAATTTATATTATAAACACTTCTTGGTTATTTAAGTTTAATGCAATTTTTACCATAAGTGCATATATAACTTAAACATTCAAAATTCACTCACGCAACGTTCAACCATTCCTTCTCATTAAGCCTATGTTTATAAAACAATTCCGAATAATAGGAGTTCAAAAATATCCAATTTAATGCAATAATTATTAGTTACATACTCAAGAGAGACACACAATAAGTGTTAGAAAGAAATAAAAAATAAAATATCGATTTTGGGCACTAATATGCATAAAATACAAAACAAAACCATTTATAAACTTTGATACAAAACTATCAACATCCTATCTTAACTAATAGGCCTATTTTGCTATAATTAATTAATCAGTAATTTTTTTTTTTTTTAAACTCATGATAACTTGTAAAGTTATTATTTAAATAATATAAAAAATTATATCCAAATCGGTAAATATCAAAGTAGATCACCAACATAGGTTTTTATGTAAAATACAAAACAAGGAAAGCCCTTTAAAAACTTAATTAAATAAATATTATTACTTAACGTATATTTTATTTAATTAATTAGCATAGTTTAAAACCTATAATAACTTTCAAAATCTCTTATTAATTCATATAAGATTTATTATACAAGTAGATAAATATTAAAATTGGATGTATGTTAAGCCATCATATAAAGCCTACATAAAATGCAAAACAAAACCCTTTTAAAACTGTTTACATAAATATTACTGTTTTAACTTTTACATAACTTTGATTAATCATTATATTTAGAAAAATTCATTAAAACTTGTAAAAGTTTTTGTTAATTTAATATCAACGATTATTTATTTAAAACTATCTAAGAAATTCGGTTTTAAATTAAGTACTTAAAATTTATGAAAATACTAAATGAAACGTAAGTGTTTTAAAGTAATATAATATAATTAAATATTAAGGCATTGCAGTACCATACTTGCTACATACTTTTAGAGGAGCACAACTGTTCTGGAGGTGGCGCATCCCTCACTATGGTAAATTGTCCACGGGGGCGGCAACCACAGGCATGTTCGTCATCTCACTCATCGGCGGCGTCCTGACGTCGATCTCATCCAGCGACCAGAAGATCCTGATGGCGTAGGAGTCTTGAGTCTTCCTCACAAACACCTTTCCCTCCTTAACCCAGGCGTAGGCAAGACTTCCACTTCGCACCAGACTCTTTGCCTGTCTCAGAAGCTCCCTGTTGTGTTTGGTGAGATGTTCGTTGATGAACACAGGCGCCGGGGCGAATGTTGCCAACACGTCGGTCGTCTGTAACCTATTTGTCTTCACAGCAGCCAGCCACTCAGCTTTCGTAGTTCTATTGACGAATTGAACGATGATGGTTGGCGGGAACTTCTTGTTTCTCGGCTGTGGCAGACGATGTGCGATGGAGATGTCTCGTTGTTCATACCTCACCTTGAGAGCCCGAGCAACCTCCCTCAGCACCATGTAGACATCTTCTCCGGCTGTGACAGGAATGCCCCGGATCTCGAGGTTCTGGAGCTTCGCATGTTGCTCCATCTCCATGACCTCCCACTGCAGATCCGACACTCGTCTTGATAACTTCTCGTTGGCTCCCATCAGCTTATGACACTCTTCTTTTATCTTAACATTCTCTTCTTCTACGGCAACTAATTTAGCTCGAACTCCGTCCAAGGAAGTCTGCAACGTAGTCATAGAAAGTTGCAGAGCTGTGAAGCTAGCTGAGTTGTCCTTGTTACTCACGGTCATTTGGTGCTGGATGCTCCTCAGTAGCTCCATAACAGTGACCTCTTCTTGCTCAGATTTGGAACCTCCAGAGCCAGAGACCTTAGAACATATTTCGCATCGCCACGCAGTCCCACTCGCAATCATAGCACTCAACTTAGCAACAGTACGCACTCGGCAACATGCGGGGTGGAATTCTGCGCAACATTGAACACACTTGACTATCTCAGTCGGAGTAGAGATACTTTGCTTGCACTTATAACAAACCATTGTGATGGTTAACACACAAGGAAATATTAAATTACTGCCAAGCACTGAAACTCACAACACGAGCGAACTGGCAAGGCAGGCAGGGCGGGCAAGGTACACTAGCGGAGCGGCTTATCTATAGTACCTTCCAGCTCGGCGGCCTGATAACAACTTGGCTATGGAACTTCTTGTAATTGAAGAAGAAGACCCACTTCCAGGGGGAGGCACTATAGGCACATGCTTTCCGTCTATAGCCCCCAGACAATTTGGAAAGTTCCATCGTTCATGAAATCCTCTAGCGATGGCCTTCCATTCTTCCTCACTTGTAGGAAACTGTAAAACCATAAAATGAAATTAAAATTTGCATGTAAATTAGATGAATTAAATTAACTTTCTTAATGCAATTTTTTAGGTTGCTGATGACGGTGATGCCAATGATGATAATGATGATGAATATGTTGATGAAACCAATAATGTAAGTGGTTCGATTACCAGCCCTGCTCTGAAAAATCATGCATCACAATTAATGGACAACCAAAGCGTTCGATCACAGACGCCACCCACACGGCCATCTTCTACAGCTTCCGCCGCCAGTACTTCTCGAGTGATCTCAAATCAGTTTTAAACGCAAAAAAAAGGTAGAAGACAAGGTGTTAGAAACTGTTAGTGAAAAACTATCTCAGTTACAGCGAGAAGATCAGTTTGACATATTTGGCCGCAATGTAGCAGCTAAACTGCGTTCATTGCCTCAAGAACAGCGCATCTACGCAGAAAAAAGAATAAATGATGCTCTGTTTGATGCTGAACTGCATGCTTTCCAACAAAACTCAATGACTATCCGCCAGAATTTAGCATCAAACCCTATTACTACTACTCGTCAAACCATTTATCAACAGCCACCAGCCTACCGTCCGCAAACCCAAATGCCTGGAAACCAGAGTTTCACTGTTAATGATGATACAAATGACCACCAACAACAACGCCCGCAACAACAAAATTTGTTCACAGATGAACAAAATCCATCAAATGTCTCCAACTACTACTCCACTTTCATGCCTAGTGATCAGCTCTAAATTAAGTTTGTATAAATTTGAAACATTATATTAAAATCAGCCTTTTTATAAATTGGACAATAACTTTGCTGACAATGCTAAAATTGAAATAGAATTGTTGAATTTACATCGTTCACCCGAATGTAACTTAGATCATTAACTGCAAAAATGTTAACATTTACTTATGTTTTTGACAAAATACATTAATTTTCTTATTTTAATAAAATTTTGTTTCTGACAAATGATGATTATTCATTCGGTAATTGCCTTATATTTGTACCAACTGAAATAAGTACTCTAGTGATTACACAAGTAATAATAAGTTTCAAATCATTGTAAAAGCTTTCAAAACACTTTTAAAGTGTGTTTTGAGTACAAACAATTTTAAGTTTTCAACAATATTTGAGGTGCCTGTAGTTATTCATATTTTAACAAAACTTTTCCATGTTTGTAGGTGTGTTAAATTTTATTTACTTGTAAAAGTCAGACTGGCACATCGGATTGTTTAATTTGTAAATTATTTCATGTGTACGTGTTCTACAAAGAGGAATAAAGATTATCATTATTTGTAGGTAGTGGCGTAACTAGAACTTGGCTCTGGGGGGATAGAACTAATTAAAGAGGACATTGCATATAGTGGGGGGGGGGAGGGTTAATAAGTATGGAATAGTAAAAATTGAACATTGAGAAAAAAAACGAGATTGTAGGTTTTTGGAACAAAATTTGTATTTAAAACCAAGTTAGGTTGCTCATATACGAGTATTTTTATTATATTTTTATAGTTCTGGGAGATTCTATCGACCTCATACACCCACCTTATTTACGCCACTGCTTGTTAAGCCAAACAACACAAAATATAATGACTTGCCTTACAGAATTCATTCTTCAATACTTTTAAAATCGCTTTGCAGGTTTCTTCTATAATGTTACCAAGTGCCTGTGGGGAAACGATTGTTGAATATTTTAGGTCTTCCAGTGGTCTGCCTGTTGCTAGATAACGTAGAGTAGCTGTAAGTCTTTCATTTGGAGTGATTGCTGTTCGCATAACAGTATCCTCCTTCTTTATCAACGGAGAAACACGGGACAGCAGATCTAGATAAGTTTCTTCGTTCATCTGCAAATAATTATGCTAATCTTTGGGGTGAAACCGAAGTTCTTTTAAAAGGTTAACATGGGAGTACTAGCCTCGTTTTAAAAGCCAGTCTTTAGTCCACTGATTCCGCTTGAGTTGGCGCTTTCTTCTTTTCACAATTACACAAGCCACTGCACCATACATTAGTAATAACTCATCGTCTGAAAACATAATTAACTTGCAATTTCCGAAACACAAGCACGACAAAATTTTGGAGTTAACCAGATCGAACTGACAAGCCAAACTGAACGTGTGTATGTGATTGCTGCGTCAGTTAGAATTGACAAGCCGAACTGACAAGCCGAATTGAACGTGTGTAGCGGCCTTTACATACAAAACTTTTTCATATCAATTGAAGTGACAAACATGTTAATTCCAAGAGTTGATTAAACACCTATAACTAACACTGAAAAGATCAGAGATCATTTGGATGAAGTTCATGGCACATTTGCTCCTTGCTTGCAGTTGTTTAAAATTGGATCAATTTTTGGATCAATTCAATAATTTAGTCAAAACTGGTTTGTCCGTCCCCGAAGATATGAACAAGTTTCATGACCTCCAACGACCATGTGTACCTGAAATGATAATAAAATCGATGAACAAATTTAAATGCATAAAATATTGAGGTCACATATAGTGCAATCTTTGTAGTTATGCAAAACAATTTAGGTTAAAAAGTCTTTGAATCTGGTAATATGGGTGTCATGTTGACTTTCAGGGCAGAATAAAACACAATTTTATGGTTAACTTAACGCTGTTTTGAGTTTGGCACTTGGTTTTTAACCACTGCTCTCTAAATAAAGGAGCAGTAACAAAGTGACTTTCTTCAAGTGAAGGAGGTCTAAAGAAGGCAAACTTCATTAGCTGGCAAGGTGATGGCCACACAACACCATCTGTATAAATTACATGGTAAAAGAACAAATAAAAACTTATGAGTATCATGTGACATACACAGTCTGCTAAGCAAAGAAATAAAACAAAATGGTTTTCATGTAAAAAGAATGCATACTTTTCCATTAAAACCATGCAGAGTAAAACATCTATGCAGATTCAGTGTACAGAATTTAAAAAATTCAAGTTTAAATTTACAATTTCATTCACCGGATTTGACTCACAAGTTCTTTTTCCATTCTAAAGCCTTGATCTATTTTGAGAAACTACTTAAATTCTGTTTTTGGACGACTTAAAAAAATTCGAAAAAATTTTTACAAAAATGGTAGGTATAAAATGTTGCACATCAAATCATTTGTTCTATTTTTTCGAAGGACTTATATTTGTACAACCCTGATATCGTGGTGTAGGCTTGGAGTATTCCTCCTCCATCCCACTTATGGTATCTGTTCCTTGGAACCTATACATTAGGTGGCCTTAATCGTCCTGTCTTATTTGGAATGTTCTGTCAAAATGGAAGCCATGTAAGTTATTAATACAATGGAGGTTTTTCCAACATCACGCTTTACAGAATAACAAACAAATCATCTAGAATACAGTGTTTCAGTCGTTTGGAGGTTAATCTTTTTCTGTAGTGTAGCCTAGCTATTATTTTGTTTGATTTTCTATTTTAATTATTGAAAGTCGATTTTAAAACTATTAATTACTCGTATTATTACCATATCTGATCAACCATTTACATATCCTTCATGAATTTGACTATAATTTTCTTATCATTTAGTTAGCACTATAATAAAATATTTTATATGAAAATAACGATAATTATTTTTGCACATTTGTTACTACAGAGGAGGACTGGGAGCAGCAATGGTAAAAGGGAGGAGAGGGGCAACCGACGGAGAGGTGACCGGGATGAGGAGGGAGGCTCAGGACCCAAGCCCTCAGGCCAGGTGTCTCTTTTCGCCTTCTTGGAGGATAAACTGCCCACTCAAAATGGTGAATATGCTTGTATTTTAGTGTTAAGAGTAAAGAAAACCTATTTTTTATGTATGCTGTAAAAGATAATTGGAAATATGGAGTACTTAAAGAAATGTTTTCCTTGCTTAGGATTAAACTAAATTTGTCACAGGTTATTTTTGTTTTATATAGAGTAAAGATTTTGTATTTTATAGATTTTAAACTTGGATTATTTTTCTAAATGACTCTCAATGGGTTTCAGATGAGAAAGAGAATGACAACCAAGCTGTATCTGGTGGATTCAACCACTCTACAAGCAACCAAAGATACAACAATAACTCTGTAGTGCAGCGAGGACGACCCGAACGGCTGCAGAACCGTAGTGGGGGTCGGGGCAGTCAGAACAACGGCCCCACGGAGCCTAGGAGAGACGACCGCAACAGGTCCAACCCCCTGGCCACCCAGCACCAGAAGCCTCCGCGCTTTCAGAACCAACAACGGTACAATGATTCATACCAGAATTGGTCATACGGTTCAAACAATGATTACACTTATGATGATAGGAGCAGTTTTAATAACTCGAGGCTGAGTAGGAACTATGAAGACTTCAATAGTGAACCATATAATAGGAGAACACAGCCCCCACCTATATACGCCAACAATGAGCCCTCTCACGATTATGGGCGCAACAATCGCCGATACGACATACACAGTAAGTTGCGTATTTTTAATTGTGTGTATTGTAATTATTATTATTAATAAAGTGTAAAAATCAAGCATGCTTATTGTTGTTTTATTGTAATTAAGTAATTGAAAATAAAAACTTAGTTATTGAGATATGTCAGTTTAACTTTTTTTATATAAAATTAAATTGAACTTACGAGCAGTAATATTACATTGAGATGCAATCATCTGGTATCAATTTTAAATTTTATAACTACTCATAGGTAAGGTATTTCTCTTTGACCAATATATTTGATGTAAGTTCACATTTCCTTTTTATTTCATAACATTTAGTACTACAGCTACACTTAACACAACGTGACTGACTACAATCTGAACTGATACTTGTTTTAATTTTATGGCATAATGGAATAGTTGTAAATCAGAAAATTAAAAAATAAGTTGACTGCGTGCATATTAAGAATTCCAAGGACATGGTTAGGGAGAGATATATTGACAGGAGTGGAAAAAGTCAAGTATTTAGGATTTTAGGATTGAGACAGAACTTGGTTACAAAGTTCATGTGGCAGTTTTAATATGTGATCTGAAAGTATTGTTAGAGAAATTTATAAAATTATTAATAATAAATCTTTATTGGATTTAGACAACATACATTATTATACAATATAAATTTATATTGTTAATCAATAACAAATTAATTAATTTAAACCATAACATGGTTTTACCAGCAAGTTGATCCTTTCAAATAACGATTTATAACAACCACTTAGTGAACGGTATAAACCAGTAATAACAATTTTCCAAATATTTTTGAAACCAAATTGACTATTTACTCCAAAATTCAGTTTCAAACTTCAAGTAATTTCTAGTAATTGAAATTTTAAAATATTTTTTATGGATATTGCCGTACCTCCCTCTCTTGACTGTTGTTGGGAAATGATCAATCAATTTAAAATTTTAAACATACCAGTTGTCCCTTTTTTAAATCTATGTGAGGAGACAACAAGCGTGTTTGGTGTTATTTTTTTTGTACATAAATCACTAATTTATTCACCTTATTGGAAGCAGTTTAGACGTTTAATTACACTATTTTAACATTAACTAAAGATAACAAAAATTTCTGAGGAATTTTGATTTAATAATTCATATCCTGGTCAGATTTTTTCTCCCCTTTAAACACTGTATCTCTCTTGTCAAGGGCAAATGATAAAAGTGGGAAAAAGGCAGCTTTGGATGACATACAATGGAGTGGTGATACCAATGTTGTTGTTGTACGGCCTTGGTGAGTGATGATACCAATGTTGTTGTACGGCCCTTGGTGAGTGATGATGGCTGTGCAGAGGAAAATACTACTGGGTGTGGCACGTACATATGACAAAGAGCTGGAGATATTGGTGCAATCTGCAGGAGTGACAGAATATCAATTAATTTTGATTTCGATAGGTGGAGAATATTGCTCTGGAGAAGAGAAAGTTTGAATGTTGGCCAGATGTGATAAATAAACAATACAGTAGAATGTGCTAGCAGACCATACAGCTTGTATGGTCATCACAGCTGGTACTGACTGTACAGCTCAATATTTGACCGGTAATGACAATTTCAGTTTTAAATTGTTGGGAATTGGATTGGGATAGGAAGTGGGATGTATTGGGTGTAGTGAGGTGACAGCTCTGGACATATTTTAATGGTACTTTGGAAGTATGAAGATTTGTGGTGATAAAAGAGAAGTGTGATGGCTGCTGAGGACGTGTCCAAGAGCCTTAGGAGACAAGTAAGAGTCTGAAATGAAGAATGAGAAAGAACAAAAGGAGATATTTAACAGAAAGACTTTAGTCCGTAAAGGGAAATTACATAGTTGTTAGGAGAGAAAGTCCCAACTTAGTCGTTTTATTTGGTAAGTTACATAAAGATTTAGAAGCATAATAAAACCACAATTTGAAAATATGTTATGTAAGTATATTACTGTGCTTGATCTAGTTTTTTTAAATTTTGATTTTATTTTGGAAAGCAGGGGACGACAGCTTTGCAGAACGGAATGAGATTAGGAGAGAAGCACAGCATAATATTTTTTATAATACATAATTTTGTTAGCTACAACTGTGCCTATGCATATTTCACCCTTAATACACAAGCAATTAAATAGAATTTGTAACAATAACAATATGTTAGAGATTTTAATTATTTTGAAAACATTATAATGTTTGATATTGGGCCCCTATATGTGGAAGAAAAATTTGAACCACATTTAAATGTCTATTTTGTTATGATGTTGCGTCTAACATAAGGTAAATATTTTTTATACTTGAAATGTGTAGCTTATCGTTGTATGGACTCTGGCAAGTACTTCATGTACTTTCAAAGCTTTTGATTGACCAGAAATGCAATCAAGTTTAAGCAATCTGATGTAGCCTTTTAGGCTAGTCTTTCTAGGGAGAGAAACCCCTATGATCTTTATTGCACTAATTTGAATTCTTAGTAAATTCTTAATTAGTAAATAAAATTTAGTTTTAAATACAACACTATTTTAACTAAAAACCTCAGTAAAATATAAACTCAACAACAATAACTGTCCTAACCTAACAGCATCTACTCGTAACTGCACAGTTGTAAGAAGCCACCATACAACCATAGATGCAAACTGACAGATGTTGCAGTTGAAGTTGCAGATGTAATTTTTAAATACTATTTACTACGAAAAGAATGTTTGACAGCAATGGAGAAAAGTAAATTGAGGAAAGTTTCTCAAAATATAGAAATAATGAATTGGTAGAAATATTTGCAAAGGTAAGAAAACTTTTATTGCATATTCTACACAGGACCTAAAAATATGTTCTTTTCATATAAAATAAACAAACTAACTTTAGCATAATTGTTACGCTTTTGCATCAATCTACTCTACGTGGAGGTCTACCTCCTAGGTAGACCTCGGGTCTACATCCTCCGTGCCTCAAACTACACTACCCTTGTTCTAATCTACCTTAGGTTTCTTTTCTGCATTTTGAAGGCTTTCCTTACTTTTATTTTTACTTAATTGCTGTTCTATTCTCTTTTTCTGTGTTTTCTGCTTAAATAAATTGCATATAATTTAAAGTGGGAATCATAAACTTGAACCAAAAACAATATAAATCAATAATCCTATTTTGTAGTATTATTGTATCAAGAATACTAAACAGCCTCTATCACTGGATGTGGTTGAGAAAGATTGTGCTTTACAGTGTGCTCATTTATCATAGAGTGTGGACTGAGCAGAGCTACATGATTATAGTGTTATGGAAAACTCCATTTCTTGTTGTAACAAACTGTTATCTGCTGTTTCACTGTTATACAGGTATGTGAAACTATGTTTTTTTATGACTGGAGTTCATAAAAAATAATGGATTTATCTGAAATGTAAAGATGGAAAACATTTCAAATTAAGAGTAATGACAAAAATGAGAAGGGGGAACAGGAAAACAAATGAATAGAAATATAAATGCAACAAAATATTGAGAGCAAAATTTGTTATTCGGACACAATCGTGTAAAAAACGTATGTGTAGAAATAAAAGATGTCAGGAGTTATGGTGAGATGGAAGATCAGTTAAATCGTCTGTCAGACTTGAACAAAATTTAAAGTAAGTTGTTCCATAATGTCTGAAGGGCTAACAAATAATAATTGAGTGTAAGGCTTAATCTCTTAAAACAATATGGATCCAACAACAATGAGGAGTTAAATGAAGTATGTGAAAAACAAAGTGAAGATGTTGATCAGATTGTGGTAGATGTTACAGAATGAACATGTTAGATTAGCTACAGTAGACACGTGCAGACAGACGGTCAGTAACAATAATTATTATTCAGATAGCGAGAAGAAAGAAGAAGGAATAAATATTGGCTGTTTGAAGAAAAATTGTTATAACTAATTGATACTAGAATTTATAATAAAAGAGTCAGTTTTTCCTACCAGAAGTGTTAAAATGTCCAAAAAGGACTTTACAGTTTTCCTGCAAATCAAATTCTTAAGGTTAATTTTTTTTAATGTAGATTTTTCTTCTTTATTTCAGAAATTTTTTACAGCTATTGTGGATGCTTTCAAGAATGTTATTGAATTGTTTACCGATGTGGTTTCTTAATTTAGTTTTCTTGCATTCAGTAATAATTGAAGGAGGGTACTTTTTCACGGTTATGATACCCAATTCTGTCAAGCGATGATTAATGACAAAAATTATTAGTGTGTTTAGTTTACAAGATGTATACTCTCAAGATCTTTGATTTGTTTACTGGTTCCGGGTCCCAATTCTCTGTTTAAAGTTTATATATTTGACCTTGGAAGGGTTATGAAGGGAACAAGATTTTTTCCAAATATTTGCCAATGTTCAGTGATACATGAAATCAGATCTGCAATCTGATCTCTTCCTCAGGTGGCTAACTAACCTAATACAAGTACATAACTACAATCTGGGATAGAACGAACTAATCATACCAGTGTCGGATTACACACATGCACAAGGAATTATAACAAATGTGATAAAAAAAATGAAGCACTGGTAAATGAATACAAATTTTCGAGTATTAATTTTATTATTTGCAAGGCTTTTTGGAATCAATGAATCCATCATCAGACATCTTCACAAATGAAAAAAACACTAATTACTAAACCACTACGGAATACAGGTCTGTACCAAATAACGAACCTCAGAAAACCCTTCAGAAGCCAATAGTAATTGGTGATTGTCATGGCAGAAACAAGATGGTGGCAAATCAGGAAATGGGATTGGGCCTACTTTTATTATTGGTTTATTCTAGATGAACTTCTCAAAACCATAATGTGACTCATTATTAATTTTATTTTTTTATGGGGGAAAAGGAGTAGGTCTGCACTTAGTCGTAAAAGGACTTTTGCATCTCCCTTACTTGTATTTTCCTGGTTTTGCAAACAGCAGGACATTTCAGTACTCCACTGATTATTCTGCCTCTCCACCCAGTCTACATTTATCAGTGTGGCTTAAACCCACCTTGGATTTATTAGAAATCTCCAATCTGTTTGTTACTTTAGGTTTCCTTGTTAGTTCGTTTTTCAGAATTTGAAACTAGAGCCAAAGTCTGAGGGTTAACTGATCAGTTAATTCATTAATGTATGAAGCCTCAATAATTTCCTATTAGAGAAATGAGGATGTTATCCCACCTCGTACAATAATCTTTGTACCAACAGTGGTGTGCAATTTTTGACTTCTATGTTAGCCCCTTTCTGTTTTCTTTGTGTTCTTTTATCCTAATGTTTAATGGTCTCTTTGTATCGCCTATGTATTCAATAGGTTTTGGAATCATGGATACCATTTTTAGTATGTTTATTTTTAATGCAAATTGGTGTAAAATATGCGTAAAAATATGTATTATATTTTTAATACAGTTCCTTTGAAACGTCCGGTTTTCGGTTACCCGGGCATTGGTACTGAAAGGAATTTAGTGCCCCACAGATGTCCACCAAATATTTGGTTTGAACTTAGCCAAAGTCGGCTTTTTGTTTAAACCCCTGCATAAATAGATTGGTGAAAATAGGACACAGTGGAGAACCCTTTGTTACCTGAAATTTGATTCTCTTAACACCAAATGATTTAATTGAGTGCATAGTTCTAGCAGTTTCATAATTAATGGTACAGGAAGTCCTTTCATTTAATGTTTGGTCTTCTTTGAAATTAAATTCAATGATTTTAAGAGTTTCTGGAACTGGCTTTTTGGAAAAGCTGTACTAACCTTGAAATAAATATTGTCCTTCCAAGGCAACTACAATACAAATATGCACAGCAAACTTACTGTAATATACATTTTTAGTAAATTCATACTGCAATTTAAACAAATAAATATTCATGAATAATCTTGATTTTGTTAAAAATTTTAATTGGGAAGTACAGAATTACTAGGTTATTACTAAACATTTACTATAGCCAGGGGTTTGGGTTTCACCTCCTGTTTTTAATTCTTCCCACTACTCCACAGATGAGACCTACCAAGGCTGAACACCTTGTCTTCTGTTCCAATTAGCACCAAACAGTGCTGTGAGAGAGTTTGATTAACGTCTATGACAACTTAAAATAATAGTTGGAGAGTAAAAAAACAAAATTAAATCAAACTGTTTAAATTCTCATCAAAGTTGTTAGTATTGGCCAATGATATGCATTGGTACATAACTGAACTTTAAAGTAATATACTAATATGCATAGTAATAGTTTCTAGCATTAATACTAGAAAATTCCTTGTTTATTTTAAATAACTTAAAACAGTTTAGACACTCTCCCTTAAACCGATTAGAGATAATAAAACAGAAACATTCTAAAAGGAATTCCTTTTTCAAAGACTTTTCAATTGAGGCCACATGACGTATCCACTGTCTCACTGCGTAAAATGATAGTTTTCTAAATTTTGTTTTATTTTTATGTCCTTCCATTTCTATCTAACAAATAAATAATCTCAGGAACACCAGTCTTTTTCCGATCTTTACAAGTTGTGTCCTGGGAGAAAAAAAACCGTTCAAGTTTACTTATAATGCTATATTCTTTATTTTTATTGCCTAAAGACAAAATCTTTTGCCAACAACAAAACTCTTGTACTCCTCCACTGTGTCTTCTATTTGTTCTATGAAATCTGACCGCAATGTGAATAATTTGTCGCAATAATGATGAAATTATTTTTTCTTGAATGGCATTATAATAAAATGCAATATTTTCTTATTTTTTAACATAATTCAACAAATTATTGTCTATAACAATGAAATTGCAATTGCAATTGTAATGCATTGCTTTACAATGTAACTGCAAAATGTTTTAAGTTTATATTTATCATAACAAAAAATTAATGGTGTTCCAAATTAATGTGAGCGACTACAGTTTTTGTTGTACATACAAGATAGTAAATTTGTTTAAACTAAAGAAAAATATTCAACACAATGCATTGTGCTTCTACACAATGTTTCTTTAATCAACTATCATTGTTGAAGCTAAAACTACAATTTTACGGAGAATTAGATTTTAATGTATCTTCATGTTAAGATCTTCAGTCAAGTATCTTCATGTTCACTATACCCATTTCATGAAAACAACTCGGATACGTGGTATGGTGTACTCCTACCTTGTATATTACTCCAAAGATTTTAGCTAAATAAATCACTAATATTATAATGAATAAAAATCATTGTATATTTTTAACCCTAGAAAGCTAAGGCGTCGTCACTGTGACGACGCGATACAGTTTTTCGAGTGTGCCGCGCTAAGTTATTGTTTGAACGCGCCCCCCCTCCACGTAAGGTCAGTCAACGCTCCGCCGGGTCTGTGAGTAGTTTGGCAGCCACCTCGCTCGTATAGTTTGTGCCAATATATCGAATGCGTAGTCGTGGAGACGAAACGTTAGCTTGTACGTTGTTTTTACAATAGCATTGTGTCGTCTTTGCCGGACGATAGTTTAGTGTTTTACGTGCTCGTCATATGTACGAATGTTTAGTGTTTCTATGTGTTTCTTGTATGTGATAAAGTTGTAAATATTTATGTAATATAGTTATTGGTGAACTCTCAAAATGGATACGGATCAGGAACAACGTATTTCTACAATGTTTTGAATGAAAGTTTATCTGATGACTTTATATCTGAAGAAGAAGAAACCACTGATCAACGATATTACTCCGGTATTACAGACGACAGTGATGATACAGACGCTGACCCGGACTATTCACCATCAGGTACTAGTTCTGCTAGTGATAATGAAGACTTACTGGAAATACCTACAGCTAAAAATGCTACACAAGGGATAAATTATGGATACTATAGATGAAACTATCAATGCTGTTATTGCAGCTTATTGCCATGGTCATCCTCCACCGACAGACATTCCTCAGGTAGGAAATGCACCTTTAGCTCGTCCGGCTTCACCACCAATGTCTAGACCTCAGGAAGCTTTAGCTCGTCCTGCTTCACCACCAGTGCCTAGACCTCGAGCAGCTGTGGCTCTTCCTGCTTCACCACTAGTGCCTGTACCTCAAGCAGCCGTAGCTCGTCCCTGCTTCACCACCAACTGTAGCTCATGGACCACCACCAGTTCCTCGTGATCCACATTCACTTTATATGTCCTAATCAGCGTATGCGGGGGAGGAACGGACACTTGTGGAGTAACATTCCATCACGACCAACAAATACCAGAGCATCTGCAAGAAATATAGTACATATTCGGCCAGGTCCAACTGTTAATTGCAAGAGACAAAAACAAACCCTTTGGATGTGTTTTCATTATTTTGTACAGATAATATGAAAGACAGTATTATAAGTCACACTAACTCTGCAATAAGAAGAAAACAAGTAAATTACAACCAACTTTACAAGTACAATTTCAGAAAATTACTAGAGAGGAGTTTGATGCATTTTTAGGTGTCCTGATTTTGACGGCAAGTCAAAAAAGATAATCACATGCCCTCTAATGAACTATTCAATGTAGAATTTTGCGGTAACCGTTATCTGGCTACAATGAGTTGTGCGCGATTTGATTTTTTAGTGAGGCCCTTCGATTTGATGGGATATGAAACAAGGAATGAAGACGTAGGCAAGATCGCTTCGCTCCAATAAGGGAAGTCTGGGAGATGTTTGTGGCGTCTTGTAGAGACAATTACAAACCAGGATCATACTTAACAATTGATGAACAGCTGTTGGCATTCAGAGGTCGTTGTAAATTTCGTATGTATATCCCAGACAAACCATCAAAGTATGGAATCAAGATTGTGATGGTTTGTGATAACAGGTTCTAGAATACATGATAAATGCGATGCCATAGTATTTGGGTAAAGGAACCACTCCCAGAAATATACCACAAGCCGAGTTCTTCGTAAAGGAGCTGACACAATGCGTCTACGGTTCAAATAGGAACCTCACCATGGACAACTGGTTCACTTCGATCTCATTAGCAACAACAACTTCTAAATCCACCAATAAATATGACTTTAGTTGGGACTCTACGTCGGAACAAACCTGAAATATACCTCCAGAGATGAAAGAAGCTGGAGATCGACCGGTTGGGTCTTCAATGTTTTGTTTTGATGGACATAAAACAATGGTGTCGTACAAAGCAAAGAGTAAAGAGAGTCGTGTTGTTGCTCTCAACTACTCATGAGCAACCATCCATCAACCAAGGAGCAAGAAGCCAGAGATTATCGAATGTTACAATGCAACCAAAGGCGCCGTTGACAGTCTTGACCAGATGTGCAATAACATGTCGTGCAGCCGAAAAACTAGAAGATGGCCATTGTGCGTTTTTTATGGCATGATTAACATAATGTTAGTCAATTGCTACACAATTTACGCACATAACATGGTTGCTCAGGGCTCAAAGCCAGTTTCAAGACGTGATTTTGCAAAAGAATTGCACAGTGAACTCGTCAAGCCTTGGCTTCAACATCGAAATCGCATCACAACTTTGCCAAAGCGTCTACGCGCAATCTATCGCCAGCATCCTGGAAGTTGATATTCCTGCTGCCCAAATAGATCCTCAACTTGTCCAGGGAAGAAAGATTTGTGCATTTTGTCCTTCAAAAAAACGACGAATGACCTCCCATTTCTGCCGGCGCTGCTCAAAGGCAATGTGTGGCGAAACACCAAGGGAAGTGGTGTGTGGACTGCACTTGTTAAGTTTTCAATTGAAAAAAAAAACTATTATATTTAATGTAAGTAAGCTTTAATAATTAATTTTTTCTCATTAAAAACCCTTTTTATGTAAAATAAAATGTTTTTTATTAATGGTAGTCTCCCTGACGAATGTTTTAGCTGTAACGTGTTTTTTACGAACCTTAGCTTTTCTAGGGTTTAATTTATCACTGGTTTATGCTGTAAACTTAAATAAAAGTGTGTTATAGTATACATCATTGTAGTGGCTATTATGTAGATTGTTCTAAACAATGTCTGTATATAAACGTCTAAAATTTCCCAAATTTCTCACCAATATTTCACGATATTTTATTGAATAGCTCCACTGATTTCTATAACTATTTTAGACCAGTCTAGAGAAATCCTGTCTATCAGCTTATAGAACAGCTGATAAAAAAAAAGCAATACATCAGTCACTAATTTTATTTATCATTGCATTAATGTGAAATAATTTCATTAAAAAATAAAATTGTGGAATTTTATTTACACCCACAAAATTAAAATTTTATGGTTGTTATAAAAAAATTGCTTGCAACTTTCATTACATTCATCTTCATTTACATCCAAACAGTAATGAGCCTATTCCTTCCTTATTGCAACCATAAATAACATTCCATTACAATAACATAAATTACAGATTACACAAACAAACAATAACCCAGTTCACGAGTAAACTGCGTAGTCACGATTGCGAACTGCAGACAGCCTGTATGCTGTCAGCTGGTGCCCACAGCCATCAAAATGTTGGCTAGGAGAACAGCTGATAAAAGCAACACATCAAGTTACTAATTTTATTTTTTATGCATTCATATGAAAATAACATATTTTATTATAAAGTTTTAATACTTTTATTATTTAAAATAAGATTATTAAAACCTTAGTGAAATACAAGTTAACTTGTATTTCAGATTTTGAGCTCTGTGAATGGACTTCGAGTACTTGTTTTTTCAGTGTGAATGGGTTAATAAACTTATGGTGTAGTAAATTATATTTTACTATGGTTGATTAGAATCTCAATAAAAACAAACCTCAGACAATGAAAAGCTTGACTTTTACAGACAGCAATAAACATTTATTATCACTTGTTTAAACATGTTATTATCATACTTATTATTCTTGACTTTGACATTGTGATTAAAAACACATTTTACTATCTGCTGATCAAGTCAAAAGGGAGGTTTTTAAGACCATTGGAGATTGTAGCCCGAATGGATTTTTTTAAATTTGTGTATCCAGAATGCCCATGTAAAATTTCAGTACAATGGTCTAGTAGTTTCTGTGTGATTGGGTAGTAACACATACAAACATACAGAGAGACACTCATTAGATTTTTATATAATAGTGTAGATTTATAGGTATGTCATCCAGTATCTGTTACCATTAGAAATATTCTGATTTGGCGCTGTATATTGACAATAATGACAGAAACTGTAATTATAACTATATTAAAGAATATTATTAAACATGTTATATTGAGTAAATTGTGGAAGAAAAGGTGCCAAATATTTTATATGTAGTTCAAAAGAAAAGATTGAGCTTGGTAGCACTATCTACAAATTGCCACTAAATACTGTTTTATTATCACTTAGAATTTCTGTCACACCCCTCCCCTCCCCTTGTGTGAATGTGAGGTAAATTTCCTTGTTTCATCAAAGCTTTTTTCATAAAGGTGAAACAAATAGCTATCAACTAAAGTAATTACTTATCAAATGTTGTATTTGAATAAACTGTTTGTGAAAAAAATATGAAATACATGGAAATAAATGACGTTATATCATATTAAAATGCTAACTTTGAAACTTAAATGTAGTAGAATTTTGGTGAAACCAGTTTTTGAAATAGTTTGTATTATAGAACACACTTTGATGAATGCTTGTGTGGTTTGCTGAAAAAACACATGGTATCCCAAAATTTACATTACTTTTTCTTTTTAATTCTATGATTAAACAAATACAAAAAATTGAAATTTAGTGTTGTTGCGGTTTTTTAACCCTTGAAGCGTTAATTTTAAATTACTGTCAAACGCTAAGACATAAAAAATATATTTTTTTAAATTTCCCAATGCTAATTTTTGTTTCATATTCCTTGGTATTACCTTTATAAGAAAAAATAATAAAACATGTAATATTTACACATTTTTAAGAATTTTATACACACGAAAACTTTTGAAATTTTAGAAAAACTGCATTGCAGGATAATGTACATATGAACACTATTTGACAGATTACATTACATTTATACAGGTTATTTATAATGAGTAAATTGTAACTGAAGTTTCTGTATAATTAGTACATAAAAATAAATAAGTTCAGTATAAGATTTTGAAATGTAAATATATGAAATTCAACACAAACTTATTTATACGATAGCCTACAAGGGAAATGAAATAAATATTGTGCTTATAAAAACTTATTTATTTAGAATAAATAAACTGGACATGTATGGTGAAACTGGTATAAAATACAAAACAAATAATTGAATAAAAAATATTACACATAATATACCAAAAATGCGCTCAAAACTACGTTGTTCATATAATCATTTGGATCATCTGGATTAGCCATTATAACAAAAAATAATACTAAATGTTAGTAAAAACAAACTAAAACACAGAATAACAACGGACTGATTCAAAACCACTTTGTTTAACAATATAACCAACATACGACCAACACACACATAGTTAAACAGCTGAATGAAACGAATGCGTCTGTAGGCGTATGCCGCGTCACAGGCCATACAAAAAAATGCGCGGCGATTGCTTTCAACCCCGAGTAGATACCGTTACAACGTCCACCAATGGTGACAAAGCGTTTTTATCTAGTCCCAACAGTCGAAAGGAACATCGACCTGCTCTCTACGGAAGTTTAACAACTAATTCTTCGCCATTTCAAAAGTAAAGCTTTTGCGTTTGTAGACGTTATCCGCGTTTAAGCATCGGCAGTTCCGCGTCTATAGGCGTTTTAGCCGCGTTTGGAAGGGTTAATCATCAAGGTGATGAATCAAATCAAAATAAAAATGGTGTATTGTCTTTAGGGCAAGTATAGCGATTTGACCATGGATACCATTCTCTGTTATAAGATTATAGACTTGTTGTAGTTTAATGTTTATATTGCCTTAGATAGGAACTCAAGACTAGTGTAAATTTGATAATCATAAAACATCAGCCAGAGATATTGGTCCCATTTACGTATTGTATCAGAGTACCCAATTTAAAACATCAGATTTTCAAATAATTTTAGGTATATGGTGGGAAGAGGAAGAGTTGATTCAATTGTGAAGGTTGAGTTTTGCTCCGGTTATTCACCTTCTCCTCCTAGCGCAGAGTCTGTGAATCTTGACCACTGTCTACAGACTATAAACTCTTGGAATTTGTGAGTCCATGTTCTATCCTGAAGAGATTCAAAAGAAGCTACAAATAACCTTTTTATATCGTTTTTGACATTCAGTAGACACCCCAGACTACAAAAATATATAGTGTAATCTAAGGTGAAGAAGTAATTTTATTAGTTTATTCAGGTGCATAATTGAGTGCTTTGTATGATGTTTTTAACAAACCCACGAAATCTCTTAAGCAATGGTACACAGCAAGACCAAGTTTTGCTTACACATAATGTTAGCTATTAAAGGGTTGATTTCAACCCTAAAAATAGCCCTAAACCCCACCTCAAAAAAAATAAACACATATTTCAAATGTTGAATGTTTGGAGTTTGGCAAGCCAGTTCACTTTTCATCTTATTCTGATGCTTGTGTCTGATTCTCGTTCTGGATGTCAAAGACGCTATAAAGAGTATCAAATTTTGATCTTCTTTGTCACCGACTGAGTTTTATATAATCTCTTCAGAGAAACCATGACTGGGATTCCAGGAATCAAGGTCCTTTGACAGTGTTAGTATTCACTTTTATAAATGGTTTCAGCATATTATGTTCCAAATATATAACATTCTATCTTGCAGAGTAGAAACCTCATCTTTTCTGGTTTGTGAGTCAATTATTCTTCATGATTTTTATAAATTATTGCACATTCAACATCGTAATCTTAAAAATCATGGTTGTGGTAACAGAGACTTTTTCAAAATGATTTATGACCATTCTATCTTAAACAAAAGGAGAGTTCACTATCACTAGCTACGTTTTGACTTCTGCAATCCTGACCTTTTAACTCTGGTGGTTTTATAAACTAATATAACTCACAAGATGTAGGTAAAAGTAAAACGAAAAAACCCCCCATACCAAAGTGTTGTAATACGGCCTGTGTAATAAATTGCAAACAAAAATCGAGTGACTTGTCAATTCCATGCGTCATTATCTCCAAACATTATGTGTTTGTGTATTATGTGTAATACCCCCCACCCCCCCCCCCCCCCACCCCCCCCCCCCCCCACCCCCCCCCCCCCCCACCCCCCCCCCCCCCCACCCCCCCCCCCCCCCACCCCCCCCCCCCCATGCATGGACAACAACACAAGACATGGCAGGCAACTTCCACCTTCCGGCACACAGAACAGCCACCTAATGCAAAAAAACCATCTTATGCTGGAATCAAGATATATAACACACTGCCCTGAAGACTTGAAAGACCAACAGCCCACAGAACCTGAAGAAGGAACTCCGGACCTGGCTCCAGGAAAGACCCTTCTACAGCATGGAAGAGTTCTTCAATTGGAGGGACAATGCATGAAGACCCAACTCATGAGGAAGAAGATATTTTTTGTCTTTAAACTTGGACATGTATTCTAATCTTGATGATTATGAATAAAGAATTTCTGATATTCTGATTTCTGATTACAATATGGCAGCTTTCACTTTTTTCAAATTTTACCGATTGAGTCAGACATGATGATTTCTGATAGAATAGTTATGTATTTCTCGCATAGTTATAAAATTACTTAAGGTATTTTTAACATTTACTAGAAAATGTAGACATACAGACTTAGAAAGATCATTATGTTAAGTTCTTACAAAATAGACACAAGTTTTTTTCTGGAAAACTTTTTATTGCTCTTTACTCATTTTCATATAGTTATTCAATATCTGAGATGGAATTTGAAAAAAAAAAACTTCATGGATTGTATAGCAATGCATGTTTAGCAGTAATATTCCAAATACATTAGATAGTATGCCATCTGTATAAAAAGATAGGTAATACTTTTGCCATTGATATTTTGCAGTACACTATTGATCAGTCACCCTGTAATTAATAAAGTTTTTTCCCCTGATTAGAAATTCTGGAAAACTTATCCCAATGTTAATACTTGGTTCCAATAGTTTTAAGGTTAATTGAAAGGATAATATTTTCATGTCCTCATATTATTGATTAATAATTTCCTACCTCTAAGGTAACACAGCTTCACTGCAGGAAGATCCACTATAAGTGCTCTCACTAATCTGATATAATACCTAATTGGCAATGAAAGAACAATTGCTACTGTTTTTTATTGTGATACCCTGGATAAAAAAATGCTTTTGCTAAAAATTCAGTTCTCTTGTTATTGTAGGAATAGCACTCAGTTGATATAAAATCCTGGAAGTAAGAAAACAGATTGTTGAAGTGAAGCAAGTTGTCAATTGAGTGTCTAGGAACGAGAAGAAGTCCAAGTTGATGACTGTGAGAAGAGTAGTTCCACAAGGATCTCTTTTGGGATCTATGTTATTTTTTTTCAATACTAGTGACCTGCCAGACTGAATCACTACTGTTACCTGCTTTATTTGCCAGATGACACAATTGTAATCATATTGTACCACGATTAGAAATCAACACCATTAAATTTGTAAATATTGTTCAAGAGTACTATTTAATGAATGATCTAGTTATCAGTTCATGAAAGACTAACTGTAGTTCAATGTGCTTCAAAAAGACCTTAAAGTCTATACTTCACTTATGTTAAAGAAGTCTACTCAAGTGGCTTGTAGGAGAGTCCATTTATAGCTTTCAAGAGTTTAAGTACATTGATAATTCAATTATGCTGCATTTCCAAGTCTTTGAAGTCAGGAGAATAATACTGTTGTAATGGTAGTTAATCAGGAAATGTTGTTTTGGCAAATACTGGTTGATTTCACCAATGTTTTGGACCAATGCTAATTTTAAAGTATAAGTTGTTTAATAAGATTTTACAAGAGTTTACTTGATCACCATACAATTCTAAATACCCATCCATAGTTTTATAATAATGTAGACTAGTGAATAGTCCAGATTATGTGCTCTTTCAATACTCATTCTTTGTTTTATTAATACAAATCCAAATCTACAATACCTGTACTAGTGAGTAGTCCATCACCAAGCCAAGGTACCAAAATGAAGTATTCACGTCCTTTTGTTATGTGCTGAACACTCTTGAGCAATGCCTATGAATATAAAGGTAAAAACACTAATTTTTCAATGAACAGTCACAGTATTAATGATAAGTTTTGAACTTTTCAATACAAGTTTCATACAAGTTGAATTTTTTTAGCTCATAAGAAATTATTATAACTAAATAATTCATTGTTAGATAGGTATCAAACTGCTAGACCCAGTTGCTGTGTATTAAAGACTACTGTGCATATCACGTATGTTGCACATAAAAAGCCTCTATGTTGCAGGCCTGTTGGTCTTGTTTTCTTTGCTCATTTAAATTAGATGACTCTGTTATTATTAACTGCATATTACAAGAATCAAGAATATTTATTTCCAAAGTACATTACAATCATTTGTTAAAACAAAAATAACATTCATAAAAAGTAGATAAAAGTACAATGGATAGGCACCTCTGAGCTATTAGGTTTGCCATCACTAATTAATTAAAAGCAGATTAATTATATTATTTACTTGTTAGTGTTATATGTTACATTATTACTTTGGTCTTAATTGTATTTTGTCATTCTCTCTAGTAATTAACAGTTGCTAACTACTTGTTATATATATTGGCATTGTAGTTGGAAATTAAATATCATCAAAATATACTTCCTAATGTTACCCTTAAATCAACTTGCTCTCTTCATTGTTGTTTGAATTTAAATTTGAGCAAATAATTTAAAAACAATCTAAAGAAAATAGTTCCAGGATTAAAGAAAAATCATTGTCAAGTTATGATGGTATTTCAATTATATAATTAAGCGCTCATTACCTTATATTTTAAAAGTTCTCACTCATCTGATATATTCATCTTTGATTTTCAATAATTTTTCAGATCAGTTAAAGGTAGCAAAAGTTAATTCCTGTTTTAAAGAAAGGTTGATACTACACACCACCCGTACACTATAGACCGGATTCCCTACTACCTGTTTTTTCAAAAGTTTTTTTGAGCAAGTAGTTTTCATTCAATTTACAACCAATTATCTTGAATGTAAACCATCTCCTAAATGAAAAACATGTTTATTTGTAATAACATGTTCTTTGGAAAAAACAGCTGGCATTGATTTGAGTCTATAATTTTTGCTTTTGATCAAGAAGAAAAGATGATAGAAATGTTTCTGGACCTTACCAATGTATTTGATTCACAAAGTTAACTTTTAAAAAAGATATTGTAGTGCAAGGCAAGAAGGTTTAGCTCCTCTTTAGAAAACAGAAGACAGTTTGTTGAAATAAAGTATGTAACAGAACATGGACCCCGTAGATAAGCTGAAATATACAGTTCTCGGCTGCAGACTGTACCAGTGGTGTTCCACAGGGATCTATCTTAGGTTCCTTATTTTTCTTTGCCACGTGAAAGGGTTCACCCAGTTGTAGTGCTGAGGGATTGTAGTGTGATGAGCCTGCACACTGATGATTCCAACATTTTTAATCTCAGGAAAATCGCAAGACCAAATTGAAAATGTCATCGTACTGTGGTATTTTCAAAATTAAAGAATTTATAGACAGTAAAAACCTTCTTTTTATATTCAAATAAGTCAAATTTATTTCTTTTAGCACACAAAAAAATTAGTAACAAAATAGTAACTAAATATTTTTAATAAATAAAAACAGAATCAACCTAGAAATTGTACTGGTTTTAAGGGATATTAATATATGAAAGTTTAATGTGGTACTATCATTAATAAGATAGTGTGGGACTTTGTTATTAATAAGATATCTACTTGTGTGTATGATATGAGAATCAAAATTCTTAAAAACATTTACTTTCTCTAATTCATTCACATGTAAATCTGGTATTAATATATGGCACTAACACTAAAAATAAATTTGAATAAAATATTAGAACGATAAGAATTATAAAAAATCTAAAAACATGCAAATTTAGTAAAGTATAATTTCTCTGGAGTTTTTTCTTTCTTTGTTAAGATTGAATGATAAATAACTAAGAAAATGCATCTTTACTATTATGAAAACAATAATAAGGGAATTGATTTTTATCAATTTGTAATTAATTATCAATACATTACTTGAACCACATTTAATTAAAATATATGTTTATTCAAACATTAACAATTTATTTTGCCAGTTACTATCCATCCAATCAAATCTATCAAATATTTTGTTTCTATGAGACAATTCGTTTTTGTTTTTAATTTATTACAGTTATTTTAAATTTTTATATACAAGTGTAAAATGGCAGACTAAAAAAAAACCATTAGAATTGTTTTAGTTTGCAATTATTACAACCAGCCATGCATATATTCTGATTTGACTGAAATTCTTTTAACCTGTTGAGGAGTAGCTGAAAGGTTCCAAAAGAGTACAGACGGTTATAGCCGTTTGATCCCAAAAGAGTATTGATGGTTATGACCGTCCAAGACGGGGTTTGCTAAAACAATCAATATTGCAACTGTTTTATGCACTCTAGTGGCGTTCTTACATACTATTTCGACTGTGAAATGTTCAAAGTAATAATTATCAGACAGATACTGGAAGCACATGTTGCACCAAGAGAAGAGGCCGCAGCTGTGACGCGTCTGTTGGGCGGAGCCCCAGCAGCCGCTACGCTTGTCAGGTCACCATTTCCCCGCCCACTACCAGTAATGGGAAACTGGCCGAAGGAAGCTAAAACGCATGCTTTGTGTGTTCAAATACAACACGGGATGAGTCGTAAAAAGGAAAGAAACTGCTTATGAGTGCACAAAATGTGAAGTAGCACTTTGTGTGTACCCGTTGTTTTGAACAACATCATAGGTTTGTAAAATTCTAAAAAAAAACAAACAAATGTTAGAATTTTATCAAGTTGTAGATCCACAAAATGCATTATCATGATATTTTGTAAGGTTTCAATACATTTTTGAATGAAAACAACAAAAATTTTTTCTTTACTCCCTGGAGTTCATTAAGGATAATTTTGCTTACTCTAGTATACACTAGGTAGGATGACGGTTTATAGCCGTCAGTACTCCCCAACAGGTTAAGACATGATTAAAACACATGACCATAAGTAGTATACATTGATACTTACCTCAAGATTTCCCTGGAGATGACAAAATTTACATATGGGACTCCTAAAAACCACATTGAGCACAATGAAAGTATGTTTCCCAAACACTTTCTCTAAAAATGAAAGCACTCCTGGAAAGTAAAAGAATGCATGTTGGCGATCAAGATATGAAAAACACTACTAACTTAAGAATTTGTTTAGAAAACAAACACTAATACTTGTTTTGCTACCATAAATCCAACTTTTTAGCATTTTTCATAATAGTGTACGCAACAAAAATCATATGTTATTTAAATTGTATACCGTATTTCAAAACTTGTCTGTGTATGCACAAGATTGGCATTTGATATGAAAGTTCACAAGAAAAGATGAATAACTTTTGTATATTGTTAGAAACAAACCCCTAATATGATCTATTAATTCTACCAGATCGTCTCAAATTGTCAATAAAAATGTTTTTGGGAACTATTTTGTCTTGAATAAAATATTAAACCAGTAAAGTAATTGTTTACTATGTTAATAACAATAAAATTCTTAAATTCAACCATGAAATACCTTCTGTTTGGCAATACAGCAGCTTCATATGAAAAAGCCCAACTTTCTGTTTCCGTGTATCCTGGGATAGAAGAAATTAATCTACGGACTCTTATTCCACACCAATAGTAGAAATGAAAAAATATCAACAAAAGCACAATTAAAATCAACACAAAAACGCCAAAGAAAGACATCATACTGTACTACTCTGATTACATCTGATTTGATATCAAACAATTAGTCTCTAAACTTGTCTGTGTATGATCATTAATAACTCAATCTCATGATTGGCAGGGACTGTGGAATTTGATCTCTGATAACCTGAGATCTTTTCCTCCTTCTAAGCCCAATATCGTAACTGCCTCTTATAATGTGAATTCATTTCCGTTTCAACATTGTTTACCATCTTACGTAAGCAGTTTTCATGTTATAAACATATTTTGAAATGATTACAGTATCGTATTAGAAATCTCATACCGTCACCAGTGACCTTCATATCCTTAGCAAAACAAAGACATATTTTTGTCACTATACATAAAATCTCGTACATTAGTACATAAAACTATCCTAGATAATCTTGATGCACTATCATATCCATCTGAACACTACTGTCACACATCCTTTTACAGTATTAATAAATACACAAAACATATTTTTACTACACTTGAAGATAAAGTTGATTCATAGAAATATGTTTTTAATATGGACCTTGACACCATATCTCTGGAAATATTAATCACACAAAGGATGGGGAAAGATTATTTGGAAGGAATTAATTATAAATCAAACTGAAACCATATCACATGTGTACCGAGGAGTGGGATATATATATATATAAAACTTTGTTGAGGTCTTTCATGTCAACTGTTGACCTTCAATCGATTGGTTCAATTGACAGTGACATTAAATTTAACCCTGACTTGTGCAGTGGAATTAGTTTCACATTTTTTAGACAGTCTTTACTTTGTTTGCTAGTAATTTAATTGAAATAGAAATAATTCATAAATATTAAAATAAGTAGATATTAGAACTTACATATAATGAACTGAAGTCGCAACCTTGAATTGAATTGTTTTCCAGATTTAATGATGGACTGTATTGGATAGTTATTCTTGGATTAGATATTAGCTATTATTGGATAGTTAAATAGTTTTTCCAGAAATAAAATTGGTGCAGAGATTGACAGGAAGCTGAGTAATTTTGGACTCTAATGACTATGTGGAGAAATTTCTGTTTTTATTGTAAACACAATGTATTAGAAATCCTCTTACATAACCAAACTTACAATGACAACGGTATCATATGTAAAACCTCTTATCCTTTGAAATTCTTAGTGTGTTTATATACTTCAGGCTGAGCGATCCTGTCCTTGCAAGCAGCCCCTCCTTGCCGCCGCCGATTGAAGGTGAATTCGGAAGTCACCTTTAAGCCATTTGGCCCCCAGATTGTGTTAGAGAGAGCTTCTTAGCCCTAAACTTCATCTGGTAAAATAAGACCTTCTTTACCTTTTACATAAACAATATATTTGCTAAATTGTAATTTACTTCATATTCTTAGTACTTACTTACTCCCATAGTCATGGATACACAAGGTACTATCAACTAGCTACCTCCATCTATCCCGGTCTTTACCATCCTCTTCTACTCCTGCCAGTTTCCTTAGATCTCTCTATACATTTCTACATAGACCTTCCATCATTTCCTGGGTCTTCTACGTTTGATTTCTTATCCATATTTCCCTTTCTCTCTACTGGTGACTGTAAACTTATTATATTTCTAGCTTCAGCCATATCTGAAGATAATGAACAGTTCCTCAGGACAGGAGTAACCTCAGGGCTCTGTTTTGGGACCTGTCCTTTTTATTTTATTCATCAATGACATGCCATAACATCTTGGTAATCTGAGCACCTGTTTAATGTATGCTGATGATATTACTCTTGTAGTTAGCCGGTGAATCAGCTGCTAGTTTTAAAAGGAACACTCTTCCCAAAGTTTGAATAAGTATCAATATTGCAGGGAAAACGACTTGGTTGCAAACACTACAAAAACCCAAGCACATAATTTTTGGAAGGAGAAGTGTCACACTAGGTATAGACAATGTAGTACAAGAAGAGAAAATAAAACTGCTAGGAATGACGATTGATGCAAAACTCACTTGGACCCCCCACATCGACAACTTGTGCAAAATAGTTTTCCTCTGGCCTATACGCTGTGCAAAGACTTAAACAAATAGCTGATATTAAAACTGCCAAAACAGCATATTTTAGACTAATTGAGTCACATATTAGATATGGTCTAATTAATTGAGGTGGATCCTCAATCTGCACCATGGAAACGAGTGTTGATCCTGCAGAAACGAGCTGTGAGGATACTTGCAGATCTGCAGCCACTACAGTCTTGCTGTACATCTTTTAAAGAGCTGGGAATCATGAACAGTGGTTAACCTCTACATACAAGAAGTAATCATGTATGCCGACAATCAAGATCCACCTCGTAACAACCAACGTCCCACAGCTACCCCACCAGGCATGCTTCATATTTTGCAACACCACACAACATCGGCTCACTCTATCCGAGAGACAACCACTCTACATTGGCTGCAGACTCCATAACCATCTTCCAGATCAACTGAGAAGAATAAGAGGACAGAACCTGAAGAGAGAGCTCAGCAAATGGTTGGCAGAACTGCCTTTCTATAGCATAGCCGAGTTCTTCAATGACAATTGAACAATTGTATTTTGTGAAATATTTTTTTTTGACTTAAGTATATTTTAAACCTCTGACAAGCAATTGTTAACAAACTTCTTATTATTCTTTACTTTTTGGAAAACAGTATTGACGCCTTTGTATTCCTCTACGATATCACAAATAAAGAGATTGTTTGATTGGTTCTCTAACTTTTCAGTTGTGTTTTTATCCTCCATATGTCAGCATCTCTTTTAGATCCAAATATTTTCCTCAAAAGTTTATTTTTGAACATTACTAGTTTATTTTGTAAATTTTTTTGTCAAGTCTCAAAACATATTGTCTTCACAAACGTGGGAACGGGTGTCAAAATTGATTTTGACTATAATTCAGTTTACTCTGTAGGGTTTACCATTTAATATTTTCCTAACTTAAAATGTGTGAACTAAATGTTAATAGTGATGGGATCACAATGAAAAAGGACAATCTAAACTGTTCTCCTATATTTCTTAACACAATGACTGTGGTGGACACAAATTACTTACTATCCCGGCGGCCATAAAGTCAGTAAATTGACTAGAGCAACAATCAAGGTGTTAAACAATGTACTTTGTAGCTAGAGATGAATCATAGTGTAGCACAATGACTGCGGAGGACACTCATTACTACTATCCTGGCTGTCCTAAAGTCTGTAAATGACTAGAGGCACAATCAAGGTGTTAACAATATAATTTGAAGCTAGAAATGTATCATAGTTTTAACACAATGACTGGCGGTGGATACACATTACTTCTATCCTGGCTGTGTCCTAAGTTAGTATGTGACTAGAGCCACAGTGACGGTATTAATGTATTTTTGTAGCTAGAGATGTGTCATAGTTTAACACATTGATTGCGGAGGATGCTCCATTACTAATATCCCGGCTGTCCTAAAGTCTGTAAATGACTAGAGGCACAATCAAGGTGTTAACAATGTACTTTGTAGTTAGAGATGAATCATAGTGTAACACAATGACTGCGGAGGACACTCATTACTACTATCCTGGCTTGTCCTAAAGTCTGTAAATGACTAGAGGCACAATCAAGGTGTTAACAATATAATTTGAAGCTAGAAATGTATCATAGTTTAACACAATGACTTGCGGTGGATACACATTACTTCTATCCTGGCTGTAATAATTTAGTAGTACATGACTAGAGCCACAGTGACAGTGTTAATGTATTTTGTAGCTAGAGATGTTTCATAGTTTTAAACACATTGACTGGCCTTTTTTATAACTAAAAAATATAAATAAATATTGTTATTAGTTGATACTAATAATATAGTGTTTTTAAATCAGTATTATTATTTTGTCCAATAATTTCTACAGTTTATTTAATTAAAAATACAAGTATATTATTTTATACATTTTAGGTTTTTTTTTAGTAGTTCTAGTGTGTAATTTAGAGTTGAAATATAATACAACCTATTTTCCGTAAAGAAATAAGAAAATTGTTTAGGATAACAAAAGAAATAATATTTTATATTGAATCTTCATATTTTTTAGAGTCATACTTCCCCTCAATGGAAGATCATCCGCTACAATCTCCTCATTTCTTTCATTACTGTGACCTCTTCCAAATTGGGCTTCTCTATTTTTGGTTGAACATTCTGGCAGGCGCACTGGATAGTCCAAATTTATATGGTTCTTATCCTCCCCCATTTTATAGGCTCTTGATATAATCTCTCCATTTATTTATTAGATCTTGATTTCTTTCTGTAATGATGGTCCTATTATTTTCAATTCCATATGAGCTTGGTGAGAATTTCTGAATGTCTTTACAACAATACAAATATTTTATACAGGTGTTGAATGCATTGGATGTAGATACACACAAAATAATCTCTTTGTGAAAATACACTTGAAATAGTCTCCTTTTTTTCTTAGAAATAGAACTACCTGCCACAAAGATGTACTGAACTTTATAATTATTTAAAAATATCAGTGGAAGGTAATAATTGTTGGAGCTAATACTAAACAGTTAGTAAATTGTCAGTTAAAATTAAATTTAGGTCGAAGTTAGTCATGATTGTCCTTTTACTACAAGATTTGTCAATTTGTCTAAAAGATGTGTGTGGCTAAGGCAGTCAAAGGCCTTATAGTAGTCGAGCAGGATAGCAGTGACTGTGTTGCCTTCTTCCAGTTGGTCTGTTAGGAATTCAACAAGGCTAATAAGTGCTTTTTATTGTTGATGAAATCCCAGTCTGAAATCCGTGTTGCTGAGATGAAAGCAGTGTGTTGGTTGATAAGTGTTGTAGGAATCTGCTCCAAAATAATTTGTCCATAACTTATAAAAAGTTGATATCAGCCGGTAGTTAGCTGGTTGGTTGTTGGTGTTTTCCTTGTTTGACCTTCAGATAGACTTTAGATTATTTTTAAAAACAGATAGAAATGTTCCAGAAGTGAAAGATTTGTTAACATTAGGCATATTGTTAACACGGATGTTTTTCCCTAAGTATTCATCTTGTGTACAGTTATCTGCTCTCATTTACTTTCTCTTTTGATAACTTGAACCCATTTGGGAATTGGGCTCACTCATAACCATGTGGTTTGATGACACCTAAGACACACTGATTGCAACAGACATATTTATAGTCTATCTTTTAGTATACAATATAACATAATTTAAGTTCAGAAAATTGTAAAAACAAAAATAAATGTGATTTAAAATACATTGTGGTCACTTTGAAAAAACTGTTTAATGTGTGAAAAGCATATTAACAAATTAAGTAGACAATATTATGCAGCTTGTTCTCTGATGCACATCAAGGGGTGTCTATTGAAGGCACACCCCTTATTTATCAAAGAAATTGTTAAAAAATCAGTTTTACACAAATGACCTGTTTAAGACCAATCAAGTGAGGGACACACATCCAATATAAATTTATTTCCTAAATATAACAGAGTTCTCTCACTAATTTACATACATAAAGATTTATATAGTAGAAATCCTCTTAAAACGAAAAACGAAAATCCATTTAATCCAAACATCATCAACGGGAAATAAAATAGTAAAATATTAATCATTCAAAGAAAATTAAATTTCATACCTAAAAAAAATAAACAGCCTTTTATTTAAACTGTAAATTTATTTGATTCTTGTAAATGCACAATTGAATAATTCGGTTCAAATTTTCAACAAAAATAAAGTGACACATAAATCATAGTATATCAGAAGTAGATGAAACAAAATATCTGGGCTATTTGATTGATAAAAATTTAAGCTGAAACCAACATGCACACTGATGAATGAAAGCTATTATGAAAACATATCATCCAAGTTGTATGCTCTAATACAAATGTCAAATATGTGTAAACAAAGCACTGAATCAATTTTACTTTGCATTAATATATTCACATATTAGTTATGGAATTAGTGCATACAGGGCAATTTCAACGAAAAATCGCGATAGGATCTTAAAACTACAAAAGAAACTGTGAAACTCCTATTTTCATTTGAGCTAAACATATTTACAGCATAAATTCAATACATATTTGAAACACGCAAAATATAAACCCAAGGTCCAATTTTGTAAGGCCAACATTTGAATGTGCAGATTATTCTTCTGTACCAAAGTTAAGAAATATACTAATAAAACATATTCCAAATTTATCACTTATAAAACAATCCATACGACTCCATGCCACAAATAAACACACAGATATAAAAATTTCTGCTCAATATTAAAAAAAACAATGTAGTTATTTTTATGCTTAGGCCAGGAAAATATAAGGGATAACAACATGATGAAATGATAGGTTACAGAGAAAAGGAAAAATAAAATTACAGAATATTGATAAAAACCTTTTATGGACAATAAATAAATAATTATACAAAGAAATTAAGGTACAAAAACATATACAACCTAATCTAGACTACTGTTGGCCCATTGAACGATATCCGTCTGCAATCCAACATAGGACTGAAGGGCAGAAGTCACTTGGGACTTGGTGAGCAAGAAGTTGTACATTTGATACTCTTTGAGTCCACTGCGTCCAGCCATTCCACTCAGAGGAATTATCAGCTCAAGCGCCTGGAAATGAGTCACTTGACGTGATTATCTACACCTACAAGTATTATTAGTTATAGAAAGAATTAAAGCAATTCAAGGCAAAGAATATTATTTGTTTGAAAGTGTTTTGTTGAATTATTTGTTCAAATAATTATGAACCTTGTTCTTTTGATAGGTTTTTAAGTAAAAAACCTATTAAAATTGTCTATACATGAAATTTTACAGTAATCAAATTTAGTAATTATAATCATGTAATTAATGGCTCAAGATACATCTGATGGAGGTTGAACCCTGCAGGTGATGTTTGCATCACGAGTTGTTACAAAAACATTTCCTACAAGTCCGACAGTGCTTCACCAATACAACAATCTACATTGCAAGGGTTGAGAGCAAGGTTTATATGTAAGTACGAGTAGATAACATTTTTACATTTAGTGGCTTTAATCCGTTGAAAGTAATGTGTGCTTGCAACTTTGAACAATAATCGTTATATCCATTACGTATAGTCAAAAAGTGTTCAAGATTAACCACCTCTATAGTCTAATATTCCCTTAATTTTTTTTATATAATGTTACATATTTTTCCTGTTTTATTCTGTTGTCTGCTATAATATTGTGCAAGAAGCATTTCTATGACAAGCACACATCGTAGTTCCGATGTTTTTTACTAGATGTCAGCATTTCCTTGGTCCTCTCAAGAGTGCACTTTTGAGTCACACAGTGCAGACAGCTACATAAGTGTATTTACAACATTCATAACGCTTCTCACCTGTAGTCTTTCAAATGCTTTCAAAACAACAGGCCGCTCACTCAGTTTTACACTGTTGGACTGTTTGGCAAACTTCAAGTAACGGTTTAATATCATCTCAAAGTTAAACGGCTCATCATCATACAACTCCATTTGGTGAGTCATGGCTATTACCTGAAACAATATTTAACATTAAGTGTCTTATATCACATTTCAACATTTATTAATTTCTTTGCCGTATGATATTTCAAAAGTAGGAGCATAATCAATATTGCAGACAAGTATGTAACAAATGCAACAATTTAGCTGATTAAATTTTGGGGAGTTTAATACTTAGAGTTTGGTGTTATAATTTTGTTACCTGCACTTCTACACAAAATATTGCATATGTATAAAAAAATGAAATAAAAATTCCCAAGGTACCATCGGAAAGTTATTTATCATGTGACATTTTTTACTGCTAAACAATACACCACGATGCTGATTTGAGAGCTAATGTTTAGTTACAGTATCAGCCACCAAATCATGCGAATAGTAGCGAACACTGTTGAAATGAAGCAAAACTGATTAAGGTCAACAATCACATGTTATTCAATAAATAAGTATACAATCACTAGTATGTGGACATATACAGCACTAGTAATGACACTATATTCATATATTGCCTAGTCCAAGCCTTTAGCATCCACTTCTGTCCCTGTCAGTGTTAGTTTGAAGACATTTTCAATTGATTACTAATTGTATATCAATTTTTTCTGTACATTTAATCAAGTGAAATATATTACTATGGATAACACAGCTATGGTGGGAAGAGCTGATTGAAAGTGAATGTTGAGTTTAGCTCAATTTCACCTTCTGCTATGTACAGCATCTGGAATCTGACATTGACACAGACTTGATTCCAAGAACTTGGAGTCCATGTTTGTCTGAAGAGATCCCACAAGAACAGTAGAATACCTTGACAAGTAATTATTTATTACTTGCCTTGAACGCACTAGCATCACCAGGGTATTGAGATAAGAGATCAACCAATGGTTGACAACCAACCTAGTCAATTAGTAACAAAGACGTTTAAAACATACTCTCACAATACAATGGGCCTTGGTTATTTTCGTGATGCATTGTTGTGATATCAGGACAGCATCAATCAGGCAAAGCTAGAATGAAAACTGACCACCTTTTATCTTTCAGGACAAAAAAGCAATCAATGTTCATTAGTGAAGAAACTGGTAGATCTGAAGAATCATATTGACCAAGCAAAAACATCTAGAAATATATATCTAGAAACATAGAAATCATCTATTTGAAGGTAGTAATTACCTGCTGTTCTTAAAAAATTTTAAACAACTCCTGATTATCACAGTTCATTAGAAGTACAGTAAATATGAATATTTGTGTTGTTATCTATCAGTAAAATCTAAAAACTGCAAAATAAACATATAAATTGTACTACACTGAAAACGAGAATAAAATAGGCAGTCTGTATCTAGTGGTTCCAGGAGTTGGCAGTAGCCTATTATAGAATAGTAGTACTACTATGGCAATGATATCCTTATATTATAATCTTTTTAAGTTTTCAGTATAATTTTGAAACTTTTATGAACAAAAATAGATTTATTCCTGTTAAATCCCCATTCTTTTTTAGTAAGTTCATTTTAGTAATGAAAACCTAAGTTGCAAGTACTAGAATGTACTCAACTTAACTAATATTACCAAATTGAGTACCTGACAAATGATATGAAAAAGCAGATAATTAATAAAGTTAGGGTAAATCTGAGACTGACTATTTGTAGTTTCTAAAGAAAGAAATATGAATATTTTATAATCTATAAACTAGTGATGGGTTGAATCCCGAATCTTCAACATAGATTCAGATTCGATAGTCGCATATGTGGAGATCCGCCGCAACATTAACTATTGGATGATCAAAAGTACACAAATTGCTGATTACAAATTGTTTTTGCCGTACTTTAAGTTTTTAAAAACCACAAAACCTGCTGCATACATAACCTGCTTAAATAATTTAGTATTTTATACATTTATGTCCGCATAGCTCTGTAAATCTGCTGCGTTTATTCTTGGACGACAGAGGATCAGCATTACGCAAATCACTGATTGCAAAAGCGTGTTTTTATTGTACTTTGTGTTTAAAAACCCATAAATTAAACCTAATTAACACATTATCATTTTTGTAAATGATATTTTGCTTGCAGGTATTATTTTCTACATTTCCTATTGTGTATTGCTGCTGTATATGCAGATTTCAGCAGCTAGTTTTTTGTTTATTTCACTATTTTTTAGGTTGGATTGGTTTGAACATTTTAAGTTTAAAATAATTTTAATAAATTATACAATTATATTCCCAGATTAAAAGCATACATTCTGGAAGCTCATACTATAATCTATCTAATTAACATTATATTTGATAAGTTTATTGTATTTTTAGTTTATATATGTCATGTTAACCCTTAAGATGCGCCATATGAATATGACTGTACCATTGAAGTCGCTCTAATTGTGGGATATGGACATGTATTTTTTTATTGGCTGAGCAAAGCCCATCACTCTTGGGACTGGATAAGTTCATTTCTGTCTTCCTGTCCAGACGATATTTTGAAAATGAACTGACCAATAAACGTGGAAATTTTGCATGAAGTCTCATTTATATATTGGCAATACTGAGTGATGATGGTGTATGCCACTCCATGGGGAGAACTAGAAACAGTAATGTATATTTACTTGTAGTTGTATATGCCGCTAGTAAATTTCTATGGCTCATCCCTTTGAAGGAATGTAAGAGTGCTGAAATATGTAATAAATTAGACTGCATTATTTTTAACAACTTTTCTGTACCTAAAATAATAGTGTCAGACAATGCTGCATATTTTACATCACTGTATTTTAAGAAGTTCTTATTTAAGTATTTTAGTGAACACCGTAGATTAGCGCCTTACAGGGCAAATGGAAATCAATCAGTAAGGCATATTAGAAATATATCAACATTATTACGTAGTTTTCTATCACAACTGTCATAGTAATTGGAATAATGACCTAGGCTATATACAATTAAGTTTAAACACCGCCCACAATGAAAGCACAGGTTTTACTGCCTTTGATTTAATGATTAATCATTCCTGTAATAATGCTTTATCTAATTTATGGAAGCTAAATGATCTAATTGGTGAAAATTTGTCCAAGGAAACTATTGTAAACAATTTAAAGAGAGCTGTTGTGAATGTAAAAAGAAGCATAGCACATAATAGTAATAGACAAAAATACTCTGAGCAAAATGTAAAACATCCCTTTAAGTTGCATTCCTTAGTATGGATAAGAACCCACTATCTAAGCAATAAAGTAGAAAAGTTTTGTGCAAAAATTGGCACCAAAATATGTAGGAATTTATAGAATTTTATATTTTTTAAGCCCCTTAACTTGTATTGTACAACATACTGAAAATGTTTTGAATGTAAAAAAGGTTCATATTGTGGATTTAAAGTTAAATTAAGACATGTTCTGTATGGAAAAACGTTGTAGCATCCCTAGCTTAATAAACCACTTGCTGCCAAATTTAAAAGATTAAATAAAATACAGGAAGTGAACAGGACTTGGTAACTTGTATAAAAAGAGGTATTAAACCTACAGATAGGAATAAGTTAATTTTTGAAAACAATCCCATTTGTTTTATAGATTTGGAAAAATTGTGTATAGCTAGTAACAACATAACCTTTAATGATAACTTAAGGGACAATTTAAGTAGGACATATGTTAACAACATATATCCACCACATGTTGAACCTAGAAAAAGCAGATTCACGCAATCAGTATGTGTACCGAATGAGGATAACACATGGGGGTGGTGACTTCTGAGGTCATAGTAATAAATACTCGAATTGCAAAGTTTACTTATAAGTTCAATTTAATTAATGAAACTTACAAGCACCACTTTTAGTTGGTAAATTAAATGTATGCCTTGCCACGTTGCTGCCAATTAGAGTACAAGAACTAAAAATGTATATCTGATAGGTGGGCCTAAAATATACAATGTTCTATGGAATTATGCCTACAATATTTTACTTTATAACATTTTAAGATTTTACTTTCCTTCGCAATATGTAGACTCACAACCCGGGCGTCGGCGTCTTGGCAACGAGACATTGAAGCTGTAGTCTAAGAAGGGTTATTTCTAGTCGGTAATTACTAGAAGAGGAGTAGAAGTTATGAAAGTGGTAGCCATCTACTCAAATAATACGTGAGGTTGAGTGGTAGAGAGGGCTAAATAGCCCTAACTCCACCTCTTAAATAAAGACATATTTCATTTCATTTCAAAACAAAAGTTCTTCAGTTTATTATACTGATAGACATTGAAAGTGACAATAGATGCAGGTGAAATCATTAAAGCTGAGCTAAATTATTAATACTAACCTCCAAATTTAAGAATAAACCAGCATATTCAATTAAAAACTGACATCACATTTACTATACATCAGACAGAATTTTGCCAGATAACACCATGTCCAAATACCCATGTGATGTTTGTAAAACTCAGCAATAGTCTGCACTGACCCATGTAAATAATGGTTCCACTCTAAATGTACACAGCTACATAGTAGTGATGCCAAAAAAAAGGATGAAAACTGGCTATGAGTCATGGATCTGTGAGAAATGCAGACTTCAAAAGAAAAACAACCGCAAACCCACTAGTCCCAATAAATCCATCAAGTCTCCACAACACTAAAATTATCACCCTAACAGACACTAAATAACCCTTCTGATGATAGTCTCCTACCTGAATATAGTCAAAACGACATTTCTGATTTCATACATGATAAAGTTCTAAACTTTAACAAACATGAAAATGATCTTGAAACTTCAATCTGAAACTTGGAGAATGCAAACTGAAAATGTGGAAGAAAGCAAACTCTGACTACACCAATAACATAGGAAATAAATCAAAAGCGACGTGGAATACAAACAAAAGTCAATTATTACATGCCTATTTTTTTCATATCTACATTCTCCAAGCTAATCAAAAGAGTTGTTCTAAAAAGAATTTTAAACTAGTGTACAAAGCACTAACTATTTAATGGTGTGCAACATGGGTTCACAAAGACAAATACCATTACCCACGACAGCAATAGTACAAATGGTATAGGCACTGATTGATGGTCTTAAAATAAAAATCTTACAACAGGAATTTTCCTAGATTTCACAAAAGCCTTTGACTTGCTTTTAACACAAACTTATCATAAAAAAAAAACTAGAGAACTTGGGTATTGCAGGCACACCTAAACATTTGCTTCAGAGCCACTTGAATGGAAGTTATTATCTAGTTGATCTAAGGTATGTAGAAAAATGGAGTAATAAAATTAGGGAAGTAAGATCCAGTCTTTTACCTGTGATTCAAAGAGTACCTCAAGGATCCATCATGAACCCTGCACTCTTCATTCTTTTTATAAATTGCCTACTTAAACAAATAGGTGATGGCCTCATGTTCATGTAAGCCAACAATACAATATTAGTGCTTAAAAAACTGACAAGTGAGATGTTGACTGTGAGATCCCTTGTGTGTCTCAACAAGTCTTACCAATACTGCCACAATAATAATCTAACAGATAATACAACCAAAACATCTCAAATAGTTTTTTGAAGGACTTTTGATCAATTTTCACACCCACCAGATGTTGAAATGTGTGATGAAGCTAAATGTCTAGGCATCACTTTAGACAAGAAACCTAACTTGGATACCTCACAACAGATAATCTTTGTATAAAATGGCAGCTACATATGACCAAACAACAATTACTGCCTACCATGCAATGCTCGAATCACATATCAGATATGGGATAACAGTCTTGGGTGGAATATCTGTAACTAACCTACAAAGAGTCCATAGATTTAAAAAAAGGCATACCTTTTTTCTTTTTTTTAAGAAACCATCATACATTGGCAGGAAAACTTCACAATCAACTACCTGCCAAACTAAGAACCAAGAAAGGAAAAGATCTCATGTCTGCACTGCACAAATGGCTCAGCAACAGGCCTAGAAAACTACAGAAGAATTTTACAATGCAAATTCAGAACTTGTTTAACTTAAAATCCTGTACTATTGACACTAATAATGTTCTCTAAGAATACGTTAATATAGTCTACTGTCTCATCATGTGCACAATTCAGTGTAGTACAATGACAAAAGACAATGTACTCAATTAAGAATATCATTAAGACATGTTACAGGGTCAAGTTAAATGTCAAACAAGTAAAATGTTATTAGGTGAGATGTCAAATCAAGATTTGTCATTTCCATGAGGAGAACTCATCCAGTGTATAGAATGTGTGGTCTTGCAGCGAACACCAAGTTTCCTATTCATAGCTCCTGGGTTGTTTTCAAGTGTTTCCGGTAAACTCGTCAATCATGTTTATTCCATATGATGGTTTTTTCTTAAATAGGGCTATTCTATGATCTGGTAGAGCGTAATCCTCTGCTTGTCTGGTTAAAGTAGCTGTGTAGGTCTCTTTGTTTTGGAATATCCTTGGTTATGCAGTATAGAATTGTTTCCAGGATGTAAATGGATGTTACTGTCAATATTTTCTAGTTTTTAAAAATTAATGTGTCTGCAGCTCTATCACGGTTCTATTCCAGCCATTAGTCTTATTGCTTTTTTCTGCATTACCAAAACTCTGTGAAGATTGCCATTTGAAGAAGCAATCCAAACAGCTACTCCATAATGAAAGTGGCTTTCAAATGACGCATGGTATGTTGTTCATGTGGCTTTATATGTACTAGTTACCTTGGTTCTTTTTATTGCAAACAGTGCTGAGTTAAGCTGTAGACAGAGACTATCAATGTGCTTTTTTCAGCGCATGTTCTCATCAAAAATTATGCCAAGATGTTTAATTTTAGCAGCTGCTTGGATGTTAGGTCAGTTATAAGTGCCTTTTTAGTGCTAAGTAATTTGTCTTGTTTCTTCTCATCGAGAACAAGGTCATTTTTGTTGTATATTCTTAAGTTATGTTAAAAGCTATGTATGTGTTAATTTCCAGTTGTTCAGTATATCTATTTGCTTTAAACAGAACAGTGTTGTCTACGTATATGATCATTCTACAATATTCCATTAAGTGGTCTGGAAAGTCATAAATAGAAAGAACAAAATGTTTTAAATATGATCTAAAGCATGTTAGTGTAACCAAATTTTCTACAAATAACACCACTTATGTGTTCAGTCTTGTGGGATCTCTTCAGATGGATGTGGAGTACAAATTCCAGAAGTCAAGCCTGCGACAGGGTCAGATTTCAGATGCTGCATTAAGCAAAAGGTGATAGAGTCAAATTCCAAAATTACATTGTATTTATTATTTTAACGCTAATGTCTATAGATGTAACAGTGTATAACAAGTGTGATAGATAAATTATGAATGTATAATTTAAACCAAAACTGACATTTTGATTGAATATCTGTTAACTGAAGATGGCTCTTCACAGTGTTGCCGGAATATTTCAAAGTGGTGATTGTCAATAACATCAATAACACTCTTTAAACAAAGTGTTAATTGTGTTGACAATTTTTCTTTGCAGTGTGAACCAGAAATTCTGATCATAATCAACTATGCAAGGGTTTCTTCACATGCTAATTTATGATAATAATCAACATCAGAACTTTTTTCTACTAAAATACTCTGGGTATCTCCCAATATTTTACCCAAAATCTAGCGCATAACTGTCTTTTCACTGTCAACTGTTTTGTCTCTATTTACTCAAAATATACTTCAAAGCTTAAAGTTTGTTTTTGATTATGTAGGGTTTTGAGAAGGTAATAGTGAAAGGAAAAGTAGTGTAATTTTTGTTGTTACAATTAATGATACCAAATATCAGAAAGATACTGTTACCTGTCCTACTTTAGATGTTTATATCAGGCGCTTAAGATTGAGGACCAACAGTTTGCAAAATTTATAATTATTTTAAACCTTATTCTGAAATTTTCTTTGATAAACAATCTGTACAAAGGACAGTGAATACAGTAGAGTCCCGATAGTTCGAGTCTCGATAGTCCGAGGTTCCGTTAAATCCGAGCCAACACATGTAAAAAAATAAAATGTGACATATTTGTACAACACACTCGAGCGCATGTCTGTAAACTGAGTGCTAGGCTACTTGGAGAAGCCGGCAGCCTGACTCATCAGTGCCACTTCATTTGCAATGCCCCACCCCCACCCTATTGTCAAGGCCACGGAACATCGCGCCCCGTATTGTCTAAAAATAAATCAGTCCGTTGCTCATCACGTTCGATTGCGGTACGGTTGTTCTAGATTACGATCGCAGTGCGTTTACCCGTCTGTTATTTACAACGTACAGTACTTGTTGTCTAAATATTAAGTTTTAGTAAAAAAGTATTTTCTGAAGTGTTTATGTGTTCATTGTACAGTGAACTATGAGTTCAAAAAGTAAAAGAAAGTTTGTACCAATAAAAACAAAACTAGAAGCTATTAAAAGACTTGATAAAGGTGAAACGTTAAAAAAATTAGCTGCAGAGTACGGAGTTGGTGAAGTGACAGTTGGTGACTGGCGAAGGAATCGCGATAAAATTGAAAAGTTTGCATCAGAAAAGTGCTCGGAAAAGTGTACTAATGAGCGGAAGTGTATGAAGAAAGCAGAGTATGAAAAAAACTAGCGAGACCCTATTTTTATGGTTTTGTCAACAAAAAAAACAAAGGTTGTCCTATTTCCGGACCTATTTTACAGGAAAAGGCATTGTACTTTCGCAATGAAATCAATGAAGGTGAGGAAGATTTTACGGCAAGTGTAGGATGGCTTGACCGTTGGAAAAAACGTTATGGCGTGAGGCACTTAGAAATTTGTGGGGAGAAACTTTTCGGCGGATTCCGAGGCAGTTGTTCAGTACTGTGAAAAGTTAAAAAATCTTATTAAAAGTGAAAATTTAACACCTGATCAGATTTACAACTGTGATGAAACTGGTTTGAATTTTAAAACTTTGCCATCAAAAACTCTAGCTTCACGGGAGGAAAAAGCTGCTCCGGGTCACAAAGAAAGCAAAGAGAGACTGACTGTGCTAGCCGCTTCAAACGCGTCGGGAAGCCATAAATTAAAACTAACTGTCATTGGCAAGTCTGCTAAGCCTCGTGCGTTTAAAAACATGTCTATTTCAACGCTTTCAGCAACTTATACAAACCAAAAAAACACATGGATGGACAAACAAGTTTTTAAAAACTGGTTTTTTTCGTGAATTTGTTCCTGAAAACAAAAAGTTTTTGAAGAAAAGCAACCTACCCTCTAAAGCCATCTTAACACTTGATAACGCAGGATCACAACCCAGATGAAGGGGAACTGCAATGCGATGGCATACGCACGATGTTTTTGCCACTGAACGTGACCAGCCTCATTCAGCCTATGGACCAAGGCGTACTTGAAACTTTGAAAAAAAAAGTTACAGACGCCGTTTGTTGCAATCAATGTTTCAAACAATTGAAGGAGAGGCAAACCATAAAAGATTTCCTGAAAAAAGTCACAATCAAGGATGTGATTTATTGGATTCTCTGAAGCTTGGAGCGATACTAAACCAGAAAAAATCCAGAAATCATGGAAGAAAATCGGAGTGTATAAAATTGATAATGATGATGAAGATGACAATCTACCGTTAATAAATTTAATAAACAGACTTCCTGGTTGCAATGGGACAAATCAAACTGATATTGGAGAGTGGATGAGTAAGGACGAACAGTTAGAGACAACAGACGACACCATAGTTGAGATGGTCACAGACATGACAGCTGACGGGAGTGAGGAAGAAGAAAGTGTGCAGGAGACAGACCCGGCAATGTCTCACATCGGCGGCTACGTGGCACTGGACGCGGCCCTGTGCTACGTAGAGCAGCAAGCAGAGGCGACAGCGGCAGACACGTTATTGCTTCGGCGGTGGAGAGACATGGCTGCCCGCAAACGCTGCAGTGTGGTGAAACAAAAAACTCTAGACAGTTGTTTTAAGTAAACATTGCATCTTTGGACCTCTGTAAGTAATTTCTTAATGCTGGTATTTGTACTAAAAGCATATTTCTTTTGTTTGCCTTCAGTTCTAATTATAACCCAATTTTTCTCAAAGTGTTCCGTATAATTCGAGTTGTTCACAATTCGAGGTACATCAGGTCCCATTCACCTCGGATTACTGGGACTCTACTGTAATATGATTGTGTATAATTGCCATTATATAATCATTCAGAAGTTACTAAATAATAATTAAGTATGAAAAATATCTCGATTATATTACTAAAGTGAAATAATACAGTTCCATTTTAGGATTGTTTAGTTTTCTTTTGCATGAAAATCATACTAAACCTCATTACAAAAATAAAACATACAATTTTCAGTTTTACAAATTACAAATGTATTTTCTACAAAATATCTATGACAGTAAAAATAATTCAGGCTCTGTACTTTTAGTTAAATTCTTATGAAAATTATAATAAAAGTAAATAAATGTATTATAATCGTGTATTTATCTAAAAACTGGATATTTACCAAGCAGAGTTCTAAAGTTGAGAGTCCTTGAAGTAACGTTATTTTTGCATCACAAGCCAAGAATTCATAACACTCTTTTATATCTTCTGCTGTTAATTTCACGTTTCTCAGTTCAGCTGACACTGGAATTTTACATAACAGTGTTAACTAGAACAGAAACACAACAAGTATTGAGCATATGCATATCTGTGCACTGTGAAAATGATTCTCTCTATACAATACCTATACTAAACTACTCAAAGGCATGTTCAAGGAAGGCTGGAGATTTCGACCCAAACCCTCTTTTCCTTATCCTACTTTTTCTATTACACCTGGGATATCATGATAAGTTTGTACGTTATTTGATAGTATCTAAAAATTATGCATTTAACTCTTATAGATTGAAAAAATTTAATTTAAATTTTTTCTCATAATCCTTAAAATTTCAGTTTCCACTTCACCACAAGATGCAGTACCACCTGTGAACATGTAGCGACTCAAGTGATTCGCTTCTTGTGGTAGGAATATCAGTTTCTGTAATATACTGAAGAAGTTGAACTTCTACACCTAAATTATAACTGTTTTTAAAGGAAAGCAAGTTTGTACTCCCACATTAGAGTGGACTTTCTCATATCACCAATGTATTCAAAGTACTACATGAAAACAAAATATTTTGAGGCAGTGTCACAATTTTGTTAAATATTTTTTACTGTATCAGCACAACAGTATATCTGAAGTTAAAAAACATTCTCACCATATAAGAGTGGTTTGAACAATCCAAGAATAATAAGGATTGAAGAACAACCATAAAAGATGAAAAAATAAAGTTAAAAATTTATCAATCAGCATTTTGCTTAATATTAAATTATTAGGATATTATCTATTATATGGGTTTTCATACTCAAAAGTACAACAAAATCACTTTACGCTATTGATAATTTGTGTAATGCCGATCAGTTGTCGTTCGGGAATATACACAGCAGACTCTTTGTGATGTATGAACGTAAATATAAAAAATACTTACAACTGAAAGCAATATACTATTTTTAAACTCAGATAATTCGTTAATAATATTATCTATTTAGGATTTTTCAAACAAAATACAGTAAAAATGTTTCAGCAAATAATTAATGACGAGGTGAATCTCCGCAGATTTGATTGTCAAATCCCGTTGATCAATTCTCTAAGCATACAGTAGAGGGATACCCTCTATTGAATATACCGATGGATTTGAGATTTGGCTCGACACATCACTAGTTTATTATCATTATGTCACAAAAAGTTATAAAAATTAAACAGAAAATTTTGTTGACTTTTAAGTCATAATCCGTGACTTTTCGGTGACTTCCGTGACCCATCATTAAATTGTATGATTTTTTCCGGACTTCCATGATCTGTAGACACCCTGCAATGTTTATAGACTCTTGTATGTTTAATTAAGTGTACTATTTATAAAATATATTTATTTTGTTTTAAACTTACTAAATATGATCTAAACATTTTTTCATCTGTATCACAGAACAGTTTGTTTTTCTAATACATCACATACAGATCCCTCATTACATAGGCTATTTATATTTTCATTCCACCTTTGGATGAAACTATCTGTCTTTCTTGAATCCTTAGTTTCAAAAGTAAGTAATGACTTGAACAACTGCAGTCTCTCTTTAAGTGTTGGATTTGAAAGAAGAAGGATGGTCCTGTGAGAAAATCGGGATTTCACTCTCTTCTCCAACAGCTCTGTTACATCTACACGAGACGTCATTCCAACGACACAGATCGGTGCCTGGAAAGAAAACATTTTGAGTAAACAACAGAAATATTATTTTATACATTGATGTTAAGAGAATATCTTTTTGTATTATTAATATATTTAGTTAAGAATTTTATAAAGATAAAAATCACTAACGTCAAGGAAATCCACAACTCCCATGCCCGAGAATAGTGCCTTAGACCAAGCAGCTATCCTGACTTGATGTCTTGGTTGTGCAGATAGCTCATTTACAATATCGCTCTAATGATAATAATCGCAACTCATAGGTCTTATGGATTAAAAAACAGTTAGACAATTAGGCCAGTACTTAAGAGATAAATGAAAATGTCTCCATAAAAAATACAAATAGTACCGTTAAGCATGGGTATTACATATTTATCACTCAAAAACTCATTTAAACACTTCAAATTAATAAAAACTGTGTTCTTTCTTTACTGTGAATTAATCAATACAACCTCTTACGTTCTGAACTAGTATTTGTGTAGCTACTTTTTATTAATTGTGGTCCCCTTGGCAGGCTGTATAAGGTCAACAATAATTCTGAATGGTACTACGCAATAAATCATTATTTGTTTTCATCAACTTATTATTTAATCCTAGATCTGTACAATATTGAATTTTCAAAATTATTACCTCATTTTCAGCACTTTGCAAGTTTCTTTTGATTTCCACATGTACAAGATTTGACGTACTTGTTAATTTGTTATTTTTTCAGGACATGTTGATTAGGATTATGGTAAATAATAAATATAAACCTTAAATAATTGTTTACACAAGATACTGAAGTTTGTTTTCAAATTTTACATACAAATTCTTCCTTTTAGCATTACTGTAGTATCATCATAAATGATTTGAAGAAAAATCCAAAATATACCAAAGTTGCCCAATTTTATAAGGAATTTAGAGATGTTAATAGTTTTGTAAACATGTGGAAGAAACTTTCCCTATGAATTATACTTTGCAAACTACATTGCAGTAAAATTTCAACATGAAAAACCATTCTTTGTTTGATTTTATTAACTACAAATGTATGTAATATTGCATCCAGACCAATGAAATTTTAGTATATTAAGTTATGAAACCTCATTTTCAATAAGTACCAAAATACACTGACTTTCCATTCAGAAAATTATTATAAAAAATGTCATCAACACATCATCACATGTTGATGCGACAGAACTAGGATTAAACTTAAAAACAGAAACAACTCTTGAGCATTATAGAAGTCTAACCCCTAGTTTTTGCATATACTATGATAAATATACATAAAGCCGATTAGAGAATTATACAGCTGTCAACAAACGAAGAGCAAGATTTAGAGACATCCTTAATTCTGGCTGCTGAAGCTGGTAGCCTCCTTCTAAATAAAAATATTCTACTAAATAATGAAATTCACGATCTTAAAATTAAATATAGCATATCTCACTCAGAATTAGAGGACAGACTAAAAGACCCAAAAATAAAATTGAAACCCTTCCACAACACATTGTAAATTTTTTTAAATTAATAAGATCGGGAAATTTCACATCTGAAGAATAGACTGAAGGCCAAAGAAATATTGATAAATGGGTTTAATAATGATCATACGGACAAAGAGAAAAACGATTATGAACAAAAAATAAAAAGTTCTGTAGGTAACTGACAAAAAATCTACTTGACTATGACAGTAAGCCAAATCTTGCTAAATCAAAATTTCAGAATATGAAGGATGAATATAGAAGTCTCAATAATAACTGAAAATATACTCAAGCTACAAGATCAATCACTAAAAAAACCCAACAATGAAGTGAAAGCTATGAATGAAGCATTGAAAATTAGCAAACTTGATGCTGAAGCTGAAATACAAACACTGCAAAGGGAGAAAGAAGACCTCAGAATACTAAATGGAAAGCTTTTATAAAAAATATCACTTCTAGAGTCCACTATTTCTGCATTAAAACTCAGAGATCATAGTGAAAAAACTTCTCTTCTAATGATAGCTTCCTGGGTCAGCTACTTGCATGTGAAGCAGATATGGGAAAAGAAAACACGCAGCAGCCATCCAATCTACTACAGGACACAGCTAATTGTAACATAGCTACAGTTGAACATCATATTCACTATGATGTGATGTGTGATGTTGTTGCTTTAGTGGAACAATAGTTGTTCCAAAAACAAAGAAAGCAAGCAAAAATAAGCTAAAATAAAGCAACAGACACTTCGGATGATAGTGTTAATGAAATCCGTACGAGTGACTGGTTTCATATCATAAACAGATTAAAGGTAAAAGTCAATTTCCACAAAGACTGACGTCGTTAACAAACACAAATATATTGAACAAAATCTATAAATATTTCAAGCTCCAAGAAAACTTAAAAATTGGTCCCCAAATCCCCCTGTACAGCATACAAGCTTGCTGATAATGAAACTCTTTATGATTGTTTTAATAAAAAATATTGAAAAACTGGTGAATATTTCACAAGACAACACAAGTGAAGCCAACCTAACTTAGTAGAATACGGAATCTGACTTTTACTACAGAACCACGGGATGAAACATCATCCATTGATGACACAAGAGGAGACAGTCAAACCTCCTTTGATAAAAAACTGAACAACTGTAAAAAGTGTCCTCCAATAAATGAGCAAAGGAAAGAGATGAAGGAGTGTGAAACCAGAGATAATGGAAGTACACCTTTTTAGAGCACACACTAAATAAAAATAACTCAATACAAGACCAGGATTATTCTCAATTCACAGTTTAAAACGCTAGCACACTGTATAAAAGAAAAACTAAAAACTCCTGGCCCACATAAAAATCTCCATCAGACCACTATCACAAAAAAATGTTTAGTATATTCCACCAGAACATTCAAGATCTATCAAAAAACTAGAAAAGCTAAACCACTTACTTAGTACCCTAAAACCCATAATCATAATTAATTTATGGCTACACACTGGTAGCTAACTACAGTAGAGAAGACTATCAACTGGGCGGAGTTGCAACGTATATCGAATCCTCGTTTAGACTTAAAGGCAGAATAAGTTAATGTATCTGGCCACTGTAAAACAAAAAACAAGCCATTGAAGTAATGTCTAATATACTCAACTTTGTGCAAGCTGTATCAAAGTCCTTGATGATAATGGGCAATGTTAATATCAATAGCCTATTCACACAATGCATGTTTTGAAGAATATCTACTCTGCTATGGTATCAGAAGACTCCCTCTGTCAATAACTTGGATAACCAATACTTCCAAGATCTCCATAGATTGTATATGTGCAAATATCCCTGAAGAGCATATATCTGAAAGAAAATGAGTTTGTATATTCCTGCAATAAAGAGAGTTTTCTATTCTATTCTATTCTATTCTAATAATACAATAATTGAAGCTGGAATATCAGATCATACTGGTCAAGTTTGTACCCTCTGCCAAGGAGTGGAAAATAGTAAAAAACATTCAAGTTCCCTTAGAAGAAACTACAGTTCACAGAACCTTCATTGCTTAAGGGATGTGTAGCTGGGGAAGAATGATACCATTACTTAATGCTTGTAATGCTGAAGAAGCTTATCAAAAACTTTTGACAACTGTGACCAAAAGCACTTGACTATGCACGCCCAAAGAAAAGAAGTAGACCAAAACAACAATCAAAGTTAAAAATAAGGATGATGAAGCCAATAAGCTAAAATATGAATATCTTAAAACTTTCTATACATATGAGATGACAGGTAATACTAGCAACAAGGTGAAAATGACAAATATAAAGAGAAATTATGATATTAAACTTAAAAATTTCAAACGTAACATCGCTCAGGAACATATAACCAACTCGAGCAACAAATCCTTTGATTTGCTCTCTTGAGCTCTCTGGTAAATTTTTAACTTAGAAAGGAATACAGAGCAAACAAAAGAAAGTTCTCTTCGCTTGGAGGTGAATGGTAAGAAGGAGTATGACCAAAAGCTACTCATCTCAAAATGTACTATTCACAAATGGCAGATACAACTCTAAGAAAACAGAAACCAGCTGCAAAATTATAATTTTGGCTATAATAAAATTTAACATTAAATCTTACCCCTACTAATGAGAAAGAAGTCCAAGAAGCAATAAATTCACTAAAACCAAAGTTATTTTTTTGGACTGGACCAAGCTAAGACAACAAAACACTGTGCAAAACAGTTGGCAGCCCCTCTAACAAGTATAATTAACAAACCATTCAGGCTGGGCCAATTCACATCTGCACTGAAAATTTCTACAATGTACTCCAAGCATAAAAAAAGGTTCGTCTGCAAATCCAAACAATTATTGACCTATATCACTCCCACATTTTCCAAGATAATTGAGAAAATTGTACTGAGAAAAATGCTGCAACACCTTGAAATTAACAATCTCCTAACTAAGAAACCAGAATGGATTTTTCTAGGGGAAGTCAACTATTAGTGCCATTACAAACTTGGTTGAGTTTATTAAAGATAAATTAAAAGAAAACAACCATGTCTCAGCTGCTTTGCTAAACTAAAGCAAAGCATTTGACTATTTAGGACACAAATTGATTGTGGAAAAAACTGGCTGCACTTGGATTTCATTGCACGGCTAGAGATTGGGTATCCAGCTATTTAGAAGAACATAGCCACATTGTTTGAAGTTCAAACAACAGTAAAAACAGTATTGTCAGATCCAAGCCACTACCAGTGAAAAGAGGTGTGCCTCAGGGCTCATGTCCTGGGTCCTTTCATGTATGTGCTTTTAACAAATGACTTTCTTTTTTTATAATGACAGAACTGTGCAGACGACACCCCCTTGCTTTTTAAGGATGAAAACGCTTAAAGTCTCATTTCTGACATTACATACACAATAGATAAAAGCACTCCAGTACTGCCTCCATAACGACTTAGTAATAAATCCATTGAATACAACATAAATCGTTTTTAGTCACAAACATGAAGAAATACAACAAATTCCTAACATCTCTACAGAACAGCAAACTAAATTTCTGGGCTTAACAATAGATGCTGACCTTTTCTGGGACGCTCATGTTGACTTACTAAGTAAGAAAATTAGCTCTGGAGTCTATGTGGTTTGTAGAATAAAATGGATAGGAGGGCTAGTGACAGCTAAGACAGCGTACCATGCCTTGGAGCAAATCACACATCAGATAAGGCCTGATTGTGTGGAGAGGAACCTCCGATCACAACCTCAAAAAAATACTTGTCCTTCAGAAAAACAATTGTCCGCTTGCCTGGCCATTGGTGGTGGTTCGGAAGTCACCTTTAAGCCGTTGGTCCCCAGGTTAAGTGGGAGGGCTTCTTAGCCCTAAACTTCACTTGGTAAAATAAGACCTTTACTTTACTTTGTCAGCCTCACCCCAATGAAAAGCTGTAGAGACGTTTACAAACCCCACAAAACCTTGACAGTCGCAGCTTTGTATATTCATGCAGTGGTTATGCATATTGAGCAACTGGGATTGCCAAGAGGTGAGGACATTCATGTCTATAACACTCATTTCATTAACACTACCATCTTCTTTCTTATCTCATGAGTTTATTATTCCCCCTTTTCATTGTGTGTGTTTTATTGCTGTTTTGCGTGTTTTTACTGTATTGTGTGTTAGGTTGTTTGAATTTAGTCAATCAAGAGTAGTGTAGGTTATATCTGACAATGTCATCTGTTTCATAGCTGTGCTATATTGTCATGAAACGTTTGTGACAATAAAGATTTATTATTATTATTATTATTATTATCATACCACTAAATACACAAAAGAAAACCATCTTATGCAGGACGGAAATTCTACAATTCACTACCAGAGAACCTGAAATGCCTACAAGGAGCAACACTTCGAAGACAACTGTATAACTGGCTTGTAGACCAGTCTACAGAATTCAAGAGTTCTTCGCCCTGACATTGTAAATCAAGAAAACAATCTAATTTATTGTAAGCTTGACACCATTACATTTCTTGAAGATTTTGTAAATAAAGATTTTCTGATTTCTTGATTGACATCTGATAATTCTTGGAAAGAACAGTATCTAATGGTCCTCTGGCAACCAAAGAGGAGAGTTGCCCTGTATAAAGTGCCTTGCCCTTTTCTATGTGTGTTAATACACTTAAAAGTCTATTGAAGCACTTCTTAATTCACTTCTTCATTACATTTTTATAAGAATATCAGAATTTTATTTTGTGTAAACTATCTTTAGTTCAATGTTGATCAATAATATTGGTACGTTTTACAGACCACTGATATGACAAGTGTCTTCCCAAATTTATACTATCAACAATTAAATGGTTATAATAAGCCTACTATAATATTTATGAGAACTGATAATATACCTAAGTGTACTGACCCAACTTGCTTGAGCTGCCTCAAACAGATTATATAATAACGTTTGATTGCGATGAGAACAAAACAGATGAAATTCATCCAAAATAAAAATGACAGGTTTTGAAGTATTTCTGTCTCCTGTCCTTAAACTTTGCAGTAGGAACAACAAATTGTCTGAAAAAAAAACAAAATTTATTATTTGTGGTTATTATAAATGTAATATTATTATTATTATATTAACTTACAGTACTACAGTATATTAAATAATTCAAATCGTACGCAAAAATCATGATGTCATTAGGCATTTGATGGTCATTTTCATGTAATACTAAAAATTAAAATGTGAACTAAAATAATTATCACATAGAGTTGTAAATACAGCATATCCAATATTGTTTGCAAACTTGTAACTAATTTATTTTGAATGTTGAGTTTAGCTCCAGTTCACCTTTGTCTTACTGTAGTGTCTGATATCTGACACTGTCAAAGACGACTCCTGAAATCTGGAGTCATGTTCATCTGAAGAGATTCAAAACAGCTGATGATGAAGAAGCTTAAAACGAACCTTTACATAATTTTGACATCAGAGTTTAATCTGAGACAGCATCAGATACCAAACGCTGCAATAAGAGGTGAACTAGAGCTTAACTCAGTATTCAAATTGAATCAACCTTTCCATCCAAACTACGTTATGTGTAATTTATTTAATTATTCAATACTCACTAACTACTTAAGTTATAAAATTTCAAATATATAAGTATAAAGTATACAACCAGTGGTAAACCTATTTTTTCACTGTCTGCTTTAGTTGAATATTATTCAAATATTATTTTCAACACCTTACCAAAAAACACAAACCAAGTGTGACAAAATAATTTGTCAATTAAGAGAGATTTAGCTTCAATGTAGCTCGTTAAAAAACCCCATTTAGCTTTAATTGTTGCTAATGAATATTAGAATTTACTCTATATACTTCTCAATGTCCAATACCAGTAATGGCATTAGAAAAAAATCCTTAGCACTGTAGAAAACTTTTCTCTACATTTCAGGCATTGCCACCTATGATAATTACTCGTACCTTCAAAACATCCCTTTTCATTACATGGAACCTTATTATTAATTTGTCCATTAACAAATACATAACCATACCTGAAAAAGAACCAGCCACTCTGTCACCTTCTAACTCTTTAAGATGCAGCTGACAAATAATTTCTTTCAAAGCCAAACCATCATCAGTGTGGATTAGTCCATTCAAATGAACAATGGTGAAATCATCATGACCAGATTGTCTTATTGTATTTAATGAATGGTTCAGAATCTGGAATAAAAAAACCTAATAAGACAATGTCTTAATATTATACTCTTAAATTTGCCTTTATGACTGTTGGACTAGAAATTGAATTTCTATTTTTTTTAGTTGCTCAAGCATATATTGGGTACAATTCTAATAAATCTATAGACAAGGCAAAAAGAAAATGTAATGAGACTTTTATACATAAATTTATTTCATATCCCATCCTATCTCATATTTTTATAGAAACATATTTTTTACTCTCGGTGATTGATTCAAAATATTAACTATTATAAGATATTTAAACACAAAACTGAAATAATAAACAGTACCATATTTTCTAATTTTAGAAAATCTTATGTTTAGAAACACTTTACAAACATATTAAAAAGTAGCTCCTACTGTCATAATATACTGGTATATTTCAATTTCTTTTTAATCCAATCACATTTAATGAGTGTGAAAATAAAATATTATGTTTTTTATCTATTTATATATACTTACATCTCTTTGTATTGTGATGGACAAACCTGTAACGACTAGGTGAAAGCTTAGTTTTCTTTACAAAATATAACCTCCTAAAGAGTTTTCTGTGAATAACTTATTTATATGATGTAATTTACCAATAAGGTCATTAATGCCAATTAGAAGAAATTCTATTAGCCATGCAATACATTCCTCTTCAATTCAAACACTGATGTTTTCATGTTCTATTTTGTACTATTATCACAAATTACCATTGTGATAAATAAATATTTTCTCCAGTTTAAATCACCTTAAGTTATATTAGAATCATAATACCTCTTACATTTCCTATTTAGACAATACCTAGTATCACAAATGTCCGTCCAATCGTCCATCTATAGATATAGGAAGTGGAATTGATGATGACAAAATAGTCTTTAACTAATTGAACTAGTCCAAATCCTAGTTGTCATATTTCGCTTACTATAAGTAACTATTAGGAATTTAATACATATTGTTAATTACCGTAGTCTTTCCGGATCCTTTGAACCCTATCAGTAAAACTGAATCACTCTCTCCATGTTTTATAGTTCTCTCTAAAACATATTTTAATTGGTCACACTCTTTTGTAAAGCGCCCACAACACATTGTAGATGACATGATCTTTTCTTTAAGTTTCTTTCTTCCTCCAAGGTAAAAAACTTTGTGAAGTACTCATATTTCTTGCAGTTGCAACTAAAGTTTCTTTTCAATTTTGAAGGGAAGAAAATTAATAATTCTGTAACAAACAAAAAATACATTGTGAATACAAAAAAAAATTAAACTTAGATAACTAACAGTTTTTTATCAGCTCTAAGGTAATGCTAGGTTGCCATTTACATTGATTGATTTTGAACCATAACAATTTACTGTCAATAATTTATTTACAGAAATTATTCAGAACTCATTTCTTTCAATAGAAAAATATGATCTCATGTGATTATCAAAGCAGGCCTGTAGTGTTAAGGCAGCATCATAAAATCGTGGAAATAAATTATAGTGCACAAAATTTTTTCTTGGGGACTTTTTTTCAGGTGACTGAGCTATCACAATGCTAAAGGGGTTTGTCAGCAGGGAATGTAATTCATGAGTGTTACTTGAAATAAAAATAGCCCAATTTTATTTAATCCTGAAGCTAAAGGATAACTAAGAAAAAAATCAAATTGTAATTAATTGTAAAAAGGTGTCTGTATAAGGCAAATAGTGTAAATTTATTTAATTAATAAAAACAATTATTGAATACAATGAACTTATTAACAACATCAAAGAGCTGTAACACTTAAGGTAAGTTCTCTAAAGACGTAGATTAAAACTTTCATTTAAGTACTTTTTAAAAAATAACTAAATAAAATTTATTTAATCAAAATCTTCAAGCTTATCTGACTTTCCATTGAAAGAGTAAACCTAGAATTCGTATTGGGTATCACACTTGGAAATATCTCGGATTAAGTTGTTTAAGTTCGTCTTAATTCTAAAAATTACTTCTGTTGGTACTTTGGGCACTGCATTGTTTTGTACAATATGTATTTCATGCAGTATCTTATTTGCATTATTTAAAAATTGCTTAACTTTTATTAGGGTACAGTATTTGAACAGAGTTTAGATAAATTTCGGAGCGTAAATTAAAAATAATAGGGATCTATGTTTATTTTATATTCATTTACATTATAACATTATTTCATAATGATACAATAACTGGATTGGGTAAGTTAAAACTACATAGATAGCTAACAAATACTAACTAATAATACAATTATTGCATAACAGAGAAGAAGGTAGAAAGAATATTTATAGCAATGATACAATGCACAAGGTAATATTTATTATACAAACAAGAGGTTTGCATTAAAAAATAGAAAACTTTCTTTAAGAATTTCACTTATGAAGAATTTAAGGCTAGAAGAGATAGCATTTTCATTTCTGTGAAGTTTATACAGTGAACTAAAGTAAAAATTCAATACTACCATCTAAGAAGAGAGGAGGTCTTGTGAAATGATCATCATAAAAGAAGTAAATTACTCACGTTGTAGAGTGGAGTTTAAAATACAATAAAAATGACAACCCCTCTAGAAACAATATCTAATTCTAAACCAAATAGGTTCAGAATGTGAATGGCAATATTGGTTTTTTTTCACCAATTGAAGGTTTCAAAATTTGAAAAAATTTTGAAAAGAACAAAATAACTTCTTAGACGATCAAAAGGGATTGCCAACAAATCTAAATTAAACTCTGTACCATATAATAGCACTGTAGATAATTTGATAATTTGTTTAAATAGGGTCAGATAAAAGGGTAATTCTAAGCAATATATGGGTCAACCTAGATTTTTCTCATATTACAATATAATGGTCCAATAGTCAATTAGAAAAGGAAATGACTAGAATTTCTTGCCGGAAAGCAGTTATAGGGGGCAGGCAACCGCCAGACGGTCATATATTGCTTAGAATTACCTATTAGTGATCAGGGGCACTGACGTGATCTGGGCTTCAAATTTGTAACTACTCGAGTTAATTTTTTTTCTAAAAGAGCAAGCAGCGCAAAGCGCTGCGCATCGGGCAGGCATCGTGCGTGATCCTTTTTTTTATTAAAAATTACTCATAAATTGTTATTACATATTACAATATAATGTAGGTAATGTATGTAAAACAATTTTAAACACATAATTACATGCCAGAAAGCAAAGTAAAACCAACCAAAAACCAACAATTGACTATTGGAACATTATATTGTAATATGAGAAAAATCGAGGTTGACCCATATATTGCTTAGAATTACCGATAAAAGTATCTAACAAAAGGTTTGCTTTAATTTGAGATAAAAACACTTGTTGGGTTAAACCTAGATATCCCACTTTAAGGGGTTCCGAAGCAAATAATGTAGTAACACTGTACAGAACTTATATAAGAAAAATTCTACATTTTAGTGAACCATTTTTAAAGAAATGAATTCAGACAAATTTGAGTGCAATGTAGCTATTATGGGAGGAGTTGATTAAATGCGAATATTAAGTTTCTGATATCAAAATGATGCAAAAAGTTCATTTTGAACACCTTTGTCACAAACATTTTATGGATCTCTTAAAGGCAGATATGGAGATCAGATTCCAGGAGCCAATCTGTATCAGAGTCAGATTTTAGATGCTGAACTAAGGGGAAGGTGAAATGGAGCTAAACTTAATATGCACAAATTTGAGTGGTAAAGATAAATTAAAATTTTGTAATGTCCTGATTTGGTCTAAGGAAATGACATCATATACATAGTTCAAAAAGTAATAGCTAAAAGTAAAACTAGCTAAGAGTCTAGTTTTATGCATTAGCTAAATAGCACTCACAAAAATTCAATGAAACAACTGAATGAGTTCAAATTGAATTTTGTATACAATAGGTTTTTATTTTACTTTTAAGAGTTCCGATAGGTGCTTTTTAAGAAAGCACCTTCACATTTTGCAATCTAACCAGATAAATTTGACAATGAAAAACAAAACAACCTCAAACAAAAAATGTTCCAAACTACTGGAACTTTAAACTTGAAATTTTGTGGTTACCAGTACACTTTCGGATTGCAAGTGCTTCTGTAGAAATTATTTTAAACAATTTCACTGTAACCATTTAAATCCAAAAAATGCCATGAAACTATTAAAACTGAGATCTGTTCTTACAAAATAGTATGTCTCAGAAACTACAAAGCTAAATCAAAGTTGTTATACATAATTGCATATTGTCATTGCTCACTTCTACAACTTCAGGGCTTACTGTCCAATTGGCCGCAGATTGACTAATGACCAATAATTTGGCCTGAGCTGTCTCATTACCAGCGATCTCATGGTGCACCAGAAGAATCATCTAGATCAGAATATAATTTCTATGACACATCTAAACTCAGATTATAATTTATGTGTCTCCTTACATTTTCAAATAAAGTGCATTATGAAATAAAAAAGAATTATTTTGAAAAAAAACTGCTGTTTCAGGGGCAACCCTCTTTTATAATATAATCAACATAAAATATATAATTATGATAATAATCACCATAATAATGAGATTAAGTAAAGTAGTATGGCATTTTTACAAAAACTCATACAGAAAATAAATTATTATTTACCTATGAACCCATTGGCCTCCCACTTTTAAATTTTGAGAATAACTTACCAAAAATATGAACAATTTATAGGACAAAAATTTCAATTTTCAAAAAAGCACTTTTAAGGAAATCAAAATTTTGAATTTCACTTTAAAAAAAAGCTTTTTATGACAAAGTATGTTGTGTTGTATATCAAAAGGAAGAGCATTTAAAACAATAAAATGACACCAGTTCCATTTCTCTAGCTGAATTAGGACAACAGAACTATGTTGATTTTAAAATATGTTGATTGCTGTTTTTGGTGGTGGAGAAATTTTACATAGCTGTAACTTGGAAACCATTTTAAATATTTGGCAAAAAATTGGCAATTTATCCTAATCTATATGACGACTAGCCTACCTTCATATAAAATTTCATATAATTCTAAGCTGGTCATTTTTGTACCCCTTGATATGGAGTGATAAAAAAACTGATTCAAAATAATAAATCAAATAGGCCTACTGTTTTGTTTACTACATTCTATAAATATACTTAACCTAGATATATTTTTGTTCATCATTTATATATATATATATATATATATATATATATATATATATATAATGTATCTTTTTTAAGATATAAAAACAGCCGAACTATGCTATCCTGTAATTTGAAATATCTGTAAGGCAATTTGGTTTCAATGATTAGGCCTCTATCGAGGATTCTCATGAATGTCGATGATTCGATAATCATGAATATCAATGATTTGTGTTGGTGGCCGCTTATTATACTGCAGCTAAGTAAAACAGTAACTAGTCTACTAAGTGTGTAACCCTTAGTGAATAGGCTATGTAAAGATACACTGTAACTTAGACCTATTTTTCTGTTATTTAAACTTTTTATTTTAAGGTTACATTATCTGAACATATGAAACAGACAACATAATCTAAATAGGACTGGAGCTTGCAATACTTACATACTCTGTACTAAACTACGTACCAGTAAGATTAAACGCCGGGGCGGCAAATCACGAATTTGACGTTATTAAAAAGTAGGCTATATGTAAATAATGACCATTTACAAGAAAGATTAGTGTTTTTAACAATCTAATGATATATGATTATACAAGAATGATTACACACTGATTAAAAAAAACTGAGAACTCTGAAACTGTCGAGATACTAATTATTAATTAATATATGAAAGGATGATTACTTATAATAACAAAATCAAAAGGTCAGTCTGCAGAATCGATTAGTTAATGAATACTAAGTAATGATTACTAATAAGCCAGTAATTACTGAATACTCACTGTTCACTGTTGTTTTATGTGTTGTTTTTCCTTCCTTTCCATGTTTGGCGCCAAAATACATCTGATAACAAAAAATGTTTAAATCAGCTGTTATATATTATTCCAGTTCAGTAGAAAGGAAATATCTAACATACCTTTGACTTACAGTAATTCTCTCTTTTATGGTTTAGATTGAAAATGTTGGATATCTAAAGTACTAGCCTAAACCCGCGGCTCCGCTCGCGTGGCAGTAGAGAGGGCTACATCAATCAAGCATCGAAAAGAAATACTAATTTTATTATACGTTTTTCCAATTAATTTATTGCTCTACTAATACATCGTAGCATATCATAAAATCTATTATAAAAGTTTTTTGTTTATTTTAATGCGTTTTGGTAAACAACGTTATTAGTTGTATTATTTGGAGCATAAATATAAAGGTTCTTCGGGTTTCCGACTCTTGAGCAAGCGACGTATAATTGACCGTGCGAGAAACATGAGGGTTCCAGATGGATTCCTGCGACGTTAAGTGATTGTCCTTGTGCCTTATTAATCGTCATTGCGAACGCAAGTCGAACGGGGAACTGAAGTCTCTTAAATTCAAATGGCAAGTCGGATGGAATTAAGGGGATGCGAGGGATGAAGACATCTTCCCCGGCAGATGTTCCCGACAAAATCGTTGCTTCAATGATATTTGGATGTAAATTTTTGACGGTTAGTCGAGTGCCGTTGCACAATTTTGGTGGTCGTAAGTTTCTCAACATCATTATCGGTGATCCTACTTTCAAGAGTAATTGATGTGACGGCATTCCTGATGGTTCAAGTGAGTTTAAAAACTCCACAGGGTAGTGTAACAGCTTGTATGTTTGTTTACAAAGAACAGCTGATTAAAAATTTGAAAAGACTCTTTCACTTAATAACATATGTTTGCTGCAATGCATTTCTTACGGGCTATTTCTGTAACCAGTGGGGCGGAATCCTGAATCGGGAAAGGGATAAAAAGTATCCTATAACCTTCTACAGATCAAGACGAACAAATTAAAAAAAAAATTAGGCGAATCCGTCCAGCCGTTTGTGAGTGATGCTGTTACACACGAAACAGTTTTCATTTTTATATATATAGATTATTGTTAGAGATTACTCAATATAACATGTGTGATAGCCTTCTGTAATAGACTGATACACAATCAAAGGCCGGCTTAAGAGCTGAGAAACTCATTTCTGATTTTAAAGAATAGAACGGAGAGAAACTAAATTGCCAGTGACTTGGCTGCATAGTTCGTTATTGCTTTTTACTCGTAATGCTTTTGTAACATCGAATAATTTTAACTTTGAAGTCTTTCTCTTAGACTTCAAATAATTACGTAGATCATAAGTGATGTAATTATGATTTGCGAACAAAATCAGTTTTGAAACCGTCTACCGTAGCCTCACAATATTACCACTATACAAATTACATACAAAATGATAAACATGATAACCTAACAAACAATGATTTAAAACTAGCAGAGAATACAAAAATCGAAATCTTCCTCCCATTCAATCTACCATTCAGCATTACAAAACTCAGTACTTTACAATGGTTTTGATCCCGTTTTTAATTGTAACCTTTGTTGTTAATAAATTTCAACTTATACCACCTGTTTCCTCATTATTCCATCAATTTATTATCAAGACTAGATCGCAAACTTCGATAAAGTTCTATAACAATATTATTTTAATATTACTAAAGGTAGTACCAGCAAAATTTATATGTCTACCTATACTGCACATTTTAATTGTGTAAAAGTGGTGTCCCCCCCCCCTGTAAACAAAAACGAAACATCCATATTTTTATAATTCTGTCCAGTTCAAATTACAGAGCAAGAATCCAACAACTACCCAATATTCAAAATTACTACTATATACAACAGAAATCAATTCTTCATGCCTGTGCCCTATAGTTACACTATTATAGCTACAAAAGGAACAAAGACTATACATCAAGAAACAAAATTTTCTTACTCCAGCCATGGCCATTTACCAAATATATTTTTTTCATCTAATGTTGAATTCTCTATTAATCAAGCCTTATATTCGTTGTTGATCTCTAGTTTAGTATAATCTTTTTTCACGACAGATTTCAATATACGACCAGTTCATAAGTAGACATCACGCTTATTACTGAGATACATTTTATATCAACAGAAAAGTTCACAATTCAGGTTATCTCGTATATAAATCTGACACGGATGCCTCAAAGGTGTCTATAGGCTTTAATATTCGTAAGACACATTTCGCACCGTGCCTTGTACTTACCATATATAAATAACCTAGAAGTTATTGTGGTTTATATGCAAATAAAACCATGATGAGTTCGTTGTCTATTCCACTTATTTCCTATGGTGTAGATTCTTGAAAACCATTGTTAGAGATATATATGAAGAATATTTTTATTGGGAGATTTATACTACAAACATGAAGCTTGTGGCTGTAAAAACAAATTCCTTTTGAAAGATTACTCTTGGCAGCTATTATAGACTGCCCTGTCACAATTAGTTGTACTCTCGTATGAACCCACACATTATCCTTTCGTGAATCAGTATCCCCAAATAGTGTGTGAAGTTGTCATTGAAATAGCCGTAAAAGTGAAGGAAACCATATAATAATCTATACTGAATTGATATAAGGGTGTAAAACTAGTCTTTAGATAGATGGATGGGAGTTTATATTGCTCCTACGATGGAGCTCTATTGATTACAATGTCTTGAATTTGTAAGCATAAGATGATTTCTTTTGCAATAAGTTTAAAAACTAATTAACTTGTAAGTACATTGCTTATCATTACGATTGCTTAGAAGTATTGCTTTAGAGTTCTAACGGGGACTAGATAAAAACGTCCATTTGAGTTGAGTTTCTTTTATCCATCATTAGCATAATTACTTGCGTATCAGCTGTATCTCTCGGATCCTTCTGCAACGGAACGGTAACGAGATCTGATTTGCTTTGTTTTTCAGCTCTTCCCAGCATTTATATATTAAAAACCGCATCTCGAACACCCCCAGCAGTAATCCTGTCCTCTTCCGTAGACTAATGCATATTGTCTCGGCTCTCTGATTGCGGGTTCAAATCCCGGGGAGGCCCAATTTTGTAAAAACGTGAATGCAGTATATTTCGAATCTGGATTTAGCTGAACGCTGGGGATCCAAAGAAGAGTAAAAAAATAGTAATCTTGAATTAAAATTTAATTCACAATATGGTTTGTTGATGTCACATTTGTCCAAAAGTTATGCTAGTGATTGAGTCAAGTTTGTGATTTATAGTTGTTTCATAGTTTCTTTTTATAATGTGAATAACTGTTTGGGTAATATTTATCGATTAATAATATTAATTGTTACTACCCGTGCTTGTCACACTTATTGATTCTAGTTCATTATTGTCTGTTTGTATTGTTAAGTACATTTGGATTGTTGTCATGTTTTTTAATGTTAACCATTCTGTAGAGTAATTTGGTTAATTGGTTATTTTTTATAACCAATCTGTTATAAAAATCATATAACAGTGTGAAATAAATAAATTTATTTAAAGAATAGATATGATGAATGACACTGTGCATTTATGTAGTTTTTTTATAGTATGTAGCACAAATCAGTGTACAGACAATATATTATAGAGGTTGGGACTAGATGTGAGGATTTTAAATATAACCTAATATGGATTGGGTGAGGCCACCGAGGCCTTTGCAGAAAGAAAACTGGGTATTTTGATTGAGTCATCTGGGAATTAGTGTAGAGTGGGGTAAAATTAATTCAGACTTTATGGAGACAAGTAAGTGGAAGTATTCAAATTTTCAATTTTAGAAACTTATTTATTTGTAAAACTAAAAGTAATTTCTTAGATAGACTGATGTGCGTTCTTGTCATTAATGACAAAATAATGATGCCTGGCCTATCTAGTAAATGTTTTGTTGACAATTGGTCTGGTATTAAAATTTATAATGGGTTTAAATTATGATATCCATACTAACTGCTTGTTGTAAAGTTATTAATATTTTTGAGTTAGAGTCAGAGGCTACCTGTAATCTGAAAATTACCTGTGACTGATCTAGGCCTATTATAGTTAAGAAAACCTAATGTGTGTAGGTCTAAATGAGAATCATACATGAAATGGGCTGTCTTATTCACATCTTGCATTTGGTAAATATAGGGAAGGTTTAGGGTATAGTATGTGCATATTATATAGAGCCAAAGTGTACATTTAGTGCAATACCCATTGAGGTCAGAGCATTTTTATAGACTAGATAGGCTAGAACAGATTTTCTAATAAACTTAATTTTGGGATTAAATGATAAACCACTGTTATCAACAGATAATGTCATAATTTATTAGTAATGAGACACAAAAAATAACTTGGACATTGCTCTATCTTTTAATAAACCATGCATAATACTGTACATTGAAAATTCAACAATAAATTAGGCCTAGGTAGATAATATGTATGGTCTCCTCATCAGATTGGACATTGTTCATCCTTGGATGCTGTGCAGAGACGATTTATTAGGATGATTGGAGTCAAGCTCGGATACAGATACATAGAGGTTGACATTCAAGCAATGGAGCGTTGTCTAAATTGACCAACTCTTCCATCAAGAAGAACGCTCATTGACTTGATGTTCCTTTACAAAATTCTTAATAACACCATTGATTGTTCCGAGATACTTCAAATGATTGATTTCCACGTTCCTCGGTCAACGAGACATTTCCAGCTGTTTACCATCCATCATCTCTCGACAAACTACCTTTACCACAGCGCTATTCCAAGATTGATGAGGATTGGAAATGCAGTCTCTGCAGATCTGGATTTTTTTGGGATGCCCCTGTCATCATTTAAGAGGAGGGCAGCCACTATACTGCATGAGTTTGATTAGTTGGTACTTTGGGATTATACCGACCACACCAGTATGAAGAACACAAAAATAGAAATTTATAGAAACAAACATGATAGAACGAAAAAACAACTCTTCAATTACAAAATTACAAACTTACAAGCATTTCCAGGTATTGTGATCGGTATTGTTGTCCGCTGTTATCTTATCTTTCTCGAGAATCCTGATTACGGCAGGCCGCGCGGCATCACGTGATTTGCACGGTACATCATTGCCTTTCCATTACAATTCAATTTATATTTCTGATTAGCCCCTCTAGAATTTGATATTTTACTGATAGGTACTATCTCGAGGGATGTTTTTCTTTCGTCGACATCAGCGCGGGGCAGCACCGAAGGTGCTGCCGAAGCCCGCGCTGATGGCCGGAGGCACTCGCATTTTGGGTGGCGGAATGTGATCAAGAATAAAAACAAGTTTTGAGTGTTTTTTTAATAAAAAGTTTAGTTTGGTAAATGTTTGTTTTTGTTGAATTTTTGTGTTTGGAGAAATGTAGAGGTAAAACACGGAAGTAACAACAAAGCGATGCACCAGCTGAACGGGCGGCGAGACTCTGCAATCACGTTATCTACTAGACGCTCGACTTTGACCTCTGTCTGAGGATGGGGAGGTGTTTGCGATAAGACAATTCCTGTTTTATATTGACGAAATATTGTTCTACGCTAATCTAGTAATCAGTAGAAACGAAATGTGAAATAACGATTCATGTCTGGGTGTGGTCGGTATAATCCCAAAGTACCGATTAGTTTATTGTTGCATAGCCAGATGTCACTGTTATAATAAAATTATTCTTGTTACTTCTATTATTGTTACATTTATACATAGTCTACTTACGTTTTCCCTTAAGAATATTATATATTTAATTGATCATTGTTGCTCTTGTTGTTTACCGTTAATTTGTTATTGTTTTAGCTGTTTTGTTGATCTGATTAATTTATAGTTATGATGTGGATGTAATTTTGTTAAATTTATTGATGTAAAGAGCAAATGGTAGTCATCAAGAAACCAAATATTGTAAAAAGGTGTATTGCCGTTCATTGTAATAAATAATAATACTGTTGTGTTATTAACACAGGGTATCAGTAGGCCTATATTACATAAAACATGGTTACGGTCACATCATTTACTGTGTTGATTCAACAGTTGGAAGCTAAGTGAGAGCTAAGGTATTGCACAGTCTCAAAATCCATGCAAGGCAGCCTGGGACTATATCAATAGGATTAAGCCCCGAGTGTCTGTCCCTGACACCAATTTTGCCACAGCAGAAGTGTTCAATGCATATTTTATTGAGTGCCAAGGACCTTGTTAAATCGGGTAATTTGTCTCTGGTGACTCTTCCTAGTGGGAATGGGTATCCTTATCTAACTTCAGTTACCATTAAATTACCACGCTTTTAATTTTGCGTGGAAGTTAGTTACCATGGAAGAAGTAGTAAAAGTAGTGCATGGTTTTAAGAGTTCCAAGAGTAAATACATGTCTGTGGATTTGTTAAGAAGGGTTATTTCTAGTATAGCTCCTGCTTTAACAGATTTAATAAACTTGTGTCTGTCCGAAGGGGTTTTCCCTGAGGTTTTGAAGGCATTGAGGACTGACCCTGTCTACATGAAGGGTCCACAAAACGAGGTATCGAGCTTCAGACCTATATCTCTCTACCTATGTTTGCCAAGGTCATTAAATCTGTCATGCTGGAGCAGCTCTGCAACTTTTTTGAGCCACCTTTTGGTATCAGCACAGTTTGGCTTCAGAAGGCATAGATCTACTGTCAAAGCGGTGGACTCACTTCTTCAGGCCATTCTTAATTCTTTTCAAGCAACAAGTTTTACTGCTATACGACCTTTCACGTGCCTTCGACAGCATGTCACACAATATCCTCTTGAAGAAGCTGGAAAGGTACGGCGTACTGGGTTGCGCCATGAAAATCTTAAAATCTTACTTACATCAAAGGAAACAATCTATAAGCTGGGATGGTACAACCTTAAACCTCTTGGTTGTTGAGCATGGAATGCCACAGGGCCATTCTGGGGCCATTTAAAAAAATTATTTTTATTAATGATATTTATTCAAATGTAGTGGGTAATAATATGGAAGTACACCATTGGATTTCGATTGCTAAACTGTTATTAAAGACTTGAGGATTAAAAACAAAGCATTTTTAACAAGTAATACCTCTTTGGAACTCATGCTGAAAACATCCTAGGTCTAAAATATTCAAAAACTACCTATTTAGCTTTACAATTTGTTTATTGTTAGGCCAATAATTGACAATATTGCCATACTATGTATTTATTATGATAATGTTACAATAAACGGTATAGGAATTAAAGCTTAATATAATATTATTGTAATTCTTTCATCTTTAAAACAATAGGGAAAATTCTTTCTCACAAAACAAAAGAGGGATTTTTTTCAGATGGTTTTATTCAATCAATAATAATATTTTTTCTAGATATAAAACAGTATTTGTTTTATTTTATTTTACAATTCCCACATAGACCTAAAACTAAATGATTTTGATTTAAAAAATATAAATTCCCAGGAAATTTATTTCATTATAATATTATATTAAAATGTATTTTTAGTTTTTGAGTTTGATTTTAAACATATAATTAAGTTTTCTACCTATTTTTTACTTTTTTAGGCTACCTTGCTAGTTAATGACTTGTGAATTTTGAGAATATTGCAGGTAATATTTCCTTGATTTTAAATTCCCGGGAATTTTACCTCACCATGTTTAGGAAAAAACAACTTTCTTTTTTTAAATTACATTTTTTTTAATACAAAAGAAAAATAATGTAAAAAATATAAATAATTAAGTTGCGTTTTAAATTATCTAATTGATATTTATATTACATTTACTAACTGTGAGATGAAAAAGTGAAATTGTATTCGGTCAAACTAGTTGATGCTGTATTAATTTACTCGTATGGTCGCTACAACTTAAACTATTCCGTAAAATTCTACACCTCTGCATACTGTACCTTTACAATAACAAATTCATGACTGGAGAAGCCTGTCTATCCACAACATATTGTATAATAAACGAAAATGTCGAGTGTTGGTCAAAAAGACATACGTGCAACTTGTCATGGTTTAAAAATGTAATTTTTATTTACAAAACAAAAGTTAATAATACAGTATAAGCGACGGTGGGTGGCTTATTGGCATCTGGAATTCTCTTGTTGCATAATGCCACACTCTGCCATCCAAACCCAAAATCTCATCAAATCATTTGGATGGGAACAGATTGATCACCTGCTGTACAGCCCGGACTTGGGCCGAGCAATTTTCACTTGTTTCGTTATCTAAAGGAGTTTCTCACAGTGGTAATTGCTTCATCACTAATGTCATAGTGAAAGAAGCAGTTAAAGATTGATTATCCTTATAAGTGGCCGACTTCTATGACATGGGAAATCAAAAGCTTGTAGAACTTTATGATAAATGTTAAACAAAATGTTAAATATTTTGGAAAATAAAGACAGGTGTCAGGAATTAAATGAAACAATTTTTTATTGAAAAATTTGTTATTTCCTTTTATAAGAAATTAGACGTTACTTTCCGGGTGACCCTCGTAGTTCATTGCAGCATGAAAGTTTGTGCTATTGCCGGAAAACTCATAATACTGGTAGCAACACTTTTTCCTTTGTATTTCATATAATGATGACTCACATGTAAATCCAAAGTCTGGACTGTTGATATTTTGGTAATCAGATATACTTTACTATACTTTTTTTTAGTAAGTACACTATTAGCAGGTACTCTTTTAACTTAAAAATTTTAGGAATCTGACTTGTACTGTAACTTGATTATATTTTTCTGTTTTTAATATTATTTTATTAGTTATATTTTAATACCTGTTTTTACTACAGTTTTTATTTTAGTTAGACTTATGTAATGTTACATTATTTTATGCAATCATAGCATAATAACTCCTTGGACTTTGTCTATGCATGACATGTTTGGAAACTTTACCCACATCAACCGAATAAGCACCACATCAAATATCATATGCAAATATACACACACATAGTATAAAGTGTTTTAATGTAACTAAGTCTACAAAAAAGTAAGAACTTTTAGTGCTTAACATCAGTTTCCCTGAAACCACAGATATATGCTCCTTCCAATTAATGTTACTGTCCACTATGAGCTCTAAAACCTTGAGGAGGAAGCAATAATGATTTTCATCAAGTTTAAGGTCTTAGTAAATGTTTCGTCTAGCTATGAAGTTGACTGGCTGTTTGTTTAAAATTTAAAATTGACAATTTGTTTTGAAATCACTAGCTAACCTCATTTAAGACTATCTCCATTGCATCACTAAAAACTCCCAAAACCACTGGTTGATGTAGTCATTGTCATCATTGGCAAAAAGAGATACTGATGCACTGGAGATAGCATGTATCAGGTCATTAACATATAGAGAATTGGACTCAACATGGACCTCTGAGGAAGGTCTCATGAATTTTTAATCTAGGCTAAATAATCTACTAATCTTGTTGATTATACAAGAAAAGAGACAAATTTATATTGGAGCTATCTTTGTAGACTAATCTTAGTTTCTGTTGAATACATACAAGGCCAAGAAGTCGTTGGCTCTAACTCATTCTCTAAAACTGAAATAATGATTTATTCCACAGTTTGTTCACATTTAAACACGCATTATAGAAAACTATGAATTATTCCTAACTACAGCTTTTAATAATAATGGCAAGTATTTATATCGTGCTTACAAACAGAATGTAATTACTCTGAGCTCAGTCCATTGAAAAAAACTTGGTAAACAGAAGAAAGGAACAATTGATTAACTGGAATTGCCAAGAGGTGAGGGAGGACATTCACGCGTACAACACTCGAAGAGCTGCTGACTGACTACCAACTTCATCATGCTACTAAATACACACAAAAATCATCTTATACAGGACATAAATTCTACAACCCACTACCAGAGAACCTGAAACGCCTACAGGGCGCAACACTTCTAAGACAACTATAGCCTATAACTGGCTTGTGTAATGACCTGTCTACAAAATTCGAGTTCTTCGCCCTGACATTGTAAATCAATAATTCAATCTAATTTATTGTAAACTTGACACCATTGCCTTTCTTTAAGATTTTGTAAATAAAGATTTTCTGATTTCTGAATAATGGCCAACTGCAATGCTTGTGGAAACTTGCGTACAACTAACATAAGTTGATAATTACCAAAATAAGACTGAAATTAATGACTTTTTTATTTTACAATAAATAAGTTTGATCAAATATCAGAAAGCAAGAGCACATCAAAGCTTATTGAACACATATCAGAATATTATGATGGTGACTTGTGCAAGGTATAATATAGGTCCAATTCGTAATCTCGGTACTGAAGATCAAAAGGTTATTGATGAGGATTAAAAGTTAGCTATACTTTTAATAACTTAAAAATTTTAACAAACTGTAACATTCCTTAATTTCTAGTGGTAGTTTATTGAAAAGCATGCCCAACATAAACAAGGGTATAAATATGAATAAATTAACTTTAGTCTTAAACATTTTAATTTTATAACTACGTGTATTATAATTGTGTATTATAATTTACTAGTACATCACCTCTATATCCACTCATAATCAAGGCAAAACGTTTTGAAAACAAAGTGATGCTGAATTGAAAATTTGTTTAGTTCTTTATGTAAAGAAAATGACTGGTACGTCTACGTCTCTTCTGAATAATTCGTAAGAATGTGTTCTGATCTTTTCTTAAACAACCAATCAATGTTTTACAAGTATCTCCTCAACACAATTCCATATTGCATTAACCCAAAATACAACGTCCGTAATAATTAGAGCTTTTTAGTCAATAGATCAAGCTTGACACAATTAAAAGTTTTGGATACATCACGTAGTACAGATGTATGACCTTCTCTGCCCAAAAACTTCAAAAACAATTCTATGAATCTAAAGCAGTATTGACTGATACATATTTAGCTCGGAATTCAAGCTAAAACTCTGAAAATATCTTGAAATAATGAAAAATGTATAAAATATAAAAAGTAATATCCATGATTAAGAAAAAAGATCTGTTAGAAACTTTTTTTAACTTGAAGGGGAAAGGCGTCTCTTGTAAAATTTTAAGGAGTATAAACAGTTACATTCTAACAAGGTAGATTGACATGTAAAAACATGTTTCTACAGGAATGAAAGTGCTGTAAAAGTACTTTAAAAGGTACAAGATATCGGTATCTTCTACTTATATAGATGCACAGTACGCAGAAATACAAGATAACACAGATAAACAACTAGGGGAGGCAAAAAATCTTCATCTGCAGTTTGATGGCTGGAGTAACCTCAAAACTTAATCGACTTTAAACTTCATAATTTAAAAGCCTGAAGCAATTTTTTGTTCAGTTTGTATTGACTAAAAGCAACAGCCACAATGGTAATTACCTTGCTCAGTTTATGATCAATATAATAGAGAAGTATGGAGCAGAAAAGTCTCTGGTGGCAATTGATGACAATGCAGCCAACATGAAACCTGCGTTACGTTTGTTGAAGGACAAGTTTCCTCCTATTTTACCTGATGGATGCCTAGCACACCTACTACACCTATTGTGTTCAGATATTTTAAACGGTTGTATGTAATATGCAAATGCAGTTAAGGTTCAAAACGGTAAACACAGCCATGTTTTATTAGCATTGTTTAATGCAATATCAGCTGAAAAAGTGCTGTCAACGATAGGATTTCACTGAAGCAGTCAAACATAGTTATCCCTCAAACATAATGTGCAATGAAAAATGTGCAATCATACCTCAAGCCTGATATTAAAAACTAGAGTTCTCGATGATAATGTTTTCTTTAACAGATTGATTGATTTGATGAACCCAATTGTTCATTTGATTACTGCTTTTGAATCCAATGACCCTCTTTCATAGGTTTGTCAGAAAAATCAATGATTTGGAGACAGTTCTCATTGAGAAGTTACCAACCTCCCCACTACAATCTTCCGAAGAAAAGGCCATCTTGACTAAATTCAAAGATACGAAAGAATTTTGTGTGTCATCTATCCACCTTGCTGGTAATCTACTTGATTCCAGCAGTACAAGGTAGTAATCCCAAACCTATTGAAATTCTTGATGCAACAAGCTTTATTTGTGACACAATAAAGATCACGGGTTTAGATATGATGATTAAGGATAGAGAGAACTTAGCAGATTACAGGGACTAGCAGATTACAGGGACAAACAAGGAATTTGGTCCAGAAAATTTGTGTGAGAGTGAGTGAGTATTAAGGAAAAGAATTGCTATCTTGTAACTCCTTTACTGTGGTGGCAAGGTTTAAGAGGAACTTGTAAATTGGTGAAAGTTACCATAAAAAATTCTTGGAGCCTCTGTAACATATGCTGCCACAGAACGATCCTTTAGCACATTTGGCTGGACACACAGTGAGAAAGGAAACAGGCTTAGATCTCAGAGGACAGCAAATTTATCATATCTTACATACGATTTGAAACTTGAATGGAACGCTTAAGTGCAACCTCCTGAACGAAACTGATGAGACTCCGCAGATTAATCAAGAGTAAGGAGATGAAGGGGCTGTATTCAGTGATGAAGAACAAATGGTTAGTCAAGAGAGGGAGAGTCAGACCTGTCATCAGAATCTGAGCCAGGCCTTCTTGACACTTTATTGGAAAACATTGATGAAGATCCTTCTGAAGAAAGTGATTAAATAGTAAGAAGTGATCAAGACCTAAGTGATTCAACATTAAACCAATTAATATTTTACATATCTACAATACATATATTTTGTCCGTCCTTTATTACAGATAAGTGTATGAACTTAATTTGTTTTCTAATTCAACAAATAGCCTATTATGTGTAAATATGTAGTACACATAATCCAATAAAATACAAGGAACTAAAAGTTATTGTCACTCTAAATTCTGTCCCCAATTACAAAACCAACATTTACCATGTCCAATTCCTCTAAAAATCCTATGAACAAGCAATATATTTAAAAGTTTTTCTGAACCCTTCTCTATTATTAAAACCTATTTACATTTAAAATGTAGAAATGGCCAGGCATTTATGAATTTTGGGAGTTTGCCCATGCATTTTACATAATAATAATAATAATAAATTCGTTTATTTGTCGTAAAACATGTTACATGCATTGACAAAGTCTAATTCAGCTACAGACTAAGTAGCATTGTCTCTAAATAATATTTAATAAGTATAATACATAAATATTATATATATAACAATATAAGACATTAATTGTCTAGTTGATAATTATACTAGTTATATTATGAGTTTATCTTAAAACAATCATTAAAAGTCTATTTTGTTAATAGAAAAAAACTCATCAATATTATATAAAGGGTTTTTTAATAGCCATTCATAAAGTTTATTTTTATAAATTTTAAGAGGGTATTTTTCTATCAAATGTTTCAATTTGTTATACACCTTCAAGCCAATTATAACATGACTATTCAAAGATTTGCTCAGTTCGACAATATTCAATTAAAATGTTATTTTTGTTTCGTGTGTTATAATTATGTGTTTGTGTATGGTTTATTAAGTCCTTATTATTTAAAATGTAAACAGATAAGTCAAACAAATATAAATTAACTATTGTAAGTATTCCTTGGTTAATGAAAACAGGTTTACAATGATCAGAGATATTCAGCTTTACCAACAATTCTAACAGCTTTCTTTTGAAGCACCAGTATTTTCCTGAACTCTAGCACTATTTCCCCACAGTATTAATCCGTATCTCAAAATTGGACTGAAAGTATCCAAAATATGCAGTCCGAACATAATTTTCACTTATGCAGCAAGATAGACGTCTCAATAAAAAAATAATTCTAGATAATTTAGTAGACAGAAAATCAATGTGAGGTCCCCATGAAAGATTATTATCAATATGAATTCCTAAAATTTTGATTACACTACTTGATTCAAAATTAAAACTATTTTCAGGAATTGATTTTAAAGTAAACAAAAATGTTTTGAGTTTTAGTTTCATTCATTAAAAAAACCGTTTTCTTTAAACCATATTGATGCCTTGTTTATTGTAGTGTCGGTTAATTTTCTTTAGTTCATTCAGGTTATTACTACTATTGAAAAAAGTTGTGTCATCAGCGTAGAGAAGCGTATTAGCATCAACAGCCAATGTTATATCATTTATATATATGATAAAAAGTAAGGGTCCAAGTACAGATCCCTGAGGGACAACCGTACTCTATTTTGACTTCCTGTGACCAACTTCCTTTGATGTATACTTTTTTGTGTTCTATTGATGAGGTATGATTTTATAAAATCAAGGGCACTTCCATGAATTCCATAATGCTTTTAATTTGGCTAAAAGAGTACTGTGTTCTACACAATCAAAGGCCTTACTCAGGTCACATAAAGTGGCCTGAGGCAAAGGCCCTTATTTTCAAAAGTTGACAGTATATTTCGTATTAGCTTGTCAATGGCATCAATAGTGGATTTACCTCTTCTGAAACCAAATTGTGATGGACTTAAAATTTTATTTTCTTCTAAATAGTCACTTATTTGGTCATAGACCAGTAGTTTCTAGTAATTTAGACAAGACTGGGATGACCGAAATTGGGCGGTAGCTACTTGGATCATTATAGGGACCTTTTTTAAAGACTGGACAAATTCTGGACACCTTCAGTTGCTCCGGAAAAATACCCCTGACTCATACACATATTGAAGCAAAGTGTTAGTGGCTCAACAAAAAGTATAAATCAATCTCTTTAACAGATTATTGGATATATTGTAGATGTCATTACTATCTGAATTGTTTAGTCTTTTAGCTGCATCAATTGTGTCAGATGGCTTGATTGATTTAAATGATAAAAATGATGAATTAATACAATTAGCTTTTAATGAATTTAAACTACTATTAATAAATGTACCGGTTTTCAGTTTAATTTTTTTTATTGAGTCAATAAAAAAATTACTAAAATCTTCTGAAGTAATATCAGTTTGAAGCCTATGGGGTGTACTTTTACTCTTGCTTTTAATTATTTCCCATGCAGCTTTATTTTTATTGTTGCTGGTTTTAATATAATTGGTGTTGTGATTAAGTTTGGCGTTTTTAATAGATAATTTATATTCTTTTTTTTAGGTGGTTAAAAAGTTGGAGAAGTTCATTCGAAGGCTCCCTAGAACTTCTGATTAAAGAGTCAAAACATAACAACTTTTCTTTCATATTCCTTTAATTCACTAGTGTACCATTTATATTTAAAATTGCTTTTAGCTATAAATGATTTTTCTTAATAACTGAGTAATAATTTATATTATTTAAAAAGAATTTGAAAAAAGGACCAAAAAGATTGTTCAGCGTCAGTGAACTTAATTTCATTAATTAAATGTTCCCAGTCATAAGCATTCAAACTAGATATTAAGTTGCATATTTCTTGTTTAGGCAAGACCAATTTGTAAGTACATGTTTTTTCCAATAAAACCATTTTTATCATTTGGTGCAGAAAGAGCTTGAGTAATCTAGCACATTCTGAGTAAGCTGAGCACATCACTATCCTCACCTTAGAATAGGTTAATGAATGTATTTTTTGTTTCAGGTTTTCTTCTGAATACTCATTGTGAAGTAATAGCTCAACCAATGCCAGGGTAAGACTCAATGTATTTTAATAAACTGCATTCTTTTGTTTGAGCTTGCAAGTAACTAGTTTGAAACTACTAAGATAGAGATTATACAATATTAACACATTTGTTGTCAGAAAAATGAAAGAATACTTCTTATTAACCCTCAAAGTAGTACACAAACTCCCTGTAATAGCATTAACTTTTCAGATCTAAATGTATAATTTTTCATAAGCAAACACACAACAAATTGTCAATGTTTTTTTTTTACTGAGTGAAAAGTCTTTATCTAACATTTCCACCCCCCCCCCCCCCCACCCCCCCCCCCCCCCACCCCCCCCCCCCCCCACCCCCCCCCCCCCCCACCCCCCCCCCCCCCCACCCCCCCCCCCCCCCAAATAGAGGTTTTTTACATAATTTTGCTTATGTCTCCAGTCCTGAATGTAACATGCCACATCAGATGAAAATAGAATGCTCAATATATTATGCCGTGTGTCCAGTCCTGAATTTAACATGACGCAGCACGGAGAATTGAGTGTTTCTATATAATATGCCTTGTGTCTCCAGTCCCGGATGTGACCATGGACGTAGCACTTAGAATGGATTATTCTATACAATGCGCCGTGTGTCACCAGTCCTAAATGCAACATGACGCAGTACGCGAGAATGGCGTGTTCTATATAATGTGCCAATGGCTCAAGTTTTGAATGTAACATGATGCAGCACGGAGAATGGATTATTCTATACAATGCGCCGTGTGTTTTCAGGCCTGAGTGTAACATGACCGCAGCACTGAGACTGGAATTTTTCTGTTTAATTTTGCTTATGTCTCCAGTCCTGAATGTGACATGACGCAGCACGGAGGATAGACTTTTCATTATAATCTGTCTCGTGTCCAGGCATGAATGTAAACACGATGCAGCACGGGGAATAGATTGGACAATATAATGCACTAATGTTTGGGGTTGTTATCTAATGGCAAAAAAACGGAGGCGAAGAAGGTGGTAGCTAGTCCTGCCTAGCATCCAAAGGTTGTCTTGCTTTGCTATCTAAGGGCGCCGAGCGCAGATCTAAACTGCAACAACTCGCCCCCCTGGATATTGTCAGGAGCAGTGCCTACTGTCTTTAGCAAGCGGGACTTTGGTTGGCCTCGGGCTGCAGCAGGGGGCACTGCAGAATTAGCATCCAGATTCGGGAAAACGCTCTGTACATGATATTGGATCAGATGCCTAACATATTTTCCTACGACGTTCAGGGTTGTCATGCTTTCTAGTGAGGCTTGGTCGGAAGGAAAGAAACCTCTTCCGCCAGAGGAGCTTGAATGGTTTACAGACGGCTCTATAACAAAAAGTGGGCACAGGCGATGGAATTGTGGGGATGAGACCATTTAGGGATCTAGTTTTCCTATGGGTTCTCACCCCAAATTCTTTTAGGCAGAAGTCACAGCCATTGTGTGCTGATGAGAATCTTCGTCTGCGCTATAGGAGTAAGACGATTAGCATTTTCACAGATAGAAAGGCAACATTGAAGGTATTGGGACTCTTTTGTGTTCAATTTTAAACTTGTCTGGGATTGCTATCAAGGAGGATTCCCTTGCCAGAAATAACAAAGTGACTGCTTGTTGGGTTCCTATTCATAAAGTCATCTGCGAACGAAAGAACTGATGTGCTGGCTAACTTGGGCATAGCGTCCAATATGATGGGACCTCAACTGTTCTGTGGCATTTCTAGGGCTGTCTCGAAATGGGTTCACACTGAACATGAGAGAAGATGGAGGCTGCATCCGGGTCTGAGGTTGAGCAGAATGATTCTACAGTCGCTTTCTCCTAGGGTAGCGTCTGACCTTCTCTCTATAGTATATAGATGTTTCTCAGTTATAGATCTGATTACGTACGGGTCATGGTCATCTGAGGAAGCATCTTCACAGAGTTTGCACCCTTCGGGAGGATCCGTTCTGTAGATTGTGCGACGAGCAGGAGGAAACTGCTGAACATCCTCTTTGACTGCACTACAATAGCTAGTGAGCAGTACGCCATCTTTGGTGGTTTGGACAAGGGTGGCGAATTTTTCAGGATGACGTGATCGAATATTTTGGGCGGTTTGTATAACATCTGAATCCGTACACGGTCAGCTTCGGGGGTACGCAAAAAGGCCCTCAAGCTTAAGTGCATGGCAATAGCTCGCCCCATTGAAGAAGAATAATAATAATTAGGTTATGAGTTCTCCACTGAAGGAGACATGACAAGGAGACATGCTTGCTATTGCCATGTAATTTTAAAACGTTGTAAAAATCATATACAACAATTCAAAATATATCTACCCTTTTTATGTGTCATAAATAGAAGGATTATAAAGTAAAATATTTTTATAACCATGTAACATGATAAGGAGACATGCTTACTATTGTTTTGTAATTTTAACACTTTTTCACAATAATATACAACAATTCAAAATATATTTACCCTTTTTATTTGTCATAAATACAAGGATTATAATGTAAAATAATTTATAATCGTTTTAAACATGACTGTAAAACATGAATTTTGTAGCATTATAGTTAATGTTTTAGTGGACTTTACTATAAACTCATGATTATCTTTAATATTATTATATATTACATTATATATACTGCGAATAATTGTTTTCATTTCATATTTTAAAATTAATTTAATTTTAAATCCACGCAATTTACAGACTGTATTTTTTATATATACTTCTAAAATTAGTTTTAACTAATTTACTTAAATTGATGTATTAAGTGATAAACTTATTTTTAAACTTTGAAATATAGTGTAAAAACAATAAGCTAGTAATTTCAGTTATACAATGTAGTAATTAGTTTAAAATTTAAATAATAAACGTTAAAATTATTTTATTTTATTTGATAACTCATTTAAAGCAACACAAGATGTAATAATGCAACTGTGTAAACTACTTCTAGTTTACTTCTAATTTAACACACTGGACTTAGTGGTCTTTGGCTGAACATAAAGAATTAAAACAAAGTTTAAAGAAAACTCGGCAAAAAACTAAGGCATAAAAACTAATTTCATAGCAAGTGTAAAAAACTACATTAATAAGTTAGTTATTACAGATGGTAAATACTACAATTAGCTGTATATAATCAGCAGTCAAGCAACATAACTCGATTAGAGTACTGTGAATGAGAGATGGCTCTCAGTAAAACCTTGTACTCTGTTATTATTTGTAACAGCGAATTGTACTTCGTACTACTTGCGTATTGAGTTGTTCACCTAAAAGTAATCCATAGTTCATAACTCTTATTACGTTTTTATCAAATAAATCATCTTGATTATTTTTAACCAACTTTTCTCTAAGGAATAATGCGTGTCCTCATTTATTCAGGTAAAATAAGAACCTAATGTCCGATATTAGAACTTTTAAATTCTACAAGCATTCCCTTTTGAGATATGATATTTAAGTATTTCAGCGTAACGTAAACAAAAAACTGACAATAAAAGTGACTGCACGATCTGCAAATTTTCGGACTCTGCCAGCATATTTATAAATGCATACAGATCTTTCAGACTAACCAAGGCACGCTGTGTAGCATATGGTACATGATTACCAAAATTGAGGCCTGAATCCAGTATGACTTCCACAATGCCGGACGACTGATACAAAGCCTGATTGTGATTATTTGATTACCATTATACAATTCCTATTGTATTATTTAATACATTTTTTGTTACATTCAACTTTATTACTTATAATATGTGTGTTCTTTGTAAATTTGCGATGAATTATATATGAACTGGAAGTGAATAAAAGACCATTGTAGATATTAATTTTATCGGCGAAGGTGGTGTAATACCCAGTCTCTACGAGAGTTACAACCAAAATTGCAAAAAGTAATATTATAATAAATTAATAGAGAGCATTAAACTGTGAAAATAATCCAACACATATTTACAAGTTTCATATAAAGCCGATTATTAATGAAAGAAACCTTTTTTATACTTTCAATTTTCTTCTAATAATTTAATTAAACTGAGTTAAGGAAATTAAAATTGAGAATTAAAGTGCTTCTATCCACCAGAAATATTCTTATCCTCTGATTTGTTTTAATATTAAATATAAAATACATCCATTAACTTAAAAATATAATCATATAACTGATATACTTGTTACTTGTTATTGACTCTTATTTTTATTTGAATTTAACATTGTTTTATCTAAAAAAGGTATCTCAATATAACAAGTAACATGTAAAAAGAAGACGATGCTTTAATTACCCGTAAATAATTATCTATACGGAAACATCTGTGGGTCTGAATAGAGTAGCGGTATGAAGTGTTAATTTAAATCCAAGCCGTCTTTGCGTATTTCATCTAATTGAATTGCTCGTAGATATCATATACACCTCAAGTTTAACATTTAATTCAGATTTTAAATTATGTTGTCTCTGGGCTTTCACAACAAAGTAAAAACTAGTTTTCCACAGTATTAAATGTAAAAATTGATTGATTCAAAATTTGATTGAAAAGTACGATACTGTCGTTAATCATTTTATAAACTAACAAGAATATATATATATACTATATATATATATATATATATATATATATATATATATATATATATATATAAATATATATATATATATATATATATCTTATGTTACTTGTTCAGTAGTAAACCTAAAAAAATACCTAATATATACTATTAACATACTAACATATGATATATAATCAATAACACATACGAACTGAACTTCTCCTGCTTGTATATAATTCGATACTATAATATAATTTAAAACATATACATTTAAAGTGCAATAGCTCAAGGATAACGTCTGCATGCTTTATGAATGATAACTCTCTGATTCACAAAACACACTTAAGAGTTGATTTATATCTTCTCGGATATTGTTATATTGTGACACTGACTGATACACGAGTCTCGAGGCTGATATGTTGCGATGCCGAGTTGTAACACAAGGCCATTAGCGGACTGTAGCAACTTTAATGGCGACAAAGAGTTGTAACGTTAGCGGGAAATATTCTTAGATTTGATATATTGCAATACATTCTCATTAGATTTTATGTGAAAAATAAGCTAAACAAAATGGTAAAGAATGTAAGAACATTTTACATTTCAATACATTTTAAGGTGCAACAGTTGGTAAATATAACCGTCCAGTTAAAGGGAGCATTGATGGAACTAATTAATTGTTTGTTTACGATTGTTTATCAATAACACGTAAATATGTTCATTGGACTAATTGGGCGAACATGTAACAGTTACATTAACTCGAACAAAGGTCTCAAACAAGGCAGATGCAATTAGAGATAAGGAGCTACGCGTATATGTAATATAAAAAATGTGGGTAGTTTAGATCATTAGTTTTTCATCATCATTTTTAGCTACCTCTTTGCAATTAGCCTCCAATACAAACGTTATTCCCTACTCAGTAATGGATATTAGCAGGAATCCCGCTTTTGCTGATTTAAGTTTTCAGCAGCATAAGTATTTTAAAAATACTACTCCATTAATTGAAACTCTAGATTCAAAACTACACACAGCGGTAAAATAATAAGAGAGTAATATCTAGAACTAACCATTATGCTATTATTACTGACCAGTATGCTAAAGATATCTCAACGCTATGTATTTGAAAGAGTCTGATAACCCAGAGACAAAGTCAATTTGTGTAGCAGCATAACTTCCTTCTTTGAGCAATCTACATAATCAAGAAACTTAGGCATAAGCGGTTGATATATCTTCAAACCACCGGCAAAGAGGATGTGTCTTTTGAAACAGTTGATCCTCTTAAGCAGCAGTAACATAATCTAGACAGCCGTTGACTAAATTTGAAGAAGAACAAAGTCAAAAATTTTGACTTCTTATCTCCAGGGGTTGAAGCAAAATGAAATCTTTCAGTTCATCTATTGCTGACCCCAGATAGGTCATTCTCAATTGGACCCTCAATAATATCTCAAAACGTTCTTGAATTTATGATAGCATTTTGATAATTTTACATTTATGGGGGACCCATACGACCGAACCTATTAGGGGTGGGGGGAACTAAAGGTTCATACATACGTGCAATAGGCACATAAATAAATTATACACTCTTGTTTGAGTTAAGGTGGAGCAAGTAGCTTTTGATCATCAACCACTCTTGAAAACATAAAGGGTCATTTATAAAGACTTTTCTTGTAAAAGTTTTAATTATATTAAAAGAACTTAGTTTTAAGTAAAACTTTAATTTTCTAATGCCGTGTAATGACGTCTTACGGATGCATCATGAAATTAAATTTTGTCGTAATACACATTTGAAATGTAATAAAACACACATTGATATTGTGTAATACGCTAAGTTTTTACGGTCTTGTTTCTTCAAATAGTCATTGCAGTACCAATATCGTACGAGAATAAAGTGTTGTTTTAATGTACATACAATTTTCTATTTTCCTGAAACATTTACACTGTTAACTATGATATTTAGCAACATTTTCAAATTGCCAATTTATTGTCTGTCTGGTAAAGACGTTACTTACAAATGCACCACTGTTTTATGTTAAAGAACACAGATAATGTGATAAAACTATAGAGTGTCAGACGTGGTGACGTCACTCAGTGAATGGATTACATTAACATGAAGGTGAACTATGACAGAAACTGGAATATTTGCCACTTCATCAAAATGACAAGCGTGGACTTAATAATACCTGTTTCACCACTATACTATCATAACGTAATAAACACTAGACTCATGTTTTATTACGATATTTACGACAATAATTTACTGTCCCAATGTTTAACAAAATAATGTTTAGGCTTCCTGACCTTTATGTACAATTAAAAATGACCTTGTCCGGCTGCAAGTTATATATAAAGAGTAATGCCACTAGTATAGGAGATGTTCAATAGTTTGTAACCAAGCAGTGATGTTGCCATATAAGCCGACATTTTTGACAAATTAAAACTGTAATGTTGAATTTTGAGCAGAAATATTAAAATAATTAATTCTAGAATATCGTATATAAGAAATATTTCAGAAATTTAACTAGGAATAATAAGTATTTAATGTAATAATACTAAGTTATTTTGTAATCAAGCTCTGGGAGAAAATAAAGTAAGGATTTCTGATTTTTAAAGTGCGTGTATGAATTGTGAGCTAAGGGAACGACACGATTTAAAATTAATATTACATATGGAAATTGCAATATCTGTATATTAAAAAACACGCCTTTTTCTCATTTCATATTTGATACATTTATATGTATTGAAAACACTTATTTATAAGTCCTCCGTTTAATTAATTGATTTTAATGGGGCTCATTTCGAGATGACACAAATTATTATGTTAGCTGCCCCGAATTACATTGTGTAATGATAAAACTAATTTCCATTTTTTTTATTATTATTATTATTATTAATATAAGGTGCCATTAAATGCTATTCCAAAAGAATATAGCATTTTAAAATCTGTGTACTTTCAAGCACAATACTATTGCAGTTACATGGGAAGTATAATATTTTTAATTTAAGAGAAAAGTAATTAAAGACTTTGGCACTTATTAAAAGAACAAAAGGACCAGGGTGAAATGAAGAATTAAAGTCTTAACTTGAGTTGATTGTCAAAGAATATTGACGATTGACACAAGCTGAATAGACAAATTGGAGCCATGTGGTATCAAAACACGTGACAAAGAAGTACGCGAAGTCATCAACACTCTGTAGTTTAACAGCTGACTATTTAACTAACAAAGTATTCCCCACTTCATCCCTCTCCAACTTGCCTCAGGCGTCCTGTTGATTGAGGACAGTTGTAGAGAGCACGTCGGTATTAAAAGAGTGATATTACTCTCTACTCTCCCTCGATATCCAATACCTGGTGAAGTATCACCAGGTGATTTGACAGACTGTAATAACATGTTTGGCTAGATTCATTCCATATCGACTGTCTTATCCTGAATCTGATTGTGTTTTTTCTGCGAATACACTGATAATGAACATCAGAAAAGGGGCCTCATTTCTAGATGACACAACTTATTATGTTAGGTGCCCGGATTACATTATGTAATGATAAGACTAATTTCCATTTTTTTATTCGTATAAGGTGCCTTTAAATGCTATTCCAAAATAATATAGCATTTAAAATCTGTGTACTTTCACGTATGAGAAATTTTTTTTTTTTTAACGTAAGAGAAAAGTAATTAAAGACTTTGGCACTTATTAAAAGAACAAAAGGGCCAGGGTGAAATGAAGAATTAAAGTCTTAACTCGAGTTGATTGTCAAAGAATATTGACAATAGTTCAAAAGTTTTTGCTTTGTCAGGATTCTTTCTTTTGTAATTAATTATTTCCATGAAACTAATTGACACCTTTTATAATTATAAGAAAATTGACTCGTCTATCTAATCACATGGCTAGCTGAATAGACAAATTGGAGACATGTAGTATGAAAACCCGTGACAAAGAAGTAAGCGAAGTCATCAACACTCTTTAGTGTAACAGCTGACTACTGAACTAACAAAGTATTCCCCACTTCATCCCTCTCCAGCTCGCCTCAGGCGTCCTGTTGAATGAGGACAGTTGCAGAGAGCACTTCGGTATTGAAGAGTGATAGTATTCTCTACTCTCCCTCGATCTCTAATAACTTTTAAAATATCACAAAGTGATTTGCATGACTGTAATAGGATGTTTGACTAGATTCATACCTGATGGACTGTCTTACCAAATCTGCTTGTGTTTTGCTGCGTCTACAGTGATATTGAATATCACTACGAGCACAGTAATGTATAGATGTCAGAGCGTGGAAAACATCAAAACAACATCGTTAATAATCAATAACGTAAATAGGAGGTTATTCTAAAGCTCAGGCTAATTCTTCCCAGGAGCTCAAGACAGCCTACTTTTTATTGATTAAACGGCATAAAAAGGATCATGAACTAAACTGATTCCAATGACGGAAGTTATAGAATAGAAACTGAACGAACAATGACAGCGAGTCCCGCGTCTAAGACAACCACCCCGAAGACTCCCGCAGCCCCATCCCCTGTATAGGAACGTCCAGGAATCTGAAGCATAGACCCATACTCGTCATCATAGGAAAATTTTTCTATGCTCTTATAATCACTTCCTTCAGATATATCTGGAATGGAAATCACACTCTGCAATATTCAAAACAATTTAGCATCATTAGGCTCTGCAATGACGAGAGGCTACAAGTTTCACTGATGCGAAAATATGTATCCATGGATAATATTGTGTTCAGCTTGCTGATACGACAGTTGACATTACCTTGAACCTGTCATTGGTCACCGCATATATGAGTAGTTGCCGTACCTGTCCCTATATATGTAAGGTATCATATGATTCCCTAACTTGTGTGGATTTCCTATTGTCCACTTTAAATTTATAGAGAGTAGGGGATAAATTTTGAACTGGTCAAAGTCTCTCTAGTTAGTTCCGTGTAAGCAGCAGTTCCCGTATTAAACGGTATAACTTCTTCGGCCAGTGGTCACTTTTAAAGCATCAAAACTTATTTTAAATATTTATTTGATTGAACTAGCCTTTAGTTTTATGTGTTATCAACCTTCCCCACCATAGATTCGCTATGTGTGGAAAATTCTGTTACTCCGCCGTGCTATGGGATCTTGTCTAAAATACCTAGTGCACTGAATTCTGCATCTGATTCTGCATCAATGAGAACACCTCTGCACCTAGATTACACTGTATCTTGTAGCCCAAGTATCTCTGATGTCGAAACGATGCAAGGAGTTCATTCTGAACATCTTCGTCACCAACTTTTATTGGATCTCTAAAACCATTAGTAGACTCCAGATGAAGATTCAATCTGTACCAGTGTTAGATTTCAGATACTTCACTAAGTGGAAGATGAATGGACCTAAACTCAATATTCGTTTTAACCTCGTGTTCACAGTAAAGTAGATATTTTTTCTAAAATATTGATAAATACAATGTGTAATAAAAATACAAGTTAAAACTCGTTGCCTTTGTATTATATTTTACTAATTAGCAAACTTTATAAATTATAACAAACCATTTTAATTTTATCTTGTTGAAATGATACTCATACTGTCTCCGATGTATAAATGTTCACTACAAAATTTAGTTCAAACAACAGTATTATAAACATGCCCTATAAAGGACTAGGTAGTTACCATAAGGTATAAATCATAATCTGAGTGCGTCCTAACCAACTGTCCTGCTTATAGGCAACTGAAATGTTTTTCTTGGAATCAAAATGTAGGTGTTTCTCTCAGTAAGAAAGATTTGCTACAAAAAAGCATTTATTTCACTATCTGAATTAGTTTAGTGAAGCTGTGTTATGTTCCAGCGGTCAGAATTTTAACTTTTAGTCTTAGAGAGTTAATATTTAGGAGGACAATGTTTTTAACCAGTAGGGTTCAGATGTGGCGTTTCTGTACACCAAATTGAAGTGACAAAGCATTAGCAAACCATCATTAACCAAACCAGGAACATTTTGAAATAAATATAATAGTAATGTAATGCAATACAATACAATTTTGGTATTATGATCTAAACTGAAAAAGAGGTTTTCGTACATTTAGAACTGTTCAAAGTCATTCTAGTTAGTTCTGTGTAAGCAGCAGCTCCCGTATTAAAGGTTATATAAAATATATATTATATTCAAATACAATTTTAAAAGCAACCTGTTACAGATGTATCTATATAAGTCCGTATTACACGGATTAGTAGGTACATTAAAAAAGTGAATTTGTCTCAGAAGCATAGTTTGAAAGGTAAGTCTATTAAGTCCAGAATACAAGGGCAATACAGTAAATTAGGTATTGTATTATTGTAATATCAAATTCCCAAAATAATTAAGCCTTAAACCCGTACTACACAGACGTATACTACTATTATAGTTAATTGAGTATCACTATTGAAAACACCAAAAGTATTAAATTTATTGTTGTCAGTATACATTACTAATACTATACTGTGAGTTAAGTAAGGAATAAAGTAAGTGAGGTAAGTATTTGCTCTTGTACTCCACGGCATATAATATATAAATTAAAAAGGAAGGAAAATAATAAAAAGGCGCTATGGCAATAAATTATAATATATAGTTCATTAGAAATAAATATAAAACTAAAGGTACTCTGCTCAAATACAAAAGAAAAAAACTTTAATGCTTCTTCGCGTTCCGTATTTGCATAGCCTCAATCTAAAAATGTAATAGAAATAACAATTTAGAATTAACATGTTATAATATTACATTTTGTAAAGAATAATAAAAACTGCTTTTGGCTAAATAAATAAAACTAAATTTTAATTTAGAAATTTATTAAAAAGAATACGTAAACAAAATTTAAGTAATAACATTTATTTATAACCATCCAAGTTATACATAGTTATATATTTTTTATCCAAGTTGCCTACTCCTTTTTGGTGATCCTCGAATGAATGCGCGACTTCAATGGGATTTGGTGTGGGGCAGGAACAGGACCTAAATGTCCTGGTTTATTATAAAATAAAATAAAAAAACTTTTTCTTAAAATGTTGAATTCTTACACCAGATTTTGAATTGCAGTGTAGTACTGAAAAAGTAATTCCATTCGCTTTGAAGAGAACTATTTTTCTATATTACTCTATTGTTTCTGCAAACTGCATCTATTATTATTGAAGAAAATGACATAACAAGAAACAACGTAATATATTTTATATGAATTCCAAATTATGCATTTATTAAGGTATTCTAAGACTTTAGTTATTTATATAATTAAATTATATAAAGCTTTAGTACTTAATAATAAAGCATTCTTTAGAATTCATCGTTGAAGTAAGCTACTTAAAAAAACCCCCAATTAATTACATAAAGCAACAATTTCATTAATCTACGGCAAATAATGTTTCAGAAATTGAGTTACTTAATATTAAATATCCTTCTTGATAGAACATCCAAGAGAAAGAAATGGATGATATTAATTAATTAGGTGTCATGTTTAAAGTAACAATAATATTGCAAAATCGTTCCAGTCGACTCCCAAAAACATATATTTTAATTTTTAACTTTAAAGTACGGTAATTTTTTGATTAGATAATTTATATTTTTAATTTTATTAAAGAAAGTATGTTTAATACATAATTTGTTATGACATTTTATGTTTCAAACTGAAATCCGAATTATCTTGAATGCACGGTATTTTGAGATAACCCCAAATTATCTTAATATTTAGTGCACACCAACTCAACATATTATTAACACAATTACAATCTTCAGATATTTAAAAGTCGCTGGGGTTGTGTAAGTCCTTAGATATCAGCCTGATTCATCTCTTCAGGGTGATTTCACAACGAAGCTGGAGTGTCTCATGATTTTTAATGACTGTATCACAATGTTACGACTTGGCGTAAACTTCCGACAACGTATAAACCTAATCGCCTATAAACCATGGCCTTGAACTTCTCGCTATTTTGTTAAATTGTACATAAAGCAATATACACAAATATAACAGCTTTTATCATCTTTATTTTTAAATGTGATTACTTTCTTTATTCATTGCATTAAAACAATAAATATATTTCCTTATTTATTATTTGATTGATTTCACTTATGCAATGTAAATATTATATATATTGACTTTAGCTCCAGTTCACCTTCCTTTTAGTGCTCAAACTCAACGTTCTCATTGAATTAACCCGCCCAGCCTTGGCTACGTTATGTATAATAAACATTATGTTACTAGTTGCTGAAACAAAATTAGTAAATTTTAAAAGGAATAAAAATTATAAATCTTACAAAAACATGTGTTTTTATAATAATTAGTTTCAGTAATAAACATTCAAGTGTGAATATGCACTTGTACTTCGTTGATTCGTCAATTCTAGACTTATAACATTCGTGTCTTCTGATATCCATAAGGAGCAGTAGAAGGTAGAAATACGATATAATCCTCTGCTAGAGTTTGATTTGAGAAAAGAAGAAACAAATTATTTCAATGGAGATTAAATTATTTTTATTAAAGGGTTTAGATTTCCTGCACTGTATTCTACTAAGATTAACTTAAAACACGTTTAACTTATACAAGGAAGTTTTAATAAATAAATCAACTGCTCTTTAATTGCCTGAATTGTACCTTTTTCAGTTATTATCATTTTATACCCCAATGTATGTACTATCAAGTAATATAGGGTTATCGTGTAAAAAATTTAATCAAGATTTCACAGTTAGAAGTGTGATTATTAAACTACCGAGTTTAATTTTTAATGAATTCACATGTTATGCCCTCATTTTAATATTATCCCCAGATTGACTCCTATCATGTACATAAATTTGAGCTTAATCCCTGACTTAGATATAATAATACAAACAGACTTACTCACAGAGTTTGTAAACCGATGGCTGTGACTATTTTGCTAAATTAAGATATGATAAAAGTAATAATTCATCTTCATCCTTTTAAAATTAAACTATTACTTTATGATACAATTGCACATTGCGTCAATACAGACAGATACAGTCTTTATTTAATGTCACTTTTATAAAGCATTGTATCTGATATCCTTGCGGACTGCCAAATCATCCACCTCTTCGTAGTATATTATTAGTATGGTGTGTAACATAATACACTTGTAATATTATCATCGATTGTGTATTTTTATAGCAAGTCGGGATCTATGAGTAAAATCAATTTACGGCTAATAGTAACCGATGTTAACGTGGGAAGTTATGTACAACATGCTATGAAGACGGTAATCACGACGGGGAGAGGAGTGTCCTGGAAACTCTTTATTTCATCAATCAAAGAAGATTGAGCCTCGATACAAATAAAATTTTGTGATAATACTTACCAGGTACAAAACAAATTTGGTACAAGATTTTCGTACGTCCCAGGGATATTTAGTTTAATATCGCTATAGACAAAGAACTTGATCATAATGTTAGTGAATGTAATATAGATCAGATCTGAAACAATCAAGGAAATCACATGTTTTGTAATAACAGTTTTTTTTTTTTAGAAAATTATAAAATTTATATATAAATATGCATACAACAAAAATGTATAACCTTAACCCTAAAACTGTTTCTTTGGGGCTGATTTCTACTTCAAATCCCTACCACAACTGAAATAAATGGAATGATAAAACTTTTTTTTATTTTGCCTGTCTTGAAATAAGTTCTCTTGAAGGGCTGTGATAGAAAATTATCTTAAAGTTAAAAAAATCATACCTACCAAAAATCAATTACACCACATACAGCCTTTGAACAGTCGTAAAGTCGAACTTTGTTTGAATTATGCTCCCAAAATGTATTTTAAATTTCATAATTGTAAGAGAAAGCCACACATGAAATCTGTAAGGATATTTGATTTCACATGTAGATACCAAAATACTTAAACCAAAAGGGCGCTGTTGACTTTGCTCTATGAATTGCAAATATTCGGCTGTTACATTGGCAGTTAGACGTTGTAGAGGATATTACATGCCAGGCGACACTAGTATCTGACCCCTCCCCACTTCCGCCTCATTCCGGCTGGAATGTGGATTTGCTGCGATCACACGATGTAGCCAGTACAAACTCGTGTTTCACAATATATGTGATATCCTAAACACATTTCGTTTAAGCTTAATAACTACGTAATTCGTTTAACACGATGATTAGAAACGCATATCTATCGTCATGTGTAAACCCCCAGCTATCCGCGAATGTATAGTTGGTAAAACAACATTTGAAGATATGCATCGTAATTATCTCAGTGCAGTGTTTAGATTATATTTTTTCAGACAAATTATATTGTACATATTTTGGAATATAAATAAATAATTATGGCATAGTATCTACGTCTTAGAAGAGGAAAACGATTTGAACATAAAAATTGGCTTTGAAGTATGATTGGGTTTACAAATTATACTATATAACAAAACCAAAAGACGCACGAAGTTGTAAAAGTTTGAAATCACTCAATAAGAGTGAGAGTGATCATGTGATTGATGGAAATTTGTATCGGTTGATGGCAGTTTGTAGAGAACAGTTAATACGTTCAATTACATCTTCACAAACACAAACACACGCGTTGTGAGCTTGAGTCCCAGGAGTATGGTCAGACCGGTGCAAACGCGTGTTCGTGTTTACCCTGTCAGCCGTTGTACAGAGTGGACTCTGAGTTAATGATGACAGAGATGACAGACGGCGGACTCTCTACATCGGCAATACAACACACTCTAGTACATATTTAAGCTTCTTTTGGTATATCCTATTTTTTTATACCAATGTACAAGTATGACGGTTCAAAATTACCTAACCATATGCGTATATATTTGAAATCGATACAAATAATGCTGATGAAATTGTATTTGTACGTACGAAAATCAATACGGATTTTTGAGATTCAAGAGCACAGACAGCGAGTTTATCAAACACATTTTATAAATCTTTACTAAACTTTATTGTATAAAATATAGTACAATCGCGATTATCCGAGGCCCGATTAACCGAGCCTCTGGATTAACCGAGGTAGTACAGTATTTGAACAGAAAAAAAATAATTTAGTAAGCATCAAGAGCGCGATGAAGTGAAAGTGCGTGCACTGGCTGATGGTACGCGAATAGATGAGTCACCAGCGAGTGTTATTGTTCTAGGCGGGATGTCTCTCTCTACCGGCTGCTGTTAGGTCGAGCCGGCCCCGGCCGGCCGGCGTTCGTCACCATGTCACCCGTCCGTCAGTTCAGTTCAGTTTGAGTCATCACTGCAACCTGTTCGTTTCGTCCCTCTTCTCGTTTCGTTATTGTGCTGTTGCTTAGTGTTGTTTTTACGATAAGTGCATCATGATTTTAAAACGTAAACGGGTAGTGGTTAGTTTAGAAAACAAAGTTAAGTGCAATAAAACGTTTAGATAAGGGTGAGTCGTTAAAGAAGGTTGCCGCTGACCTAGGTGTTGCAGAAGTGACTGTTGGAGATTGGAGACGTAAGCGGAAAGATATTGAACAGTGGGTTAATAAAACTGTAAGTGATGGAAGCGATTTGTTGCGGAAAACTATGAAGAAAGGGGAGTACAAACAGACTTCTGAAGCGTTGTTTTTGTGGTTTTCTAATCTTCGAGGGTTGGGAAGTCCAATAAGTGGTCCCATGCTTCAAGCTAAAGCTGTTGAGTATAACAAACGTTTTAAGGACGGTGAGGCTAATTTTAGTGCAAGTGATGGTTGACTTGACAGGTGGAAGAAGAGGTATGGCATCCGACAATTAAATATTTCTGGTGAAAAACTTTCTGCTGATTCGTCTGAAATTGAGTCGTTTAGCTTAAGAATGAAAGAACTTATCATGGGCTCACATCAGACCAAATATTTAATTGCGACGAAACCGGTCTCAATTTTAGAATGCTTCCTAACAAAACATTGGCAGCCCAAAGTGAAAAAACTGCGCCTGGGTACAAAAAGAGCAAAGAACGAGTAACTCTTTTGATGTGTAGCAACTCTTCTGGATCCTTAAAATTGAGACCTCTCTTTATTGGAAAATCAAAGAACCCAAGGGCTTTTAAAAATATCCAAGTTAACTGCCTACCCACCTTGTACAGGCATCGACGAAGTGCATGGATGGATGGGCAAACTTTTAAAGAGTGGTTTTTTGACGAGTTCGTTCGTGTTGTTGAGGCCTACTTGAAAAAAGAAGAACCTACCAAGAAAAGCTATTCTTCTTATGGACAACGCGCCATCTCATCCAGATGCAAGTGAATTGGTTAGTGGTGACATAAAAGCTGTTTTCTTGCCACCAAATGTCACATCTCTTATTCAACCTCTGGACCTAGGCGTTTTAGAGGCTATGAAACGGCACTATCAACGAAGGCTTCTCCAAGTGTTGTTGACATGGTTGGACGAGGGAATCACGGTAACTGCAGCACTTAAAAAGAACACCGTTAAGGACGTCTCATACTGGATAGCTTTAGCGTGGGATGATGTGAGAGTGTCAACTTTGCAAAAGTCATGGCGAAAACTTTTCCAAATTCAAACAAGAAGCAATGAAAATGATAACAACAACTGTGTCGCTGAAATAGTAAACCTCGCTAATCAGTTACCAACGGAACTGCTGATAAATGATGAAGACGTCAACGAGTGGTTCATGCAAGACCAGAAAATGGAACTTACTGATGATGCGATTGCCGATATGGTCACCAACCCTCACAACGTCGCAGATGATGACACCGACGAGATAGTGGAAAAAATATCTCACTCCGATGGATTGAAGGCGCTGGAAGCTGCTCTCGCCTACATTGAGCAACAGGAGGAGTTAACCCCTGCCGATGTCCTTCATCTTCAGCGTTGGCGCAACAGAAGTTGACGCAGAAATCAATAAGAGAATTTTTCAAAAAATGAAAATCATTCAGTATGTACATATTTTTCTATTTAAACTATGCTGCATATATGTTTACTAACTTTGTACATAATAAATAATTTACGTCATACTTTACGATTTTTCCGTTCATTTTAGGTTAATACCCGATCTCCGCGTTATCCGAGTTTTGCGGTATCCGAGGTATGCGCGGTCCCAATTAGCTCGGATAATCGCGAGTCTACTGTAGTGTATTACGGGGTGAGAGGAACATTTCTGAATTTATTTAAAACTTTTTATGAAAATATAAATCAGATTGTTTAAATTAAAATAAGTCATAACGGTGTGTATCATTTTCATTAAGAAGGCATTCCATGTATTATTTTATTTGTAATACATTATGTGTCCACCTGTACTGTGTGTCACTATTAGTATGTGAAATTCAGATTAAATGTACAGAACAGTTTAAGTCGAGACTTTAACCTGTCATTAGGTATTTATTGAAAGTATGAATTCGAATTTTAAAGTTTTTAAATGGCGTCTAGATTCAAAATCTCTAATGGAACAACTTATTTTTTTTGTATTCATCTCATTTTAAAACGCATTTTTATTTAGCTATTTTCTTTTATACTTATTCGTTTATGAGCTACACATTTTTTCATTATATTCATTGTCGATTCTCAGGATTTAGCTATTCTGACAACAAAGCTATTCAACAAGCTCACGTTTGTATAGATTGAATTGCTGGAAGTAAGATTTACGGCATTGTGTTCTTAGAGACCCTTACATCCCATTATTTCTCGAGCTATGCTCTCATTACAGATTTTCTTTAAAAGTCGGCGATGAAGACGGTCAAAGACGAACTCATTTCGACATTAGAGACACATAGACTACAAAAACAAGTCTAATCTAGATTTCATGAATCAAGTCTGTGTCAGTGTCAGATTTCAGATGCTAACACTATTAGGAAGGGGAAATGGAGCTAAACTCAACACACATTAAACCAACCCTTTCACCACATTTAATCCTTGTAATATTAAAACAGAACTTTTGAGGTGCGCTAAGATTATTAATTGTGATAAATATAATACGATAGCATTGTAGTTCATATACCGTGTTAATTCGGAGCAGTGTTAAGCTTTGTTAGCATGGGACCCTCACATCAGCACACATATTCCTGCACCTTTATCTTCTAACTGAACAATGTATAAGGCTTGTTTTGGTTTAAAGTTTAATGTCATTTTTAAAACTTACGTTTCTATTCATAAATGTCTGCATGTTTTACCGTATTGATGCAGATGTTGGTGCTCAGGTGGGACAAATAATAGTGTAAACGTAAAGAAATAAGTTAACTGAAAACTTGGTTGGAACGGCTGTTGAAGTCTGTATGTTCTTACTGCTCAGATTTCTCTCTGCCGTCTACCCTTACACCCTCAGAAGAACATAAGATGAAAGCAATTACAATTTAATGCATTGCTATTTAGCTTACTTTTATGTAATCAAAACTTCTCATTGACTCCACATTAACACTTATTAGCTTTAAGGAATGAATCTTTTTTTTTCCTGTACATACTAAAATGAAATATTTTAAAACATGAATTTTAGCAATCATTTGTTTATAACTTCATATACACTTAATTTTCTTTTTGATCAAACTACTCAGAATATGTGTACTTTTAAAACGATCATCTAGGTTCAACCAGTGCGGAAAAATTGAAAAAACCTCCTACTTTTTATCTATGAATGTTCACATACATTAACGGTTCACATGTTTCGTGTGTAGGCACACTCCAGGGATCCCACACTTTCCATCTGTCTTCCGTACTTGAGCGTAACGCTCATACACGGATTTTAGCACCGATCAATATCTCCACATAAGCCTATAACCACCCCCATCTCTTGGGCATGCATTTCTAACCAGCCCTCACACTTTCCTATCGCCTTCCATAATTCGGGTGTTAACAACCCAACCTTTATGTGTGCCTAAACCCTGAGTACCCCAGTGTCTCAAGGCTCTCAATGGCTTTAGCATATGACCTACACTTTACGGACCACTGCCCTACATATTTCGTCTGCCGAGGCCCCACACTTATAATATGCCTCCCGTACTCCTACCGCCTACTTTTTATCGATGAATGTTCACATACTTTAGCCGTTCACATGTTGCGTGTGTCGGCACCCTGTCGGGATCCCACTGCCTTAAGCGTAACACTCATACACGGGTATCAACCACCGATCAATCTCCATACATGGGCCTATAACCACTCACGATAAGTCACTATTACAAAACACCACTATGATACAAATACTTGATCACCTAAAACATTTCAGGACACTAAGAACACGCTGCTTTGCTGTATAACAAACACCTCAATATAATTATTCACTATATTAATAAAATATAAGGTAAACACAATATAAACCGGTGCGTCACGTCCTGTATGAACTACGTGAGATCCGTTTTTGAAAATAGACTCTGGACACACAGGTAAACAAGAATGTTTCCGGCTTTATTCAGATGTCCCGTGAACTTAATGAATATTGTATTTATTGTATAAGTGTCCGAGCATGCAGGTAACCGCAAACCGTGACCTGTCGATCAAGTAAGTCAACCGGTGCAACAAGTAAGTCGTCATTCATAAAGTGATGGTTACGCGGATGGATTTCCGCGGGTTACGAATATAAGTCTGTTTTGTTGCGTTATGTTGGTACACATGTCTCTGACATATGCTAACATGTTCGGCCTGATAATTGATTTGCTTTCACATGTCGTGGCTCGTCTTCGATATTAACTTATTCGAAAACTGGATCAAAGATTCTGTCTAAAGTTTAGATAATGGACATCACCATTGCTAATGAGCTGTCCACTATGACCATAATTTGCTCCAGATGGTCATAACCGATGACGAATCATAGGTTTATAGTTATGACGTAGGAGCCAAAGCTCAATCGTTCTAAAAGAAGCTGCTACACGATCCAAGACCGAAAAAAAAGTTGGATGTGAAAGCTGCTTCCAATTGCAGGGGCGTTCTTGCCACAGGTAGAAATGTCAATAATATATATTACCTGCAAGTTATGCGCAGTTTGCGAGTAGCAATCCTCCAGCAACGGCCGGATTTGTGGAAGAACAAACATTAGCTTTTGCACCACGATAACGTCCCTGCTCACACATCGTTATATGTGCGCCATGTTTTGGCCAAAACAAACACACTAATGATGCCGCAGCCACCGTATTCCCTATATATGGTCGCCTGTGACATTTTCTTGTTCCCGAAACTGAAACTTCTTGGCCCACGAAAAGATGACGCTACGCTACGTTCGACGAGATAAATACAGCATCGAAGGAGGAGCTTAACAAGATCTCAAAAAACGACTTTTTGAAGTGCTTCGAGGATAGGGATAGGGATACATTAGCACAAATGTATCAGATCTAATGGGGATTACTTTTAAGGGGATAATATTAAGATGAAAGAATAAATAAATAAGTTTTGAAAAAAAACAACGAAAGTTGCTGTAATTTTTTTAATATACCCTGTACTCAAAAACAAAGGTTTCTTACACTGATTTCTGACATTTATCTATAAAATAGTATCCGGCAGCGAGAATATGAGGACGTTCCCAGAAATTCTACCGGCAATTTTAGTGAAATGGTGATTTAATTAGATTCTCTACGATTGATTTGTTCGTGATCACAGTGTTAGTGAATTTAACTTAGATCACCTCTGAACAATCACCTCGCATTTTATGTAATAATTACGATCTATATTTTATTTAAAAAAATATTGTTAAGTAGAATATACTACGTACGACAAACTACACTATTGTTCGGTCAGTGACAAGAGACCCTGGAATTAGTGTCCACTTGTCTGCTGTAAATGTGCTCAGTAGTTTGGCTGTTGTATTGTGCGCATAAACAAACACGTTGTCCACTCTGCCACGTGGATGTTACAGTGTATGAGATCACTAAGGCTATTTATTGCATGTATTACATGAGCTATCCCTCACTAAAATCGCCTTTACACTCAAACGAGATAGATGAATTCACAGTAATTTAAAACACATCAACCAAATATGTATTTTTTAGACGTAGTTTATTTTTTAAAGATTTAACAAAGACAAATATGATGTATTTGTTTTGTTTGTGACGTTTTATTGAATTTTTACTAACTGGACTGAATGTCCTTTTTGTGATACTTATGCTGAGTTTATATGTCCGTAGAAATGTAAATATTTGATTAACATTATAGATCACTGAATGTTCTCACATAACACGAAACAATCTAGACAAGAAATCCCCTCCAATTGGTGGGACTAATGACCCGTCTCGGACAGTAATTTGTGCTGTCAGGAAGACGCGACAGGAAACTGAAAACAAGACATCGCTTAAGGGACTTCCTTTTCACAAGTCACGTCGTATTTTAACCACGACCGCCTTCTTGGAGTAATCACACAGATCTGTTATCTCTAATATAACTTATAAAGGAGTATTTTTACACATAGAAGTAAATATTTATTTCAGTTAATGTTAAAATCAACTAAATACTTCCTTAAAACAAAAATAAAAACTAGTGTTGTCAAAACTACCTTTATATTTTAATTAAGAAATACCGTGAACAGTAAAACTTGTAATTTATGAATATTTCTCATATTTACTAAATTAACACTAAAATGGGCACAAAACTGTATTCTAATACTTTATCAATAAACACTAGTAAATCAAATGAAGTTTACGAACTCTTTAAACTATAATTAATTGCTAACTAAACATTACGTTAAGTTAAATTATTGAAAGGTTACTTTGATGATTATTAAGTTTATATCTGTTAAGTAAAATTTGTTGAACTTAAATGTTATCAATCTAATAATAGGCGGCACTATTTTTACAATACATTCTTTTTAACTTTATCATTAAACACGAGTTAATCAAGTGAAATTTACAAATTCTTGGAATTGTTAAATGCTAATTAAAACTACATTTATATTAAATTAGTAACAGATTACTTTGATGATTGTGAAGTCTTTATCTATTAAATGAAATTTTTTAAAGTTATTAAATGTTGTTCATTTCAACAGTGATTGTCGCGTACTCTGTATAATACATCTGTAATGAATATTTTATGGCAAAAGGATTTGAGATAGTCAATTTATAGCCAGTCTTTTATAGCCAATTAAAACTTTCTTGCAGTCTCTTTTTGCTTAATTACGAGAATACAAATAATAAAATGCATGTTGTTTCAGTAACTGACTTTTAACTTAATTTAATGAAGATCATAATGGAAATAATCCAGGGTACTGAAGTTAATCAGTGTTCGCTTTACTACACTGCACTGTTCTGTACCTTACATCTGACAATTTATTATATTTTTTTATTTAAATGGCCAGTTTTGTACTGTGACATTTATCTGTTTATTGCTTCTGTCTTGTTATTACAAAATCTTGAGTGTGATATTTTTCACGGACATATGAGGTTTCTCGACCTCAAACACCCAGTCACCGAGTTCCCAGACGTCTATGTTTATTTTTGAACTGTAGGATTAATCGACTTCTAGACCTTTTGCTTGAGATTCACAACTTCCTGATTATGCCTCTGCAAATATTTTTTTTACGAATTCTTAATATTTTTTTACATTCTGCAGCTGTTTAGTAACTGTTATTCACAAAGCTGTCATAGAATGGTGTTTTCAGCTCTGGTATGTTGTTGCTAATATCTAATTCTTCCTCTTCCAGGTTTACTAATGTTTCAATAATAAAAAAAAAATTATAATTAAAAACTGTTTGCAATAATCAAACAAGGATACAGAATTTAATATATATGTGAAGGTAATGAAATAAATTTCTATATAGTTTTTTTGTGTAAAAATACTATAATATCTTTTGCTTTGTTTGTTCTTTTAGCAAACATGCCGCTTCGTATAATAATTCACAATTATTGAATATAGAGATTTTAATAATTAATTATAAGATTGCTACAAATTCTATAATAGCACGTCTCAACCTTATAGCAGATTACACTCTCTCCCATATCACCCCTTTACTGCCAATTTAGTAATGGGGAGAAATCTATTTGTCACGAGGAGCTTGTGACAAACAAGTAGTATTTTGTTACAGCTCTCCTGAGCTGCTGACTATAGGAAGAGCAGAATAAAACTCTAGATTCACAACCCTAATTGTGTGTGTATATATATATATATATATATATATATATAGACACACAATTATGGCTTCTCGCTAATATTGGTACATGCATTCACATATTATATAAGTATGTTTAAATTATACCAGTAAAAGATCATGCTTTTGGTAATTAACTCGATATGACGATATATTCAGTTGGTTTTTGGTATTACACTTTTTATTTCTGATGCACGGAACAAAATGTCATCTGATACTACATTTCTTGTTTTGGTTATGTCACTATACTGCAATAAGGAACCCACAGTCCTTAAATATTTTTCTTTAAGGACAATTTTCAAATCAAAATAACAATTATTCCTTTTATGAAGTTCACAAGGAAATATTTCAAGTGACGTAACATGTTAATATCTGGTGTATTGATTCAGACATCCATAACGAATTACATTTTTAATCTTTTGTGCTTGCCCTACAATACTCTACCGCTACTTTACATCTGTATATTACAAACATAAATATTTGATACTTCGTATCGCACAAGATATGAAACTAATATGACCATAAAAATCAAGCATTATAAAAACATTCTGAACCACATAGGAAGAAGACGTTTTAATAAACTTCCACTCCAGCTTGAAAATGAACATCAATAAAACTTTTAAGATGTTCCGTGAGCCCTTCATGGACGGCTGGTTCCACTCGGTGAGCGAGTTCTGTAGAGCAGACGCAGACATAACATAATTAAAACTTGGATGTTGGCAAAGTATTCGTTTTGCAAGACTGGCTGTCCTCTTATTATTGTTAACCCATCATTATTTTGTTATACACGATGTATTAAACAATGGATTATCAGTTATTTATTAAAGTTTTATATCACAATTGTTTGTATTTTTACAGATAACATTTTAAGTTATGTGTATACATTATCTCTACAATTTGTAATAATTGTTACTATTTGCTAGTGGTCACGATTTGAGGAAAGTCGTGTTTAACGGTCGTGACTGCTATACAGGGTGTATTAAAAATTTCCCTTGATCTCTTATTAAGCACATTGTATTTTTTTTTTTTTTTTTTTATCAAAAATTTCAACCATTTAAATAAGCAATTAGATATATTAATTCTACAACTTCCATATACATTACATACTTTCCAAATTCGTTACCGAAAAAATTATATTTCTGAATGTTTCTGCAATATCAGAAGACAGTAATAAACAGATACATAAATTATGTGTGGTTAAGGGTGTTTGGTAAATAAATATTTTTTTTACTTTAGTAAAATTCTTTACCCGTTATGGTACTCGAAATTGACTTTTCCGACAGCAAAATTAGGACCTTTTCCGTTAAGTCATAGCCACCGCATTTTTACCCTTGACTCTATGTACTCACTACTTATTTATAATAATCTGACTATGTGAAAACATTTTAGTAGTTTCAAAATTATGATTCAATAAAATAAACTAAAACTAAAGATATTTGTAAATAGAAACTAATAGTATTTGAATCGTATAATGTATATCACATGCCCCCAGTTCAGATTGTAAGAACAATATCGTCATCCAGACAAAGTAATGAGGTTTGCAAAGTGATATGGTTGTTTCCATCTTTCGCTACAGTTTTGATCCTTCTCGTGTCGAATAATTGTTACAACTTTGTGTTTCAATTCACGTCTTTATCAGTGCATTGCCCTCAGGCACAATTATTCAACTAGAAAGTGGAGTAAGTTGAAGCTGTTACTAACGAATACAAACCCAAGCAAATATCAACAAAGTTTTTTAGTATACATGCCTACATAATATTAATAAAATGTTTATCGTCTTATGACTAAGTGCTATTATTATTTAACAAACTAAAATATTATTTTAGATAGTATAGTTCTTAAAATAAGAAAGTATATTCAAAAGTGATATTTAAAATGAATAAAATATTAAACCACACTAATTACTTTATTATGTATATTATGTATTTATACTGGTTTTCATTATATTTTCAATTTAAAAAAAAAACTCTGGCTTATGTAAAATTCAAGCAATTGCCATTCGGTCGACGGCTCCTAACCTTTTCATTTCTTGATTTGATGTTTAAATTTCTTCATTTTTTTAAGTTCATTTATACTGCCGGAAAGTTCATAATATTAAATGAATTATTAATTTACATCCTGACGTTCCTTAATATAGTGACGCTACGAAGCTTTTCGTCAAGTATCATCATGTAACCACGCATTAGCGTTTCGTTGTAGGTGAAAATAAAGAACTCGTTTCGTGTTTTGTAAATATTTTTATTATTTAGTTAAGTGTTATTGTGTGTTTTTTATTGTAGCATACAACGAAACGCTAATGCGTGGATACCTGATTGTGTCAGAGGGTTGACGAAACGCGTCGTAACGTCGCAATATTAAGGAACATCAGGAGGTAAATTCATAATTTAATAACTTTATTCATTCCCGTATTAGAGAAAGTGATATGACGGTCCAATTTTCAAAGTTTTGTGAACATGTCCACTTTTTAACACCCTGAGTTGGAAAATGAGTCTATGTGGACATCGATGGTCCTGTCTTGTACAGGCATTATTAGAGATAATGTTTATTGTGCCAACTAAAATAAATGTTACGTGCTTTATCTGCTTTGCATCAATAGAAATCTTATTCATTGCTAGGACTAAGAATTTATATTTTTTATAATTTAATGAAATATACTTAAAATATTTAACGAAATATAATGAAATATAGAAATAAATTAAGTTTGTAACTCTTTAAGCTTTGAACAGCCTATAAAAATAACTTATTACTGCAAGTAAAGTGCTCGGAGTCATTCCGAGGCTTTTGAAGCAAAACACGTGTAAAAATATGAATATTCGCTATGAGCTAAATTAAAGAGCTCTTTCAGTAACCACTGTACGACCAAACTTTAACTTTGAACATTTATAATTCGGAAACTTGTGATCCGATTAAGACCAAATATGTATATACAAGATACGTGGTAATGGTAGAACGGATTTTGCCTCGGTAGTTTGGCGGTTTGCGCGGTCAAACGACCAGGTGCTGGTCGCGATAAATTAACAAAACCTGCTCAATTAAATCTGTGTTACAATTAAACGTTTTAAATACGGCTCTTGTTTACAAAATTACCTCTGACTTGGGAATTTTTCAGAGTACCAGTATAATTGAAAAGCCCAATACACCAGTACTTTGTCATTTGTAATGTCACAACATAAAAGTTAAAGGTTACTGTTCGCAAATTATTCACTTTTGCTATATGTATAAACGCAGAAACAAACTAACCCAATTTTGAAGAAACTGCCGTTATTTTAACTCTACGAGTTAGTTTCTGGTTAACTTTCAAACTTTGATATTTATACTTTTTGAACCCAGAGCAGGATGAGCTGCCGACGCGGTGCGGTATGTATTGCCTGGACTGCTGCATTCTTCAGGAGTCCAGTAAAGCTTTCTTATTACAGATAAAATAGATTAACATTAAACTACCCTTAAACACCGTATTTTTCAACCAAACCGTTGCGTCAGTTAAAATAACAGACTTTTCAGAAAAAGATATATCGTTACTTGCCTACTACTTTCGTATTAAACATGGCGAACTTAATAAATTTCAAAGACAGTAAAATATATTTAGGACTAAAGAATTGGTACTGGTTATCAACCCCTAAATCCCGAGGCGCGAACCATTGTTTAATATGTGAACATGTTTAGCAGTGGCGTGGTGTGATGAGGAGGGTGGGCCATCGAGTGGAATTGATTAGTCGAAGATGTCTCTCGAACCCCCTTTATGTTAGGGTTATTAAGTACCTTCCAGATACAGCTAATAAGTATCCACATTATACAATTATTTTGCAGTATTGTGTAAGAATTTATAGTACTAAGCCCTAATTGTAGCAACCATTTATTTGTCACTTAAGTATTTATTGATCCTTTAAGTGATAACACGTGTTATCAAAAAATATAAAATAAATTAATAATATAAATTCTTTTCCGCGGTTCAACAGTTTAATATAAATTCTTTGCAAAGCTTCAGATATTCATTAAGTTATTAACAAATTTAAGTTAATTAATACAGAAGTTACTCAGAGGAATGTATGAGCCTCATCGCAAGCATGTTGCTCTATTTGAGACATGTATTGACTTAAATTTACATTAGTTTCATGAGAAAAACATTTCTTATTAAATCTAAACATAACAAAACTAATTTGTTACAAACATGACAAACAGTGTCGCACGAAGCGTAAAGGTGAAATACAATGACTGCTATAGAGCTAACAGAGATGGCAATTTTATCGTCACGTGTTCTCTCCCAGCGGAAGTTAATCAACGTTCACCGAGCCGGTATCATGCAATAACGCTGGCGACAAAACGTTACAATGAGAAATACCGTACAATAAAACCGTTATCTAGATCGTTGATTCGCTAGAGAGATTAAAACCACTGAATAGCTTTTATTCACATAAACGAACTGTCACAAGAGATTATTTTTAAGTGTTGTTACAATTTGACTCATCATTTTATTGGCAAGACCCACATTACAACTAACTATGCAATAATTAATAATTATTAGAAAACCAGATAATGAATTTTCAACGCGACTTAGCTAATATGCTATACAATTTATCTTAGTGTGATCGCTTTTAAAATTTTCAATAGTAATATCAATTCTACATCACTCAAAAGACTGGTAAATTTCACATCCAGCTGGGATTTTTCAAATTTAAGATATAAGTTAATAAATGTCAAATACCAGTTTGGAAATTTTAAAAAAATTGATTTGAAAGTTTGAATGGCAATGCTTCAGCTACTCAGACATTATTGTAAGGGTTTCGAAAATATTGTTAAGGGTGACATCTTGGTATTTTATCATATTTTGGCAAACTCATTGAAACAACAGTGTCTTCCGAATCATCTAAGACTTGAACCACTTTATTAATTGTTTCATACTGCACTAAGTTCAAGCTATAAATTTCCTCAAAAATTATGATATCCAACACGTATTGTACACTTTTATCAAGTAGATGTTACAAAGTAAGACATAAAGGAAATGCTAACAATTGACTGAGCATTAGCGAAGGCTATCACTCAGGATGACTAACAAATATTCTCTTATGTCTGTCTGTCCGTATGATATCTCGAAAACGAACTAACCTATATACTTGTTGACATTTTTTATGAAGCTTCAGTTCTATTTTAGAAACAATGAGTTCGATGATGGTGCATGTCACTCAGTGAGAGAACATTTTTACATGTTTTGTCTTATGGGTGAATACGATCGCGACCATAAAATCATACAATAAACAAATTTGTACTAATTATAATAAACATAACAACAATACAACCATTCAAAAGTACAGGGAAAAGGAGGTACGCGTGGAGAAAATCCGCCATGGTGACGTCATAGCATGCCCGGCAAAGCGATTGGGCCTTGATCTTTGACTTTTGATTGCATCCAAGTTATTCCCTCCTACTACTCCCTCTTGAAATAATTATAAATCAAATTTATACCCCGAATTTCACAAGCGTCAGAGTCCAGTAGTCACGGATTCAATTAACTGCTTTCAATCAGGAATTAAAATATCCATTCTTGCATATAGTTCAAATTATTTTACTCGTGCTTTTATAGATAGATTCACCTTGCGCTATTCTGAAAAGTATCCAATAAATAATGGAAAGTTGATCCAATCCGTTAATACTTTATTAATTATATTTTCTCATATGTTTTTATACAGCATTACAATATAAATATTTAAAATATGTTTTAGAATAATCCGATGCTAACATATACGTAAATAAATACGATCAAATATGAAATGAAAAATAAAGTAATATTTATTACCAACCTATAGTGTGTAGGAAGGAAATAAGAAATCATGGACCAAATGGCATATGGTCAGCGAAATCAAGAAACCTAGGTAGACAAAAACAGACCAGCCAAAAGGAGGACGTCAAACTCATATGTATACAGGTGTATGTATATAAGTGAAATCTAGAGGCAGGGTTTTGGAGTATTAACTCTTCCTTCCACCTTCCCCCCCACCAACTCACAAATTTCAAGGTTTATCTTAAATTGCATTAAGGGGTGCGCTCTACCACAGGCCAGAAATCGCAGTACGATGTTTAAAAAATCCGCTTGGAGCGCTGGCAAAAATCGGTTGTATGGAGGGCAAATTGTAGTTTGCTGTGGAAGGGATCGGAACTTACCGAGCGCATCCGACATTTGCCGAGCGGGGGACCCCGAGCCAGGTGCTCGACGTCCGACTCCATTCAGTGATTGCTGAGTTCAAGAGTAACATCGTTGGTGAGCCTTACTGTTAATCTTGTGGGTTGCCCTTTTATCATATTCCCTTTGGTATTAAAATATTAGTGTGTGTATGTAATTAGTGTTGGTATGTAAATAATGTTAGTTGTATTGTTTAACATTATTACTAACCATTTAATTTTAGTTCAAATAGTTGTAAGAAAACGGTAATAAAATTTAAGCTCGGTAAGACCGGTCAGAACATGGCTGATCCTGGACGAGCCGTCAGGTTTAGCAACTCCCAAACCAGCCGCACAGAGATAGATGAAATGGAAACGGAAAAGGCTATCAGCTCTATTTTGGAAACATAATTACATTTTCAATACCATTACCAAATGATTCAAATGAATTTAATAAAACGTAAACTTACTTATGGCAATTTCAAAGAATCACCACACATTATCCCCAGATCGCAAAAAAAAGTCACATGGTCAGGATGTATTAAGATACAAATAAGGGCCCATTTGAAGTAATAATTCAAAAGCAAAAACAAAACAAAAATTAATCCCTTTAACATCGGCAAAATTATTAAACAACATTATGATAGCATAAGTTATATTAACCGTGCAGGAAAAAATCTTTCTGTAATTTGCAATGATTTTTATCAGCAAATAATTTGGTAGACTCCCCCCACCTTTCAAATTTCAATGTTCTTTGTTCCCTCTATAAGAGTTAATTCTGTTGGAGTAGTTTACGTTGAAAAAAAGAAATATTACGGAGGAAGAAATATTATGAGGAGACAGTTTCTGGTAAAAAAATGCCCTATCATTAACGCCCAAAGAATCAAAAGGAGGGTTAATGGTGAACTGTCCCCTGACAAGCTCATGTTTTTAAAAATTACTTTTGAATCAGATACACTACCTGAAACAATTTTTCTTAACTATGTCCGAATGAGGGTTGAGCCATATATGATACCGGTGAAACAATGTTTCCGATGTAACATAGGATAGAATATGTAGAGATTGTAGCGAGCCTTATTCATACAGGAAATTGTGAACACCCAAAGAAAATGTACTATTGCAGTGGCCCTCATCAGTAATAATTCTAAAACAATGCCCTGATATTCATTCGACAAGAAAAAAATATTAAAGATGAGAATGAGCTTAATGAAAGGAGGATTATCATTCTGCTAAACAAATTTTTTCCTATAAACAGATATAAAAAAAAAAAAAACATTATTCCACAAAAAGAAGGTCTTACGCAGTAGGTTGCTTTGTTTAATACTTCTATAAGTAGTGAGACTGAGTTCCCACATCTGTCTGGTACAGGCTCAGTATTGATAGGCCTAGTTTTAAAAACTTTAAAGCATCTCGAAATAGATATTTACCGTTGCAATGACCAAGAACTGGTAGAAGACAGCTCATCACCTTTACAAAATTCTAGACCCTAATAATGCAGGCAGGAATTATAGAGCAAATAAATATTTTAAAAACACATATGTTAAGCGTTTCCAAGTAACAATAATAAACAGTAAAGAAATTACTACAGAAACACGGGAGAACGCCAATTTCAATCCTAAATGTGACCAAAGAAAGTAATATAAGTGAGGAAGACATAAATAAGACTTAAAAGCCTAGTAAATGCAAAAATTGAGGAAATCAGGAAAAAAAATACAAAAATAGTACAGTTTCAAACAAGAAACAAATTGATGAAATTTTAATTGCATATGTGAACAGTGATGGAATACTCTCTTACTTAATAAACCAATTACAACTAATACAAAGCAAACGTCACTCATCTAGACGGAATTAGTAATAGAAAGTACAATTAATTATTCTAGAGATAAAAAAGGGCTAAATAGGTATGACCTTTAAACAATGTCAGAATATAGCCTAGTAGATAATTACAATAACATGGTAGGCTTATCTTTACAAACATAACAAAACAATTAATGTGGGTTATTAGATATTGGTAATAACTGCATGTATAGCATACAGTAATCATGAATTATTTTTCAATGGAATTGTAGATCATTAAAGCCAAAATGGTCTGAATTAATCCACAACTTTAGCATAAATGATATACATTATTGGTATAATACAAGAAACATGGTTAACAAAGAATGCTATATTGCAAAATAAAAATTACATATATAATTCGATTAGATAGAGAGGACGGGTACGGGGGTATAGCTTTTATTGTAAATAAATATATAACATATAACATTTTCTAAAGAATTAAACACTAATACAATATAATTAATAGGTATAGAGATCAACAACGTCCCTTTGAGATCAACAGTATATATGATATCCCTTTGATCGATTTATAATATATACTGCACAAATAACAAAAATTAACCAGCAATTTTGGAGCTAGGTAGCAACTTTTATTTTGTAATGGGTTGTAATAGCTGCTCATGTAATGAGATTTGTTTTTAACAATCAAATTGGAAGCAATCATACATTAAGTCAAATAAAACCTATTATATTTAGACTATAATATTGCACTAAACAAAATACCTCATAATGAGGTATGTCACTAAATATTTTGACAATATTGACATTAATCACATAATTTATTTGTTCCTCAAGAGGTTAGAGGTAGGTGTTACACGTTACGAATTTATTGTTACGGAAAGAGTTCCGCCAACACTATTTCGGTGATATGGTTGAAAAAAAAGGATGTATACGAGAGCTTCCACACGACACAATCATTCATTAGCATGAGCGCGCAACGGTGGCGCGGTAAATAGTGTTTCGTCCATGGCCGTTGGAAAGACCACGGCGCGGCGCGGTCCTTTGAAACCGCCGCCCGTGAGCTCAGTGGCGCCTGTGATCCTATGCGATCCGATCCTTTCACACTGAATGATCGGATGACGGATAAAATAAAAACATTGTAGTTCATACTTTATAGCCTACATCGTGTTCATAATACATTATTATTTAAAAACAAAATATTGACTACAATTTTTCATTTGTGCAAGATAGGAACTTGATTATTAATGTATGAATAGATATTATAAATCAACAAATTGAAGGGAACACCAACACTGAAAGGCACACGTTATAAACCTAGCGAAAGCGGGTGAGGGGGAAATATCAGCAGTAGTGGTGGGAGAGTTGCCTACAGTTTCCGGCTGTTAGCCGCCACGCGCGCCACCTGACGGAGCGTTGAATAGCGCTTGCAGACTTTCATGTCTGCCTTATTGTACATTAACTTCAGAACTTTTTAAGTCTTTTTCTTTAAACGTTTTATATTGCAGTTTTACTCTTACTATATTCCAATCTACGAATATCTGTATTTTATTCTTTAATAAAAATTCACGTTTTTATTTTATGAAACGTTTGAAAATACCCTTTTTTAAACTTTCCACCTGATGTGCAGGCTTAAAGTTGAATCGAAATTGAAATTTCAAAAACTAATACACCTATTACAAATATTTAGTTACTTAAATGACATCAAAATGTTTGTAATAGCTCAAAAAATGAACCTACAATGAGGCAGATTCAAAACCCTTGCATCAGCGTTCACCAGGAGTGGTAGAGCGCACCCTTAAACTGAAATAGCTCACAGTCGAAAACCATGTGTCACAGTTCTAAGTCGTGTTCAGTTGTTTTAATATTTTTACGATAACAGCTGACAGACAGTACAACCCAAGACTTAGTATTTTTTCAGAATTTACGAGTCCAATTGCACTCGGTGTGGGTTGACAGGCAACAATACAGTAAGCATCGCTTCCACGCTTCGAGCGAGAGGCGTGTGAATAATGGCAATGAACCCCTAAAGATCATATCTTTGAATGACTACTTTGTAATAGTGTTTACATCATTCTCATCGCACTCGTTGTTGACGCTAGTTGTATTAGTGACTTTCATTAATATATGAGTATTTAATTTGTATAGTAAGTGCAAATGACAGAGAGAGCAGTTATTTTGAACGAGAAAACCACCTTTGAACTGTGGATTTATTGGGAGTTTTCTCGCTCGAGTACACGTCCACTTGGCAAGAGTTAGTAGCGGTCACCACTGTCTCTCACAACTAACTGAGAACTTCACAATGTATCAACTCCGTTAACTGTTAGGTTAAACTGCTTCGACAGTTATTTTTGGACGAGAAAATACCTCTCAACTGTAGATTTATTGGGAGTTTTTCTCGCGCGGGAGTACACGTCCACTTGGCAAGAGATAGTAGCGGTCACCACTGTCTCTCACAACTAACTGAGAATTCACAATGTATCAACTCAGTTTAACTGCTTCGTCAGTTATTTTGGACGAGAAAATACTCTCAACTGTAGATTTATTGGAGTTTTCTCGCACGAGTACACGTCCACTTGGCAAGAGTTAGTAGCGGGTCACCCTTGGTCTGTCTCTCACAGCTAACTGAGAACCTCAATGTATCAACTCTGTTAAGCTGTTTCGTCAGTTATTTTGGACGAGAAAATACCTCTAAACTGTTAGATTTATTGCGGAGGTTTCTCGCGCGCGAGAACACGTCCACTTGGCAAGAGTTAGTAGCGGTCACCACTGTCTCTCACAACTAACTGAGAATTCACAATGTATCAACTCAGTTAACTGTTTAGGTAAACTACTTAGTCAGTTTTATTGTCGGCAACGTTACTGGTGCTATGTCATGTGATACAAATTACAGTGGGTTACAAACAGGTGTTCCGATTATTTATGTTATTTGTAGATCTTAACTCTACTCTTAATGTTTCCATGATGTATAATAGTCTAGGAGCCTAGAACTGAGTTACATTGTGTGCTAGGACTTTATTAAAATCGATAGAGAATTAATTTCTACGAAATAAAATAGTTATTTTGGTACGCGAGTTTTTTTTTAGTTCAACACGGAATAATACGAAAAGAGTTTAAATAGTAGAACGATATAATTTTCTTATATTATATATTTTTTTACCTTGACACATTTAAACCCAACTGCAAGAAACTTAAATAAATATTAAATATTACATATTTATGAAACGGGCTTGGGTTTTCTCACAGGAGATTATCATTAATATGCAAACAATTTACACCTTATTTTTGGTCGTAAAATTATAGGAGATACCTAATTTGAAAGATATTTAATACGTATTCACAAGATTTTTAGTGTTTATTGTAAAGTATTATGTTTAGAATACGCTATTTAAAGATGAGATTTTTGTATTGAATAACCACTATAAAAAAAAATATCTAAAAACTACAAAGATATTGAATACGTATTTATTATATCTTTAAAATGTTTCAAATTGTACGACGAAAAATATGGCCGTAAAAATCTGTATAACATTGTTTTATACGGCTAAAGTGAATATGGCCGCTAGTACGTAGAGCTTGCCGTTAATAGGTCTTCACCTGGACATCTTTAACAAGAGCCAAAGATAGTTTGTTGCTATTCATTTTGTACTTTGACTGGGTGTGACTGTCATTATAATTGTTGACAATACTGTTTGTGACCCAAAAAAAATGACCCAGCTATTTTAATGTTAGATGTGCTAACCAACTGTTTGTGACATTTTACTTTTGGATTGTAATCATAGTATTCTTACCAATTAATTGCAGTATTCTAGGTTTCTTGTGACTAAAACAAAATAGAATGAAAATGTGTATAATAAAAAAAAAACTTTAATTTACGTAGAATATTTAAGCCTGTTTTAACCCAGTAATAATACCTGAAAAGGTTGGTAGAGAGTTCTAGGACATTCTGTATATCAGCAGTTCGCTCCAAAAACGGGTTGACAGGTTATTTATTTTATTTTTAACTACACTATGAAAACACATTTTGATAAACTTATAATTTGACTATACAATTTTGGTAGAAAACTAATACCGAGGAGTGTAACAATAACAGCAAAATGAAGTTTAATTACTTTTAAGATATAGGAGAAATTTGTAATTGTGTTCTATGAGGCAACTTAAATGTGTTGTACATTAATCTTTCGTTAAAATCTTACCTATATGAACACTATGATTACAATCCAAAAGTAAAATGTCACAAACAGTTGGTTAGCACATCTAACATTAAAATAGCTGGGTCATTTTTTTTGGGTCACAAACAGTATTGTCACAATTATAATGACAGTCACCACCAGTCAAAGTACCAAAAATGAATAGCAACAAACTATCTTTGGCTCTATGTTAAAGATGTCCCAGGTGAAGGACCTTATTAACGGCAAGCTCTACGTACTAGCGGCCATATTCACTTTAGCCGTATTATAAAACAATGTTATACAGATTTTTACGGCCATATTTTTCGTCGTACAATTTGAAACATTTTAAAGATATAATAAATACGTATTCAAAATCTTTGTAGTTTTTAGATATTTATAGTGGTTATTCAATACAAAAATCTTCATCTTTAAATAGCGTATTCTAAACATAATACTTTACAATAAACACTAAAAATCTTGTGAATTACGTATTAAATATCTTTCAAATTAGGTATCTCCTATAATTTTACGACCTCAAAAATAAGGTGTAAATTGTTTGCATATTAATGATTAATCTCATGTGATAAAACCCAAGCCCGTTTCGTAAATATGTAATATTTAATATTTATTTAAGTAATTTAATTTGATAATATTAAGATAAATATTAAGATTGGGTTTGTCAGTAAAACCTTAAGAAAGAAATTGCAAAATCTCACATATTAGCAACAATTTTGCTGTAGGGGCTCATATTTTATTACTATCATTTTATTTTTTATTTTTTTATTTCAATGTTTCTGTAGTGAAATAATTTATTATCTAATTAATTAATCTTTGCTTTTGGCATAAAATAAGAATAATATTCTCTCAGAAGGCTAGCTGTCAAACTTGCAATATTTAATGCTATATCACCATTTTAACATAATCCTGGGGAGGAAACTTCCAAGGGCCGTGGCTTGAATAGAAGGTATGGAAAAAATTCGTAACTTATTCACTAGTTGGTAACATCCACTAATAGATACACCTATAGTAACAGTCACTGCTATAGTCGTGCTAAATCCTACTAATTTCAGAATGTCACGTTCTCTGTTATTTGTTTCAAACGTCAGATCTATGTATGAATCTTACATTGATTTCTTGAGACCATGCTGTTTAGTCTGGATATTCTATACACGAATAAACAGTTGTTTTGGTTAATGTCCATGTTATTGTCTTCTTTGCGAGTATTTTTGTTTTTATAGTTTAACCGGGCAAATCTTATATAATATTTTTATTGACTTATAGTTCCATGTGTCGAGTGAAAGGTTTACTGTGTGGAAAGGTGAGTGACTAAAATCAAACGATTTCTCAAATACCTGAGAACAATATTGGATGGGGTTCTATTGTGTACTTGAATTTCTTAAGTAAAGAAGAATTTCACATAATCTGATAACTAGTGCGATAAAATGTTGTTTTATTATTTTTTAAATACAGTTCCATCGTTACAGTCCTCTTAACATAACCTATCTGAAAGATCGGAAATAAAAAGAATCTTTTTAAAAATTCAACTAGCAATAATAAAAATTCAACATTAATAGTACTAGGTTTTTCGTAACCAGGCTCTGGAAGAAAACTAAGGGAAGGTAAGTATGTGAGTGTTTACAGTAGGTATATGTTTATGAGTAAAGAGTAAACATGTTATAAATTAAATATGACATATGGAAATTACAAAATTTTTATACAGAATCATTTTTTTAAATCATATTTCATAGATATACATGTATTGCAAAAAACATATTCGTTTATAAAAAAATGGATATTTTACGGGACTGATTTCTAGATATAAACAGAACACAACTTATAATATACTTATATTGGAATTTTCGGATAAGGTGCCTTCAAATCCTATTACCAAAAATAATATTGTATTTAAAATCTGTATACTATCAAGTAAAATATTATTGCAGTTAAGTAGTACATATTGATAAAAAAAGTTAATAGAAAAGTAACTTTGGCACTTATTAAAAGAGCTAGAGGGACAGGGTGAGATGAAGAATTAAAAATCTTAACTCGAGTTGATTGTCAAAGAATATTGACGATAAATGAAAAGTTTTGCTTTGGCAGGATTCTTTCTTTTGTAATTATTTTTATTCAACTAAAATTGACTCGTCTGACCAATCACGTGGGAAAGTTAAACAGACAAATTGGAGACATGTGATATAAAAACGCGTGACAACGAAGTTTCGTGAAGCCCTAACAATCTGTAGTTTAAACAGGCTGACTATTGAACTAACAAAAGTTATTCCCCTCCACTTTATCCCTCTCCAGCTCGCCTCAAGCGCCCTGTTAAATGAGGGCAGTAAAAGAGAGCATTTCAGTATTAAAGAGTGATATTACTCAACTAATTTCCCTCAGTATCTAATAACTTTTAAAATTATCAGTAAGTGATTTGATAGATTGTAATAAAATATTTGATTTGATTCATACGAGATCAAATGTCTTACCCTGAATCTACTTGTTTTCTGTGAATAACTGTAATTAATGAATATTGCTATGAGCACAGAAAATTACAAACTTATTTCAGAGCGTATGTACAAAAAAATGGAAGCGTCAAAACAACAACGATAATAAACAATAACCTACATAGCAGATTCTTCTAAAGCCGAACCCCATTCATGAATTAATGATATAATATGTAAATTAAAATAATTATAAATTAATACAGTTTATTATGATCAAAGCTAACTGCTAAAACATCATACCTTCCTAATACAATGGGTATTTATTTCACCCTTAATCGGTTTAAAAAATTAGGCATATATTAATATATTACTTTATAATATATGAACTAATATGTATACAATTTGTTTATTTGAGTTTAATAATGAAATAAAAATCTATTAATATTAGACGTACGCTACAAATTACACTGTAATACTTACTCTTTCATAAAAATTGATAATATCAACTGCTATTACGTCCTACCTTCCTGATTCAGCAAAGACATTATTCGTCCTTCAACTGCTTAAAAATGCCCTTTATTACAATTATACATAATTTTATAATATAAACATATTTATGAATAAAAAAGATTAACTGTTAACTGTCTTTTAATATTAGACGTACGCTACTAATTATTACACTGTTATATTTACATTTTTATAAAATTGATAATGTTAACTGCTATACATCCTAACTTCCGGATACAGCAGATACATTATTCGTCCCTAAACTGCTTAAAAATGCTCTTTATTTTTTTACAATTAAACTTTGTTAATTGGGCTAATATAATCTATAAAAAATATTATAAATTAATTTTAACTAACTGCTAAAAATCATACCTGAAACATACATCATTCATAAATAAAAGATATGATATGTTATAAAATAACATATTAATATTGCATAATACCATTAACTTGTTCATGCTTACTGCTAAACACGACACCTTCCTGATACGGTAGGTATTTATTTCGCACTTTTTCGGCATGAAATCAGACGTATATTTAATATATTTTTTACTATCTAATTACAATTATACTTTGTTGTTTGGACTAAATCTTATAATTTAATAAATTAAAAGATAATTTTATAATATAACATATTCATGAATAAAGAGATAAACTGTTAACTGTCTTTTAATATTAGACGTACGCTACTAATTACACTGTAATACTTACCATTTTTTATAAAATTGATAATGTTAACTTTCTATACCTATACATCCTAACTTACGGATACAGCAGATACATTATTCATCCCTAAACTGCTTAAAAATTGCTATTTATTACATTAAAACTTTGTATTTTGGGCTAAAATAATATATACAAAATATTATAAATTGATTTTAACTAACTGCTAAAAGTCATACCTGAAACATACATCAGTCATGAATAAAGATATAATATTTTATAAAATAAACATATTAATATTTGATAATACCATATTAACACTTGATCAAGCTACTGCTAACACACTGTACCTTCCTGATACGGTGGGTATTTATTTAGCACTTTTTCGGCATGAAATCAGATATATACGTATATTAATGTTTTACCTACCTAATATGAACAGATATGTAATTATTTATTTATTTGATATTAATTAATTACAAATAAAAACCTAGCTTTTAATATTAGACATACGCCTTTTAATTACACTGTAATACGAGACCTACTCCTTCACAAAATTGATAATGTTAATGCTATACATCCTACCTTCCTGATAAAGCAGAGAAATTATTGTTCTTAAATTGCTTAAAATTGCACTTTATTACAACTATACTTTGTAATTTGGGTTATACCGTAACATGTAATGTATTAAAATACAATTTTATAAGTAACCTATTCATAAATAAAAGATATATTCATGTTATTAAATTACTAATTACAATATTAACCAAGTGTTCTGCAAAACTGGGTTTATTCTTATTGAAGAAAATGCCTAAACAGGGAACAACGTAATATATGTTATATAAATCTTAATTTATGTATTTATTAAGGCATTCAAAAAAATTTAGGTAATTTGAATACTTAAATTATCCAACATAAAGTGCTAAATAGTAAAGCATTCTTTAGAACTCATCGTTGAAATAAATTACTTGAAAAAAAATACTCTCCGATTTATTACAGAAATTAACAATTTTTATTAATCGGTCGATCCTCTAAAACATTGTGTAAGGTTAAAACTGTATAGTTCATTACATTTGTTTAGTAATGCAAATATTTGTTATTCATCGATATAGATAAATTTTTATATTTTCAAGCTGAAAAATCGAATGACCTTGAGAGCTCAGAGTCGTGGGATATTACTTATAATCGGTCCTAAATTTACCTTACAAGCGTTACGTTCACACCAATTCTATCTATTACTAACTCAATTACAATCTTCCGAAAATTACTCGCTGTGGTTATGTTAAAATCTAGATTTTTGTCAGATTCATCTCCTCACTGTGATTATCCCGAAGAGGCTAGAATGTCTCGAGATTGTAAAGATTGTTGATTGTGTCACAATGTTTTGACTTTGAGCACTACTCGTGACAACAGGCACTTTATAAACCTAACCGCCCGTCTGCCTTGAACCAGTTATTCTCGCTATTTTGTTGTAATTTAATATGTTACATAAAAATCATTATCATACACATATAAACCAATTCTTAACAACTTTATTTTTTAAATATGATTACATCCTTTTATTCGAACAGTAATTTTTACCTTATTCATTATTATACTGTCTACAAATA